>NC_136057.1:768588106-769324057 GCF_964261635.1 Lissotriton helveticus
TTGGGTTGAAAACACCTGACTAGTAGGACTATTGTTTTATTTTCGCCTTTAGTCGGTAAGTTTAAAATCAGTTCTGACCCGAGTGGGCCCAAGTCCCTACTGACTATCAGCACAAGGAGCATTGCAACTCCCCCAGCTGCAGGAAGCATCCCAAGAAACTTACCAAGCATCAAAGGAACATTGAAGAGCCACTGACTGCTGCCTACACAGGACCGGGTGCGAGGAACTTACTGCAGACTGTCAATGCAGCTTTAGCGCTGGCTAAGAGGGTATGCTCAGATACTCTAGGCGCTCAGATCCTGCTGGTGCAGGTAAGACTGATTTATCAGCAAAAAGAGTAAACTTGCATGCCATATAGTTCTTCAGCGCCGGACCACTTTTGACTTTAATAAAGAGTTGGAGTGGGACTCCTGCAACTCACACTATTAGTGGGAATTAACCTGAATGTCACCTATGGTGAATGGGGAATAACCGTTACCACTAGTGAGAGGGGATTGAGACTCAGGGACCCACCTATAAAACACTAGGGTACTGTTTGTATAGTTTGTGAATGTAGGAGTTTACTTCAAGTTCACATATAAAATACTCCATTTTTGATAAAATCAAGTACTTGACTGAGCAGTCATTTATTGCTGCTGCTGAACATATTTTGAGTTGTCGGCCTGTGTTCACCCCCTGCATCTTCTTCCCTACCAGAGAAGTCTTGGACTGCTCGACACGCGCTACCACTGAGAGTCAAGTGCTGAAGGGGTACTTAGCCCAGCTGCTTAGGACCCATAGTTGGTCAGGCCCTGGGACATCAGGAGTAAAAGGTCTCAACCCCCACTGTTGGGCCCAGTTACTCCTGCTTGCCCTGTGGCCCTATGAAGGGGTCTCTGACACCTACCAAATCAAGAGGTATCAGGGTGCTGATCCATCCCAATGCAGTCTGTGTGTCCCGAGAGCACCGTGCCCCTAAAGCGCCTGTAGAAACAATAGAAAAACCAAAACAAAACAAACATTAATAGGGAAGGCAGAAAGACTAAAAGGGGGCAAAGTACACAGGAAAAAAGGACTACATAATGCTGTGTCAATACTCTCGGGCCAATTTATTTATCGGCGGAAGTTCCATTCCTCCGCCAAGTCGTCCTGACAGAGATGCCACCAGATGAAATTAGAAAAGACCTCCAAGTTGGCAGTCTTTTCTAAAATAATGACAGAAACCGCCGTCACAGTGGTTCCTGTCATTGCTTGCTTTTCAGTTTAGTGCAGGGCTCCATCAACATGATGGAGCCTTGCACCAAACTATTTTCTTTTTTCTTTTGAAAAAGAGAATCCTAAATGGGATTTTATTTTTGAAAATAAAAAAGATGATGCCCTCTTCACCATAGGAGTTGTCTCCCAGGGTAAGGGGGACATTTTGTGTCTTTTTACTCTCCATTACGACCAGGCTTTGCCAAGCAGCAAAAAAGGACTATATATTTGCCCATCCTAATTGGGCAGATGGACATACAGGTGATGTGGTAGTCACTGCTATATTAATACCTATGGTCTGCCCATTTAAATCTGCAGGGCGGACTACTGTGTTGACGGGGAGTCACAGAGTATTGCCCTCTCAATCAACCATAGGTTTGTATAGCGCGGGCTACTCACCTGGAACGGGTCTCAAGGCACTGAGAACAGGTCTCAAGGCTCTATGCAGCATAATTGGTGCATCAACATCAATTGTTGCATGGCTAAACACTTATAGGGTTCCAAAGGTGAGACCTATTGGCTATGCCAATGCTTGTTTTTCCTGGCTGACGACCAAAGCCTAAGGAGGGGGAAACTAGACAGATGTAAGTATCAACCCGAACCTACAATGGAACCTTTCTAGTACTGGCGCAACCTCAAAAGGAGAGAAGGTGGAGGGGTGAAGAATCTACAGAAGATAGATTATACACCAAAAAAAGAGTTATCTGACACAGGGGATAATTCTTCCCCAGATACCTAATCTTTAGAAATTGTCTCAAAGCAGTACCCAACAGGCAGCACTAAGAAGTGCCAATCAGACAAGAAAATCATGCAAAACTGGCCAGGCAAATGAGTTACTGCTCCTCTCCCAAGAAGCTAGACAGTTGTCTTTGGCAAACACATGCCCCGTAGTTCCCGTGTCAGCCTTGACATGTTTAGCTGTTCGAATCGTTGTCTTTTTACCGAGCGAGCAGAACATCAAGACTGGTCAAGGGACATTGCAGGGAAAGCTTTGAGACTCTCTGTAGCAAGTTTGCAAGGAATAAGGGTCGGTGTCCCGGGTGATTAGCTCCATTTGGGGACAAGTTGTCAACATGATTTACAGCAGGCTGGCAGAAACAGATGAGAAAAGCATATGGAATCTGTATTGCTCTGAAGCTAAATGGAGCTAAAAATTACACACATCGATTAAAAACCACATGTTGAAAATACATGCTTTGATCAGAAACATTAACATTTAATTTTCATTAGGAGAAAAGAGTTTTCAATATTATACATTTTAATGTTTTCTAGGGATATAGATGTAAATAAAACTTTTTATTGCCCTTAAAGGAAAAATTATTTCTGGATGTAAATGTTACAATATTCTTAACACCTCAAATAAAGATATCATATTTTTCTTGTGTCGTTCAAACAGTACTTGATAGGGAAGAAACGGCAAGAGGTTCGGGGAGGGCAGAGGAAACAGATGAACAGAGAAAGACGAGTGTGTGTGCTTTAGACAGACAATGCCACAGAGGGCAAAAAAGAGACACAGGGAGAGGATACAGAGATGGAGAGGGAAAGTGCGAGATATAGAAAGGATGAGAACATGAGAAAGAGGAGTGGACTAGAATGAGGGAGAGAGGCAGTGAAGGAAGGGGAGAGAGAGAGAGAGAGAGAGAGAGAGAGAGAGAGAGAGAGAGAGAGAGAGAGAGAGAGAGAGAGAGAGAGAGAGAGAGAGAGAGAGAGAGAGAGAGAGAGAGAGAGAGAGAGAGAGAGAGAGAGAGAGAGAGAGAGAGAGAGAGAGAGAGAGAGAGAGAGAGAAAAGCAAGAGAGACAGAATGCACACAAGAGAGTGTAATCCCAGGGTGATGAAGAGTTTACAATTTCTCACCACACAGAGTAGATATAAATCTCCTTGCTGCATTGTTTCAAGTCCATGATTGTACCCATTGGTCGAAGGGGGGAAAAAGTAGGGGAACTGTGGGCAAAGACTCCGAGGGCGGGGATAACCCAAGGATTGGATCAGTGGGTGGAGCCAGAGGTGTGGCCAGAATGTGCCCAAAATCCCAATTTTTAGTATTTGTTTGACATTTCACCAACCAGTTACAGCTTATTGTCCTAATTAATTCAACCAATGGATACACTTGATTATTTAAGGTTTATTAAGAGTAATTGGCATTTAAATACATTCACAAAGTGGAATATATTTCTAATCACACAATGTCCCAAATACGCTTCAAAGTGGAATCACAAGCCATTTGTCTCCAAGCTATGCAGTTTCTCTCATTAGCACTTCTCCTCCCTTCTTCCACAAGAGCAGTTCAAACATGAATGGCAAAATATCCTAGTTTGCAAATGTTTTCTATATAGTTATGGCTCTGCCATATTTGTCACATAATACATCATCCACTGCATAATCTTGCAGTTTTAACTAATCAGTTTTTGTAGCTCAAACAGATAAAAACTTACTAAAAAACATGACTTGAGTTGCTGCAAAGTGGACGGCCTTTTGCAAAGGTTGACTGATCACCTTTATCACTGCTGCATTTGTATGTTATACTGATACTAATGAGGCAGATTCTTTGCAGAGACTTAACATGTGTAAAATTGTCTAAATAATAAAGTATAAGAAAATATGTTGCATTACGCTGCAGCCTTTTTGTTGTTGCGTAATTTAGACAACACTGCAGCATCATGTTGTCCCCCATTGCTGCATAATTCCCGTGGCTCAAGAGCAGGTAGCACTTGTCAAAAGTGCTTGTGCATGAATCAAGGAGTGTGAAGTTTGCAAACTTAGTTAGGTGTGTGTGCAAATCATGCATTGCCGATCCTTGGTGAGTTGCAGCTACTACTGCTGAAACAGTGCCAATGGAGGTACCAATGGGCGAGGCAGACTGGCCTCAATGGCAGAGCCGGCTTTAGTGCTGGTGGCGCCCTGTGCAACAATGTTTTTTGGTGCCCCCAAAGATCACCTACGCCTCGGACACTACACAGAGACAATCATTTATACGTGTGTAAATCACTGTATAGGAATTGTTACATAAGGCACAGGGGCGTAACGCAAGGCCCCGCAGCCCCCGCGTTGCGGGGGGGCCACGTGCTCCGTGGGGCCCCGGGCCCCTCGCTTAATACATATGCCAAAATGGTGCGCAGCACGGGGCCCCTGCGAGTTTTCGAAATGGTGCGGGCCCCTGCTAGTCTTTGAAATGGTGCGAGGGGCTCCGGCCGGGGCCCCGAGAGTCACTGTCAAGTTCGAAATGGTGTGGGGGGCGGCCGGGGCCCGTCACCCGTGAGTCAGGGAGGCACTTATATTGTTGTCTGGGCCCCTGCGGCTCGAGGATTGGTGGTGCGGTTTGGTTAAATTACATGAAATTAATTGTTACACCTGGTGCCATGGGGCAGGCCCCGGCCGGGGCCCGTGGGGGCGGCTGGCAGTGGCAGCAACGGCTCTGACTTGTGAGGAATGGTGTGCGGGCCACGGCCGGGGCCCGTGCGTGAGGGCAGCAGTAACTGACACAATGGTGTCTCACTCTGGCGGCTCACAAAAGAGACAATGAACAAGCATTCATAATGCTTTTTCTTTTAAGGTTTGGAGCTCGATTTCTTGCAACAACAACATTTCACGTGGAATTCGATTTAGAATTCCCTGCTACTTAACTCCTCTTGTAGAAAAATGTGCTAATAGGGACTAGTTAGAATGATGTGACTGGTGCATAGTATTAAAATAAGACATATGTACACAGCACTTTAAACGTTAGCTTAACATTCCCTTTATTTAGAATCACAAAGATATCCCTCGTCACTACTGGTGTAAATGTTGTAACAGTAAAAATCAAAACTCTCATTTGAGGATTTGTAATCGTTCCATTGGTTGAAATCGAATAACTCTCTCAAAATGTATTTCCCCCTGCTGTTTCCCTAATCTCTTTATATGTGTGCACTACTCTGGCTAGACAGCAGGTACCTGCTGAGAAAGAAACATAGGGCAGAGCAGGATACAAGATATGGATGGACAGAGACAAAATAAACCGCAAAGCTAAATAGATGAAGTAGAGGGAGAAAGATAGAGATGATGTAGAAAGATATGTGAGAAAGGAGGAGAAATAAAATAAACAGGAAAGTTGACATTACTAGAAAGAAAGATAAAGGGAATTAAAAAGAGGAAGATGTAGTTTGAGAGAGCGGTAGAGAAATCGATTCTGTTTCAGAGTGTGATAAAGAGAGATAAAGAGTGTGAAATGCAGAGAGACAGAAGGGTACAGTGCTCCAAGGGGGGGGGGGGGGGGGGGTGCGGGGAGGGAGGGAGGGAGAGAGAGAGAGAGAGAGAGAGAGAGAACATTTACAAAAAGGGGTGAATTAGACAGAGGCAAATGCATCGACAGGTGGGGTAGACAAAGACTTGAGAAAAATCAAAGCGATGTAAAGCAGAGAGAGCAAAATAAGAAACTGCACAGAAAAAAAGTTCAGGTAAAGAGTAGTAGGGAAGAGAGAAAGACAGAGAGAGGGATTAAGAGTGGAAAGATAGTAGCGCTATTAAAGCCAAAAGAGGCTCTACAGAGCAATAGAGGTGAGGTTTACACAGTGATAGAAAAAGAGATGGAGAGCTAGTGAGATCTATAAAGAGAGAGTATGAGAGAGATAGTTGAGGTGTAGAGGGTGAGTTGAAATGGAGAAGGTAGTCCTATGAGAGATAGTGTATATATATGAGTGAAAAAGAGAGACAGCATTAGAGGAGGTGATGATGGGAAAAAGGTGCAGAGGTGGAGAAATAGAGCTAGCCAGATAGGAGAATAATAGAGCAGTGAATGAAATGAACAGAAGAAGAACAAGAGAAAGGGGAGATGGAGAAGTGATGTAAGGAACTAATGGCGAGGTAAGTGAGACGGTGGGTAGTGAGGGAGAGTGGCAGGGTACAGAGGAGTAAGATGGGGAGGGAGATGTGAGGTAGAGAGAGAAATTATACAGAGGGGAGGGGAGTGGTGAGGTGGGGTGGAGAAAGGGCTGATAGAGAGAAATAAGGTTCTACAGACAGAGAGGTGAAGTAAAGATAGACATGAGGTTGTGTGAGAAATCAAATAGATGAAGAAAAGCTACAGGGAGGTCAGCTGGGAAAGGATAAATGAGGCAGAGAAAAAAGGGATGATGTAGGGAGAGTTGATGTAGAGAGTGAGGATCGAGAGTGATATTTTAGGCACAAAGAGCAATATGGAGAGCAAGAAATCTCACGAGCGAGAGACAGAGAGATGAAGTCAAGTAAGGCATGTTGGGTATACAGAGAGAGAGGTGAGAGAGTGAGAATGAATGCATAACAAAGAGAGAGAGGTTAAGGTAGAAGTGGTGACATGAGGTGCAGGGAAAAGAGAGAAATGAACAGAAAGATTATTTTTCAATCTAACTTCCAGTAACTGCTTGAGAGTGTGAGAGTTAAGGCTGGGCACTCCATGTGGGCGCACTAAGTGGAAGATGTATTTTTTTTTTAGTGGAATGTACAGCAGCAATCAAAGTTGCTGGAGTACATTGCAGAAGGAATAGAAGGAAGAGACATATTTATTACATAGTGGCATGCATACTCTTTGCGCCATGGTGCAGAGAGGCGCATGTGCTGTGAAACAAAGACTTTGTACCGGAAGCACAACTTTCCATTCTAAAACCTATGCCAAGACGATTTCTTAAACATTCCATGCATTTCATGTGCGCTGCACAGTGCAGCACACATACAATGTGGAAGCTTTACAAGCCCTTTGCGCCACTTTTGCGTCATTTTTAACCTGGGAAAAGTGATGCAAAAGTGGCGCAAGGGGCTTGTAAATCTGCCCTAATGTGTGAATATTTGCAGAAATTAAAACATTTCTCCATTTTAGCAACTGTTTAAAAGGGAGCTTTATTTTTGTCTCAAAGCCACCCGGCTATCTTAGTAGATCGACCTTTGCACCAAAAATATGAGTTTCTGCACTAGTCTGCCCAAATTACTCACAAGTGATGCACCCTTCACACAAAGTGGTGCAAACTGGCCTCTTAATGCGGAAATGGTGGCGGGCGGCCCGGGGCCCCGGCCGGGCCCTGCCCTGAAATTATACAAATGACAGTCCTGACAAATGGTAGGCGGGGCTCGGCATGGGCCCCGGGTGTGACTACTGAGCCTAGCTAGTGCCTACTGTGGCTCTCTTAATGGTGCGACTGCACTCCTGGCACTGGGACTGAGTGACACACTGACTGCGCGCCGGGCGGCCCCCGTCTGGCGACTTCTGTCTCTCGATAGTCGATAGTTACTCTAAGGGAGAAGTGAGCACTGACGGTGCGGTGCAGCGCCACAGCGGGGAATCCCGGCCGGGGATCTGATGATCTGAAGCAGGCAATTATAAATGGTGCCGGGGTCGCCCCTGAGCAGTTATTATTATCAATCGATCGATTAATGGCAGCGGCACAGGGTGTATGCGCACGGGCGCGGCGCGCACACACTTGTTTACTCCCTGGGACCCTAAGTCCTGACTTTCCGCCGCGTATGCGCGTGAGGGGCAGGGGCAGGGCTGGCTGGTGAGTGGTAACCAATGGCCTCATTACATCTGTCGGCACAGGGGTACAACACATGCGCAATCGCCGGTGGCGCGATGAGCTCACAAGCAAATGCGCGTTAGAGCGTTAGAGTAGGTGTGGCCTGTGGCATCAGGGGCGCGCAATCCGCGCATAGCCATAGTCAAGAGAAGAAGACAAAGAGCCAGGCCCACCCACGCTCAGGACTGTCCGAAGTCCGTCACCGGCGGGGCCTTTATTTTCCATATAATTTAAATTGGCCAGCCCCTACCTGGCTAGCCTTGCGCTGCCCCCCCTCAGCCTGCCTGCCTTCAAGTTCTGCCCAGTGCCCGCCTTCTGCCCATCACCTGCGCCGTCGTGCTGCCCTAGAGTGTGAGCTGCAGTCTCTGCCCTCCTCAGGCCAGGTCCAGCAGCAGGCCCCCAGCCCTCAGGTGAGTGAGACTCCTCCTCTGCATCACGGTCTGAGTTGACCCAGGATAGGCAGCAGGGGCCAGGGAGTGGTTCGGGGTGGGGGGGGGTGGAGAAGGAGGACTGTCCGTCGTCGTCGTCGGACTGTTAAGGTTAAGGGGTCACTAGTCTCCGCTTGCAGCCCTGTGCGCAGTTGATTTTGTTTCATTTTTATTTATCGCACGCCACATCCAACATCTTGGATCAGTAAATAGATAAATAAAATGTACTGTCACCGGCATCACTTAGTAGGCAGCACGCGCATGGGGTGTTTATGCATGATTGTGACAATGAAGTCATCACGCATGCATGTGCCTACTTGCCAAGGGCGCTAGTATGTTGTGAGGTCATGCCACGATGTTATTATCTTTTATTATCAATGGTGCATGCGCACAGCCTCGCCAAAAAGCATTTTGCTTTTTACAGACGGTGTAAAGCATCGCTAAAAGACATTTCTGGGTGGTAGGGCAAAGTGGTACATGGTGGGCCGCGCCACCGGGGGGGGGGGGGTGGACATGGTGGGCCGCGCCGCGGGGGCCCCCTCCATGTGCTTTGCAGGGGGGCCCCCTCAAGTTTCGTTACGCCACTGATAAGGCAAAGGACTACAAGGTGTAGAAGCCTCATGACAACCATACTAGTAGGCAGTATAGTTTAATAGCTCCCTGTTCTATGTTAGGATTTTAACTTATAAACTGCAAGTAACAAAAGGATCTCTCTAACACAAGCAGTAACCTACTAACCTAGTTAACATTATGCGCACTTTGTGATCTGTATGGCACATGTTGTTTGCAGCAAGCACATTAACCCTCTGTGCCACCTTTCCAGGAGTCAACCCTTCCACTAGACAAAACTCCGATCTCTCTCTATGAAGAACATTAATCACCAAAGTTATCATGACATTTTTATTATTGCTGAAAGTTGCTGGAGGCCAGGAAGGAAGCAGAAAGTTTTATATTTGCTAACACTATGAATCCACCCATAATAGGTACGCAGTGCGGTCACACTGTTCGCACCGACCTAACCTGCTCAAGGTTCATGTTACCTCAGTGACAGAGTCAGAGTGACTGGATCACTGTTGCTCCAGGGTGTGCTGCTTCGTAGGCCTGCCCGCAAGGCTGGAGGTGAACTTCAGTATGGATTGTGGTGGACCCACCACCACCCGCAACAGGTTCCTCACAGAAGCTGGAGCAAGATCACCGCCGACCAGCTCACCACCTCCCTCAGCCAGAACCCACCCACCAGCACAATGGACCCCAACGAAGCACATAATACATCATCCACTGCATAATCTTGCAGTTTTAACTAATCAGTTTTTGTAGCTCAAACAGATAAAAACTTACTAAAAAACATGACTTGAGTTGCTGCAAAGTGGACGGCCCTTTGCAAAGGTTGACTGATCACCTTTATCACTGCTGCATTTGTATGTTATACTGATACCAATGAGGCAGATTCTTTGCAGAGGCTTAACATGTGTAAAATTGTCTAAATAATAAAGTATGAGAAAATATGTTGCATTACGCTGCAGCCTTTTTGTTGTTGCGTAATTTAGACAACACTGCAGCATCATGTTGTCCCCCATTGCTGCATAATTCCCGTGGCTCAAGAGCAGGTAGCACATGTCAAAAGTGCTTGTGCATGAATCAAGGAGTGTGAAGTTTGCAAACTTAGTTAGGTGTGTGTGCAAATCATGCATTGCCGATCCTTGGTGAGTTGCAGCTACTACTGCTGAAACAGTGCCAATGGAGGTACCAATGGGCGAGGCAGACTGGCCTCAATGGCAGAGCCGGCTTTAGTGCTGGTGGCACCCTGTGCAACAATGTTTGTTGGTGCCCCCAAAGATCACCTACGCCTCGGACACTACACAGAGACAATCATTTATACGTGTGTAAATCACTGTATAGGAATTGTTACATAAGGCAAAGGACTACAAGGTGTAGAAGCCGCATGACAACCATACTAGTAGGCAGTATAGTTTAATAGCTCCCTGTTCTATGTTAGGATTTTAACTTATAAACTGCAAGTAACAAAAGGATCTCTCTAACACAAGCAGTAACCTACTAACATAGTTAACATTATGCGCACTTTGTGATCTGTATGGCACATGTTGTTTGCAGCAAGCACATTAACCCTCTGTGCCACCTTTCCAGGAGTCAACCCTTCCACTAGACAAAACTCCGATCTCTCTCTATGAAGAACATTAATCACCAAAGTTATCATGACATTTATATTATTGCTGAAAGTTGCTGGAGGCCAGGAAGGAAGCAGAAAGTTTTATATTTGCTAACACTATGAATCCACCCATAATAGGTACGCAGTGCGGTCACACTGTTCGCACCGACCTAACCTGCTCAAGGTTCATGTTACCTCAGTGACAGAGTCAGAGTGACTGGATCACTGTTGCTCCAGGGTGTGCTGCTTCGTAGGCCTGCCCGCAAGGCTGGAGGTGAACTTCAGTATGGATTAGAAGCGAGGTCTCGATGCAACAACGTCCGAATCGCTGGACTTCCAGAGTCGACAAACACTGGTAAGATGGAGAGCTACGTGGAGGATTTGCTCAGAAATATATTCGGAGCGCAACACTTGTCCACAGTCTTTATAGTCGAACGGGCGCACAGATCCCTCGCGCCTCGACCGAAACCAGGTGCGCCTCCTAGACCAATAGTTGCCCGCCTTCTAAATTACAGAGACAGGGATGTCATACTGAAATTGGCAAGAGAAAATAAAACCATCAACTACCAGGGCAACAAGCTGGAATTCTAACCAGATTTCACAATGAATGTCCAAATGGCCCGAAAAGAATTTGTGCCTGCGAAGCTGAAACTGAGAGACCTGGGAATAGAGTATGCAATTCTGTACACTGCCCGACTGCGGATCTCAAAAGATGGGAAGCACGTGATATGTCAGACACCGAAAGAAGTGCAGGAATACATCAAGAAAGTCGGGAAAAGGCGACGAGACCAACGAAGGCCCAAACAACAGCAAGACTCGGACTGAGTATTTGACGTTCTGGGAGAGTCCATCGGCCACCCTAAGGGCTCCAACATCAGACACCCGAGATGTCAGCACAACCCTCATTTGCAAAATTCTGTAGATCTGCAGCAGATGACTCACTCTGGCACCAGGCTCTACATCAAACTGTTGGGGGGTCGTGTGGCAGCCCTCCCACAGCGTTGGACGGGGACTCGGTGGATTCACACCGACAGCGGACAGTTGATCGCTGCATGAGTACTGGGCATGTTGGGAACAATCTGTTAATCGGTGGTACTTTGGGTGCGAATACACGACTTACGACGGGTGATCGTTGCAATGTAAGTATGACTACGCCCATTATCTGGTCCAGGAGTCCTGTACACCTTTCCCTCGTTGCCGAATTTTTCATACATCCCCACCTGTGAACTTTATGTTGGATTACATCCCACTGGCATAGTGGATGGAGGGTATTGACAGTATGGTGACAACAAGATGTAGGACTTAATGCCAGGCGTTTCAGCCCCCTATCTGTCCCATCTGCTTGATAGAGGGGAAAGCACATAAACTACAGGGTGCTTGCGTTATTATTGTGAACCTGGCCACATCCACCATGCTGGATGGAGTCGTGTGACCCTGGTGGACCCCCCAACAGGATGTTCCCCTACTACAGTTTTAATAAGTTCTATGTTTTCATTGGGGAGTGTCTTTGGCATAATTAGGATGCTAAAGTGGGTGGGGGGTGGAAGGGGGGGTTGCGGGTATTTGTTTTGCTCCACTGCATTTGAGAAACACTGCCATAATCCAAAGAATATGCAAACATGTCAATGTTCCTATATGGAGTTCGGCCTTGAGACATGTAGATTGTACATTACACATACACACGACTAAGATTGTAAGTAGACTGGGAAATGAGTGACACACTAATGTCGGACAAATTACGGCTTATCACCTGGAATGTGCGGGGTCTCAAAAACCCGAAAAAGATAAGTCAGATACTGGCATACTTCACGAGGTTACATATTGACATAGCTTTCCTCCAGGAAATGCATATAGATCCGCACACCTTGACTCGTATAGGACAGAAATGGGCAGAATCTGTACACGGGGCAGCATATTCCTCATACTCAAGAGGGGTTCTTATCCTAATCCGCAAAGGGGTGAATTCCAAATCGAACAAGTTCACCCAGATAAAGGAGGGAGATACATCCTGGTGACGGGTATGCTTAGAGGGCAGGGGGTCACCCTACTCAACATCTACGCCCCAAACACAGACGAGCCAGACTTCTACCACACACTATGGCAGAAAATAAACAAGCTTCCAGACGTCCCGTTAGTGTGGGGAGGGGATTTCAATCTCGCATTAAATTACGTTGTAGACAGATCACCAACCTCGGCAGAAACACACAAACGCGCTTTACAAAAATTACAAGATATCATGTTGAATAACCACCTAACAGACCTTTGGAGAATGAAACATCCGACCCAGGGCAGTCGAGCAGCCCTGTGGCAGAGGGCTTGCGCGCGCTGGGCACTGTGACCTCGTTTTAAATACCTTTTTCTCTGCTGATTGAGAGCAGCTCCCTTGTCCCGCGGATTACTAGCGCTGGACGCCATTCACTCAATTTTTAACCACTCCCATCCCACCCTGCTGACTCCTCCCACCTCCCTCGTCACTCACCTATTTAGGCTCCGCCCCTTTTCACTCCTGTGCAGTCGAGCAGCCCTGTGGCAGAGGGCTTGCGCGCGCTGGGCGCTGTGACCTCGTTTTAAATACCTTTTTCTCTGCTGATTGAGAGCAGCTCCCTTGTCCCGCGGATTACTAGCGCTGGACGCCATTCACTCAATTTTTAACCACTCCCATCCCGCCCTGCTGACTCCTCCCACCTCCCTCGTCACTCGCCTATTTAAACGTCCCTCATGCGTCAGCGCAGCGGACGAGCGCAGCGGGCGCGCCGTAGACGCGCCGGAGTCGCGCCAGAGTTAAGCCCGTCTGCGCCCGTCTGCGGCCGGACGGGCCCAGGGGCCAGGGACGCTGCCTCTGCCATTTCTTATCCCCGCTCCACTCTAATGAGACTACAAACCTTTGCTTGCCCTCTACCTTCCGAGACCTGGACCAGGATCTCCTCACTGGGGATCCCAGGTCACTCTTCCCCTTTGCTGGGGCCGTCATCATCCCCCACCCTTCCTGTCCCTGCCGAGTCGCAGCTCCGGGTATTATACCTCAACACTCGCTCCATGGTCAGGCACCAAGCCGATATTTTCTATCTTCTCATGACAGAGAAGCCAGATGTCCTTTTACTATCTGAGACCTGGCTTACTGACGACTCCCTCCCCGACATCCTTGCTGCACTACCTCCTGACTATTTTCTGCTGAACACCAACCGCCCTGGAGGCCGCCCCGGTGGAGGGGTGGCAGCGGTAATTCGGAAGAATCTTAAGATCATCGCCTCTGCCAATATGACCCTCCCCGATGTGGATAATCTGGTCCTCCGTCTTGGGACTGAGGTAGGCGCAGTCACCCTTATGGTACTCTACCGTCCCCCCTACCCCATGCCTTCCTTCCCTTCCTCTTTTACTGAACAGTTAACCAACCTTGCTACCTCTTCCCCCCGTACTATCATTATCGGGGATTTCAACTACTGGTTCCAGAATGAGGATGCCGGTCCCCATGCCATCGAACTGTTCGAGGCCCTTTCGAGCTTGGATTTCACACAACTAGTCAGGTCTGCCACTCATAGCGGTGGCCATATCCTTGACCACATTTGGGTTCATGGGGTCAAGTCCTCCTGCCCACTTATAACACCTTGTGTGTGGTCCGATCATTCCTTAATTGACACCACCTTTTGGGCCGTTGGCCAGATCAGGACCCCACTGCAGGAGGGCGGCACAGCACGTAAGTGGAGAGTCGCCGACTCCTCCAAACTCTTATCTCATCTCTCTCTTACCCGTCCCCTGTTCCCCACAGACTCAAGTACTGACGAGCTTCAAGGACAAGTTTTTGACTGGCTCACTATAGCCAGCGATACTTTTGCACCTTTAACCAAGTTTCCCCGATCCCGACACTGTCATTCCCATAAATGGTTCACTCCTCACCTTAAGACTTTGCAGCTAGAACTCCGCCGACTCGAGCGCAGGTGGAGGAGAGACTACGGCCCATCTAGCAGAAGTGCATATGTGGCTGCGCGGAACGAGTACAAAACAGCCATTTCCGCCGCCAAAAAAGCTTATGCCTCAGATAAAATTTTATCTGCCCCCTGCAAGTCTAAGGAGATTTTTAAAATCCTTAATGAATTTACCTCCGATCCTAGTACACTTCCGACTCAGGCCTCCACACAAGAATCATGTAACGCGCTGAGCACTTTCTTTGTCCAAAAAATTGCCTCAATCAAAGATACCATTCCGACTATCCCCCCTGGCGCTGGCTCCGCCTCTCCCCCCCATAACGCTCTTTCTTTTACATTCTTCCCGCCCATAGAGCCTGCCGCTTTGGCCACACTGGCCACCCGTGTTAAATCTGGATCCCCAGACGACTGTTGTCCCCCCACCATATTACGAAATATCTGCCATTCTTTACCTGACTGTATCCTTCCCCTGCTGAACTCTTCTCTGTCGTCCGGTACGGTACCCCGCTCCTTCAAGGAGGCCGTGTTGGTGCCTCTACTGAAGAAGCCTGGGGCTGATCCCGCCGTCCCGGCGAATTACCGCCCCATTTCTCTTTTGCCTTTCTTCTCCAAAATTTTGGAGGCCCATGTCACCACCTGCCTCTCACAGTTTATTGAGAACTCCACCTTTCTTGAGACTAACCAGGCCGGCTTCAGACCCGGCCACTCTACGGAGACTGTCATCTTGGCTGTGCTGGATGCCCTGAGAGACGGTGCCGACAAGGGTACCCCCCAGGCTCTGGTTTTACTAGATCTGTCGGCTGCCTTCGACACGGTGGACCACAACATCCTTCTCCACCGTGTCGAGCAAGCTGGCATCCAGGGCCTGGCGCTGGCATGGGTCAAATCCTTCCTGACCGGGAGGTCTCAGACCCTTAGCCTGGGCACTTTCAGAGCTCCTCGGGAGCACTTGCCCTGTGGGGTCCCTCAGGGCTCCTCTCTATCCCCCCTTCTTTTCAATCTTTATCTTCGACCCCTTCTTTTTTCCTTGAGGCAGTGGGACGTCACCGTGTTCAATTACGCGGACGACCTGCAACTCATTTTCCCTCTTGACTCCCCCTCTGCTATCCCCAACTTTCAGGCAGTTATGTCACACATTCTATCGTGGATGTGCCAAAATCAGCTTAAGCTGAATCCCGAAAAGACGGAGCTCCTCCTCCCGGGTAAGAGCTCCACCTACTGGGGTCCGCATTTTTGGCCGGTAGAACTTGGCCTTCCCCCTACCCCTGCGGCCTCGGTAAAAAGCCTCGGGATCACTATCGACTCCGACCTCTCCCTCGGGCCTCAGGTGGGGACAGTTGTCTCCTCCTGTATGTTCCAGCTGCGCAGGATCAGGAAGGTGGCTTATCTCCTCACTCCTGAAGCCCTCCTGCAAGTAATCATGGCCCTCGTCCTCTCCCGCTTAGATTTCTCGAATGCTATTTATCATGGTCTACCTAAAACATCTCTTTGCAGACTACAATTCGTCCAGAATCAAGCGGCGAGATTGGCCTTTGGGAGCCCGAAATGGCAATCCGCTAAACCCCTCCTTCTAAAACTGCACTGGCTCCCCGTCACCTTGAGGGCAGCCTTTAAGATCGGCTGCCTCACCTTTAAATCCCTATCTGGTTCCTGTCCTGTCTTTTTGAGATCTCTTATCAGGACCTACAGCCCCTCTCGGAATCTGAGATCCTCTCATCTGCATCTCTTACTTACTCCCCCTGTCAAACTTTGCAGATCTGGAGGCCGGAGATTTGCATTTCTGGCCCCCAAACTTTGGAATTCCTTCCCCATCTCTCTCAAAACTTCCAATTCCCTCACCCTCTTCCGCAAATCCCTAAAAACTTGGCTCTTCCCTCAATCTGGCTAAACCCTCCCAGTCCCCCAGCAGTCTGCCAGCGCCAGGAAACCCATGGTGTCAGCGCGCTTTATAAATGCCCCTTACAATACAATACAATACAATACAATACAACTAGAGGCCACACACACAACGGCAGCACATGGTAGTTGGTCCAGAATAGATATTGGTTGGGTTCCCTAGATGTATCACTATGGGTGGAAGATGTTTCTCATTTGCCTCGCACGTTGTCTGACCACAACCCGGTAGTGCTAACCCTCAAACTACCGCATTATGTACCTCCACCGTTCAGCTGGAGATTTAATGGAAAAGCACTACTAGACCCTCTCTACACTGAGACGATTAGGAAAGCAATCGTAGAATATTTGGAATTGAATGAACCCTCCACAGATGACCCTGGGCTCCTGTGGGAAGCTTTCAAAGCCTCCATTAGGGGAATTTGCATCAGCACCACTGCGGGAATTTTAAAGGAATTGCGTCAGCAACTAGTTCAGAGAGAAGCTTAGATAAGAGCCCTGGAATTACATTATAGTCAAACACACAATCCCACCTTGTTAGGGGAAATCAGAACAGCAATATCGGAATATCAAGTAAGAGCGGAAGAGGAACTCCGATACGTATCCAAACGTCATGTAGCCAGGAGCTATGGTGAGGGGGGCAGACCGGGAGCAATTCTGGCAGACAAAATATGCGCTAAGAAACCGCATCCAGTAATACAAGCGGTTAGGGACGCGGGGGGAACTCTGAATCACGACACACAGGGAATACTGAAAGCATTTATGCACACCTATGGGAAGCTATATACAATGGAAGACACAGCTACAGCTGCGGAAATTGCACATTACTGTGACGATATAGCACTCGCTTGGCTCTCTGATGCACAGCGGACGTACCTTTCCTTACCTGTAACGGTCGAGGAAATCACAAAGGTTATCCGGGCGCTGCCCAACGGAAAAGCACCTGGCCCTGATGGGTTCACGGGGGAGTTCTATAAGGCTTACGTAGATCAATTAGCCCCACACATAGTGGCGATGCTTGGAGATGCACATGAGAAGATGCTTCTGCCACAAACACTACGAGAGGCAGTGATTTTAGCCCTACTCAAGCCAGACAAAGACCCCGAATACTGTGACTTATATCGGCCCCTATCCCTTATGAATGTAGACACTAAAATACTATCTAAACTATTAGCCAACAGGCTGCAACACCTAATGACAAGATTAGTACTGCCTGATCAATCCGGTTTTATACCCACACGTTCCACATCCCACAACACTAGATTGCTATTCGCTTTATCGCACTACCTGACCCCCACCACCAAGGCAGCCGTGATATTATTAGATGCTGCTAAAGCATTCAACACCATAGCATGGACTTACCTACACGCGATACTGCATAGAATAGGGTTCCCTCCAGTATTTATTCAATGGGTGAAACTACTATACACTGCACCCACTGCTCGCATACGGATTAACAAATACATTTCAGAGGAAATACCTATAGAAAGAGGCACAAGGCAGGGATGCCCTCTGTCCCCGCTACTGTTTGCCATTGCCCTGGAACCCTTGGCTTGTAAGATACGGCAGGGACACCACTATTCAGCGTTGCAATTTCCACAGAGACCACTTCACATATCGATGTACGCTGACGACATGTTACTGTACGTGCGAGACCCAGTGGCTAATTTGAACCCCTTGTTAAGGGAATACTTTAAATTTGGGTGACAATCAGGACTCAGAATTAACTGGGCCAAATCAACAATAATACCACTGACTGATACCACACAACACTTTAGCACAGACTATCCACTAGAATGGCAAACGGAACCGGTGAGATACTTGGGAGTTTGGTTCCACAGGGACCCTGAAGTAGTCATCCGCACGAACTATGGTAGGGCGGTCACAGCCATTGAGGAGAAAATAGAGAGATAGATCCAGCTGCCGCTGTCACTAGCAGACCGGTTGGCGATAGTGAAAATGGTGATCCTCCCAAAAATATTATATTTATTTAATAACATCCCAATCAAACCTCCAATGGCGGTATTTCATAGGCTGACTTCAGTGACACTGAAGCAGATATGGGCAGGGAAATCGGCTCGAATTGACCTACATTCGTTGACACTACCATTCTCACGAGGCGGGTTCAAAGTTCCTGACTTTTTCCTGTATTATTTGTGTGCCCAGGCCCAATATGCTCATTACTGGTACCATAGAGTACCTTTCCTCAAGCATGTGGCAATTGAAGAAGGCGATGCCTCCCCGATCCCGTTAGACGCCATATTAACACACAGGAGACCCCCACTACACAAACAGGACATTAACACTATAGACGCAACAAACGAGGCTTGGAGAATCATAGGTCAAAAGACAAACACCCTTCCGTTGTATGCCCCACAATTGCCGCTTCACTACCACCCGAGCATATCAGTCACGCAGGAGTCAGTGGGAATGGAGCTACTTAAACAAGTGGGGATAGATTCGATGGGTGACCTGTTTCATGATGGGGTGTTTAGAACGCTGGAGGATCTGTCCTATGTGCAGAATCAAACAATGCTTTTTAAATTCATATATCATCGACTACAGAGGGCAGTAAAAGTCCTATACCCTACATACCCTGCCGACCCGCAACCATTGAAGACGCTACAACTACTGCTCACATCTCCCACACCTACGCACCTAGTGTCAAGGCTATATGTAGAGTTGCAAGCCGAAATAGGGGACACAGCGCACAAGGCGTTACGAAAATAGAACAGTTGTTTGGATACTCCGCTGACTGAGGATGAATCGGCCACCACTGGCACACTTACAGGATTATTGACTCCGAACGGAAATTTACGCATGATACACATTAAATACTTACATCAGACCTATCACACCCCGGTAAGATTACATAAATTTGGCCTACGAGCTGACTCCAAGTGCCAAAGGTGTGGTGCTGAGGCGGCGGACTTTATACATCTTGCCTGGAACTGTACGGGTGTAGCAGAATATTGGGTGAAGGTGGTGCAGGCACTGGGAGACATGGTGGATGTTTTAATAGACTGTAATATCAAGACGTGTTTATTGGGATTGCTGCCGGGGGTTCGAGCATTAAAACGTAAGTTCTGCGCAATAGCTCTTCTCGTGGCAAAGCGCAGAGTCTCAATTACATGGGGCAGTAAAAATATACCTCAGTTCAAACACTGGATACAAGACATGGTCTATTGCAGGGATACTCTGAAGACGTACGAGGAAGAACTACCACTAGGGTCACGCCCCAGGGACTACCGGATTTACCCCATTTCCTATCTCAATGAACCCGACGTACAACTGTGAACTGCGCGAGTTGTACCATGGGGGGAACAAGAATGTATTCATCATTAGTTGTCTTTTACTACTGTACCAGAACATGCACTATTGGAGGAGGAGTGTTGTAATGCAGGGGATTTGTAAAGGGTTAGGTACTATATGTTTGACACAAACTGTCATTGTAATATTTTTGAAATGCCAATAAAAAAATAAAAAAATAAATAAAGTCTGTGAATTGTGTGTGGCCATGTTTCGCATACCTGCACGTACTGCAAAAACCACACTTGTAAAAACCCAGTGTGTGAGATCTGAACCAGTTAGTAGTCGTTATCAGGCATGGTACTGTTGGACTCAATCTGTTTTTCAAGGTCCTCCCTTTCCTAAAGGTTATCTGTGGATAGTCACAGATGAACTCCCTAAGTGTTTTGTCAGAATGTAAGATGCCCCAATGTCTTGTGAAGTTCTTTCTTAAGGGATTGTGTAAATTGTTAAATTCTGTAATCATTCTAGTTGGTTGTTTGAGTCGTGGCATGCTTGCTCGTGTAATGAGGGTGTCTTCCCTGTGTACCTCAGCAATTCTGTGTTCGGCTTTATTGAGATATCTTAGAGGGTAGCCTCTCTTTCTGAATCATTGTTTCATGTTTATTATGTTTGCTTTAAACTCTCACTACAGTTTCTTTTGGCTTGTAAAAATTCACTGTAGGGTATTGAGTTAATCTGATGTACAGGGTGTGAGCTCTCGGCGTGAAGCATTGCATTACAAGCAGCAGCCTTCCTGAAAAGCCTGTTGTGCAGTTGGTTGTTTGTAATGTATAGCTCCAGATCCAAAAATTAAATTCTTGTTAGACTCGACTCCATGGTAAACTGCATACCCCATGTGTTGGCATTGAGAAAACCATAAAATTAATCAAGTTGACATTGTGTGCCAGACCATAGTAGGAGGAAATGGTCGATGTAGCGATCCCAAAAAATTATGTAGTCGATCCATCTAGCTTCCTTTTTCCCCCAGATTAGGTCTGCCTCTAATGTGCCCATAAAAAGGTTTGCAAATGATGGGGAAAATTTGGACCCCATAGCCACTCCCATTATTTGTCTATACCAGTGCTTGTCAAACATGAAAAAGTTGTTGTGTAGTATCAAATCCATCATAGAGATTAACATGTTTGTATGCTGATATTGTGTTGCTGGTCTGTTGTGAAGGAGTCGCGTAATAGCACACATACCTAAGTCTAGATCAATGCTTGTGTACAGTGACACTATGTCTAACGTGGCTAGAATAGTGCCTGGTTGCCATTCCAAATCAGCAAGTAAACTGAGAATGTACTTGGTGGCTTGTATATATGATGGTTGATTCTGCACCAAAGGGCCAAAGAACGAATCAATCTATTCAGCAATCCTTTGCGTTGGTCCCTCCATCCCTGATACTATAGGCCTCCAGGGGGTAAAAATAGGTGTTTATGGACTTTAGGTAGTGTATAAAGCCAGGGGTAAGTGGGTCTGTAAACCTTCAAATACAGGAACTCATCCTTATTAAGCAGCCCCGCTGTACGCCAGGCGTCTAGTCTTTTGTTGATTTCAATTGTGAGTGGCCCTATTGGATTATACGTTAGGTACTCATAGCAGGTCTGGTCTCTCAGTTGGGTGATAATCTCACTATTATAGTCCCCCAGGTTCATGACCATGACATTTCAGCCTTTGTCGGCTTCTCTAATCAAAATTTCGGGATCGTTGTTCAAATTGCTATTCGTTCACCTTGTGTGAGATTGTCCTTAAATCTGAATGATTTCCTCATATAATTGTTATCCATTTTGTCTATGTCAGCTAGAACATGTTTGTAAGAATTATCAATGGCATTGCCCCCGGGAAGAGTGGGTATCCACTTGGATTACATTTTAACCCACTGACTATGCTAAAGTCTGATTTTATGTTAAGTTCCTCCAGTAATAAGTCCATGTCATAAGGTGACTGTTCCTGATCTGTGAGTGAGAGCAGCAGTTGTGTGGCATGTACATCACTAATTGCTAAAACATCAGACCCAAACTCGTTTGGAATGTTTCTGACATCTTTATTCATTGATTTATTACAAGCAAAGTGTTTCTTGATTTTGAGATTTCTCACAAATTTAAAGAGATCCCCCTTAAGTCTACAAATATCCCCTGATATATGAGGACTAAAACTGAGACCCATACTGAGGAGAGAAATCATGTCGGGTGTGAGTGATTTGGAGCTGAGGTTTATGACCTGAACTTCTTTGTCTTCGGCCTCTACTTGTTCTTCCCTGCCCCTGATCTCAGCTTGCTTTTGTAATCCCCGGCATCCTGCCCTGCAGCCTCCGCGGGTTTTGGTTCTAGTATTTCTTGAGGTGCAGGGGTTCTGTTGCCCCTTCTGATTCTTTGTACCTCTAATAAAAAAGAAGATTTGCTGGGAGCATTACTTTCTGAGTTCTCTGTCTCACTCTCACTGACACTGATGGCACTCAGTGAAGTTAGGCTGGAATAAATGGAGCTCTGGCCAGTGCCAGTTTTGTCTGTTGGGTTGCCTTGAGCTGTTTTGGTTATAAAGGAATCATATTTTCTTGCGTAGATGAAAACCCTGCTTTACAATCTCCCTCATCTCTCTTAAGCTGTCTAGCTTTTCTAGTCTTAATCACATTTTGGTGCTTGATCATCATCTCTTCAAGAATGGCATAATTTTTAGTTGTAGCTTCTGGTAGGTTAAGATCTTTGATTCCTGTTCTAGAGTAACAATTTCAGATTGGTATTTGGTTACTTTACGCTCAGCACTCTCAATGAGAATACATATAAGGGTGTTGGAGTTGCAGGAGTGCGCTTCTTCCCATTTTTCTAATAGATCCAAATCCAAATCATCGTTGGTGGGGAATATTTGCGCTCAAAGCCCTCTAAGGATACGTTTTAACCTCAAATATTGTTTTAAGGTGGTGCTGTCCCACCATTTGGAGTTTTCTTGTTTCTTTAGTCTTTCTAGCTTGATAAATGTATCTTTTAATCCCTCTTTGCAGGGTGGGCTACCACTAGTAGAGGCAGTATGACTTGAAAGGCCTCTGGCTAGATTTTCCAAAAGCTCTTCAGCAGCCTTATTCCTTTTTTTATTTTTTTTATTTAAGCAAATACATAAATATACAACTCATACAGTATATATAATAGATAGGTAGTCAAACTCAAAGGGAGGGAAAAATCTAAGTTTGGCAGATATGCGACAATGGAAGATATAAACACCATATGAATGGATAAATAAAGGAATAAAGAGAAAAAAAAAGAAAAAAGAAAAAGAAAATATAACATCTCAGGAGACTATGAGTTTCTTTGGTTATCAAACCAGGTGGCAAATGGGGCCCATAGCTGAGCCCCTAGAGATCGTAATCTTTTCCCATTGGTTTTATAAATTGCAGTCTCCTGTTTATAAATTCCTATTAGTCTGTTCAGCCATCCTTGAAAGGTAGGAACCTCAGCATCTTTCCAACGTGTTGTCAAAAGTATTCTATAAACTCCTGTCCCAACAAATACGATCGATGCTTCATCGTTGCTATACCCTAAAGAATCATCGTGGCCCAAAATTAATAATGTTGATGATGTTTTGAGCTCGAGTCCGAAAATTCCAGCCCAATATTCGAACATCCCTTTTTTGATCGAGTCTAATTTAGGGCAATCAGCGAGCATATGTATCAAATTAGCTGGGCTGTAAGAGCATCTCGGGCATTGATCATTTATTCTGTTGCCCCAACTAAATAATTTCGCTGGGGTAAAGTAAAGATCATAAATTGTCTTAAAAATGTGTGCCTTTAGGTTAGATGCTAAAAATAATTTAGATGATAACATCAGAGACTTGTCAATATCGATATTTGGATTTTGTTGCTTAGAAGCCCATCGTTTTTCCGTTTGTTCTAGATCGTCAGGTTGGTTGTTTATAAGAATTTCATAGATATTACCTATCCTAATTGCCCATTTCTGAGTTAGTTCTAGGATTGGGATAGCAGTCAGTTCTATTCTAGATACGATCTGTCTAATAGATGTTTGTACTTGTATAAATTTCAGGTAGTCAGTGCGGGGAGTTTTATATTTTTGGCACAATTCTTCAAAAGATAGTCTCTGATCCTGGTGAAAAAGGTCTCCTAGTGTAGCTATACCTAAGTTCTCCCATTTCCTCGAGGTGTTATCGTTAACTTGGATCGGGATTATTGAACTATACCAAAGTGGGGTATATTTGGTATATTTAGGTATATTCAAATACTTCATGATATTCTTCCAAACTCTCCATGCATCCGTGATAGTCTTAAATTTGATTTTCTTGAAGTAAGATGGCTCGATTTGTTTTAAGAGGAGACCTCTGGCTTTTTCTCCTAATAGAAGTTCATATATTGATGGTATGGAACAACTTAAGCCGTTATTCGTTTGTGGTTTGACATCAAAAAGGGTAGTCATTTGTTGTAGTAGTGTTGCCCATAAATAGAATGTTAAATTTGGTACTGCCAGCCCTCCTCTTTGTTGAGGTAGAGTTAGCTTGGGAAGTGCCCTTCTAATTTTACCATAGCTCCAGATAAATCTTACCATGGAGGAATTGAGGTCTTTAATTAGTCCAGCATCAGCCAGGAACGGAATTGCCCGAAATAAGTATAAGATTTTGGGAAATATGCTCATTTTGAGGTAATTTGTTCTGCCAATTATTGTTAGGTGTAAGTTGTTAACTCTAACAAGATCTTTTTTAATTTTTTTAATAAGAGGGTCATAATTAAGGTGATTTATTTAGTTTACCTTAGGAGAGATGGTTACTCCTAAGTAAACCGCATGGTTGACTCTATAGGGGCTTACAAAAGGTGTGTTTTCAGTACATATAACCATAGTCTTATTTTTATTCAGGGAATATCCTGAATATAACCCATAGGATCGAGTGATTCATTCTATCTCCTCAATTGCCTCGGTGGGGTTTGGTGTTAATACCGCCACGTCATCGGCATAGGCAAGTATTTTGGTGTTATAGGTGCCAACTCTAACCGGTTTGATTATTGGAGAGGTAAGAAGTTTAATGATAAGTGGGTTTATATAAAGAGCGAAAAGAATTGGGGAGCACGGGCATCCTTGCCACGTACCCCTTTGAATGTTAATGGGTTCTGATTCTTTACCGTTAACAGTAGTTTTAGCTTTAGGATCAACGTAAAGTGCTTTGATGGATTTAATAAAAGCAGGGCCTAGATTATTTAGTTCGGTAGCAGCCTTATTCCTATCCATCATTCTTTCTTAGATAGTAGCTATGCTATTGCTTAGTGAAATCCCAGTGTAGCGTTGCGGCAGCCTACCCTGTAACTCAAGTTTAATGTACTAAAAAAAGGGTTTTTAGCAATCAGGGATTAATTCAGGTGCTCAGCTAATATACGCTCATGGATCCAAATACACAAAATAAACACAATATGGTGCAAGCACGGCAAGGGGATAAGCCCTGTAACCCCTTAATTTTGTATGGGAATTTCCACACATAGCAAGCAAACCATAAAACGCCTAGGAATACATAAACGACAATAATGTTCATGTGAAAAGCAATGTGAAAAAACAGAGAGTATCGTCCAGATGGAAGGAACACTGTCTTGAGGTGATGTCAATGAATGGTTAGATCATGTTGAATCTTTTATTCCTTTTCAAACATAAAAGCACGTAGAACAAGCCAGCCAACACGTGTTTCGTCGCACACAGGAGTTTATGCTCCGCGACTTCTTCAGGGCTGGAAATAGACACAATAAATATTCTTGATGTACATGTTTAAATATATTAAACATAGGATGTAAAGGGCTTTACAACATGAGCCCTGTGCATGAAAGGTTCGAGTAATTAATGCCCACGTGGAAACCCAACAATTCTCAAGTGAAGCATGTCATTTTAGAATAAACGATAATGTTCTCCCTAGAGACGTGAGTTAAGTAATCTGTCCGAATAAAGAAAGAGGAAACGGATATTGTTATAACTAATAGTGTGTGGTGTGGTGAATGAGTTTATGTAATAAAGGTTGATAGACATCCTGGAATTTATTCAAAGGAGATAGAATAATACCTGTAGCAAAGTCTATGGATCTGTATAATCTGTGACAAAAAGGATTAAAGAAAGCATAAAGCGTGTAAAGATAAGGAAAAATAAGTATGTAGTAAAACCTAATACAGGTTGATAGAGCGAGAGGAGAGAACTTTACCAAGTTGAAAAATAGAAAGGGAAAAGCGATAAGACACACAAGATATGTACGGGTAAAGACAAGAGAAGTCAGAAGAGACAAAGGATAGTCAATCCAACGCATCCAAAAGGTAGAAAACCGCATGAGAGAGACAACCTAAAATAACCCGGAGACTTACCGCTCGGCCGGTGATAATTGCAACTCGGCCGGGCTAATGTAGGTCAGGCGAAGTGTACTAATTGATCTGATAGAAACAGAAAAGTGATAGGATGTGGAGGTATAAGTCGTAACGTGTAGAACATTAATCCTAATTGCAAAACATAAGAAAGAAAGGGAAGTGGGCGGAGATTGGTAGCAAGTGTGGAAAAATGTAGAACTATATTGTTATTTGTACCTAATTGGTCTGTGGAAGAATAAAAAAGAGGAAAACACTCATTTTAGCCACTCCTCTAAGAGCTTTTCTAATCCATAGTAGCACCCAAAAAAAAAGTAAAATATCTATCCTACCTTGTGCCGGTTAAATTGGAAGTATTCAGCGTCGTGGGGGAGTCTTCAAAATAACTACCTCAATTAACCTTGTCCATTTTCAAAATATTCCATCTGCAAATACCATGGAATTGCGTTATGGCAAAATAGGCAAGACAAGTAAATGTAAGACTAGAAAGTCGGTCCATTTCCTGTTAACTAACCGTAGGCTAACGGGTTATCATGGAAGAAAAAAAGAAAAAAAAACTTCTGATCATCTCACCTTATAGAAGTCTGTAAACGCAGCCCCACGACACACCACTCGGTACCAGGTAGCGGACGAGTGAAAGTGTAGACCCGGAAGTACTTTTAACCCGGGTCCGTGAACGTTGATTGGCTAATACATAACGTGAATGCTAGAACGCCAACCTCAATAAGGTCAGTGCATAATAATGTGAAACAAGTGAGGAAAGACTACGGGAGTGGCGATAGTCTCGTTCCTCGTGAAATACTCCCAATAGGCTGAAATGTGCTAAAAGAATTTCGCCGCCCTCTGTGTACATGTCGTTGCCGTACCGCACAAACGTGAGTGATGAGAGAAAAAATGGGCAATGAGATCCAGTATGTTTGGGTAGGCGATCGGGTACACAAACATTCTTTTTTTTTCGTGATAACCTGTTCGCCTAGCTACCAATCTACGCCCACTTCCCTTTCTTTCTTATGTATTGCAACCAGGATTAATGTTCTACATGTTACGACTTATACCTCCACATTCTATCACTTCTCTGTTTCTATCAGATCAATTAGAACACTTCGCCTGACCTACATTAGCCCGGCCGGGTTGGAATTATCACCGGCTGAGCGGTAAGTCTCCGGGTTATTTTAGGTTGTCTCTATCATGCGGTTTTCTACCTTTTGTATACATTGGATTGACTATTCTTTGTCTATTCTGACTTTTCTTGTCTTTACCCATACATATCTTGTGTGTTTTATTGCTTTTCCCTTTCTATTTTTCAACTTGGTAAAGTTCTCTCCTTTCTCTCTATCAACCTGTATTAGGTTTTACTACATAATTCTTTTTCCTTATCTTCACACGCGTTATGCTTTCTTTAATCCTTTTTTGTGACAGATTATACAGATCCATAATCTATGCTACAGGTAATATTCTATCTCCTTTGTTTAAATTCTCGGATGTCTATCATTCTTTTATTACATAAACTCATTCACCACACCACACACCATTCGTTATAACAATATCCGTTTCCTCGTTCTTTATTCGAACAGATTACTTAACTCACGTCTCTAGGGAGAACCCTATCTTTTAATCTAAAATGACATGCTTCACTTGAGGATTTTTGGGTTTTCATGTGTGCATTAATTACTCTAACCTTTCATGCACAGGGATCACGTTGTAAAGCCCTTTACATCCTATGGTTAATATATTTAAACATGTACATCAAGCATATTTATTGTATCTTTTCCCAGCCCTGAAGAAGTCGTGGAGCATAAACTCCAGTGTGCGACGAAACACGTGTCGGCTGGCTTGTTCTGCGCGCTTTTATGTTTGAAAAGGAATAAAAGATTCAACTTGATCTAACCATACATTGGCATCACCTCAAGAACGTGTTCCTTCCATCTGGACGATACTCTCTGTTTTTTCACATTGCTTTTCACATGAACTTTATTCTCTTTTATGTGTGCCTAGGCGTTTTGAGGCCTTCAAGGTTAACCCACATTTGCCACTGCAAAGGTCCATATTGCTGGTGCTAAGACACCTGGCCTTCTAAGGTCTAGTGGGGCTTTCTAAGGTCTAGCATGGGAATGTACTCCCTCAGGAGAGTGGTCTGGGGGACTGGTCATGAAGACTGAACCCGGCTCCCCGGTTCCAAATTCGACAGCGCTGGCCATAGTGCCAAATCCTCTCCCCCACTGAAAACCATACTGCCCCACTGAGAAAAACTCACACTGCCTTCAGCTACAACCCGATTTTGCCCCGCTATAAACATCAGGAAGCCACTTAATTCAAATTATGCATTTGATAAGAGTAATATGCTGCCTGAAAAAAAAAGTAAAAGAAAACACTCATAGGGAGTGCAAGATTAAGTAAAGCATGTGAAATGTAAGCAGAAACAACATGGTTACCTTAACAATCTCTAACTCACTATTCAGAAATCAGCGAGTGGTTTTACCTGAAAAGTTAAGGACATGACTACAGCCCTGAAGGTTACCGTTTCAATGTCCATTGCTTATATCCTTAATAAACGTGAACAGTATGTTTAAAAAGACCACATCCATAAACACAGAGGTACACATTTTGTTTTCGAATACACCCATCAACCAGGTATTGCAATACATCCAGGAATGGTGCGCCCCCCCACCTGGGGACAACAAAGCTGTTCAAAGAAAGATAAGAAAAGAAAAGTAGTGTTTCACTGCAAAGTCTGTAAAGTGAGGCTGATGTGTTTGATGTGAATAAAACCAATCTGGCCACTTTGCAACCAATCTGTCTTGCTTTATTATGTATTTTTCATATTTAAAACCTTTTATTTCTCTCCATCCCGAAGCTGCACTTTAGAATAGAAAAATGTCAGAAAAAGGGCATTTCCCGCAAGAGTGTTTTTCTTTTTTGGATCCATTTCACAGTGAAGCAACTAAATGAAAGAAGGAAAGAGAGGTTGTGAACCGTTCTTAAAGTCACGGTTTTAAGTAAGTGAGGCGCAAGACAGAAAGAGAGGGAATAATAGGAAGGGGGGGTCAGCTGCCAGCACTGAAAAAAAAAGAGGGCATTGTCCATGTCTTTTCTGGGCAGTAAGGAAGAGACAGAGTCCTTTTCCTTCTCTGCCCAACCCCATTCGTCCACAAAAGCAACCATGCTCACACATGTTGCCCCCTGCCCCCCTCAGAAGTATTCTCCAGCCTCATTGCGTTATAGCCTTAAGAAAAGGGGAAGAAGGAGAGGCATAGCGAGCATTGGAGAGGTGGAGCGAGGCACACGCATGCAACAGCAAGCTCTAGGCAGCCACAAGCAAAATCGTGTGGTAGCATTTTCTGGAGCCACACACTAAATGTCTCACAGGGCAGCACTTGCGCTGGCTCAGCGAGACCTAAAAAGACCGCTCTGTCACTGTTTTGTTTAGATGCAGAAAATTCAGTAACTTTCCGGCCCTAGATCACTGGGGAACAACATGGAGTCCGACCTGGCCACACGGTGCTGCAGCAGCTTTACACACGAGGTTTGGAAATACGTGACTCGTGGAGCAAGGGCATTTTTGGGAGAAATGTTTAAAGCTGGGTCCTGTGTGAATGCCTTTGTTCTTGTGTATTTAGTTTTCTGCCATTCATGAAATTCTGGATTACCTGCTCTCTCTAGTTTTTTTCAAGGCAGAAACACAGCATATAAAATAATCCTTCCTCTAGCACCTTGTAAAAACAACATTCTGGTAACAAGATTGCATTAAATATTTCACACGCACCTTGCTTGCCGGCTATTACGTGATTCCTTAAGCTCGTGAAATAACCTAAATAAACAATCATGCTTCCGTAGTGTTCTCTCTCTTGGCACTAAAAAGCTTTGTCTTGCATTTGTTCTATTTTTATTTTGAATGCTCTAGTTTGCCCTGGAGCTATGCCACTCTTACATTAATGATATTCCTTTTTAAATATGCTTGCGCAATGTCCATCACAAATTACTGTCCTCGGGGTTTGCTGAAGTAAATAAAAGTTGCTGTCTGCCTGCGCGCCTCATTATTATTTTGGCTGGCCTTGTAAATTAACCTTGTGGTTTATCGAGTGCATGTATCTAGTTCAGGTGCTGAAGACAAAGGGGCAAAATCCAAAACTCTCCGGTCTGGGCTGGATTTTTCTGTAAACAGGAGAAACAGGTAAACACCAACCTCCTCTGGAAGTCAACTTGAACCCAGGCAATCTGACATGCCTCATGGCAATCCGGGCGTAGTTTATATGGCTTGACATCCAAAAAGGCCACCACCCACATAGCATCACAAGTTCACAATTGGCTAGAATTGTTAGTGCAGTTGCAAAAAAACCTATTTGTACACACGTCTTTGTTAACAAAAAAAAGCTGTAAATCCCAAAACATGTTACAATGTAAAGTAAAGCAAATTAACATGAAACGGTGATTAATTAATGACCTTTGCGAGTCATAAAGACAAACGGGTATCACTTTCTAAGCAAAATAGCTATGAACCAGCATTTAAAATGTATTTATATCTGTAATGTAAATTACAAATTCACTACTTCCAAGCAATGACAAATCATGAAAAACTCATACATGTAATATCTAAAGTTAGCTTATCCAAAGCCTGCTCTCTGTTCTTCTTAGATGTTCTTTTTAAAGTATCGGTAACATGAGGTTTCACAGACAAGGAAAAGCTATCATTAGCGAGTCATAAAAAAGGATAACTTTGAGTATCCAATGCATGGCTGAGATAAAGCATTAAATACGTCACGTTAGAGTGTACTTTTCAGATGTAAAGTAGCCCTTCATGTATTCTATTGGAAATGGAAGACTACATTAATACCGTGAATAAACAGAAGTGAGACTAAACACCCCTGTGGGCTGATTCAAGATGTGAGTATCAATATTTGAAGCCAATGGATTTTTCCTGAGCAAAGAAGCCAATGGCTGCAAGAGACTCCGAAACCTTGTAGAGGATGTTTGGAATACAACCTGAAAGATTTGCACATCAAAAGTAAAGATGTCCCAAAAGTGCTACCTGCAGGCATTAATGATTATCTTCCAGGACAAATACACACAGAAGATGGGCTGCTAGCATCACAGAAACTACCCAGGCAGTATTGGCACAAAGACACCTATACATGTAAAATAGGTGGTTGGATAATGTTTGGAAAATGCTCAGAGGTGTAATATAGTTATGATGTTATGAATGTAACTGTATTCCTTATTGCACAGTCAGAGTTTATTTGCACACCCTCTAACACAAAGCAAACCGTTTTCAGTTTTTTTGGAGTTTAGTTATGTTTTATATTTTTTCCTTGATTTCTTTTTTGTGTGCAGCACTGTGAACTCTGGTAGCCATTACCTCAGGAAGTCACAGCTCCTCTGGGCATGACCTCCTCAACTCAGCAAAGGTCCCTGAGGTCCTACCCTCAGTGACGAGGGGGTAGAGTCACTGATTGCCTTGCACCTGGGCACTCAGTTTTAAGCCCTAAAGTGCCCTGGGTTGAATGTCAATCAGTGACACTTCATCACAGAATGGGATGGAGTCAGCAGTCTCACCGACCCCATCCTACTCTATGATGACATTGGGACTGCTGCCTTCCTTCATTGGCTGATCTTAGGAAAGGCAGCAGTCCCATGCCTCCCGGGACCTCAGATGCAGAGCTGTATTTTTTCAAATTAATGTTTGGTGCATGTGTGCATGTATGTATGAATATTTGGTAATGAGTGTTGTGAATGGAAGTGTTTGGGCGCGTGCGCGAATGCATGGATTTGAATGTGTATGTGTGCATATGGGTGTGTGTGTGTCCAGTCCATCCCCTCCCTCCTAAACTTACCAGCTGCCACGGAATGCAGGCACCTAAAATTGATTATGCAAGGACGCTAACAAATAAGCAAGCTACAACTCTCTCAAAAATAGGCTATACTTTAAGAAAATAACTTAAAAAGGCATTCAGAAAGAACATGGGGATAAAATGTTTCAAAACAGACATGGGGATAAAATAAAAAATCTCAGGAAGTTATATAAAAAAAAGTGAATCTGGGAGGATCCTCAAATGCAACAGAATACATTCTGGACAAAGCTCCTCTTCCATGCTAAACAAACTAATAACAGATCCTTTTGGAAAATAATAAATGGGACAACGAGATCACAGTTAATTGTAAACAATTCAAGTGTGACAGAGTCAGGTTGGGTAACTCACCTAGGTAAAACACTCACTAGAGGTACACCAATTGTTAATACAGAGTTGAGTAACAGTTACAAAGCTTTGGAGCCCAAGATATCAGTAAACATAACAATCACATCTCAAGATATGAGATATGTGTGCACAGCTTCAGACAGCCCATTAGGTCACGACTTACAATGCTGAACAGTAGTAAAAGTATCCAAAATAATAACATCGGGACAAAGGGACGGGCCCCTGGACCAAATGGCATACCACAGACTACCTTCAGGAGTGACCCAGATTCTGGGCAATCCCGCTGTTAGAGCTATATAAAGACATGGGAACAACAGACCCACTCTAAGGAGTTGGAAAGGGTAAAAAATAAATCTGATATTCAAGGGTGGTGATAAGTCGGAAACGGCATACTACAGGCTAATTGCACTTATAGATTCTGAAGTCAAATATTATGCATCACTAAACATGGAGGATCTGGTGGAAAGTCCCAATAACAAAAAGTTGACCTCTCTTAATGAGACTGTGTTTCTCAAAGGGTTTGGTACAACTACAAACATATTAGCCCTTGCCTTAATAGAGGATAAGTGCAAGCACTTCTGGAGGAAATTACATCTATGCTTTATGGATTTGAAAGCAACCTTGTAGACCGGGACTTGTTGTGGTGTAAACTAAAGATATTGGATATTCCGTAACAAATACTACGAGCTATTATACAGCTGTATACAGCCATTTGGATTTGAGTCAAAATAGCTAATGGCACAAGACTATTAAGGGAAATTCTGACAGAGGTAGGACTAAAGCAAGGTTTCATATTAGCTCCTCACCTATACAATCTGTTTATGGTGGATCTTTCACCGACATTAGATCAGGTTAACTCTCATCCACCACGCCTGGGCCTTCTATGCATAACGCATCTTACTGATGCAGATGACATAGTCTTGCTTAGCCTAACAATACCTGTCCTCTTAAGAGCACTCAGTGAATTATCAACCTTTGCCAAGGCTAATGCTCTTGATATTAACATCACAAAAACAAAAACTATGTCCATCAGGAACCAATATGAGCATTAACACCCGATTAAGTGTGGGGAAATATGCTTAGGGGAAGTCAGCACTTATAAATAATTGGGGCTGTATATAGACTATTGACTGAATTTTCAATTTCACAAACAATACCTCGACCAAAAAAAAAAAAAGAAACGGTCTAATCTATGCATTCTGTGCTCTTTCAACAAAATTAAGGGGTCCATCTTTTAGCATTGCCTTAAATGGTAAATATGCAAAATTTCTAGATAATCTTCAAATAAAAAGGTACAAAAAGTATTTGGCCTACCACAGAATGTATCCGCGGCACAGGTGCGACTGGAATTTGGTCTTATACAACAAGACATAGGGAGGAGATATGCCGTAATCAAAACATGGAACAAAACCTGGTTAAGTCGATCTAATGTTTTACATGATGCCTCGTGTCGGGCCCAGGAAGAAGATCCCCATTCTAGTTATGGCGAATTTCTGAAAACAGCACTGGAGGAAACAAACACAATAGAACAATAGAACTTTGGGCTCATAACTTTTCTTTCCCAGTTTTTCACCAGCTCATAGAACATCCAAACTCCACTCACTACTAAAAGACAAATATAAACTAGCCAATCAGTCCCATGCCTGGATTGTTCTCCAATCCTATACAACAACATGTCCGTCTGAATACTTAAACATAACTTTTTCTCTTTATCTGAAACGAAAGCTAATGGCCTAATGGGTTTGAGTTTCTGCCCAAGTTTGGCCAATCATCCAAAATGGAAATATAGTGCTCTCAGGACATGTAGCTTATGTAGTGCAGCAATTCAAGATTTTATTCATTTGATCTGTTTATGTCATTTGTTTTATTCTATTCGGGCTTTATTATTGAAAAAAGATTTTAATGATAGAGGCATTCATTCTGGCAGATCAGCTATAACTAAGGGTCTTATTAAAGGTCTTGATCCAACAGACCCCCAACTGAACTGATACCCTGTAGCCGAGGCCTCCACCATAGAAGCAATTTTATTGTTTGGATTTGATAATACTAATGCATTTTAGATCAAGGATTGCCATGACAGCAGTAACTGATATAGTAATACATTCTGCTCTTGGTTGCTTTTAGTGACACCAAACCTGTTTAAAAGTAATTTTAATTGTCTTTTGGAATATTATTACTGTTTTTATTAACTTAAACAATAAAGTATTCATAGCTTGATAGAGACAGTGTTGTAAAGCCTTATAATGTGTCCTTTCTGGTCTATCCATAGAATGTTATCTGAGGATTTCAGCTCCAAGATGAAGAAAGGTATTCTTTCAGGGATGTCACTTCCTGTAGAACAATATTTAAGGAGGTAATTCTAAGGAAAGGGTGCATCTAATTGTATTCCTTTCTTTATTTTTCATTTCATTCTTAATCCCTTAACTTCCATCTTGTGTCCTTGATTTTGTTCCCTGCAGCTGGAACATTCCCATGGGTGCAACTCCTGGAAATTTGCAAGGCACTTTCCTTTTTCCTGAGGAGTCTGGTGTTTTGCTATTTTCTTAATGTCTAATCTCATTTTCAATCATGATTCATAAGTTTACAAAGAAGGTGTTTCCCTTTGTGGGATTTCCCTCCTATTTGGGACTTTATTAAGGATACATAACCCATGCCACACCTACAATTCTGTGTAGGGTGGCACCGTGGCACCTGGGAGGAGTCACCCTTTCTTTTGGCAGTCTAGAAGGGGAGTCAATAGACTGTCTAAGTATCCAGTTCTAGACAACACTATATGTTAGTAAAATACAAAGGACGCACAAAATCAGATTGACAGAACCAGAGAGTAACAACAGGATATATATTCCAAAATCTCCAACAGTGGTGAACTTCCTGGAAACAAATGTCAATATTTGTCAGTTGAAGTTGCAAATTTTAGAAACTGCAAACCAGATCCTGAATGTGATTTAAAAAAATACTCATATTCATAGCAAAAACGAAGTGAAAGATTAGCGCTTACTTGAGTTCATGCTATTTTACAAGAGAAAGAAATCTTCATCATGATTCTGCAAAGTCATCCCATGTTGAGACCTGGTGCGTCTGATCGTTGAAGTCCCTTTCAGAACTTCACACCCATGGGCATTTGAGTGGTCTTGGATGGGCCGCAGATGGTGCACAGTGCAGGCAGTGGCAGGCCTCTAGAAAATTGCATGGTACACAGAATGTCAGACTTGAGCATCTTCTCTGTGGAACATTGGACATGATGAGTTCGGAGGTCAAGGTCGGAGTTTGACCATGTAAAGTGCCTGTTCTAAAATGGTGGTCTCTCCATTTGGAGTGATCGGAACTTCTGAATCCAAGTTGTGTATACGTTTCTTCCTGTGAAGTAATTTCTTCTTTAGGCATATGAAATGCGGTGTTTCAAGAGGCAATTTGAGTTGACAAGCATTCATTCACTGACTTTTTGTTACACTGTTTGCCTCCTTGCTATGTGTTTGTGTTTCTGTGGAATTATCATCTTTCATCTGTTGTCTTACTTAGGATTTTCTATTTATTTTATCATTTTTCCTCAAGCAGTTTGGATCAACTTCCTTGTGGCTCATCTGACTCTTGACCTACATTTTGTTTGGCTTTTTGGACTTCCTGATGCCATGGTCAATATTTTAGTCAACACACTTTTTTTATTCCTAGTAAGTCAGTATAATGAAGATGTTTCATCACTCCATTATTGCTGGCCATAGAGGAGCTAAAAATACTTTTGACGGGGTTGATCTTTTTGGTGGCCTACTGTTCACTTTGATGTCCAAGAATATCCATTTGCCTGTTCCATTTTTGCTCAAAACAAATCCTTGTATTCTAAGTATTTTGAATAGTTGCAGCCCTTACCAGTGGTCCCTGAATGGTCGCACATGGTTTAAACACCTTTTATTTTTGATCTTCCAACTCCTAAGGAACATTGTATAATAATAGTCAATAGACCCCCTTTTCTCCATTTAAAAAGTTACTCAGAATTGAATAAATGGCGCAGTACGTTTACGTTTTGACAGGTATATTTCTTCATGTAGTGCCTAAATCATCTCTGATAGCAGCACTCTGTGTCTGTCATGTTATTAAAATCCTACATGTAAAGCATTGGGAATTAAAAAGGCTATCATCGCCATTCTAATAGACAAACAGATTGAACTAATCCGAATTTGGAGTTATTTGAGGTGTTACTGTGATGCTATTCAAACTGATTGGGTTTGTTATATTCCAATGGCAGAAGTTTCTTACAATAATGCAACTCATAATGCTACAAAGGCAATGCCATTCTTTTGTGTTTTGTGTTTTGTGTTCCTCGTGAGGACGCTCCCTGCACCACACGGCCACCAGCCGCCGAGTGCTCTCCCCGCCTGCCGCTTCACAGGAGTGACCAAGCCCTTGGCTGGCCACGCCCCCCGCCGCTCGTCGCTGCCTCTTGCCCTCTGCTAGTTAGTAGCCCAAGTGTTGTTTAGCTTATTGTTACTGTATGCACTGTTTGTTTTTTCCACTGTTTTTCTCCACTGCTCTGTTTTTGCCCTGTGCCCCTGTGCCTCGCCACCCACGCACCCACCAGCTCCGGTCCCCTCCTCCCGCCGCCGGGAGTGAAGCCACGCCCCTTTTTCTTCTGTTCCCTCCCAGCTGCTCCTCCTCCCCGCACTTGGCCATATATGGCGGCCGTGCGACACAGGTGAGCGTGTTCCTCGTGAGGACGCTCCCTGCACCACACGGCCACCAGCCGCCGAGTGCTCTCCCCGCCTGCCGCTTCACAGGAGTGACCAAGCCCTTGGCTGGCCACGCCCCCCTGCCGCTCGTCGCTGCCTCGCTGCCTCTTGCCCTCTGCTAGTTAGTAGCCCAAGTGTTGTTTAGCTTATTGTTACTGTCTGCACTGTTTGTTTTTTCCACTGTTTTTCTCCACTGCTCTGTTTTTGCCCTGTGCCCCTGTGCCTCGCCGCCCACGCGCCCACCAGCTCCGGTCCCCTCCTCCCGCCGCCGGGAGTGAAGCCACGCCCCTTTTTCTTCTGTTCCCTCCCCGCTCCCGCCTCCCAGCTGCTCCTCTTCCCCGCACTTCGCCATATATGGCGGCGGCTGTGCGCACGCGCAGCATTGACGCGCAGCGGGCGCGCCGATTGTGCGCCGAAGGCGCGCCAAAGGTAAGCCCGTCTGCGCCCATCCGCACCTGGACCGCGCCCAGGGCCAGGACCCCTGGCTCCCGCAGACCCCAGCCCACCCGCCGGACGTACAACGCCACCACCCTCAACGCACTCAACACCGGCCGAATCCCCGGATGCTATCGAGCCACCCCGAGACGAACCCACGGACCCTTCAGCTGTCACGCCTGCACATTCTCCTGCAACCGGACCTGCCCCGCTCCAGCACCCGCCAAGCCGAACACCAGCAGCAACCACCTCAAGTGCATCCTACTCAACACCCGCTCCGTCCACAGACACACAATCGAACTCTGGAACCTCCTCGACACCACGGCTCCTGACGTCGCCTTCCTCACGGAAACCTGGATGAACGACTCCTCAGCGCCCGACATCGCCATCGCCATCCCAGAGGGCTACAAGATCACCCGAAGAGACCGCGGCAACCAGACTGGAGGAGGCATCGCCATCATCTACAGGGACACCATCCCCATCACGACCAACACCGACGACACCCTGAAAACCGCCGAACACCTGCACTTCCAGATCCACACGGACCCAAAAACCACCCTCAGAGGCACCCTCATCTACCGACCCCCGGGACCACGCACACAATTCAGCGAAGACATCGCCGACTTCATCTGCCCGCATGCCCTCCCCTCCGCTGACTACATCCTCCTGGGGGACATCAACTTCCACCTGGAGAACAACAACGACCGCAACACCACCACCCTGCTGGACAACCTCGCCAACCTGGGACTCAAGCAGCTGGTGACCACCCCCACCCACCTCGCCGGACACACACTCGACGCTGTCTTCTCATCCAGCAAGGACATCGTCTTCAGCCACGCCACCGGACTCCACTGTACGGACCACAGCTGCGTCCACTTCAGCTTCAGAAGGACCACGATCCACCACCACCAGCAACAGGTTGCTCGAAGAAACTGGAACAAGATCACGGCAGACCAGCTCGCCGCTTCCCTGAGCCAGCACCCTCCCGCCAGCTCAGCGAACCCCAGCCAGGCCGCCGACAACCTCACGAAGTGTATCAGCAACTGCGCAGACGACCTCGCCCCATTGAGGACCCCGCCTAGCAGACCCGGCAGCAAGAAGGCCCCATGGTTCACCGACGAACTCAAGAGCTCCAAGAAGAACTGCCGAGCCCTCGAGAAAGCCTGGAGAAGGGAGCCAACACCGGACAACATGACCACCCTCAAGCTCGCCACCCGGAAGCACCATCAACTGATCCACGCCACCAAGAAAACAGCATTCAAGGACCGACTGGACAACAACGCACACAACTGCAAGGAGCTCTTCACCATCGTGAAAGAGCTCTCCAACCCCAACGCCGGAAACAACAACATCACCCCTTCGCAAGACCTCTGCAACTCCCTCGCCTCCTACTTCCACAGCAAGATCGCTGACATACACAACAGCTTCAGCCCACAAACAACGCTCCCCACGACCGCACCAACGCCCCCCACGACCGCCCTCAGCGCCTGGACCCAGATCAACACAGAAGACACCATCTGCACGATGAACTCTATCCACTCCGGATCTCCGACCGACCCCTGCCCCACCACGTCTTCAACAAGGCCGACGCTGTCATCGCACCCCACCTGCGGGACATCATCAACACCTCCTTCGACACAGCCACCTTCCCCGAGAGCTGGAAGCACGCCGAACTCAGCGCTCTACTAAAGAAACCAACAGCGAACCCCACCGAACTCAAGAATTACCGCCCCATCTCGCTCCTCCCGTTCCCAGCCAAAGTCATCGAGAAGACCATCAACAAGCAGCTGGCCGCCTTCCTCGAGACGAATGGATCCCTCGACCCCTCACAGTCTGGCTTCCGAGCCAACCACAGCACCGAGACCGCCATCATCGCTGCCACCGATGACATCCGAGCCCTGCTGGACAACGGTGAAACAGTGGCCCTCATCCTCCTAGACCTCTCAGCGGCGTTCGACACTGTTTGCCACCGCACCCTAGTGCAGCGCCTCAGCAACATTGGAATCCAGGAGAAGGCACTGGAGTGGATCATCTCCTTCCTCGCTGGAAGGACACAGAGAGTCCGCCTACCACCGTTCAGATCGGCAGCCACGGAAGTCATCTGCGGCGTTCCTCAGGGCTCCTCGCTCAGCCCCACCCTCTTCAACGTCTACATGAGCCCCCTGGCGGCCATCGCACGCCAGCACAACCTCAACATCATCTCCTACGCCGACGACACCCAGCTGATCCTCTCCCTGACCAACGACCCCGCCGCCGCCAGAACCAACCTCCACGAAGGGATGAAAGACGTAGCCGAGTGGATGACGACCAGCCGCCTGAAACTGAACTCAGACAAGACGGAAGTCCTCATCCTGGGATCCTCACCCGCCGCCTGGGACGACTCCTGGTGGCCCCCCGCCCTGGGCACCGCACCCAAACCGACAGACCACGCACGCAACCTGGGCTTCATCCTGGACTCCTCCCTCTCCATGACCAGACAAGTCAACGCCGTCTCCGCGTCCTGTTTCAACATCCTGCGCATGCTACGAAAGATCTTCCGGTGGATCCCCACCGAGACCAGGAAGACGGTCACCCAGGCCCTCGTCACCAGCCGACTAGACTACGGCAACGCCCTCTACGCCGGAACCACCGCCAAGCTCCAGAAGAGACTCCAGCGGATCCAGAACGCCTCAGCCAGACTCATCCTCGACATCCCCCGTCGCAGCCACATCTCCGGACACCTGAGAGACCTGCACTGGCTCCCCGTCAACAAGAGAATCACCTTCCGTCTCCTCACCCACGCACACAAAGCCCTACACGACCAAGGCCCGAGCTACCTCAACAACCGCCTCAACTTCTACGCTCCCAAACGCCACCTCCGATCGACCAACCACGCCCTCGCCGCCGTCCCCCGCATCCGAAGAGCGACAACAGGAGGAAGGTCCTTCTCCTACCTGGCCGCCAAGACCTGGAACACCCTCCCTACCGACCTCCGCCTGACCCAAGATCACCTCTCCTTCAGGAAGAAGCTCAAGACCTGGCTGTTCGAGCAGTAGCGTCACCCCACCCCCCCCCAAGCGGCTTGAGACCCTCTGGGTGAGTAGTGCGCTCTATAAATGCCTTGATTGATTGATTGTATGCAAGTTTCCATCCAAGAGTTTTTCCCTCTCCTCATTGAGTTGCTCATTTAATTTATACTTTAGTCAATTGAAGAGGTTTAGATAACGTGTTTCAGAATGTTACCTCATTCTAAAGACATATATTGACAAACCAAGGTTTGGTTGTCAGCTCATTTTCTCCCAGTTCATACATTACTCGTAAAGTTTCATCAATGCTTTGTGGCTCATTTATGATTACTCCTGAAGTTAATCCTGTGGCCTTTTGTAGAAGTTCCCTCATACATGGAAGATTCATCCTGGCGTTCATTCTTCTGAACTGAAGCCTGAAAGACTTATCATCAAACTCCATATGAACCTACAACAGTACTGGCACAAGGACCACCCGAACATAACGTTCAACAAGTTTGTGATTGTCGTGTGTAAGAATTCATGGGAAAACGCTTCTTTTTTAAAAAATTTAATTTTTTAATTAGAATTAAAGCACAGATTCATCAGTACAATAGCATATTCAAATGTGATTTACGTATGTCATAGCGCCATATTATACATTACTCACAATTATTCGAAAAATTGGAGGCTTTACTGTCACAATGTTCACACATTACCATATCTTTTGCGAGAAAGGTATAGATCTCCCCACAGGTGCTATTCAATATTCATAAATGACAAACAGTTAAAAATTCGGGAAATCTCTATTTCGAGTGTTTCTCATCACCATGTCTTCTGATGGAGAGGTACAGATTTCCCCTCTGTAAGTGTTCCACCTATCCCTTTTCCTATCCCACTTTTTGAGGCAGCCCCGCTGTTTGTAGACTTCTTTTTCTGCAATCATGCATCAATCCATTTCCGCCACCCATCCCACCGTTAGTGGCCGTGTGATGGATCCCCAATGCATTGCGATAGCTCGCTTCACCAGTATGTATCCCAGTGCCACTCATTGTTGCTCCAGATCTGCCAGGTCGGTGGCCTCCCATATATTCAGAATCCCCATTTGTGGAGACAGCTCAGGTGTCACTCATTTTATTAGTGGCACCGTCCCACAGGGAGCGTATGATGGGACAGTCCCATACGATGTGTTAAAAGGTACTGTCTTGACCGCATCCTCTAAGGCATAGCACATCTTTTCGTTTTCCTATTTTGGCCAGGAGTACCCCGGAAAGATAGGATCTGTGAAGTATTTTCAATTGTATGAGGAGAAAGCGATGATTTATTGCAGTTTCCCTTGGGGACATTAATGCAGTTTGCCACTCTTCGTCATCTAGGGGCCCTAAGTCTGATGGCCAGCGCTCTCGGAGAGCTTGGAAAGTCAGGTAAATTATTACAGAGTTTGCGATAGGTACAGAAAACAGCCCCACTCAAGAGCGGCTCCGAGAGCTGGCGGTCCTCCAAGGGGGAGGATTCAGGCGGGAAGACGCTTCTTTGATTCAAGCTCCTGTGTTGACCCATTGTTTTATCCAAAAATGCCCTGTTGAGTCTGGGGCTTCTGAAGGGGGCATACTGCCAAGTTCATGCCCAAAGCTAACTAAAAGATCAGAGCTTACTCAAGTTCATGAAGTTTTAGAAAAGGGAAGATGTCCCCTATGTGATAGTGCTCACCACATTATTGTAAGGTGTGCCACATTGAGAGCGGGCCTTCTGATTATACTAGTCACTCCATGTCACACACATGGCCACTGACGTAGGGCACACGCCCCTAGTCTCTTCATCATGTGCATTATCCGAACCCAAATCCCATCTCACCTGGTATAGTGAGAAGCTTTCCTGGCTAGTGGGGTGGTGGACAGAAATAAACACCTCCCAGGGAAACAAAAACACTTCCTTTGTTCCAGACCGTCGGAGAACGATGCGCGACGATGGAAGAAAGTAACTGGACTACATTACCCATGAAGCAAAGCGGAGGCATCCGCATTTGTGTTGAGCAGAAGCAAGCTGACCCGAAAGTGACGGACCGCAGATAAGGAGCCATGGGTAGGAGAAATGCTGCTGATTATTCGTTCGAGCAGCGCGCCCTACACGTTGCTTTTCCTACCTCTTATGTCGGGTAAAGGTGCATTTGCACCAAAAGACTCTCGAGACTTACATTTATTTACGTCCCGCATGCTGTGCCGGGACTCACACTGCTGGGGGATATGATTTCAGAGCCAAACTGTTTTTCGTCTGTCGCCGAGATGAATGTCAGATAATTAGGTCAGCCGTCACAGATGCTCAATACGCTGGGGATTACAATGTTGTACTACTTGAGGAAGATACTTGACATTTAGTTCACAAATTAATTGCTTAACATTGCATATCATATACATTGGGTAACTTTGATTTTCCATGAAGTAAATGGAATACATGGAGGTGCTGTTAATTGTTGTGTTTGTTTCTTCCCCTGTGATGCTGACCCTTATTTCAATTATGGTGGGTATGCTTACCTATAATGTATAACTGGTGTTAAAGGGCAGTGTGGGGGCAAATAACCTGCAACACCATATAATGGAGCACTGATTACATTATTGCTCTTTTCAGAACCTACCTCCATGTAATGAATGGTTGCATTGATGTTTTACTCTTCCTCCACCTAGGATGGAGGATTATTGTTATTGTTTACAAGTACAAAGGTTATTAAGAATTACGTTGGTAGGGATACTGCAGAGAACTACTACTTATCCATGTTGTTTGTCTTTCAGATCTCCCTCCCTACTGATCTCTACCCTTTCCATCCCCCGATTGATCATCTCAAATACCTTTGCTAATATAGTATTCAGGATAAGGACTATCGAGAGGTGGACCCCTTTTAGCATTGAACCGTTTCTGAGGAATCATTGGGCTGACACTCCAACACGTTGCACCCATGAGGATCCAGAAGAGTCTTATATGAGTAACTGATGGTGTTAGTGTCGGCTGTTGTGGAAGACTTCCAGACAACCACATGGCACACAGAATGCCAAACCTGAGTTTCTCCTTCCTAGGATCACAAATGCCACAGGCACCTAGTCAAGGGCACAGTTTGAGCATATAAGGTGTCCAATCCAAACCAATATAGTGTTCTCTCCATTGTGAGATAGTTGGTAGTGAATGTGGCAAGATGTGGCAGAGTCTTTCCCTGTGAGTTTATTTCCTGTTTAGGTATAAAAAAGGAAGTGTATGAAAAGACAAGATTTGTCCCTACACATCCTTTTCCTGAATTTGTGTTGTATTCTTAGTCCTATTGCTATACATTTGTGTTACTGATTTTTTCAGCAGGTAGGATTAATCCTTTCATCTGTTTTCTTGCTTAGCAACTTTTCTTTTTTAATATTTTTATTTAAGTAGTTTGGATCAATTTCTGTGTGGATCTTCAGATTCTGAGCTGGTACCTTGCTTAGATCTTTTCTCCTATTTGTTGGGGTAGTTTAGTGCCATCATGTGTTTACCAATGCAGGCTGCATCCGTCATCAAGAACGTCATAGCTTGTCAAAGGATTTTGTATCATTCCCCCTAGCTGTGACCCTCTAAAGGGGGAACCTCCCAATTTTCACATATAATATTCTGTGTAGGGTGTATCCGTGACTACTGAGAGGAGTCACTGTTTCCTGGTTTAATTTCAAAGACCACTTGACACACTACTTTGCAGGCAGTCCTTGGCACGTTGTTACAAAGAGAAATATATTCTGAATGACATAATGGGAGCGCATGCACACATGAGGACAGACTGCATTTTGGAAATGACTTGTTTCTTTCAAAATCAGCCATAGTTTGATACTTGTAACTTGGTTCATGAGTTCTTCTTGTTTTGATCTTTGTTACATATTTTTTATTTACTTTATTTTTACATGGGATATGCCTTTTGATCACATATTGCATGAGACTCCAACCTTTTCTTTAATAAGAGCGACTATTTTTTTTTAAAGTTTAATAAGCTTTATTAACATAGAAAATGCAGTATACAACATAGGACGATAACATTACAATACTTAAGAGAAAAACCAACAAGTGTACTGAGAATGCCTTAAAACACAGCAGTAAGTGGTAGCGAAACAATCATTGATTATTTTTTTATGTCCCCGGGGCTCTTACGCTATGTTTTGTTTTATAATGCTGTTGTAAGTGGGTTCAGTGACCATAATCCGGTGCTGTTGGTTTTGGATACTCTTTCTGGTTTACGTAAAGGGGAACAAATGTCTAGCTCTGCTAGGGATGTAAGGAGTAGTGACCAGGGAAGGCGCCTGAAATGGTGCAAGGTATGTCCGAAGGACTTTCATGGCCAAATTGAACAACATATGGCAGTAGAAATCGAGAAATGTCGGGATGGAGTGAGTAGGGGGGGGGATGTTGTTGGTGCCTTTGAAGCTATCTGTACAAGAATAGATAAAGAGCTTACAGAAAGACCTAGGAGGGGCCCAGCCCCAGTGTTTAGGTGGTTCGACCACTCCTGTTCAAAGGCTCACTCGGCTCTGCTGAGGGCACTTAAACAATTGCCCAGAAATAGGCCTCTGGTGGCACAGCTGAGAAGAGAATATGCTTTGGCGGTTAAATCACGGAAAAAAGCCATTAAAGATGAAGCCTGGGATTCTTTAATGGATTCCACAACTCTCAATCAAAGCTCCAAATTCTGGGCCATAATTAATAATCCCTTGTTTGCTAACACCAATAACTCGGACCTTGATATAAATATCCCGGAAGCAGTCTGGATAAACCACTTCTCCCATATATATGGCTCAGATGTTATAGTGGAGGTTTTTGCAATACCTTACTCCTTATCCTACCCCACCAAGCTAACCTTTAGTAAAGCAGAAGTAGAGTTGGCAATTTTGGGCTCTGCTGCCAACAAGGCTCCGGGACCGGATGGGGTTCCACTGGACCTCTACAAAAGCAAACCTGAGCTATGGGCGGAGATCCTGGCTAATGTTTTCAATTGTGTACATGAGGGGGGCTTCCCAAAAACTTGGGCATGTGCAACTATAGTACCCATTTTTAAAAAGGGCCAAAGAAGTGACCCCAAGTGTTTTCGACCAATTTCTTTACTGGATTCTTCAATGAAGATATTGGGCAAGGTCCTCTTAGCGAGAATTAATATCTGGTCCCTAGAAAATGACATCCTTGCAGAAACCCAGTATGGGTTTCGGACAGGCAGAGGGACAGAGGATCAATGCCTCAATCTTCATCTGATAATCTCGAAATACACTATTGCTAAGAAGGGATCAATTTTTGTCGCGTTTATGGACCTGTCCACAGCCTTTGATTTAGTCAATAGAGCCCGGCTGTGGACCATGTTATTAAAACTGGGTCTGGATCCACCCCTTGTATATTTTTTGGCTGAATTACATAAGGATTTAAAAGCCTCTATTAGGATGGACCAAAAGGGGAATTGTACAGCCTGGTTCAAATCAAGCAGGGGGGTGCGGCAGGGCTGCATTCTTGCTCCCATGCTGTTCACCCTTTACATAAATTCACTTGAGGAAACCCTTTTAAATGCCACCTTGGACATTCCGCGTGCAGGGGAGACTAGAATTCCCGTTCTACTGTACGCGGACGACGCAGCCTTGATAGCGCGCACGCCCATTGGCTTACAAAGACTTTTAAATGGTTTTAATGATTTTATGTCTTCACTGGACTTAGTGATAAATAATTCTAAATCGCACGTCATGACTTTTGGGACTGTTAAAAATAACTCTAAACAGTTCTATTGTAATGGCGACGTGATCACTAACGTCAAATCTTTTACTTATTTGGGTGTGATTTTTGACTCCAGAGGAAGCTGGGTTCCCCAAATCACAGCTAAAACTAAAGCAGTTAGGAGTTCCGCTAACGCCATTTTAAGCTTTTCCAGGAGACTGGGCGGAAAACCAACTGGTGCTTTATTAAACATCTACAGGGCGAAATCTGTGGCAATAGCCAGGTATGGTTCAGGTCTGTGGGGGTATGTGAATGGTGAGTTGATCCAGAGGGAAGAAAATAAGTTCCTTCGATCAATTTTAGGGTTACCACAGTCCACAGCAACGTTTTCAGTCCACCAGGAACTTGGTCTAGGGTATATTTCTGACACCCTTCTTATGGCCCCAATTTTGTTATGGATAAGGACCTGGATTAACACCAATCTAGGCCTGAACCATAAAATTTTGGTGGACTCTCTAAAACTGGATAATTTTAACAAAATAGCTTGGCTTTCATATATTCGGAAATGTTCTTTGGTTCTTGGACGTCCTGATATTTTTACGGCCCCCCAAGACCTAAGGAAATCTGATTTGGATTGGGTTAAGCTTAACTTTGTTAAAATCAAAAATATGGAGAGGGAGGAACGACAACTGACCAAAACTATGGTCAGAGCTCATTATCTGACCATTACTTCCCTCTCTATACAACCATACCTTACTACTGTTAACATCCCCTTTCACAGGTGGCTTCTGGTTAAACTTCGGTTTAATCAGATTTATATGGTGCTCTGTGATAGTCAATGCTGGTATAGGGAGGAGGACGCCCCGGTCTGTAATTGTGATAACTTTTCAGCGCAAGACAATATGCACTTTATGTTGTTCTGTCATTTTTTTACTGTGCCCAGGCAGAAATATTTGGTTCCGCTATTGAAGGACAAAGCCTTCCAACAGGCTAAACCAGCCCTCCTGTATCTTCAACTTTTGGATTCTGCCTTGGCTATGTTTAGCGTGGCCAATTACCTTGTTGCTGCAGTCAGGATCAGGAGGAAAAGACTTAAAATTTAATACTTGGGTTTTTGTATGGAAGACAAAATTGGATAAAGTTCTGTGTATTTGTAATCTGCTAAAAGCGTAATATTGCACTCCTATTTCTAGCTGTATTTTTAACCTATGATTCATATGTTTTTAACTGATGCTTTTTTTTTTTTTTTTTTTTTGAAAACCTTTATTGACAATGTAAGCTCACAAATACTGGCCTACAACCCCACGGGCTGGCCAGAAACAGAATGGTCAAAGAACCAGCATACAAAAAGAAGATCTGCACAGGATATAACATCAGGAGCACTGGTGAAACAAGAAAAACCATCGAGCGTTCAGCAAGAGCAGGATAATAAAGGTTAAGTTTTCTAGCACGGGGAGGGGACCAAAAGGATAACGGGCCGTATATGAGAATACAAGGGAGGGACCGCGGCAAGCCGCCATTTTATAAACACAACGTAAGAAAATGAAGCCATACAATCAAATCGAGCGAAGGACAAAACAGAATCAGACCCTCAAATAGCGACAGTGGCAACAATCAATCGCGCTCACTCACCTCCGCCCCCACCCGAACAAAGAAGACGTGGTCAAAAAGCCCCATCACAAAGACTATGCAATACGCACCCCAACGGAAAAAGGCACCTCCATAAAGGAGGAGGGGAAAGAGGGAAGAAAGACAACAGAAGGAACACCCGCCAGGCCATGCATCCTCAGGGGGAAAAACAGGACAATAAAACCGGCATGCGATGTAAGAAACATAATACCAGAATAGGCAGCAAACCCCAATCAGCCACACACCGGAAGAAGGACAGAAAACCCCCGGGGGAGATACAAGGTGACAGAGTCCCGAAAAAGTGAATACACAAGAGCCATAGAACAAAAAGGGAAAATAAGGGGGGAAAAGATCCCCCAACACAAACAGACCCCCCCCACCCACCCCTAAGCCCACCCTGCACCCCTGCAGAAGGCTACGGCCTACCCCCCCGCAGCGTGCCTGTCGCCCTAAGTTGAACCCGAAATTTAGTGGAGCAAGAAAAGTCGGAATTAAAAGACAAAAAAGGGGGGGGGGGAGGGAAAGGGAGGGAAGGAAAGAAGGGAGTAAAGACATACAAACATACACATGGGGGAGGGCCAAAGACAGGAGTAAATGCACCCATCCACCCGCCCGGGTTAAGGGTCCAAGTCCTCGGGAAGCCAAAGAGTATCAGGCCAAAGTCCAGGAGCACTAACCAGTTACACAGAACCATATCAGGACACAGAGATCATCCAAACCGTTCATGAACCACCGCATATAGGAGCCAGTTTTCATCAGCCCTGACCCTTTTTATCCAAAGCAGTAAGGGTCCGATCCAACGAGGACCCTGCCAGAAAGAACAGAAGGCAGGCAGCCGGAGAGTCCAACGGCAGTCCAAAAAAGTCACAGGAAGAAAAGCACGGAAGATCCAGGAAATATACAGAATGTAGCAAACGACGCAGGCACAGTTCCAAGGATAAATCCATAAAAGCCGACCCATCCGGGCCGGCACAGGAGACGTCATCGGGCAGTGGTGATTGAGAGGGACCAGGAGAATCATGAAAGTCCGGCAAAACAAAATCCGGCTCCCGGGCCAAGGGCAGAGGAGGCAGCACAGGAGGAGAAGGCGCCATCAGGTTGCGCGCCTCCGGGGCGGCAGCCGGGGCCGAGTCCGCCAGGAGAGTACCAGCCACACCCCGCGATATCAATGCCTCATCCGGTCGCGGGGGCCCGGGAGGCCCGCAGTGAGGAACCGTCTCGAGAGCCAGGAGTGGCGCGGCCACCGATAGCCGCCAGGATAGCAGGATGTTCAGGATCCCCTTAAGTGCAGGAAAACATTCACAGTATCCGACACCCGGGCCTTGTGGCGGGCCCCCAGTGCTCGTCTGGGCCCGGCCCAAACAAATGGGGCTGGTCGCCATCTTGAGAGCCCGAACAGGCCGCGCGGCCAACAACCTCCGCCGGGGCGGCAATAAAGCAGATGAAGTCCCGCCGACAGGCTGAAGAACACCCCGGACAGGAAGGGGGGCCACCAGAAGAAGGAGATGCGCCGGCCCCCCAATGTCGCCAGTCCCGTTCTCCGCGTCCGGGCGGCAAAGAACAAAATGGCCGGACCGGAGAACAAAGGGGGAGGAAGCCGAACACACGAGGAACCCCAATAATGAAGGGCAGCGTCACCATCCAAGGCTGCTGCCACACAGGAGTCTCTCAGCCAGGAACCTCCGGCTCACACGAACAGCGGCCCTCCAATCACCTCCAGCGTGCCCCGAAGGGCAAGCCCGCAGGCTGCATCCGGCCCAGGAGCCGGGACGAAGAGCCAGGCCAGTCCGCTCTCGAATCCCGGGAACGGTCGGGGACACTGCACCGGACCCACAGCAGCCAGGACAACCGGAACAAGTGGTAAGTGCCTGCAGTGCGTCGTAGTAGTACCACACAGCAAGGAGGGCTTCCCGGGGCAGGATAAATGCAGGATAAATGTGAAAAACACAGGCGGGCGAACGGAGCCGAGCTAAAGCGCGGCCATCTCGGTCGCGAGCTAGGCTCCTCCCCCTAACTGATGCTTTTTAACTTTTTAACAGTGTGATTTTGTATATAGTATTGACTCAATGAATTTGTATTTTCTCAAGCTGTAATACTGTCGCTTTTATTTGAATGTAGTATGCTTTTATGATTTTTAACTAAATCGAATAAAGTGGTACTTGACTTGACAGCAGTAAGTGTTTACAATTTTAGGGTTATAAGGAGAAAGGGGGTTAAGGAAAGAAAGAGGGAAGATAAGGTAAAACTCTGCAGCTGTGGATCAAATGGCAATGTCTATACACCAAAAACAGGAAGGAATATAATTGATACATTTCATATAAAAAATCTTTAAAATATTGAATAACTAAAAGAAGAAAAAAAAGGCAAAGAAGTGAAATAGAGAAATTATGGAGGTAGGAATTTCTAAGATCGATCACGGGATACTTGAGTAATATAGATCCTTTTCAAATAAACAGTTAGTGGTAACCAAAATATATCTCTATTTAGTTGCAGATTACAATAAGAAGCAAAAGCAGTATACAATCTATGATAATCACATACATTGTTCGACAAAGATTTGATTCAAAGTTTGTTTGCACATTTCCAATTAGGGTAATCTGTTGAAAGTCTAGCATGAGGTTAAACAGCCCTCATTCGTGAGACAATAGCTCCAGTAAATCAGATAGACTTCCTGTAAAGAGAAGGATATTTGATATGGGAATGTGTAAATCAAAAGTAGTCAAAAGCCTCAACCAAATTTGTGACCAAAAAGAAGTTACGAGGGGAAATGAAAAAAGGAGGTGACATAGATCAGTTGATGGGTGATCATAAGACCAACAGGTCTTATTATCAGAGTGAGTAAAATTGGCTATGAACACGGTAGTAAAAAATTATCTGTGATATAGAAAAAACATAGATTGAGTGGTAGATGCAGATCTAGAAATTTTTAACTATCTGATCCACACCTTGCTCCAGAAGTCAGTGCTCCATACACAGTCCAAAGCAGACTCCCATGCAAGTTCCAACAAAATGTGGTTATAGGAAGGATTTCTGTTTTGTCAGAATATTTTTTTAACCAGATAATGCCAAAAAATCTGACATTTCCTGTAATAATGGGGGATAGAAGATTCTGGGTTGGATATAAAAAGTAAGATGTCATCTGCATAAGCAGAAAGCTTTTAGTGATGATCTCCATAAAGAAACCCAGAAATGGAAGCTTTATGATGAATGTGAGATAGAAAGGGTTCAAAGGATAAGATGAAAAGAAGAGGAGATAGAAGGCAACCTTGTCTGACCCCACGGTGAAGCGAAAAACGATTAGAAACAAGACCATTAACTATAGTAGAAGCAGTAGGTGTGGTATATAGTAATGAAACCAGAGAGATACATTTTGGTCCAAATCCATGCCCGCGGAGTGTTTTAAATTAGAAGGACCAATCGACTCTATTGAAGGCTTTTTCTGCATTGATAGATATTGCAGCTAAGGAATAAGATAGAGTGTACACTTTGTTCAGAACATTGAAGAATAATCGAGAGTTATCAGATGTTAATCTACCCTTAATAAAACCACACTGCTCTGGGCTAATTAAATGAGGTAAAAGTGATTCCAGACGAAAAGCCAATAATTTGGCAAAGATTTTATAATCCACGTTTATCAAGGATATAGGGCGATAGTTTTAGCAAAATGTAGGATCTTTACATTCTTTGAGACAGATAGAGGCTTCTAGGAAAGTACCACTTGCTTACCTACTAGTAAAAAAATACTGAAAGAGATTGAAAAGATGTGGAAGTAAGAGATTAGAAAAATGTTAATAAAATTCTACAGAAACACCATCTGGACCGGGAGATTTGTTTTTGTTTAGTGAGCGTAGAGAGCTAGCGACCTCCTGAAACAATATATTTGAATCTAAAGATTTGAAATCAATATTTGAGGAAGAAAAAGAGATACTACTGAGGTAAGATAGATAGATAGATAACAAGCTTTATTCGATTTCGATGCTAAAAAAATCATAAAAGCACATTATACAATACATTATAAAAACGTCATTACATTTCCCGTAGGAACAAGGTTGTAATACAGATCATTAATTCATTACAAAGTTATCAGCTTCCTACATTTTATCCCGCTTTTCAGGAAATTTGTTAAAATCCATATCGTAAATTCATTATCTAAAAATTGTAAAGCTAAGGATGCTGGTTGGCATCTTCTAAAAGCAAGTTTCTGTAAAAGTTCCAGTTCCGAGTGACAGGCATAGGAAGATACACTATTAGGTAGGGCCAATATATTTCTTAAAAACTAGTTACTGAGGTAAGATTCGATAAGTGGGTCTGATGGAGGTGATTCCGGAGTATATACATTTTCATAAAAAGAACTAAATCCATATAAAATGCCACAATCTTTAAAAATATGTTTCCCATCTGCTGATTGAATAGAGTCAATCAGAGTCCGTTCTTTTCTGGAATTAAGATAATTAGCTAGGAGTGAACCAACTTTATTGCGGCCTCCTTAGTATCGGGCGCTGCTACGAAGCAAGATAGAAGAGGTGTTATCTGTAGAAATGTTATTAAAATCCAGCTTTGCATGAATAAGCTTCTGCAAAGTGACGTCTGATGAGGAAGTATAACATTGATGTTCTAAGCATTTAATATTAACCAACAAGGCTTTATGTTGGGTAAGGACATGTTTCTTTTTTTAGAAACAAAATCAATGATAAAATACCGGGCAGCAGCTTTACAGGTGTCCCATACTAAGGCAGGAGAGATAGATGGGCCTTCATAAAGAGAGAAGAATTCTTCCACAAAAGAAGTAAAGAAGGAGGAAAAAATGGGATCCTGTAGAAGAAAATGTTTAAATCTCCATCTAAAAGACCTGGGCTGCGGACGGAGCAAATCAAAATCAGCATTCAACGGAGCATGGTCAGAAATTAGAGTAGGGTCAATCGAAGATGAAATATGAGTTTGAGCTAATGGTTTCAATAGGAATAGATAATATAATCGAGTTAGGGAGCCATGTGGAGGGGAGAAAAAGGAGAATTCTGTTTGATCCAGATTGCACAGTCTCCAAGCATCTAATAGATGCGCTTGTGTGATTGTACTGTGGAATTGTTGGGTTTTGTGAGGAACAAAATGTACTTGGGATCTATGGTCAATAAAGGGGTCCATGATCTTGTTGCAGTCGCCTCCCAGGAGAAAGAAATCATCCTTGTGTTGCAAGCATTTATTTGTAATAGTGGGCAAAAAGGTGTAATCTGGTTGAGTTGCACCATATACATTAAGGACAATTAAAGGAATATTGTTAATAATGAGCAGTTTAACTAAAATCCATCTACCATCAGTATCAATGTCCTGTGAAACAACAGACCATTTCAACTTTTTATGACGTAGGATAATAACACAGTTTTTTTTGTAGTAGTAGGAGAAAAAAGAGCAGAATCAACCCAATTGCGTTTGAGTTTAAGAGCCTCAGTTTCTGGCAGGTGCATCTCTCGTAGTAAAGCTAAATCAGGACTATGGGAAGCTAAATGTGAGATAATTCTCTGCCTCTTTATAGGATTAATGCATCCTTTTACATTCCAAGTAACAACTCTGAATGGAAGAAAATAACAATAAATACTGAACAATAAAGCCAACAACAATGAAGAAGTGTAGGAAAGAGAAGCAGAGTAAGAGATAGAGAAAAGAAGAAATATGATAAATGTTCAAAGAAGAAAATAATGCTATCCATGTTAGAGGAGAGGAAAGAAGAAGGGTGGAGAGGAAAAGGAGAGACAAAAGACACAACCAGAGGGGACAGTACATGTCAAAAAGACAACTGTGATACATACCGTTTACAGGGAAGAAGAAGACAACAAGGAGGAGCGGCAACAACAATGAAGATGATATAGCCGACAAGGGAGAAGGCACCACACCAAAACACCAACGTAATAGTTATGAAACAGACAAACCAAATATCAAATCACCTGCAAGTAAGAAGGAAAGATGAAGAAACAAAAAAGTCAACATCCTTCAAATGAGAAACAGATATATCAAGAAACAACCTGTAAAGGACCCAATCATTAGGATATCTGAGAAAAAAGAATTATATGGGAATATAAAAGTCAAGCAACAGAGGATGGGCCTGGAATTTCCATTGTTGTTGTAGAATGTGAATGAATACATTTCTTTAAGTCCGCAGGACCTTCAAATGTGGACTTATTGTTCTAAAATGACACCTTGAAAAGGCATGGATGAAAGAGGCCATATCGAGCTCCCAGGGTACGTAAAGCAGGTCATAGATCAAGGAAGTCTTTTCGCCATTTGGCCGTTGCTGTAGAGACATCTTGGGAGATGAACAAGTTGACACCAGACCAGACAATACATTTCTTAGCCTTTATTGTATTTAAAACTTGAAGAAGATCTGTGAATTGTATGAAGAGAAGAATCACTCCCAGATGTTTTGATGGGGCAGGTATAGAAGACAGACAAGGACCCAGTCTGTGGGCATGCTGGATGTTTAAATTGGTCGAAGGAGGAAGTTCCAGGAGCTTTGGAAAAAAAGGGTGTGAAAAAAGCAACAGGGTCATTCCCTTCAAGGCCTTCTGGAAGACCATACAAACACAGATTGTTACGTCTGTTCCTGTTTTCGAGGTCCTCAGCAGATTTCTTTAGTAGTGAAAAATCCTTCTCCAGCTTTGCTATCTTCACAGCAGTATTTTGGATATCACCAACACGTTGTCCCACTAAGGAATTCGGGAATCCATAGAGGACCACTTATTATCCAACACTTGTAGGCGAGTATTGGTCTCTTCAATAAAAGGTTACAAAACGTTTATCTCATTTAGAATAGTGTCTACAGATACTGGAGCAGGAAGTTTAGGAGGGGAAGGAGGATCTTGCTTAAGGTGCTTGTTAGCTGGCGGAATTGCCTGCTTCTTAGAATTTGGCAAAGGCGGCGGTACTGACGAGAAGTATACTACTGAGCCAAATCTCCTGTAGAAACCGAACAATTTGTGGAAGACTCAGTATACAAAGAATCTGGTCTGGATGACTTGGACGTACCACCCTTATTTGAATGTAAGAGGTTTTTGCTTCTGCCCATATCTATCCTTAAGATACGCAGTCAAGAAATGCGCAGTGTAGAAAAGAACAGAGGCAACAATAGGCAAGTATTTCAATCCAATAGTCTCCCAAAACCAGAAAAAACAAACAGTCCGCTAATTGCGCAAGTCCCCACAGACTAAAAGGTACAGAGTAGGTTAAATTGAGGCAAAGACAATATAAGGCCAATAAGATACTTAATATTGCGAGGGAACAAGCTTTAAAAACAGGCACAGTCAGCCTAGTGCAGAGCGGAAACAAGCGTCTATGAAACAAAATGGCTGCCACAATGCTGAGGTAAAATTTAGCAGCCCAAAAAAAGTGTGGAAAAAATCCAGCAAACAGAATAAAAAAGACCTTCCTTCAGTGCAGGACGTATTCCGATGGCATAATCAGCTGTTTCTTATGCTGTTTGGATCGCAGGAACCGCATATTTAATGAGTGCACTCCGGCTGCGGTATGGAGCTCCGTTAACCGGCGGCCATCTTGGGCATCGCCTTTGCGCCTCCCAATAAGAGTGACTTCTATTCAATGAAAAGCATCCTGAACTACTGACACAAATTAATAGTTACATCAGTGACCTCTTCATACATGATTTCATGACCTCTTCTTCCGTCCTCACCCCATTACTTATTATTGGAGTGAAGGTGCTCATTCTCTCTGCAGGCTTCTCCCCTATTGAGTTGTTTTAGAGGTCAAAGAACTTCCTTTGAAACACTCCCTCCTTCCTGCTTTTTGTTTGTGCCCTGAATGCTGCCAGGACTGTTGTAGATTGCAGTGGCACTTCCCTTTAAGACTATGGCAATTAAGCTAGCCATTTGTACATACTTAAGATTAATCATTCCGTGTGGGGGCCCAGAGGTATGTGTTCATTTTTATTGCACTCACTGCACCATACATTTATAGGCTATAATTGAACTCTGTGGCAACTGTGGGACATGCAGCAGTATAGTTCGCATTGTCCATGAGTGTCTGCTATGGTTCCACTTTGTCACTTCAATGTGAATGTAAGTGGGGCCCTTTCTTATTGAGCGCTGCTTATTCTGGTTATGCAGTGGCTGCGCGGGCGCCTTTTACTCTGCCAAGTAGGGGTAAGGGCAGCGCCTACTTGGTTATGAAAAAGGCATAGCTTCACAGGTGCTGCATATCTTGGTTATAAAAAGCTGTGAGGGCACTGCTTACCTTACTATGAAGCAGCTGCATAGGCCCTGTTTTCTCGATTTACACGGCAGCTGCAGTTGCACCGCCTGCTGTGTTTATTTAGCAGCTACACAGGTGGCACAGTGATTTTTACAATGCCTGCATTGGAAGGAATTTTCCCACATATGAATTGTGCCTGCACTGGCGCCACTTCACTATATTGTGGGCTTTAAAGAGTGCATAGGGCTAAGTAAAAACACTCATTGCTCTTACCAGTATTGTTTCCTGCACACCCAGTCAGCATGTCATGGTGGTGCCTTTACAGAGGCCCTCCCAAACTTCCCTTTTGAACTTAGATGGGTTTCTTTTAAAGCCCTTGTTTTTTTCCTTAAAAAAAAAAACGTTGAGGGAAGATTACTGGTCATTATGATGAAGGGGCAGTTTTATTTAGGCTCAATTTGAGCTATTATTCTGCTGGGCAGATACGTTGTCTAATATGCAAAGCCCTGCAAGTTTCAAGTTTCAATGTGCAAAGCCCAGCATGCTATATAAAGGGATTGTCCACTCCTGTCTAATCAGTTTTGCAAGACTCACATTTGTTATCATGGGCAAGAACTTGCATAGATCCCCCTATGTGTCTTCCCGAGAGATTATTTCATGCGTTCACAAAGGAAGACATAGATGTCATTCGCCTCCTGTGACTGAAAAAGATTTTCAAGAGATGGTGAAATCTTTGTCTGTAGCCTATAATCGATACAAAAGGGGATGATGGACGGAGCGATTGAACAAATCAAACACTCACCCCGAGTCAACTGATCTGGGTTTAATCCATCACCATTCTTTAGTTCACTCAACCACCCCAGTTCAGACATGGCTATATGCAAATCAGTCTGACCCTGTGCCTCATGGGAACAGTCCAGCCCGAACTGCCAAGCCATGTCTTCCCTGGACCGGAAACAAGCATCCTGGGACCGGTTTCGGATTCATAATCCTCATCAGCCAGGCTATCTTGAATCCAGTGGCCAAGTGAACAAGGGACTCACGTCTGGGGGTGAGTGTTTGATTTGTTCAAACGCTCCGTCCATCATCCCCTTTTGTATCGCTTTGTTCGCCCTAAGTGTGGCAGGGTATACTCAGACGTGAGTCCCTTGTTGTTCCCTTTTGTATCGCTTTGTAGCCTATAATCAGAATTGCAGAAGGAGTTACCCTTCTAAGGCTTCTCCTATATCTTCAGCTGGTTCCTATTGGTCGGTCTCTTCCCCCTTATCTGCCTCGTCTTGGACAGCTCCGAAGTATGACGAAGGAGAAGTGGGGTTTCCAGCTGACTCCTCCATTACATATAAATATGTTCTTTGGAGGTTTTATAGCCTGTAATATTTTACCTCTCTGTGAACCTGCAGTTACCGGTTGAGAAAGATCAACCTTACACAAGTAGAGATTGGTTCAGAGAGTTAAAGAAGCCTTCATTTCCTAAGGTTCGGGTAATTCCAGCTATCCATAACCTTTTAAAACATGTATGGAGGGACCCAGAAAAAGTCTTTGTGCCTAGATTCATGGGCAGAATATATCCATTAGAGAAGGAAGAAACTGAGTTACCCCAATATATTGTAGTGGATCCTCTTTAAGAAACCTGATTGGAAAACCTTTTTTTCTTAAGGAGGATGCACTATCAGCTGACCCCATGGATAAGAAGATGAAGCCTGCATCACAGAGGGTCCATGCAGGCCTCAGCTTGAATTTAAGATCTGAAATTGATGCAGTCTGTGCATTCCAGTCCTTTGTCAAGTATTTTAAGGCATTATCCTTTTCCATCCAATAAGGTGAACATTTTTCACAACTTCTGGGTCACATGGAGATACAGGTCAGGTTCCTCTCAGACATCATGTTTCCCAACTAAAGGGCCTCTTCTATGGCTTCTGTTAGTTCTGTGGCTTCCAGATGGCATGACACCTGGCGAGATGGAAATTCGAGGCAGCCCAGAAAACTTGCCTCCTAAGAATGCCTTTTTCTGGTAGTGAACTTTTTGCAAAGGAAAATTAAGAAGGTGCTAAAAAAGGTTATTCAAAAGTCAAAACAGACAACTGTTCAGCTGCAGGCATACATCTTGGGAAGGAAATAAGAAAAAGTGTGACTGTTACAGGAGGAAAAGACAAGACTTGCACCAGAACAGAGCCCTGTTTCAACCTATGGGTTCCTAATCAGGTGCTTAATCTTACCAGTCAGATGGTTTGAAACAGAACTCCTGGCTAAGCTGGGACTCCTTCCAATTTTGTGGGAGGCCACCTTCTCTAGCAGACTTGGAAGGAATGGATCTCTGACAGATGGGTTGTGCAAATTGTCATTTACTGTTATGCAATAGATGTTTCACCAGAATTTCACGACACACACTTTGTTCAACACCTTGGCCTTCAGAAGCAATAAATAGAAGGCATTGCAGAGCAGCATCTCTTTACCATTGGACAAAAGGTATTTAATTGAAAACCCCTTTCTTGTGAGAGGTTAAGGTTGCTATTGATAGTATTCCTCATCAAGATTGTTTCTGGCAAATACCGAATGATCATAAATCTACGTTCATTCAACAAGTTCATTCCAACTGTGGGGCATGGCAAAGCCAGATGACTGACTAGATGCTCCCTGCAGAGCTCCTGCTGGCAAAATCACAATCCTGCACTAATCTGAAGGCCTTATGATGCTGGGCCCGTGGTCTGCCGTGGCCCATGGCTGTGAAGGCGGGGCCACGTGCCTTGGGCGTACTCTACGTATGACAGAGACTGTCTCTAGGCTGGTGAGTGTTTGGGAAGGCAGGGGCTGGCCGAAGGTGTTGGAGGACGAGATGACCCACTAGTGATGGCTGTGTGAGACCCATGGGGGGCTGCAGTGGACCACCTTGCACTGGCTCAGACTTTGCCAAAAAACTGTCTCTCTCGGGGCTCCCGAGATGATTCCCAGTCAAGCCTCGGCAGTCCCCTGAAAAGCTCAGCACTGTACAGTGTGCAGCAATCGGATGACGGCTGATCTGGAGCATACTTGCCTGGAGTTTGTCTGATCTAGGCTAGTGCTGAGAGCACACTTGTCTGCAGCGACGTTTTCTCCAGAAAAGCCCCTATTAGTGGGGGCTGGGCCCGGGAGCCGGTGTTCCCAAGTGGCAATGCCACTGAATGGAGGGGATTACCTTGCTCCGCCCAGAGGATAGAGGAGTCAGGGAGTGCGGTGTGCCAGGTGATGAATCATTCTGAGAAGCAGGAACAGCACTTGGGTGGTTCCGGAGAGCCCCTCCCTGTCGTGATATGGTTGACTGGGAGCCCCCCTGATTCCCAGCTGCTGATGCAGCCTTAATAAAGGTATAGGAGTTGTGAGCTGCCCTGGAGGGAATACGGTGCCTTTCTACTGAGGGGCACAGATGCAAAACCAAATATATTGATTGCAAGACTGTGGTATTGGTCCAGGAGGTGGAAGTGAAGCTGGCCCCAGTGGTTTGTCCCCTAATTTTGTGTTGTGGAGGGTTTCATTGAGCCTGGACGATAATTGAAAATTGGCGTTTGTCCAGATGGTACCCTTCAAGTCACTGATGCAATGCTGGATTCTAGCGACTCGTTCCAGAAATTTTGAAGTGACCTTGGCACATCCAGTGATAGCACAAGCCTGGAGTGATCCCTGCGCTATGTCTGCCTGACTGTGAGTATTGGTATAGCCCATGGGGAGTGTGCCTATCGGAGAGACTGCTAAGCCTTCCTGGCTGAGTAGGAGGTGGTGACTGATGCTGCATGAACTATAGACCAGTCAGTGGTGGTTGCGCTTGCCTGACTCGTTGTTGGGTGAGGGGGATAGATTGGTGTGTTAAGACATATGGAGATTAACTCTACTGTATCGAAAACATTTCGGCAGGAGAGAACTGAGAGAGAACTGGGAGAGAAGGCAAGTAGACACGGAGAGCGTGCTTGAGTGCTTCTCCCTCACACCTTCTTCTCAGACCTGGCCTCTAGTGCAGCACAAAGTTTCTATTAGAACTGAATTGTTCTCATTCTGATATAAAGTTGTGGGAATGGGGCGGCGAATGTTAGCTCCCAACTGGCCAGTTGTTGGACGAGAGATTTTGGTCAAGCTTCCCATGGGGAGGGGGCAGTAGGGGAGGTGTTCGGCTTTTAAAGGTCTGAAAGGTTGGGGGTTTACATGCTGCTCTTCTACACTGTGGTCCTGGTTGCTACTCTGAGAATGCTGTGATGTGGAGTGCGCTGTAGAGGAGGCCTGTAGGCTGGAGTGATGGGTGAGGTTGCCGATAACTGCAAATGGCGTGCCAAGTAACTAAGCCTTTGATCTGGAATGTCAGGGGTATTGACCAGTTTGAGAAGTGTAGAGGAGTGCATGCCTATCTGAAATGTTACAATGTGTCTATTTCTTATTTTTACAAGAAGCAAATGTTTGAGGGATTACCTTACTAACCTCTGGAAGCACTGGGTGGGACATTTGTACGCCACCTCATGCTCTGGGTATGCCTGGGATGCGCTGATATGGGTGGCCCATGGATCTCATTCCGCCACATATGACATGTTCTAGACCCGGCGGGGGGATATGTGATATTGTATTGAGCCCATGATTGATGGGAGGTGTGTCTGTCAATGTATACGCTCCAAATACGGACTGCCTGGATTTTTATGCTGGTGTTACAGCGGCTGCGTCATTGTACCTTGATGCAGGTATGCAGACATTATTATGGCAGGTGATTGTAACTGCGTCCTAGATGGTGCAGTAGACATGACATGATGTGGTGGTTACATCTCCTTGACGTATAGAGGGACTGACATCCAACAGAGAACGCATTCTCCTGTTACACTCCAGAAGCGGGGCCCCACAGCCAATTGGACTACTGTTTGGTTTCCAGTGGTATAGCACAAGAGGTGTTAGATATTTCTTACTTACCTCACTATTTATCGGACCTTCCCCAGTCTTGATGAGTTTTGGGTGGGAGCGTAGATGACCAGCGATACCACTGTGGTTACTACGGGTGGAGGCGCTGGCGGATCCTCCATTTGAGGTGACGGTCAGTGAGACACTACTTCGCTGAGAACTAGGGCACTGTGGGCAGTAGGGCAATAGACTGGGCGGTGGTGAAGGTGATCCTACAGGGAGTATGCCTCAAAACAACGTATAGGGTTAAGCAACAATTGGAACAGGATATACAAACGCACAAGGAGGTGCTATAGAGTCAGTGCTTCATTCACACCCAGACAAAATAGAGGACTGGTGTGAGAGACGCAAAGTATTACTGGATGACTAGCTTAGACTTGAGAAATATACAAATACGGGCTACATGCAGAGGGTGACAAAGCTGGGGTGATGCTAGCCCGTCTGGTAAGACAGGCAAACCCTCAGACCACAGTCCTGACAATGTACGATGATACAGGGACTCTGGTCTGTACGCAGAGGGCTATTAATGGGGTCTTCCGAGCCCATTTAAGTAGGACCTATGCTATGCCGGTGTGAGTTTGACTGGGAGTGTAGAGAAGTACCACTTCCGAGGCTTGACTTGGAAGACCCTGAGGTGTTAGATAGACCTATTACTAGTGAGGAGATACTTGTGGTGATTCGAGGGCTCAAAACTGCAAAAAGTATGGGAAGCAATGGTCTGCCTGCTGAGTTTTCTCACAGAAACAGGCACGTGGTTGATCGACTGGTGAAGGTCTAAGAGGAGGCTCTCCAAAAGGGTAGACTTCCTTCCACAATGCGCAAAGCACTAATTGTGATGGTGCAAAAACCAGGCAAGGATCCAACATTGGCCTCTCCTCAGCAGCATACTTGTAGTGTGCCTCCTCCCCTGTCTTGCAGCCTTAATGCACCCCGATCAGTTGGGATATCTCCTGAAGAAAAGTACCCTACACAATCTGCAGAGTCTTTCACACATATATCATGCCCCACATCTGCAAGACAATGCCTTTGCCTTGGCACTATTGGGCAGTGGGGCAGGATGGTAATTGAGGGAGGTCTGTATGTGTTAAACACATCTGGTAATTGTAAGGTTAAGGAATTGTGGTCGCTGTTGAATCTCTCAGTTACCCACATAGCAACCAGCTTGGGTCAAAGAAGTACATTGAGCAGAAAATAATTGATCCTTGTTTTGCAGTTAGCTCTTTTGAATGTATGTCCAAACTTTGAGTCAGAGGTGGAACTCCCGTTCACAACCCTCAGCCTGAAGAGAGGTGACTTGAAATGCTATCCTCATATATTTGGCTGTTTTTTCCTGACTCAAGGATGGGATGCCTAATGCAGCATCCTCTTCGTCGGTTACATTTTTGATTACCTCAAGGGGCTGGAAAGTTGTATTTAGGTCAGCTGCGATGACTATATTATGTGATGACCCTTCACTTTGAAGGAACTCATCTAGTTCGAGAATTGTGGGAGAGTCGTCATGTTGGGAGGAAATTCTGTTGTAAATATTAACCATGAGCACTGAGTTATATATAGTGGCACCTTTGATGTTCAAGGCCAAAATATTACTTGAATCAATGTAATGCCTTTTAATGCAAACCCAAGATCAATTTTAATCCAGATAATGAGTCCACCTGCAGGGTGGCCCTTCTTTGTAGGGACAGCTATAATAATTGAAACCCACTCTAAATATTTGTTCAGTGGCCCATGTCTCCAGAAATAGACATATGTCGTAGTTATCCAAAAATGTCCCCCACTCTTCCACTGATGATTTTGGACCTGATACCTTCTAGGTTCCAAGACAGAAGTCTCAGTTTCTTAGTAGGATCAGGAGTTAATAAAGATTGGGTCTCCTCTTTTGGGGGACTGATGTATAAGGGTGGTTTGTGGGCTGGTCATTGGAGATAAGGACTGCCTCACCATAACACTATTCATTAGGTCCCCAAGTGGCTGGTACATCTATGAAGGGGTAAAATGTGTATGACCCAGCGTAATGGAGAGACAGTCCCTGAGCATGTCCAGTATGCTTGGCTTCTGGTTGTGAGTGACCACTAGAGTTGTCAGAGTTGGATTTAACAGTTGATCTCACATGCTGTGGATTAGATACCAGGTTCTTGCTTGTTAAAACACCTTTGTATTGAATAGATGAACTGTTAGGGGGTAAAGTGCACAGGTCCAGATTGACAAGTCCATCAACTAGGTCCCTACCAACCAAATCCAATGTAACAAACACACCGTGGTCTTCAAAAAAACTGAATTTGGAACAAACACCCCTAGTGGAACAGTTGCAGAGGTAAGTCCTGGCTCTGGGTATATTACCCCTAACACATCCCCGTGTTCACGGATTCTACTCTGTGACCCCCAATCTATGTGTTGAATCTGAAGTAAGGTAAACCTCTCCGAAGGCTCCCCTGAGTTGGTAAAAGAGGGCATTCATGTTTGAAAGCGCTGATAGTGCTGATGGTGTGTGATGGTTTTCAGGTTTATTCTGGGGTGTAAAAATCATTGTTTGTGTGGAGATCGCTAAGATCCTGAGTCTCTCTCCCATTTCCGCCCGATCTCTCCTCTGCGAGTTGGTGTTACCCATCTCCATCTCTCTGTTTCTACTTAGGCATGCCCTACTAAGCCGGTCCGTGAGAGACCCTACAGTTTTTCTCAGTGATTGTACCTATAGAGTTAATTTCTCGACTGTTAACTGTAAAGAGTGCTATTGTCCACTTTACCAGGTCTGTTCCCCTTTATACTCCTAGACTCAGCCGCATGGGCCATAGGAGTAGATATAATCTTGATAGTGGTCTTTTTGGGAGGCACTTCCTTGCAGGTAGCAAGAGGGTCAAACCGATTGGTACATTCAATGTCCAAGGCAACTGTTCCCCTAAGGGTAGCCATGAGCTCTATCAAGAATGAGTTAATAATAATATTAATATTGGCAAACTCCCCTCTTGACAACCAGATGTGCCTCAGCCTCGCTCCTGCTAAAGAAATCCCTGAGGGACCTGATCTCAGAGGACCTAGGGTGGGTGCCGCCCTGCCTAGATGTCGAAAGGGCCCAGCAGAAACGGCAAGTGACCAACAAGAAAGCGGCCAAAAACCGAAGAGCACGAGTTCCAACACTGCAAGTGGGTTATAAGGTAGTCCTCAAAGACCGTCACCCGGGCTGGAAATTTCATATGCCATATGAGCCTGAGGTATGGATTGGAACGCATGTCGACGGCACCATGATGACGGCACAATGAGGCAGACACACGGTAGCGAGGAATGTATCCTGCTCCAAGGAACTGACTGGTAATCCCTCCGTTGAGGGCTCCTCTTGAGAGGAAGAGGAAGAACCCGTGGACACTCACAAAATGTCCATGCCCATGCCTGAAGGAGACCGTAGTCTAATGTCCTCCGCGCCGCAATCCTAGTCCATCACCCCCAGAAGTAGCCATGATGAACAAGCGTAACGAGAAGCGTCAGGGGGGTGTTCCAAGAATACCACATGCAGCTCCGGCAGAGAAAATCACCGTAGCCAATAATCACTGGCCTAGATGCACAGATGTCATGCTGCGATCACAGACAATGTTTCGCCCTCAGTTTTTTCCTTTGTATCGTTTCATTCCTTCATTCTTTTCCTTTCTCTTTCTGTTTCTCTCTTTCCTAAGTTGGTAATATTCATCTAAAAGAAAGGAGGGATGTAGAGAGCCACCTGGATGCTCCACAACATTGTATCAGTACAGCACCCTTCGTGACCGGGCTCGGTCCGAAACGGGCCCCAGGTCGCATGTGACCTTTGGCTGACAAGAGACCCAGAGTGTATAAGAATCCCTTAAGTGTGCTGCACAGGCCTAATTGTTACCTGGCTCCAGCGCACTACACCTTTACGAATAGTATCTGTCAATTTCCTGCCTATGGGTGATGTGTTTTTTATCGGTAGGAGGGCTGCTCACAAGCGCAACATTGTCTTTGTCTTGGCGGTCCCATGATGGGGGACCATTGCCCTTCGCTGGCATGGGTTTCCTGGGATGGTGGTCTGTTGCCCCTGTGGCGCCGGTCCCGACCCGCTGACGCTTATGCCGTGATCTCCGGGGTTGGCGTTGGGAGATATGTTCTTCTGCTTTGGGTGTGTTGGCTCGGTCGGGGAGGCAGTACCACTGCCCCTTCTCCGGGGCCTCCATCCCCCTCTCTGGGGTGGCATCCTCTTTGGTGCTGTCTCGCGGTTCCTCCTTTTGTCGCCGCTGCGGGACAGGCATTGGCCTCGGCCGTGTGCACGGGTGCTTCTGTGTTTGTGGCTTCATCCAGCGTTGTTTCGCTGTCCCTTTGGGTAGGGTGTCTGGACGGGGGGGTCAGCTGGGTTGTCTGCCCCTGGTCTGTGGAGTGGCTGGATGGGTGCACCTGCAGTTGAGTCGCCAGCATCTCTGTTCTTGGGGGTGTTATTTATTTATTTGTTTGAGGTGTTTTGTATAGCGTTGGCTGGACCTGGAGGTATCAGAGCGCTTTACATGCCCTTTGAAGATATCGCCTTGCCCTACCTACTCCATAACTCACTAATGTAGGTCTGCATGGTGAGAACCTGCACTGCAATCAGTGCAACATACTTTCCAATATATATTTCCAACTGTTCATAACTGAATCATGGTTGGGCGATGATATGGCTGCATGAAGCCATTCCTGTAGGCTATCAAACGATCACCCAAAATCGTATAGGAAAAAAAGGAGGTAGTCTAGCTGTTGTGTTGAGGCAAACATTACAATATCACTAAAGTTGATGACATTGCCATAAAGAATTGTGAGGCTCTTCTAACAAGATGCAATACTACACCGTCTTCATCCTGTAACTTCCTGCTCCTCTACAGACCTCCAAGGTGACATTCCCAGACACACTTCTTGACACAGTTTCATACCTGGTAACAATACACTCCAACTTATGCAATCTGGGTGACCTCAACATTTGGTTTGACAAACCCAATATGACCCATCCAAAAACAATAATCACTGGCCTAGATGCACTGAATGTGCATCATATTGTCCACAAACCCACACACATTGCTGGGCATATCCTAGATATCATTTTTGCTAATACTGAACTAGTTACCTTTCATACTATAACTCTAGTCACATGGTCAGACCACCACTTGCTTGCTTTCCAACATAAAACAACACTACGGGACTCACCTAAAACTAGCCTACATCCTTCCACCTATCCGCCATGGAACAAACTCAATTTGGAACACCTAGGAACATAACTAACATCAAGTACAAATCTGGAAACAATAACTTTGGTTCAAAATCTATATGAGTGGCTACAGGAAGCTTTTGATATCCTGATACCACTCAAAACCACACAACAGCACAAAAGAAAAAAAGCGCCTTGGAGAAATTTAGAAATAAAAGACATAAAACAGCAAATTAGAAAGCTACAACGTGTCTGGCTCAAAACAAATGCCAAACAAGACAAACTTCACCTACAAAAAATTAACAGATTATACCAGTCAGCTATCAAAAAAGCTAAGAAAAGTTACCATTCAGAGAGAATTCAAAATGCTAAATGTGCAAATAAAGAATTCTGTAAAATACTCAATGAATTTCGCAAACCAAATTGCCTAGAAGGAACTCATCCTGTTACCTTAAGATTTCACAGACAAACTGGCAAATCATTACACAGACAAAGCAGACACATTGGACTCGTACTCAAAACAGAAACAAAGCACCAGCACTAATCCCTGTACAAAACAACAATCCAAGAATACTCTAACCCAGCCTCTCTGTTTCTTCCAACACATCTCACACGATGGATGTATGGACCTGGTCAAAGCAAGCAGGCCTGCTGGCATTCCTTCTGACCCCTGTCCACCAAAAACTTGTAACTTTCAACGTTCTTTTAACAAGCTCTGGTGCCACTCCAGTAAGAAGAATCATCAACAATTCCTTAACTACTGGAATATTTCCAGAAACACTTAAAAAAATCACACATACGCCTTTTACTGAAGAAAACAAGCTTGGACTCGGTGAACCCTGACAACTACAGACTCATTACAAATGGGCCTTTCCTGGGCAAACTGATAGAAAGAGCAGCATTCGCCTAGATGTCACAATTCATTGAAGAGAATGACATACTCTTAGACTTCCTAACAGGATTCCGACCGGGAAGAGGCACTGAATCTGCCCTCCTTGCTATCTGGGATGGCCTGAAGAATACAGTTGACCGCAGCATGGTTGCTGCATTACACCTCTTAGACTTCTCGGCTGCCTTTGACACAGTTGACCATGACACTCTGAAACAAAGTTTCTATGAAGCCGGCATAGAGGTAACTGCTCTAGACTGGATTGCGTCCTACCTTCAAAACAGAACTAATGTCATTCATACCCCACCTTTCTCGTCCAAACCATGTTCCACAAAAGCAGGGGTCCCTCAAGGTTCTATCATCTTGCCCATGCTTTTCAACATCTACATGAAGCCATTACTGGTACTGATCAATCAATTTCACCTCACATGCTATAACTATGCAGATGACCCGCAAATACTCCTTCAACTGGAATGCCCCAAAGACATTGAAAAATCCCCAATTTTTAGTTATCTCAGAGCCATGGATCAGTGGATGACTTGGAGCCATCTCAAATTGAATGCTTCAAAAACGGAAATACTCATGTGTGGCGATTGGCAACATTACGACCCACTTGCCGCCTGGCCTGATCAACTGGTATCACCGCCTAAAGTAACGAAGGAAGAAAGACACCTCGGAATGACCATGGACTCCAAGATGTTGATGAATGCCCAAGTGGACAAACTAGCCAAGATCAAGTGTTATATTTCCTCTTATACATTTTGTAGTTGACATTTCCCTTTTAAATATATTTTCTTTTCCATTAGCGTTTCCCTTTAGCGTTTCCCTTTTAAGAAGTGTATACTTTTAGTTTGTGCACATGGTATTCTATCTGGAATTGTTGATCTCTGAAATGTACTAGGAGGATTATTCCGTTTGGACATCTGGAGTTGGAGTACTGTGCTGTTTTCCAATAAACCTACTTATATATATTTTGGATTTATACCTTATTTACTACAAATTTGCGACGAGGTTCGAAGTACCTTCTACTACTGCAGCACAGGAGTGGGTCACCTACACATTTTTGCTGATTTTTTTTTTCTATATATCTGGATTATTTGGAAATCTTTCTAACATTCATCATTTCTAATCTTGGCAGGAGTCAAGATTAAAACTTATATCTATTTGGAGGATTTACTTTACATCAAACACCAATTGCACTGAACTACGCACTTGGACCCTAGAAATTACTTCTGGAAATATATGCGGATACCTAATTGCACTACTACAATCGACTGACCGACTTTTGTTAACTGTGGTGTGGAAATTGGGAGTTTTTAAAGTAATCTACGCAACTTTGGTGGATTTTAATGCGATTATCGGCATTTTTTAATATTGTATCGTTGCGCTGCATCAACGCTTACTTGGTGTCCATGGCAACAGTCCTCGGAGGTTCGATCGTTCTTTCGGTAAGCCGGTGTGTTTGTTAAACGCCGAGGAGACATCCAAGCACAGTGACATTTTCACGCATTGCGTCTACGTAACGTACGCGACGTGCGTATGACATCATTGCAGGCGGCCATATTTGTTTTGGATTTGAGCTGAAATCAAGTTTGGATACTCATCTGCCTCAAAAATGTTTGGGATTTGAGCCGAAATGAAGTTTGAATGTTCGGATGCTCAAGGGTATTTGGAAATACAACAATTACTACTCAGAAGTGTGCACTACGGTGATGTGCACAGCTTTTGTGTTAGGATTAATTGGATTGGTGCACAATACGCTGATGTGCACAGCTCCTTCCTTCATTTGATTTGGTACTGTTTTCTCTCATAACCACCAGTACGATAATCTTGGCAGCATCTTTGTACTTATAATAATTTCTCTTTTCTTTTCTTTCTCATCATTTTGCTGAATTTATATATTGCATTTTAAAAACAATAGTAATTTGTTAAATACAATTGTGCAAGTTTTGACATCATGCAATTTGACCCCCCATCTAAATTCCTTCAAAGCAAGGGTGATCCGCCTATACCATGGAATTGGTGGAGAGAAGAATTTCTAACTTATCTGAAAGCCATAGATGGTGAGAGAATGGGGAATGAGAGAAAGAAAAATATATTTCTTCATTGTTTGGGTTCAGAAGGGCAAGCTATATTCAGGACTTTACCTCCAATATCAGGGGATTTAGGTACATTTGATGAAGCGATGTTACGTGTTGAAACATGATTTAAACCTACTACTAGTTTAGCGCTTAACCGTTACAAATTTTATACTAGGCCACAGAGGGAGTCGGAGTCTTTTGATGACTTTTTAACTGGTTTGAGGTATTTAGTTGTTTCATATAATTTGGGGAAATGACAGATGAAATGATCAGAGATCAAATTATTGTAAATGTAAGAAGTAAGAAAACTCAGGAACAGTTATGGATTTTAGGTAATCCAACACTACAAGAGAGTTTTTCCACTGCTAAAGCTCCTGAACAATCTAACAAATGGATGGAGACTATAGAAGAAGCAGGAGCTAAGAGTGGGAAGAATGACAAAGTGTGTGATTAAGTGTGTGCTATGAACAGTGTGTCTAAAAATTCTCAAACCACTAAAAACGTAGGAAAAAGTCATGTTGTGAGTTTTAGGTGTGGAGTTATAATCATATAGCTTCTTTTAAGTGTTGTCCTGCTATAGGAAAAGAATGTAATAAATGTGGTAGGATAGGACATTTTTCCAAAGCTTGCAGGGACGATAGGAAGAAAGTCGGAGATAAAAATAGTGGACAATTTAAGAAGAATGAAGTTTCTTGTGTGAGAACTAATTCTATTAGTGAAGTTACCTGTACCAATTGTGAACAAACAAATTGTACTGAGTCCCTCAAAGAAAGAGGTATTGCTGTTTCGTTAGTGTACATAGGAGTGGTTGAAGGAGATACCTTAAATTCCCCTAAATGCGTAGTTAGTTTTATGGGCGAGAGTTTAGAGCTCATGGCAGACTCTGGTTCTCCTTGGACCATAATAACTGAAGATTATTTTATTGAGAAATATGGGTTCAAGATGTCCTGCAGTGAGTTGCATTCTCCTGATATTGTTGCCCAAGGATTTGATGGATCTACTATTGATTTCTTTGGTTATGTTGCTTCTAATGTTTATTTTAAAGGAAATTCAGCGCATATTAAGCTTTATGTTGCTAAAAAGTGAGTCAATGTGTTGAGGTAGAAAGATCAGTGGAGACTAAAGATGTTAAATCCACGTAACAAAGATCCAGTTATGATATTAGAGGAAAATCCACGAAATGTAGATCCAGTTATGGTGGTAGAGGAAGATAGTCGTTGGAAGAATTTAGCAAACACATTTCCTGGTGTTTTTTCAGAAAGTTTAGGTAAACGGAAAGGTTTTACACACGCCATCAAACTTAAACAAGGAGCTTTGCCTGTGGTGCAAAAACTGCGAAACTTCCCCATTAATGTTAGGGAAGAATTAGGTGAAGCATTAAAAGAGATGTTGAACAATGGTGTGATAGAGGAAATAGAATCCTTGGAAAGGGTTTCGCCAGAGGTTCTTGCACGAAAACCGGATAAATCTTTGAGACTTAGTATTGATTTGAGGGCCTTGAATGCAAATATTATTGTTGACTGTCACACTCTGCTGAATATAAATGAAGTAGTAAGTATGCTGGGAGGGGCTACGGTGTTTTCCACGCTTGATCTTAGATCGGCGTACCTCAAGGTCTGTTCCAGTTTCGACGTATGCCTTTCGGGCTGGCATCGGCAGCCTCTGTCTTCCAAAGGTCAATGTGCCATATTTTCAAAGAAATGGAAAACTACGTCAAGTGTTTTCAAGACGATATTCTTGTGTTTTCTAAGAACAGTGAGATCCATACTGAACATCTCAGAAATGTGTGCAAAGTTTTAAGTGAATATGGTCTCACCATCAAAAGTAAGACGTGTAAACTATTTCAAGAATCTGTGGAATATCTAGAACATACTGTATCAAAAAATGGTGTGTCACCGTAGAAAGCATTGATTGATGCAATTTTGAAGGCTCCTGATAGTAAAGAAAAGCTACTGTCGTTTTCTGGTCTCTGTGAGTACTACAGCAAATTCATCAAAGACTTTGCGACAAGAATGGAACCGTTGAAAGAGTTATCTAGGAAGAATGTGGAATTTGTTTGGGGTAGTAGACAGCAAGAAGCATTTGAAAATATAAAAAATGAAATGGTTGCTGCTCCAACTCTCAAACCATTTTGTTTGAATAAGTTATGTGTACTAACTGTAGATGCAAGTTTGTATGGATTAGGATGTGTTTTGTCCCAACGTTCTGGTAGAGAAGAGTGGGATGTCGCATTTGCATCTCGAACGCTTAGTGTCACAGAAAGAGGGTATGCTGTAATTGAAAAGGAGTTGTTAGGTTGTGTTTGGGCGGTGGAGCATTTTCGGAACTACATTTGGGGGGCAAGGTTTTTGATAAGGACTGACCATAAGCCTTTAGTTACAATACTATCTCCTGGTGGAGAACTTAGAGCTACTGCTCGTATTGCCAGCTCATGTCACGTTTACAGGAGTATAATTTTGACATTGAGTATGTGCCGGGAAAGCTTAATGTGACTGCTGACTGTTTGTCTAGATTGCCGTGTGATACTGGCAAGGGATCTGATGATGAAGAAGTTGTTGCTAGCATAAGTGAGATGGTTTCGGAAAAGTTTAATGTGAATTCTGAGGAAATGTGGGAGAACAGCATGAAAGAAGATACCGTACTTTGTAAAGTTGGAGTACATCAGGACTGGTTGGCCTTCTAAGAGTGAAGTGTCTGTTGATGTTGTTCCTTTTTTTAAAGTTGCTAAAGAGTTGATCACAGAAGGAGAGTTGATATTCAGTGGTGATAAATGCATTCCACCGGTGTCAATTCGCAATGTCATATTGTCTATGAGTCATGAGTGCCATATGGGGATGTCGTCTATAAAGAGGTTGATTAGATCATATTTTTGGTGGCCTGGGGTAGATAGGTTTGTGGATAGGTTTGTCAGAGAGTGCCCTGATTGTGTTGAAAGTGATAAAATGTGTAAATGTGACCCTGCTCCGTTGATACCACTAAAATGGCCAGATCAACCATGGCAGAAGCTGGGTATTGATATTGCTGGACCATTCAATTTTCTGCCTCAAGAATGTAGATTTGCTATTGTAGCTGTGGATTATCACTCCAAGAGGCCAGAAGCTAAGTTGATACCTCACCCAAATACTGGAAGTGTGATTTTGTTTTTGAAAGAGATTTTTTCACGTGAAGGTTATCCTGAGATTGTTGTTACAGACAATGGGGTACAGTTCAAGTCGTTGGAGATGTTAGAGTTTTTGAAAGCTTATAGCATTAAGCACATCACTACAGCTTTGTATGAACCACAAGGGAATGGACAGGTTGAGAGGTATAACAGAGTTCTCAAACAAGATATTTTGTGGGCTCGCAATTTTGGCAGTCAGTGGAAAGAGAAGTTGAGAGAAAAACTTTGGCTGTACCGGATAATGCCTCATACCACCACTGAAGTGTCACCTTTTCATTTACTGAGAGGTAGAGATCCAGTGTCTAATTTGTGTCCTTGGTGGTTCAAAAAGTCTAAATATATTCACAAAACTGAAATGAATATTGATGATGTTGCTCGTAAAATTGAGATCAAACAAAACAAGAGCAAATGTAATTATGATCTTCGTATGAAAGTTAAAGTGCCTTCATTTATTGTGGGTGAGTGGGTAAGAATTCGTAAACCAGGTTATGTTTCTAAAGGTGAAATTAAGTTTGGTAAGCCCAAGATGGTAAGGTATGGAATGTTAGACGAATCTCTAAGTGTGTTAATAATATTGCTTAGTTTTCTTAGGGGAAAATGTGTTTCCTCTTACACATTTTGTAGTTGACATTTCCCATTTAAATATATTTAGGTATGTTAGGTGTTCTATTTGAAATTGTTGATCTCTGAAATGTACTAGGAGGATTATTCCGTTTGGACATCTGGATTTGGAGTACTGTGCTGTTTTCCAATAAACCTACTTATATATATTTTGGATTTATACCTTATTTACTACATCAAGCTTTGTCACTATAAAAACGCTGCAACAAATTTACCCTCATTTGGTATTTCTACACAAGGTCCAAGCTACCATCTCCCTTGTTCTGTCCAAACTTGATTACGCCAATAGCCTCTACCACGACCATGAAAAGACTACAACGGATTCAGAACTCGGCTGCCAGACTACTCTTGCATATCCAACCGCGAGACCACATCTCACCTGTCTTGAAAGCCCTGCATTGGTTACCGGTTGCCAGAAGATCCACGTACAAGCTACTTTGTATCACCACAAAGCAATGCATGGAATGGGACCGCTCGTCATCAGGATAAAATCACCAAACACATTCAAAAAAGGAACCTATGGTCTAAAGGGGCATCTTGCCTCAAAATCCCAAGATACAAGAAAAAAACAATGGGTGGCACATCCTTTTCTGTTCAAGCAGCCAAAATATGGAACTCTTTACCCCCCAACATAAGATTCACCGACAACCACCTTCTTCAGAAAGCTACTGAAGAATTGGCTCTTCCCCACATAAGCACCAAAAGCAGACAGACAGTTACAGCATATTCCTCTGTATATAAGCATTTATTTTCACTATAGATATGTACCTATCTTTGTGTATTGGTGTGTATAAACATGTAGAATAATTATGTTGTTGTAAGTAAATAAATAAATAAAAATCATCTTTGGTCTACATGTACTTATTTCCATTGTGCATCTATGTACCTTCCATGTACTTGGATCTGTGTGTCTGTTACCTTTCTCCTGAAAAAGCATATCCAATGCACTACCCTATTTCTCATCCTGTACCTCTTTCAATAGCTTTAATCTATATAATCTTACCTCCTCTATGCATCTATATACTTTCAATGTACTTATGGATCTATATATTTATCACTTTCTTATATTTTAGCATTTCAAATGCACTACCCTATTTCTCAGCCTATACTTCTCTCAATGTATCCTCTGGCTCAACCTTCTGACTCATCTCAAACTTCTTTTTACTACTCTTTCCACTGCAAGACCCGATCTCTCACCCTATACATCTATTAATATGTCCTCTAAATCCACTCTCTCATTTATCCCAAACCCCATACCACTACTATGATCCCCAAAATAACCCTTTCTAGACTGTCTCCTACTCTACCCCTCCTTGACACAATCTGACACCTCTTTTTACTCTACCAATCCCCCCAAAACAAACCTTTATGAACTCTTCCCTCTGACTCTTCCCCTCAAAAAACCCTTTTTACATATCCAAAAGCCTCCTCCTACTGCTATGACCTAAAAAAACTAAAATCTCACTCTTCTGTCCCTCCACTATCCTTTTCAATCAAAATAATAGACTAACATGTTCTCAATTTCCAAATTCCACTATACTAATTCACCACTAATCGTTTATGGGTACCAGAGGAGCTTGCTACTCACCAGTGAAGCGCCTCAAAACCCCATCAAGGGGTAGCAAGTGCTATATAAATACAAACCTCTTTCCTTCTTCTAGCCCGCAACCTACGCTTCTCTATCCAAATAACTGAATAACATATCCACCACTAAAATTACTTCATACTTCACTATACTAATTTCCAACACTAATCCTTTATCTGTTCCAGAGTAGCTTCCTACTTGCCAGAAAAGCGCTTCAACACCCATCAGGGGTAACAGGTGCTACATGAATGCAAACCTTTCTTCCCTTTTATCCCTCCACTACCCTTCTCACTCCAAATAACTGACTAATATCCACCACTCAAGTTACTTTCATATTTCACCATACTAATTTAGCACTAATCCTTTATGGGTTTCCGGAGTAGCATGCTTTAATACCCCATCAGGGGTAACAAGCGGTATATAAATACACACATTTTTTTTCCTCTTCTATCCATGTGCTATTTTTCCGAATCCAAATAACTGACTAACCTATCCACCACTTAAAATTTACTTGCATGTTTCACTATGCTCAGTGTTTTAAATGGTAAAAAATAAGTGCAGGTACTCAATATGAGCTAGAGGTGTGGCAAGTGGGTGGGGCTAGGGGCGGGCTAAGAGCAACATATGATGATACATAGCCAGTGAGCCTACCTTTCATGAGTATTGGTACTCTCCTCAGCAGTAGAGAAGTGCAGGTACAAACAGGGATAAAAATAATAAGAAGTGCCGGTATACAGCACCTGTGAGTACCAGCCCATTTAAAACAATGGCTGTTAGAAGTCAGACTTCACGTGGGATCCTTACACTACATCTCCCAGAAAGAGTAGAGTCAAAGGGGGCGTTGTGCACTCTCCCATACTGCTCTGGTTTGGTCAGGTGAGGGGAGGATTTAAGCCAGCAGCTGCATTTACTAATTGTTTGGCTTTCCGGAGTTTGCTGCATTCCTGCCTAGCGTTCCTTGCTTTTGTATTCCTGTGAACTGTTTGGAGAATCTTGGATTCTTTTCTGCAGTGTTCGAGTCATTTTGGTACTTTGCCTCGCATGGTTTCCACATGAAATAGAGCTTCATCTTTGGGTTTTCAAGTCTCTGTCATTCTTTCCCGGAAAGCGCGAGGACGTGCTTCTCTCCCCCGCCCTTCATCCTTGACCAGCATTCTTGTCAGCGCATTTTGGAGTGCTTCTATTTTCCCTTTTTACTCGCTTTGAAGTAATCGCGAGTCCGCACCTTTTGTTGGCGTGTGTTTTTGAAGTACGCTGCTTTTGGCAGCTTCTCCCTTCAGTCTCCGCTCCTTGGTGACTCATCACCTCCCTATATCTCCAGTCCGTATTTCGGGAGTACTCCAGTCCCGCTTTGGTTTAGACCGAGTTGTAATTTTGCTTTTATATTTGGATCGCGCTGTTGCGCGAAGGCTGGGGTTTTTAGTCCTGGTTGTTTTTGTTAAATATCTGACAGCATTCCTCTTCCCAGTAGACTGGCGCAGGAGCGCATGAACTCTCTTTTTTGGATCAGGACATTGGAAGTTTCTTCAGAAAAATACAATACTTGGATTTCCTTCTATTTTTGATTTCAAGAGACCATTCTTCAAAGCAGTACTAATAATATACCGGGTAAGTGTGGAAGAGTGCGCAATTGTTAGAGATAAGTATAGGGGTAAATGTTCATTATTTGGCATTGTTATATTTGACAAACATCTTGTTGTCCCTTTCTTCCCTAGCTTTCATATTGGCGGGAGCTGGTCTTCTCATTATTGGCTGTGTTTGGGGCTTCTCTGATGGTTCCTCTTGGTCCCTTCATTTTTTGGAGATATGAGCTCTTGGTTGTGTGTTCTGAACTTCACACTGGGAGCTGTATTTCTGAGAAAGGAGGAGACATTCTCTTCGCTCCCGTGGAACGGTATACTGGTGTAGACCTTTGTGTTGGTCAAGGCAGCGAGCCAACAGAAAGCCAAGCTCACGTTTTTTGTTCCACCTGAGCGACGAATCCAGAGTCCTAGCATGGCTGGTATGGATGAGACCATGTCCCCTGAGAATACTGAGAGTACGATGAGGGAGCGCTAGCCACAGCAGTTGTGAACCTTCAAACCGAACTCAAGTTAGTTAAAGGAGAGAATCTAAGACTTATCACTGAAGTTAATGTCCTGAAAACACAAAAACAGTTAGGGTTTAGAGTGCCTGATACCATTCCTAAATACAAACGTAGCTATATTCAACCTGCACATTTCCAGGTCCCCTCCACTTCCTCAGGCCAGACTCCTATGGAACCCTCCACTTCCCCTGTTAATGTAACGGTAGTCGCCCCTCCTCAAACTTCTTTAGCTATGCCAGAGAGGTTTAGCGGAGACAGTAACAAATACGGGATCTTCATGAACCAATATCACCTTAAATTTTTATGCCGAGCGGCCTCGTTTCCAGATGATGCAGCCAAGGTAGCATTTATAATCACTTATCTAAGTGGTAACGCCGCACAGTGGGCGGTGCCACTTGTAGAGAACGACGACCCTATTTCGTATGATATAACACTGTTCAAAGAAAGAATGAGGAGTCTTTTGAACTTCATTCCTACATGCAGGCCAGTGACAATGAACGTTTAAACCTGAAACAAGGGTCCAAAGATTTGCTAACTTATATTACCACTTTTAATAGGTTGGTGACCGAGACACGATGGCCTGAAGAAAAGAGAACCTCCCAATTTTATCGAGGACTCAAAGATGAACTCAAGGATATTCTCTCCCAAATCGTTAACCCTCCTGAGGATTGTTCTGAGTTTATGGCCCTTGTGGTCAAGCTAGACCATAGACTTTCTGAGAGGAAGGGAGAAAAAACCAGAGGAGATTATTCTCGCTTATTTTTGTCTAGAAGTGATAAAAAAGAACTGAAGGATACTAGCAAACCGATGCAAAAAGGCAGTATTCGAGGGCCTTTGTCTAGCGAAGAAAAAGAGAAACTGCGAACATTTAATCTTTGCTTGTACTGTGGCAAAAGCGGTCATTTCGCAAAAGAGTGTCCAGCAAAACCCAAGACTCCTTCACGAGCCACCCCCAATAAAAGCGGGTTGGTGGTGCAGTCGGAAAACTAACTGACTTGGGGAAGCTAGAGTTCACTCTTCCAAGTCTTTCTGATTTTTTTTTTCAAACATATTTTATTGGTTTTTCATACATAAGTCCGACCATAATCCGTCTACCTTTATCATCATCTTACATCCCACATCTCAATATGTTTCTCTTTATCCCTTCTTGGTCATCCAATTGTGATGTCTCAACATGATGTCTTGATGATTGATATATTTCTATAACATATATATTGCCTTACAAATGTAATCGCTTACTAACCATTTCCCAGCTCCCTCCAATCTGCCCTCACCGGTGTGTGTTACTGTGAGCTTCGTTCTGATCTCAATTCCTAGTGCAGCTACCGCTATCCACATTTCTCTATGTACCTGTAACTGTGGGAGCCTCCCTCAAGCCTCAATTTCTTGCTCTGAATCCTCATCAGCATGGTGACCCAACAACGCTTGGACCAATGTTTTTCCATGCATTTGTGAAGTCTAGTATCTTATTGTTTAATCTCCGTGCTTGCTGGTATCGAATCGTGCTATCGCTTCGCGCCCATTTTATCAATTCAGCCTTCCATCTCTCACTACTGTGGCTGTCTTTCGATTTCCAGTGCCTCGTTACCTCTCTCTTTGCTAATAATAACCCCATGTCTACAAATTTGCTAGAAACCTTAGTCTTGGCTGTGTGGGGAAACCAGTGCAGTATACATGTTGCTAAATCAAAAGTTAACCGCCTCTCTGTGACCGAGCCCAATGTATCGCATACCGCTTCCCAATAGTCCCCCAGTTTAGGGCACTCCCATAGCATATGCTCAAGCTCCACTCCCACCCTCACACATCTAGGGCACGCTGGCTCTTCCACTTTAAAATACTTCCTGATCTTGCCCAGTGTTAAGTATGCCGTATGTAGTATATAAAAATACAAAACAACAGTTGATGGACAGAATGCAGATCAATGTCATACATTCACCCCAGTACAGAGATCTGGGCCTAAATCCATCGTTTTTTTGCACTCCACACCACCCCAGTTCAGACATGGCCATATGCAAATCAGCCTTGACCCTGTGCCTCATGGGAACAGTCCAGCCCGAACTGCCAAGCCATGTCTTTCCTGGAGCGGAATCAAGCATCCTAGGACCGGTTTTCTGGCTATCAGCCGTCTTCAGCCAGGATAGCTAGACTCCAGTGGTGTGGAGAGCATGGGACTCACGTCTGAGCATACCAGATCTGTGACTGGGTGTGAATGTTCTGCCATTTTGCAACATTCCGTCCATCAATTGTTGTTTTTGCATTTGTCATTCCGAGTGGGACGGGTATGCTCAGACGTGAGTCCCGTGCTCTCCAGGCCACTGGACTCAAGCTATCCTGGCTGAAGACGGCTGATAGTCAGAAACCGGTCTTAGGATGCTTGGTTCCGGTCCAGAAAAGACATGGCTTGGCAGTTCGGGCTGGACTGTTCCCATGAGGCACAGGGTCAAGACTGATTTGTATATGGCCATGTCTGAACTGGGGTGGTCTGGTGAGCAAAATAACGATGGATTAAACCCAGATCTGTGACTGGGGGTGAATGTTCTGCCATTGTGCAACATTCCGTCCATCAATTGTTGTTTTTGTATATAAAAATGCACCAATTGGAATCTGGCGTTCCTCGTACTTTTCCAAGCCCTACCCACTATCTGTTTCCATGCTGTCTCTGGTATGGGTCTCTCTATCCCCGCCTCCCATTTTACCCTCACGTTATCTAATGGAATACAAACATGTGACCGCCTTGAAAGTCCCAGCAGCCATCATTGTGTATTGACACGCCATTGTCGTCTTGGGTTCTACTATTCCTCCTTTCCACTGCGCCTTCAATGCGTGGATCAAAAATCCCCCCCTGGGCAGTTCATGTCTCTCTTGCAATGCCCGGTACGGTATCATGTCCCCGTCCTCATACAAGTATCCAATCATCTGTATCCCTGCCTGTTCCCAGTCTTGTAGGGATGTCCAGTCTCCACCATGGTGTAGCGCAGTAGCCATGCCTAATGGGATTTCGGGAGCATAGCGGTGTAGTACTCCCGCCTTACACTGTGATCGATTCCAGGACAGTCTTAGTGTCTTTTCCTCCATAGAGAATCTCTGAGGTGCAATTTTTGTTGCATGACTATAAAGGATATCACATGGCGCGGTATTCCCTTGCCTCTCAGGTGTTCAGGGCCCCTAAATTCCCTTGCTACTGCCTGTGTCAGTATCTGTAGCTGGGCTGCTAGGTAGTACAATTTGAAATCTGGGACTGCTAGCCCCCCCCTCTGCCTTTGGTCTTATCAATGTTGCTTGGGCCACTCTCTGTCTTCCAGTCCCCCATAAAAAACCCACTATCAAGGATTTCAATGTTTTAAAAATTGAGCACGGTATCCAAACAGCCTAGGTAATGCCACCATTTTCAATAGGGCTATACGACCTGTCACAGATAGCGGGAGTGTTGCCCAAAAGGCCATGCTTCCCTTCAATGCTCTTAAACATCTCCCCACATTCCCTTCTAGCATTTCAGTAGCACTGTGATGGATATGGACCCCCAGGTATGCCAGACATGTTGGCTCCCATCGCACCTCGCGAGCCAGCTCGGGTAGTGGCCCTCCCGGCCTCACCGGAAATAGACATGTTTTGGACCAGTTCACCCGCAAGCCCGAAAAGTCTCCGATCCCCGATAGCTAGCTCGCAGCCCCCGCTAGCGCCCCCCCCCCCTGCGTCTTCCAGAGACATTAGCAGGTCACCAGCATATAACAAAATATGCTGACTGTCACCCCTGTACATCAGGCCTTTATAGCTCTCTCCCAATCTGGCTCGTGCCACCAGTGGTTCTATTGCTAGGGCAAACAACAGAGGGGAAGGCGAACACCCTTGTCATGTTCCTCGGGCCACTGGGTATTGGGTTGAGATCACGGTTCCCACCCTCACTCTGGCTACTGCAGATGTATACAGCACCTTTGTCCAGGTCACAAAGTCATCTCCTACCCCAAAGCGTCCTAGAGTTCTATAGAGGTATAGTCTTTCCAAGATATCCACTGAAAGTACCATAGGTTGCTGCGCCTCAGGTTGATCCTCTTCTAATATCCTCAACAAGTGCCGCAGATTAGAGGCCGTGTTACTTGTCGGGATAAACCCAGCTTGATCTTCATGGATCAGTGCAGTCATATACTGCAAGAGGCGAGTCGCCAAAATTCTACTCAGAATCTTGTAATCAGTAGTCAACATCGAAAGCGTCCGATACAAGGCTGTATCTGTTCCCACTCGACCCGGCTTCAATAATGGAATTACCAATGCCTCCCTCTTGGAGCCAGAAAGCCGACCTACTTCCTTCGCTTCTCTATACACCTCCAACAACCTGGGAGCCAGCAGGTCCACATATTTCCAGTAAAACTCTATTGGCAACCCATCTACTCCTAGCGTTTTGTTTCGGGCCATGTGCTTAATCGCACTCCTGATTTCCTCCAAGGTTACATCACTACCCAAGCATTTCACCTGTTCCTCTTCTAGATCCAGGAGTAATACCCCATCCAGGTAGGAGTCGATGTCCGCCTCCCCCGCTATCAATGAGCTTCTATATGAAGCTTCATAATACTGTAAAAATCTGTGTACAATCGCGCTTTGGGTGAACACTACCTCTCCGTCTCTGTCCTCCAGTGCCAATATGGGTGAGCCCCGCTTCATCGGGTTGGCCAACCACGCAAGCAATGTCCCCGCTTTATCCCCCTCAGCATGCGCTTTCGTGACATAGGTTTTATAATCAAAACAATGCAATCTCTCTACTTCCTCTGTTACTCCTTCTTTAGCTGCAGCTACCTCTTCTTGCAGTTCAGGGTGGCCAGGCCTGTCTATTTCCATCTTCCGTAGTCTACTCTCAGCTCGGTCATCATCTTGTAAGAGTACTTTTCTCACACCTACATGTTTGCTAATGCAGAGTCCCCGAATCACCACTTTAAAAGCGTCCCATTCTGTCGCTCTTGTTGAGGCCGTACCAGCATTCTCAGTAAAATAATGTGTTATTCCCTCGGTTATTTCCCTTTGGAAAATCGGATCATCTAAAGTTTCGGGTCTCAGTCGCCATGTGAGCATACCAGATCTGTGACTGGGGGTGAATGTTCTGCCATTTTGCAACATTCCGTCCATCAATTGTTGTTTTTGCATTTGTCATTCCGAGTGGGACGGGTATGCTCAGACGTGAGTCCCGTGCTCTCCAGGCCACTGGACTCAAGCTATCCTGGCTGAAGACGGCTGATAGCCAGAAACTGGTCTTAGGATGCTTGGTTCCGGTCCAGAAAATACATGGCTTGGCAGTTCGGGCTGGACTGTTCCCATGAGGCACAGGGTCAAGATTGATTTGCATATGGCCATGTCTGAACTGGGGTGGTCTGGTGAGCAAAATAACGATGGATTAAACCCAGATCTGTGACTGGGGGTGAATGTTCTGCCATTGTGCAACATTCCGTCCATCAATTGTTGTTTTTGTATATAAAAATGCACCAATTGGAATCTGGCGTTCCTCGTACTTTTCCAAGCCCTACGCACTATCTGTTTCCATGCTGTCTCTGGTATGGGTCTCTCTATCCCCGCCTCCCATTTTACCCTCACGTTATCTAATGGAATACAAACATGTGACCGCCTTGAAAGTCCCAGAAGCCATCATTGTGTATTGACACGCCATTGTCGTCTTGGGTTCTACTATTCCTCCTTTCCACTGCGCCTTCAATGCGTGGATCAAAAATCCCCCCCTGGGCAGTTCATGTCTCTCTTGCAATGCCCGGTACGGTATCATGTCCCCGTCCTCATACAAGTATCCAATCATCTGTATCCCTGCCTGTTCCCAGTCTTGTAGGGATGTCCAGTCTCCACCATGGTGTAGCGCAGTAGCCATGCCTAATGGGATTTCGGGAGCATAGCGGTGTAGTACTCCCGCCTTACACTCTGATCGATTCCAGCACAGTCTTAGTGTCTTTTCCTCCATAGAGAATCTCTGAGGTGCAATTTTTGTTGCATGACTATAAAGGATATCACATGGCGCGGTATTCCCTTGCCTCTCAGGTGTTCAGGGCCCCTAAATTCCCTTGCTACTGCCTGTGTCAGTATCTGTAGCTGGGCTGCTAGGTAGTACAATTTGAAATCTGGGACTGCTAGCCCCCCCTCTGCCTTTGGTCTTATCAATGTTGCTTGGGCCACTCTCCGTCTTCCAGTCCCCCATAAAAAACCCACTATCAAGGATTTCAATGTTTTAAAAATTGAGCACGGTATCCAAACAGCCTAGGTAATGCCACCATTTTCAATAGGGCTATACGACCTGTCACAGATAGCGGGAGTGTTGCCCAAAAGGCCATGCTTCCCTTCAATGCTCTTAAACATCTCCCCACATTCCCTTCTAGCATTTCAGTAGCACTGTGATGGATATGGACCCCCAGGTATGCCAGACATGTTGGCTCCCATCGCACCTCGCGAGCCAGCTCGGGTAGTGGCCCTCCCGGCCTCACCGGAAATAGACATGTTTTGGACCAGTTCACCCGCAAGCCCGAAAAGTCTCCGAGCCCCGATAGCAAGCTCGCAGCCCCCGCTAGCGCCCCCCCCTGCGTCTTCCAGAGACATTAGCAGGTCGCCAGCATATAACAAAATATGCTGACTGTCACCCCTGTACATCAGGCCTTTATAGCTCTCTCCCAATCTGGCTCGTGCCACCAGTGGTTCTATTGCTAGGGCAAACAACAGAGGGGAAGGCGAACACCCTTGTCATGTTCCTCGGGCCACTGGGTATTGGGTTGAGATCACGGTTCCCACCCTCACTCTGGCTACTGGAGATGTATACAGCACCTTTGTCCAGGTCACAAAGTCATCTCCTACCCCAAAGCGTCCTAGAGTTCTATAGAGGTATAGTCATTCCAAGATATCCACTGAAAGTACCATAGGTTGCTGCGCCTCAGGTTGATCCTCTTCTAATATCCTCAACAAGTGCCGCAGATTAGAGGCCGTGTTCCTTGTCGGGATAAACCCCGCTTGATCTTCATGGATCAGTGCAGTCATATACTGCAAGAGGCGAGTCGCCAAAATTCTACTCAGAATCTTGTAATCAGTAGTCAACATCGATAGCGGCCGATAAAAGGCTGTATCTGTTCCCACTCGACCCGGCTTCAATAATGGAATTACCAATGCCTCCCTCATGGAGCCAGAAAGCCGACCTACTTCCTTCGCTTCTCTATACACCTCCAGCAACCTGGGAGCCAGCAGGTCCACATATTTCCAGTAAAACTCTATTAGCAACCCATCTACTCCTAGCGTTTTGTTTCGGGCCATGTGCTTAATCGCACTCCTGATTTCCTCCAAGGTTACATCACTACCCAAGCATTTCACCTGTTCCTCTTCTAGATCCAGGAGTAATACCCCATCCAGGTAGGAGTCGATGTCCGCCTCCCCCGCTATCAATGAGCTTCTATATGAAGCTTCATAATACTGTAAAAATCTACACTACTTCTCCGTCTCTGTCCTCCAGTGCCAATATGGGTGAGCCCCGCTTCATCGGGTTGGCCAACCACGCAAGCAATGTCCCCGCTTTATCCCCCTCAGCATGCGCTTTAGTGACATAGGTTTTATAATCAAAACAATGCAATCTCTCTACTTCCTCTATTACTCCTTCTTTAGCTGCAGCTACCTCTTCTTGCAGTTCAGGGTGGCCAGGCCTGTCTATTTCCGTCTTCCGTAGTCTACTCTCAGCTCGGTCGACATCTTGTAAGAGTACTTTTCTCACACCTACATGTTTGCTAATGCAGAGTCCCCGAATCACCACTTTAAAAGCGTCCCATTCTGTCGCTCTTGTTGAGGCCGTACCAGCATTCTCAGTAAAATAATGTGTTATTCCCTCGGTTATTTCCCTTTGGAAAATTGGATCATCTAAAGTTTCGGGTCTCAGTCGCCATGTGGGGATGGCGGACGTCGCCGCCATCCAGTGCATAGTAAATAGCAGCGGGTTGTGATCCGAGAGTGTTCTGGCAAGGTATTCCGTGTGCACTATGGAGGGTACTATTCCCGCAGAGCATAAAACTGCATCTAAGCGAACATGCAGATCATGCATCGCTGAAAAGTATGAGTAGTCTCGATCATATTGGTGGTGTGTGCGCCATATGTCCACTAAGTTCCATCTATTCTGCCAGTCCAATCTACTTTTAGCTAGCCTATGCACAGGGGAGTCCACCAGTGGGGGATGCTACCTATCCTTTGACACCTCCACTATGGAGTTGAAATCCCCCCCTAGCACTACAGAGCCAGCAAGGTAATGTGCCAACATGCCAGTTAGCCGCCCAAGAAGGCGCGCCTGGTCAATATTTGGTCCATAGATGCTACAAAGTGCTATGTCCCTACCATGGAATCTTCCTTCTATGGCTACAAACCTGCCGTCAGAATCTACTGTTTGTTTTGTTAACTGGAAAGGAACCCCAGCTCTAATCCATATCAGTGCTCCCCTTGCGAACGCAGAATATGTAGTGCTAAACACCTGTCCCCTCCATCGTCATTGTAAAGCTATTCCCTCTGCCTTAGTGTATACCACTTCTAATTAAGTACGCATGGATCTTGTGGTACCGCGCCAGAGTGTGGAGTCCCATCACATTCCAGGCAATACATCGTAGATCAGGTAACGTCCCCAGTCCTGCCATATAGTATCCACATTTCAGTTCGTGCTCCAGTTTGCACACCGGTGTTTTCCGTAACCCAACTTTCCCCCCAACCACCCAAAATCCCCTCCCCCCCAAGAACAGGACCTTGGTCCCCATCCAAACCCCTACAACAATTAACTCACAGCTAGTTCCCCTTGCCTTATGGGCCACGAGGGGAGCTCAGTGCTGATGGGCCGCCGCTAATATTTGGAATGATCCCGCACTGTAGACCCGGGATTAGCTATACCGTACATCTGCCCCCCCGCTCGCTATTTTAGTCACAGTTAACACCAGTGATCAGCTCAACAGTCCAAGCATATTACATCCCTATTAAAGCGGTAATTTCTTCCCCCCCAGCTCCTCCCCCAGCCCCCGAAACTGATACTTCGTCATATCAGCAGTGTCCACGATCCTTCTCACCACTCCCAGCAGCTCGGTGCCAGTCCACTAAGAATCGGCCTTCACTCATCCAGTATCCCATCCGCTGTCGCTGGTGTGATGGCGGCATCTTTATGCTGTCTACCTCCGAGGCCTCAGTATCAGAGTGTTCCTTGTCCTTCTCTGAGTCAGTGCCCTCACAGGAGTGCATCCTTTGATCTCCAGCGAGAGCCGATATCACCTCCATCACTCCCTGCCGCTCCATCTCTGTTTGTGGCGTGGTGGGCCTTCGCAATCCCCACCGTCTCTGCTGCAATCTTTGTGATTTGCGCTGCGGGAGCCCTTCTGAGGCGGCGCCCTGAGTTCTCCGCCCCGGACCATCTTTTCCAGCCCTATATGATTCTAGCCAGGTCCATGCTTCTTCTGGAGTGTCATAAAAGCTGGTCGAACCAGCTACTATTATTCTCAATTTGGCGGGAAACAGCAATGAATACTGAAGACCTTCTTCCCTTAACTCTTTTTTAATAGACAAAAAGGATGAGCGACGTCGTTTAACCTCAAAAGTTTAGTCTGGGAACAGGTTGACCCTACTATTCCCCACGTGATAAGGGCCGTCAGTGCGTGCTCTCTGTAGCAACAGATCTCTGTCCCGGAAGTGCAACAGGCGGGCCACCACTGGCCTCGGGGGTCGCCCCTGCTGCGGCGGTCTAGCTGGTACTCTGTGCGCTCGTTCTAAGGTGTAGAAGGATGAAAGCCCCTCTGGTGCCACTACTGCTTTCAACCAGCTCTCTAGGTATTGCACCATATCCTCCCCTTCAGCTTTTTCAGGCAGACCCATTATACGGATATTATTCCTCCGGTTTCTACCTTCCGCATCCTCAGCACGCCTCTCCAGTGCCGTAATTCGGTCCAATGCGTTTGTCACTGTGGCTTTCAATGTCTTCTGCACTGGTTCTGCATCTTGAAGCGCTCCCTCTACCAGTTTTACTCGGTCTGCTCATTTGGAGTGGTCCGCACGCGGGAATCCCAGTCCCGTTGCCTCATGTGCTATATCTTGTTGAAGTGCAGCGCACGAGTCCGCTATCGCTGGCAGGATTTTGTCGAATTGCTGCTTCATAGTGGGGTCCTGGGGTGTCTTGTGCCCCTCAGACTCTGATTGGCCAGGGGGCTCGCTATCCGAGAGCTGCTGTGCACCGTCTTTCTTCCCTTTTAATCTCCCCATTGGACCACTCATCAGTGTAGTTCTTACTAACTTTGGGAGCTATCCAATTCCCACTGGGTCGGCAACGGCCCGACACCACAGCTTTTGTTCTCCTCGTTGGGGGGGAGCAACCTTGCTGATATCTTTCTCCACGTTTGGTGCCCCAACCCGGCTCCGACACGCATGGAGGTGTCCCTCCTCTGCTCCAGGCGCGATATCCGATCAGCTCAAGGGCCTCCTCCTGCAGTGCCCCATCAATTTCACAACTGGGCGGCCCTGTCTACAATTGTTCAGCCAAATCCTCCGCCCCCCCCAGTAGATTCCTAGGTGGCAAGTCTCTAGCTCCTAGGGGCCCAATCCGATAGTGGCCCACCTTGTCCGCCGAGACTCAGGCTAGGTCTCAGCAGCCACTGTCCAGACCACCATTGTTAGTAGCCGGTTGTTCTATCATTCCCTGGGGCCCTACCAAATTCCAATCCTTCCAGTCCCGGGAGGAACACCTCAGTCCGGGGAACCGGGAGTCCAGCACGGTTCCCGTTTCAAGGGCCCTCCTGCAACGCCAGGCTTCAGCAAGCTTCAGAGCCACTCCTTCGCTTCAGTAGCCCAGGCGCCAGTTCCCCGCCATTAATCTTTGTTCCACTTAGTTTCATCTATTAGGGGCCAACATATTCACCAGGGCGCAGTTACACCCCCCCGCCCCGGCTCACAGAGCGGGTATCCACGCCCGCTTCCGCAGTTCGCAGTCCCAGGTCCCGCCCAGATCGGAGCTGTGCCAGCACGGGTGCACACCGCCTCACCAACGTTTGGGAGGCGGCGGGGCGGTATAATGTTGTTTTATAACAGGATTATTTCAGGTCGTTGGTGGAGCTCCTCGCTCACGCGGCTTCCACCATTGGCCTGCAAGCCACGCCCCTTCCAAGTCTTTCTGATGTGCCGACCTCTCAATCTCTGGGCAATACACTGGCTCCTCTTCCGAAACATTTTTCCATAAATGTGGTGTTACTTTTACCCTCTCAGCTCAGACAAATCCTGGCAATTCTACTCAATTCAGGAGCGACTGGGAATTTTCTAGATATAAAAGTTGCCCGAGCTTTAGAGTTAGAGTTTCTCTTGAAAAAACATCCGGAGAAGGTAAGAGCGGTTGACGGCTCTGAATTATCCTCAGGCCTGATCACGTACCATACTCCTGATGCTATCATGATGTGTGATAATGGGGGGGCGTGGCTTGAGCGCCGATGGGTAAGGCGGCATGAGCTGGTAGCTCCGTGCCCCAATCCCTTCAATTATCCTGTAAATCCTAACGCAACTCGCTGAAACTCAGGTGACCAGTGTCGGAACGATAGCACAACAAGTCCCGACCAACAGTGTGGTGTTAGGAGGCTCCTGCGCGACCCAGGCGTGAGTTCAGCTGCCGGACCGGCCGGAGGTGGAGAGGCAAGATGGCGGCGGAGGGAGACAACTGAAGCCGTACGAAGCCGGAGACCCGTCTGCATAACCTGCGAGTCCAGGACTCGACTGTGCTGTGCCCTGAGAAACGTGCCCTAACACCCCTGAGGAGGCCACAGCAATACAAGTGGGCAGGGCATGTTGATGCCCGAGGTAACCAGGGAACTAGAGATGCAGACACAAACCCCCATAATGGCGACCAGAGGGCTGTTGGCTCCTGATGGTGTGGAGTGCTGACAACGAGAGCCGGTGAAATCGCACTCTGCGTACGGAGCTGGGGAGCTGTGCTAACGGTGTGAAGCCCGGGAACACTGCGGAGGCTCCGGAGATCCGAGCAGCAGAGGAGACCCGGAGGGCAGTCTACTGCGACGTGGAGATCGTGGACCCCCGGACTGGAGTCCGCACGACCTGGAGGTCCTGGGTGACGCCGCGAGAAGGACACGGGCACTCGGGGACCTCCGAGCTGCAGGGAAGAGTGATCGGCCGGCCATCATACCTACAATAGGTGCCCGGTAAGTGTGGCGGCGTGGGCCTGGTCTGGAACTGAGAAGGTGGGGGCAGGGGACAGGTCCGCGTCGCTGCATGGCAGATGTGGGAGTGCAAAGGCAAAGTCACCAGACATAAGAGCGACTTCTGGGCGCACTACATATTGAGCGCTGGGGAGCTGGAATCAAGACCCGGATCACAACGCAACTGGGGGAAAGGGACTAACGTGGACCCGAGAACGCTGCATAGGATTCGTCTGGGTGCTTGGTGAGGGACCACACAGGAGAAGGTTGCACAGGAGCACTGCGTGGACTCCTAATCATAGACTGCACTGCTGAGAAACCCACATTGTGCGCGGTGGTGGGGGGCTGCGAAGAGGTTGCAAGGGCGACTAGGCGGCCACTGGGCTCTGATTGCGACAGGAACAGAGCGGATGAGGTGACTGGATCCAGCTCAGTGAGCGCCCACGGCCAAGTATCGCAATCAGTGATTAGGGCCCCACAGGCTTTGACTATGGCTCTCCTGTACTGCGGTGAGATGCTTTCTGATGATTATCCCGTTGGGAGCTGAACTGGGAGAGGCGTGAGCATATCGAGGAGGAAGGCCCACAGCAGTTAGGATTGCCCAGTTTGAACGTACCCACAGAACCATCTGGCGTGGTGCATTACGCGGAGCCCTTGGGTGGGGAGCAGTGGTCAAGTTCGACGGAGTCACGTTCTACAGAGTACCATGAAACCTAAAAACAAGAAAGAGGACGATGTGGGGCAGGGGGGCACCAGTGGAGCTGGCGGAGAGCCTGAGGAGGCGTTGTCGGACACAGGGCTGCGTCAACATCTGGATAGGATCCTGGAAGCCAATGCAGCCACGAAGTACGCCTTGCAGCAGGACATTGCGCAGGTCGCAACTGGATTAGGGCTCCTCCGCGCAGACCACTCGAAGCTGGCGGATAGAGTGAATGCGAATGAAACTGCCATTCAGGAACTGACACAGGCACATGCCACTCTGGAGCTCAAACTGGGAGATGCGCTGGAACGTTTGGCGGTGCTGGAGAAAAGGGCTGAAGATTCAGAAAGTAGTAATCCGGCGCAACAACATACGCGTAGTAGGCCTGCCCGAAAAAACAGAAGGGGCCGATATGATGGCGTATTTGGAGAACTGGCTTAAAACGGAGGTTGCTCCGGAAGGCTTGTCCCCCTTTTTCACACTTGAGAGGGCACATAGGGTGCCGACTCGGCAGCCACTGCCTGGCCGCCCTCCTCGACCGGTGGTGGCCAAATTACTTCACTATAAGGACAGAGACATGCTGATTCGAAAGGCACGCACGGCAGGGCCTTTCAAGGTGGGGAATGCCACGGTCACAATATTTCCGGATTACACACACGAGATTCAACGATGCTGGGCTTCCTATTTGGCGATTAAGAAAGAACTCAGGGACGAGGGGATCCAATATTCATTGATCTTCCCGGCGAAATTTAGAGTGATTGTAGATGACACGACTCAGTTCTTCTTGACACCCGACGATGCGTGGACATGGCTCGAGACGTACAGAGCGGGCACGGATCGTAAAGACCAAAGACGCACTGAACCGCCTAAACCATCTCAGATGCACAAGTCCCAACGTCTCCGGAAAAGGAATAAAAGACTGCTAGAACAGCAAGCAATCCAAATGGTGGCGGAAAGACAAGGGGCGTTGGCGGCGACTGCGGAGATCACAGGCTCACAGAGAGCTGAGTCGACGGTGGGAATGGAGTCGGAAGAAGATAAGGCGAAATTGGACACTGAGATCTCCGATGCAGGCAGCAACAGGGGCCCTGTGGTCGCACCAAGAACGGCGGATAGACTGTTAGATGAATAATAGACCTGCCCGATTCTACCGGTTGCATGGACAACATGGGCTGATTGTACATAGTATTGACCTGGGAGCGCTGGGGGGCAAGCTGATTGCAATGGGTTTCTGTGTGGGATCTGGGGTGATGGGGCTTAGGCGGGGGCGGCTACCTGTCGGGGCTGAGTCACCTTCCCATTGCCCTTAAGGCACCTGTAGTGACTACTGTGGGATAGTATTGTGTGCATTGTTGAAGAAGTTTGGATGGGGTCTGATGGCTTGTTATTAGGTCCTGTTCTGGGGGAGAGGGACGAGGGGGTTCCATGGGGTGTTGATGCAAGGTGGGACAGTGGTGGCGTGTGCGCAAGCGGCAGGAGCGGGCTTAGGCTAAGAGGCGGTTACAATGGGAACGTTACCTGAATTAAGATGTATCATGGAATGTTAGAGGTCTGAATACGATGACTAGGCGCCACAAGGTGCATGGGTATTTGGTGAGAAGGGGAATCCACATAGCCCTACTGCAGGAGACACATCTTACCAGAGCGGAGGGTCAAGCGCTGCAGCGTAGATGGAGGGGGCAGATATTCAGCACAGCGTACTCGGCGTTTGCTAGGGGAGTGCTTGTGTGGGTGAGGGCGGGTGTCCCTTTCCAGGCCACGAGACACGTTTTAGATCCGGAGGGCAGATACGTTGCAGTGGAAGGGAGGCTGTACAGTAGGGATGTCGTGCTGTGTAGCGTATACGCCCCAAATGTAGACCAGGCTTGGTTTCTGGATCGCCTATCCGGCGCATTGGCGCTCTATCTGGTTGGGCCCGCAGTGGTAGGTGGGGACTTTAATGCGATTACAGATGTTGACATGGATAGATCCCATCCCCCTTTAGCCAACACACCAGTTCGCGAATTGGCCAAAAGTAGATTCAGTTTGCAGGACAGGAGGGGGCTGGTGGATGTGTGGCGTGTACAACACCCCCGAGATAGGGATTACTCTTTTTTTTCATCCATGCATGACCTTCACATCAGACTAGACGCGATCCTTTGTTCTCTCTCGGTTGCCGCCGTGATAGCACGCTCCGAGTACCTCACGAGAACCATATCGGATCACAACCCGCTATTGTTATCGCTTAATTGGCAGCGAGTGCGATCCACGATTCCAACGTGGCAACTGCGTCCGGAAACTTTGATGGATCAGGTCTTTAAGACGGAAATAGGTGAGGGGATTGAGCGTTATTTTGATGAGAATCAGGGAATGGACTCTACCAGAGCAGTCGAGTGGGGCGCATTTAAGGTCGTCATTAGGGGGCTATGTATCAGTAAATACTCGAGAGCTAGGAAAACGGTGCTGGAGGATGTGACAAAGGCTGAAGGGGTTCTGAGGTATCTGGAACAACGACGGCCGGAACAGCCAACGCTGCAGGGGCGGCTCCTGGAGGCGAAGGAGAGACTTGCAGTTGAGATTGAGCGATTGCGGAGTTTTGATCATAAGAACTATCTGGCTAAAGTTCACGCAGAGGGAGACAAAGTCGGAACGCTGTTAGCACGGTTAGCAAATCCATTGCCGAACAGTGGCCCGATCATGAGAATAGAATCAGACGATGGCTGACTGATCTACTCCCAAGCACAGGTGCTATCTCGGTTCCTAACTCATTATGAATCTCTATATCAGAGCAGACTGGAGGCAGAGGGAGTGGACATAGAGAGATACCTAGCGGGGATTCAGCTGCCACAATTAGACGATGAACAGGCAAAATTGCTAGGACAGGATATAACGTTGGCTGACATCTGGAGTGCTATAAAGCATATGACCCGGAATAAAACGCCAGGGCCGGATGGCCTACCCGTTGAATTTTATGCACAATATATAGACATCTTGGCACCACGTTTGATGGAGGTCTATGCGGAGGCAGGGGAGATGGGCCGTTTGCCAGGATCGATATGTGAAGCACTGATTATCCCCCTACTGAAGCCAGGGAAGACGGACGTCGACGTGACTTCTTATAGACCATTGTCCATGCTGACGGTAGACTATAAAATTTTGAGCCGGATATTGGCAACTCGACTCCTGCCGTACATGACTACGCTGGTACATAACGACCAAGCGGGATTCATCCCTACCAGGAACACCGCCTCGAACACAAGGCGTTTCCTCCGGGTTATTGCTGAAGGCCACCACGACCTGCGGTCACTGGCGGTCCTCTCAGTGGACATAGAAAAAGCATTTGAAAGCCTGGAATGGGCTTTCCTGCACAAGGCATTGGAACGGTTCGGGCTGGGCGACCGGTTAAGAGCCTGGACAAGGGTATTATATTCCTCGGCGACCGCCAGGGTACGGCTGGGGGAGGTAATCTCCGCCCAATATCCAGTCCTGCGAGGGACGAAGCAGGGGTGCTCGCTCTCGCCTCTACTGTTTGTGCTGGCGATGGAGCCCCTTGCGGCTCAGGCACGGTCAGGATTAGTTTTCCAGGGATTGCAGCTGCATGGCATGCCGCAATATATATATCCCTATACGCCGATGATTTACTCCTCTTTTTGGACAATACTATAGAGGCATTACAAGGTGCTACAGCTTTGCTATCGCGCTATGGGGAGCTCTCGGGACTTAGAGTTAATTGGGGCAAGACATGTCTCTTCCCGATCCGACCTGGCCCGGACCCACCGATGTCACTGGGTGAGATCACCTGGGAACCGACCTGCCTCACTTATCTGGGGGGTTCGGATATATCATGACACCATGGATTTGCTGGAGGGTAATGTGGGGTGCTGTGTTAAAGCCCTGAAAGGGTATATGGCGTTCTGGTCGACACTTCCTCTTTCGGTCCTGGGACGAATAGCCTTACTCAAGATGGTCAAAAAACAACCGGGGTCTTGACTCTTTGCTCAGCTAGGCTGAGCCAACTAAACTGAAAAAACAACACAAGGGCCAATGCTGAGGAATACTTTAAACCATTTTAACTGGAAGTGTTGAATTTAAACAATCACAACCTGCTGATATTAGCAATGAAAAAAGATTTATTCTTGTTAAGATTTTTTGTTTTGTATTGTAACACAATTTTTAGTGCAAGGAGAGAACAATTAAATCTTTTATATACAATATGTACAACAATATCAAAGGAAAAAAGGCATTTTCATACTTCAAACATACATGGCCGTCCAGTCATACAAAGACACATTCACACGAACAATTATATAACAACCATTAAACAACAAAAAGGTGAATCCACGTATAGGTCATGAATCAAAATTGGAAAAATCCCTTTCGAATATGCAGTTTTAAAGTCTTTTTGATGATTCAACAAAAAACATATATCGTTCTGAAAATTGGTGAAGGGACTTTGTTATTGTCACAAAGCATGTAGACCCAATACGGGGATGAGGTGGTCGACGCGTTTCAAACCCCACTTGTTAAGGGGGTTCTCCTCAGGACCAATTGATTCTTAACCTTCGACTCTGAGTCACTAACCAGAATTGCGGAATCTAGGACTGATGCCTCCCGCTTTACAGTAACAACACTTGTGTTACGGAACAAGGAGAAGTATGGACCCGCCCGCAAGCCATTAGTCGGGCGAATTCCAGATCACAGCCGCTACGTGCCCTTGTTGTGAAATTAAATCATCCGCCGATTTTGGATTTTCAAGACGTTTTGGTTCGAAGGTTAAGAATCAATTGGTCCTGAGGAGAACCAAGATTTTTCCAATTTTGATTCATGACCTATACGTGGATTCACCTTTTTGTTGTTTAATGGTTGTTATATAATTGTTCGTGTGAATGTGTCTTTGTATGACTGGACGGCCATGTATGTTTGAAGTATGAAAATGCCTTTTTTCCTTTGATATTGTTGTACATATTGTATATAAAAGATTTAATTGTTCTCTCCTTGCACTAAAAATTGTGTTACAATACAAAACAAAAAATCTTAACAAGAATAAATCTTTTTTCATTGCTAATATCAGCAGGTTGTGATTGTTTAAATTCAACACTTCCAGTTAAAATGGTTTAAAGTATTCCTCAGCATTGGCCCTTGTGTTGTTTACTCAAGATGGTGGCACTACCCAGATTGCTGTATTATTTCCGCACTTTGCCAATTTGGGTTCCACCGCGCATGTTTAAAGAATTACGATCTATGACAATAGGCTTCCTATGGGGCAGCGGGAGGCGGCGAGTAGCACTGACTACTTTGATGAGACCTAAACCGAAGGGCGTTATGGCGGTGCCTGATTTTTAACTCTATTATTTAGCAGCGCAGCTGCAGGTTCTCACACAAAATGTAGCGCTGGAATTCAGGGGCCCTGACCATAGGAGAGGACAAGGATACAACGACATGTCCTATCTTACATAATCCTACAGCAGACACTTGCTCTGAGAGATTTGACAATGGAAGAGCGAACCCTGAGACTCTGTTGGGATAGATGCCAGCGAAGAGCAGGGGTGACCCGCCCGTACGCGCCGGAGATTCCACTGGGAATGTTAACAGCGCTTCCACACGGGGGGGACTGGACTCCCCTAGCGGAATGGGAACAACTGGGTGTCCAAATGGTGGGAGACCTATACCTGGATGGAGCGCTTATGCCCTTTCAGGCTCTGCGAGACATGTATGGCATCCCTGAAGGTGGCTTCCTGATCCATGCCGCGGTTACAGCGGCGATCCGTAGACACTGGAAAGGTGAACACACAGAACCTGTGACCTCATCGGCCTGCCAATATGTCGTAATGGCGGCTGGGACCATTAAGACAGTTACATCTCTCCAGTCTAGGATGCTGCAGGACGGTTTACGTCCGCTAGTGGACCTGAAGGCGAAGTGGGAGGCAAGTATAGGCCGTCTGATTCCGGATGCAGTTTGGGGCCGCATTCTTGAGAGGGCATGGAAAGGGAGCAGGAATGCACGGTTCCAACAGGTACAAATTTTCATACTACACCGTGCTTACCTGACCCTGGGTAAGATTAGAAAATACTTCCAGGTACAGATGCGGCATGCCCCAGATGTTCTGAGGAGGGTGTTGAATTGGATCACATGCAGTGGCACTGTCCGATCCTGGGGAGTTACTGGGCCGAAATAGGAGACCTTTTGAACGCACTCACAGAGAGGCAACTAGATTACGATATGGCTACTTGCTTGCTGCATTGGTTCCCACACACAACCAAAACTAAAATAACCAGCAAATGTATTGATTTAGGACTAATGTTAGCCAAACGAGAAATTACTTGGCATTGGAAATCGAGGGAGGGACCGTCGAGTAAGCGCCGGCGCGCGGAGTTTTGCAAGTGGGCGAACTGTGAGAGTGTCGTTAGGCTCCGACAGGCTACGAGGGTTGACAATGACAAGGCTTTGGAGATGGCAAGAGCGTGGGAGGCTTTGGCTCAGGCATTACGGGACTCTTACTTGGTGGAGGACAATGAATGAGTGACATTCATACATGTGGTCATCACAAAAGGAACAATGATGTGCAATGCTTGCTGTAGAGCTGATACTATAATGGGTTATGAGAGTCGGAATTTGCCCACGCCACCGACCATGATGGGGGGAGGGTTATGGGGTGAGTTGGGGGGTTACTGAAGGGACATATTTGACGGGAAGAATAGTCATGCTGATTGTTTTACACTGTATGATGACGATTAAACCTCAATAAAATATGTTTTAAAAAAAAATGTGTGATAATGGTCATTCTGAAGTTATTTCCTTTGATTTAATTGACACTCCTACTTTTGGAGCCATCTTGGGAGTTCCGTGGCTCCAGCAACATAACCCTCAAATTGATTGGGTTTCTAGGAAGGTCACGTTACGTTCGCCTTACTGTATGACCCATTGTTATCGGGAAATTACCCATTGGCATTCTCCCTTATGTTGTTCCCTTTCTACCTCGGACTCCTCTTTGTTACCTATGGAGTATAAATAATTTTCTGAAGTCAAGCAGTAGCCCTTCCACCTCACAGGTCCTATGATTGCAGGATTGATCTAGTACCTGGTGCTGACCTGCCTGTAAGCAGAGTGTATTCCCTCACAGAACCCAAGACCAAATACTTGTATGACTATCTACAGGATATGTTACAGAAGGGATTCATCTGGCATTCAACCTCTCCTGTCTCTTACCCTCTCTTTTTTATTCCCAAGAGAGAAGGAGGTTTGAGAACATGTTTGAACTATAGAGTCTTGAACAAAGTCACTATAAAGAATAAGTATCCTCTTCCACTCCTCTCCAACCTCTTAGATCAAGTTAGAAAAGCCACCATCTTTACCAAGCTAGATCTGAGAGGAGCATAACACGTAACCCCTCCCATGGCTGATGACTAGGTCAGCTCGTCATCAGCCATGGTGCTCGTGTGCTGATGAGGAGCTGAGCTCGTCATGGCCATTAGAACGCTCGCACACTGGGATAATTCCCCTGCTGCTGAACGTTCTGAGGAAATGGGTGTGGCCATGACGAGCTCAGCTCGTCATGAGCACAGGAGCACTGTAGCCAATGACGAGATCAGCTCGTCATGAGCACCGGGGTGCTGTGTGCCCCCCCACGCCCCAGCACAGCAGGAAAATTACACCAGCAGCCAAGGGGTTAATCAGAGTCAGAGAAGGAGATGAGTGGAAGACGGCTTTCAGTACAAAGTTCGGGCTTTATGAGTACTGCGTTATGCCCTTTGGGCTGTGTAACGCCCCAGCAGCCTTTCAGTTTTTTATAAATGAGATACTACGAGAATACCTAGACGTCTTTGTTATAGTCTACATAGACGACATTCGGATTTATTCGCAAGATGAGAAAGATCATTGGCAACATGTTAGTCTGATACTACGCAAGTTGCAAGAACACCATCTGTTTGCAAAACTGGAGAAATGTCACTTTCACACCCACCAAGTGGCCTTTTTGGGATTCATCATCTCCCCGGAAGGCATACATATGGACCCTGCTAAAGTGTCTGCAATCACCAATTGGCCTAGCCCCTCTAATGTTAAAGAAGTACAATCATTCCTGGGATTTGCTAACTTCTACCTGAGATTTATTAGCCATTTTTCTGACCTACGCTCCCATCACTAGGCTCCTGAATAAAGGGGTAGTGTTTCATCGGGATCAAGCAGCAGACATGGCTCTTAAAGCTTTAAAGGACAGTTTCACCCCGGCACCCATTGTACGCCATGCTGATGAAACCCAACCGTATTACGTAGAAGCAGACGCTTCACAATATGCAGTTAAGGGTGTGTTATCACAACGAGATATCAATACGGGCACTTTACACCCAATAGCTTATTTTTCCAAAACAGTATCACAAGCTGAACAAAACTATACCATTGGAGAACGAGAACTCCTAGCCATAAAGATGGCCTTACAGGAATGGAGGCACTACCTTCTAGGGTCCCCTCATACTATCACCATCTATTCCGATCATCGGAAACTTCAATACTTCATAACAGCCAGAGCACTTACACCTAGACAGATGAGGTGGGTGTTCTTTTTCTGTGAGTACGACTTTGTTATCCAGTTTCGACCGGGTGTGAAACAAGGTAAAGCAGATGCTTTATCATGTCTGGGAAAGGAAGATAAGGACTCTATGGAAGTGCCTATACCTATTATTCCAGAACATAAGCTCATTGCTGTGGGCGAAAGAAAAGAAACCCACTCTGACAATTTATTTTTAATCCTAGAGAAAGCATTAGCTTCCCTAGATTCCCATGAATGGCTAACCAATTCCAAAAAACAGATTAAAGACGGTTTGTTTTTTCATGAGGGTCGACTGTTTCTCCCCACTACAGAAACACGAGAGTTAATGATGCGCTGGTGTCATGCTTTACCTATGGCAGCTCACCCTGGGGCTACATACCCTACAAACTTGTCAACGCTGGTTTTGGTGGAAAGCCATGACTCAAGATGTTACCGAGTATGTTAAAGCCTGCCCTACTTGTGCAAGACAGAAAACCTTATATCGCGCTCCAGCAGGGTTATTGCAACCCTTGCCTGTACCTAACAGTCCATGGTCCGCCATTAGTATGGACTTTATCACAGATTTACCTTCCACCGACGGGTATACTACTATATTAGTGGTGGTAGATATGTTATCTAAAATGGCCCATTTTATCCCCCTCAAAAGGTTGCCCTCAGCTATAGAAATCACAGATGCCTTCATCCAAAACATTGTTCGTCTTCATGGATTACCCTCCATGATAGTTTCAGATAGAGACCCTCAGTTTATATCCAAGTTTTGGCAAGGGTTATGTAAGACTCTCCAAATTGACCATCGTCTCTCTACAGCCTTCCATCCACAGACAGAGAGGACTAACCAAACCCTTGAGCAATTTCTGAGATGCTTACTCAGCATCATTACAAGTAACTGGGTCAAGGCTCTACCCTTGGCTGAATTTGCCTATAACAATTCCACTCATTCAGCCTCTAAGGTATCACCTTTTTATTTTACTACTGGCTACCATCCTAAGTTTCTCCCTTTGGAATTACCCCGTCTGACTTACATACACCTGCGGTCCTAGACCATCATACACTTCTCTTATCCATTTGGGACAAAGCCAGCCAAGAATTGATGATAGCCAAAGAACGAATGAAGACAAACACAGACTACCTGCTCCTAGTTATAAGGTAAATGAACAGGTCTGGTTAGCCACTCGACATCTGCGGTTACCGGTACCTCGTAAACTACAACCCCGGTATTTGGGCCCTTTCAAAATCAGCAAAATAATCAATCCTGTGGTGGTAAAATTAGCCCTTCCACCCGAGTTACAAATACATCCTGTGTTCCATACTTCTCTAATAAAACCTTATCTCCCTCCTTCTTGCCCGTACCCCCACCTCCTCCAATTCAAGTTGGGGAAGAATTGGAATATGAAGTCAAGAGTATAGTTGACTCTCGAAGGCATCATGGTAAACTACAATACCTAGTTGATTGGGTGGGATATACGCCTGAGGACAGAACATGGGAGCCTGCAGAAAATGTACATGCGCCTTTATTGGTGTGGAGATTTCAGGCACTTCATCCCTCCAAACCCAGACCTGTGAGACGGCCTTGAGGGGGGAGAACTGTTAGGAGTCAGACTTCACGTGGGATCCTTACACTACATCTCCCAGAAAGAGTAGAGGCAAAGGGGGTGTTGTGCACTCTCCCATACTGCTCTGGTTTGGTCAGGTGAGGGGAGGATTTAAGCCAGCAGCTGCATTTACTAATTGCTTGGCTTTCCGGCGCTTGCTACATTCCTGCCTAGCGTTCCTTGCTTTTGAAATTCCTGTGAATTGTTCGGAGAATCTTGGATTCTTTTCTGCAGTGTTCGAGTCATTTTGGTACTTTGCCTCGCATGGTTTACCCATGGAACAGAGCTTCATCTTTGAGTTTTCAAGTCTCTGTCATTCTTTCCCGGAAAGTGCGATGACGTGCTTTTCTTCCGCGCCCTTCTCCCGCCTTCATCCCTGACCAGTAAAAGGAGGTTGGTAACCCAATATACCCTTGCGGGTTCGGGCAGACAATATGTAAAGATGAAGATACCAGCAAGGGTTTTATATTTAACAAATTATTTACAGCCAATGAAATCTGTATTGCTTAGAAAAATCAAGCTGAGGACATCAGCTGCTGAATTTATCACCTTATTATTCAGGTGAAAACCTCATAAGCTACCACACTAGCTCACAAACAGAAAAGGAGAAAACAACACAAGGAGTTGTATTTCAAAAAAGACTTATTATTTGTTTTTCTGAATAAAGTTATACGGGTTCACAATCAACGTAATTGATACCATATCTAAAGTATAAGGAAAAAGAACATTCATTCCATTTAAACAGAAGATAAAAATCCAGTCTGTAGGACTAATAAAAATTACTTCTGAATTAAATAAACAGTAAATCATGAGCAATAGATGTTGGTTGATGCAGACATGGACAAACGTGTCAATGTTTCGGTCTTTTCAGTGTTATCCCAAGACCATCATCAGGACGAAAGTTTGTAAGGTATACTTGACCCCTAAAATGACATAACGTAACATTAGCGTGCTATATCATATTGTGTTGCTAGCTTAACAAGAGATGACAGCAGATGACAAAACATGTTTCAGCTATCTTTTAGTACTTATTATTTGGATAATTTGCCTTCCGGAGCACAGTACAAAAATACTTGTTACTATCGGTGTGGCGACTGGGAAAGTGAAAGGCACAATTCAATGTTTTTTTGGGTGATTAGGATCTATAACTGAAGTCAGACATTCTACTTACTTTTAGAAATGGTTGTTAAATGACCCAGTCTATAAGTTGAATAAAGTGTAGAGGGTTGTGTCACACTATAAAGGAAACAGATATACACATTGATTTGTTGAACAACCTGGATTGAGAATAGTCACTGATCAACTTTTTAGATGTTATTCAATTCAATTCAATAGAGACTTTATTTCGGTTTTGATTCAAACTATAAAAGTACATGTGCAACAATACAATTTAAAAATACAATAAATATATGAATATACAGTAAAGTGCAGAAAATACAAGGATCAGTAATTTACATACAAGAAATAAATGCAGGAGAAAGATAAATCAACACAGAGGACCATCACTGATCCATACAATTTCTCATCCTTATACATAGCTTTAAAAATTAAATTACTTGAAGAATGCTGTCCTTATGCAGAAGTTGTAGATACATAAGGGCTGGTCTGATTTGGTTAAAATTAAGTTTTTTTAAAAGAGCAACCAGGTAGCGTTTGCGTGAATAATCATAAAATCTACATAAAAATATAAAATGCAGCATATCCTGAGGAGACTTTCCGTCGCAGCCACAGGGTGCAGCAGATTCATTAAAAATGTCACTTTTTGGTCTTATCAGCAAATGGTGGTAGAGGTTTAACCTAAACCTTGTTAGCAAGAACTTCTCATGTGAAGTAAATGAGCCAGTCAAGTACGGCTCCATTGATTCACATGTATTAAGCATAACAGATTTTCTAACAGTTGGTTTGAGAAGCTCCACACCTTCCCTTTGCATACTTCTGTCCATAAGGAAGGACCGTTTAATTACCTCCACGTCCCTTTTTTCAATCCTACTCGGGTTTTCAAACAGGTCCAAACGACCGAGCCTGGAAAAGCTAGATTTCAAGTAATTTAACCATGGGGTGCCCATTGCGTTGTCCTGGGACAAAAAGTCTTTCATGATCAAGTGAGTCAATGGAATGTCCTCGTTTAACCACAAATTTAGCCAGCATATCAGTGGGCGTAAAGAAAAAATGTCACTTAAATAATGTGCCCCCAGCTCTTCATGTACTTCAAAATTAGAGGTTCCAGCTGGGACACACAAGAGGCGCTTCATGATAGAGTTTTCAGCAGTCTGTAACTGCTCCCCCAGAACATAACCCCACAGTTCACTTCCATAAACAGCAGTTGCCACTGATTTCGCATTATAAAGTTTCATCATGGCACTGGTGGGTTTTTTCCCAAGCTTTGCTGCAAAGTTAAAAATAGAGGCATTCCCCCTGGCCAATTCGCCTGTCTTCTTGACAAGATGTGGACCCCAACTAAGTTTGTTATCGAAAATGACCCCAAGGTACGAGAATGATTTCGATACAGGGATCACTACATCATCCAGCTTGAACAGGAAGTTTCTACTTGGCTGTTGGCCAACTTGCATTATATATGATTTGGAATTATTGACCAATAAGTCTCTGTCTGACATAAACAGTTTAAAAGCATTAAGTAGAGCTTGGAGTCCCCTCTCAGTTCTAGAAATTAAAACCTCATCATCTGCATATAAAAGAACAGGAATACCCCGCCTTCCGACTCTAGGGCAGTCGGCATGGATATTCTGCAGGTCGCTATCTAGATCATTGATATAGAAATTAAAAAGAAAGGGGGCTAGAATGCAGCCTTGGCGCACACCCTTTCTGATATCAAAATTACTAGTTACGCCCAGATCCTTAGAATACCTTATATTGGCACTAGTGTTACTGTGTAGGTCAACAAGGAAATTAACAATCCCATTGTCAACGCCCTTTGCCCTCATGGATTGCCACAGCTTTCTTCTGTTGACACAGTCGAAAGCAGATGACAAATCCATGAAGGCAAGGTGGATTGTACCCTTCTTCGATATAGTATACTTGCTTAAAATTAAGAAGAGATTAAGACACTGTGTTATAGTCGAATGTCCACTGCAAAAGCCATACTGCGCGATGGACATGATGTTATTTTCCAACTCCCAGTCCGACAGTCTCTGCAGTAGCATTCTGCCTACTATTTTAACCATAGAATCAATTAATGAAATTGGCCTATAATAGAGTGGGCTACCCCTGTCCCCCTTCTTAAAAAGCGGAACAATTGTGGAGACGCCCCATGATTGTGGACAAGCGGCTGTTGCAGCCGCATTGAAGACCGCCTCCAATATGGGTGCCCAAAAGCTAGGGTCAGATCTATACAGTTCCGGGGGGATCCAGTCAGGGCCCGGGGCTTTCCCCGCTGTCAATCCAGCTATGCCCTCCAAAATCTCGCCTCTTTCAAACCTGATAGTACTATCACTATCGCAAGGAGGAGAATTGGGAAATTCCGTTGACGTGCAACAATAAAGTGTTTTAAAATGATTTATCCACTCATCCTTAGTTATGCAAAGTTCCAGACCATCACCCGAATCCTGCACCAGGAAGGGTTTCTTTACCCCGGCCCAAAATCAGGATCTGCACTTCAAAGTGTCAGGGTCCAGAATCTCATTCCATGCCTCCTCTCTTAGAAAGTCCTTGCGTGTGGCAATAACTGATTTATATTCTTTCCTACACGCTTGAACAGTCAGTTTTACTCTGGGTTTAGTTACCAAAGCCAACCTTAAATTGCGTGATGCTTTCGAACAATCCTGGTTAAACCATCTTGGTCCCCTGACTTCTATGTTTTTTGCAGGGGCCAACATCAGCTGAGATACTTTGTCCGACAGATTTTTGAAAGCATCCAGGACCCTAATTGGTTCAGTCCCAGGTGAGGTACAGCTCAAGATTTCATCTGTGCAAGTATCTATTATTTTTCTGTAGAACACATCAGCAGCAATCATAGACCATCTAAGGCGGCGTCTACCATCAGTTGTGCAAAGCCTACCTAAAGTACAGTTCCGAGTTTCCTTAACTACCCAGGGGCCCTTCAGCTGAAAAATGAGCGGGTTATGATCACTAAATACACTATTTTAGATGTTATTCATTAGTGACGGATCCAAACAGCTTTATTTACCTGTGGGAATTGCGTGTGACTCTTATTTATGACGATGTGTCAAACGTACACAGGTCACTGTTTCCTCAGATAGGCGTAGAACAAACTGTGAAAGTAAAAAACGTTTTTTTTTTAACAATTTACGGCCTAGATAGTTATAACGCATAGACATTCTGCTTTTATTATTTGCATAGTTATTTAGTCTGTCCAAATCTTCCACACATTTGTTAGAGATATGGGGTAGATGGCCAGCATAATTAATTGCCCAAGGTATATCGATACTGGATAGTATCATGGAACCTCATTTAATGCATGTTCACCTGTCTTTATCAATTGAATTTTCATAGTTATTGGCTTCAATAGTAGTCCATTTGTTAAGAGAACTAACACCGCATCTGTCTGAGACGGAGAGATGCGATTGTTTAGTTGTATTTAAATGTTATTGATTTATTTCTTAGGGAAAGAGAAGGACTCTTTAGGATGTCAAAAGTCTAGAGGAAAGATACAGTTCTCTAGGGTTAAGTCATATTGAGATGACACCGCATTAAAGCGATTGTCCAGAGCACCATTATAAATATCTGTGGGTACTTACTTTTAAGACTTAGTTAAACGTCGCCAGGAAAAAGGTATCACTGTCGTGTCCGGGCTGCAGCCGGAAAATTGACTGCCTCAACCGGCGTCTCTTTTGTACCTCATTTCCGCCCTGTCCGTAGTAACAACAGTTTTTTGATTGGTTGATCCTTTACTACGTAACGCCAAAATCCAGCAGCCAACTTTGAATGGGTGCTAGGTGTAGAGTTCTTTTTTTAGTTAAAATCCATTTGGAACGTAAATTATGCGTTTTAATATGTCCATTTTGGAGTTAACTCAAGATGGTTTGTATGTTTATTTAGTTTCAGTGCCGTAATGGAAGCCGTAGACAGACTAAAACGTAGTTACAGCTTGACTGACGAAAGATCGCGAGAATACGGCTTATTGGCATGAAATAGTGCATTTTCAAGACACTAATGCGCCATATTGAAATGTCCGCACCTTTAAGGAGACAATGGTTTGTTAACGACATATATGCCAACACAAAAACATACAGGCAGGTGTGTGGTGTAAAACTCTATAGTATTCAACACCACGAGTGTTCTTGTACATAGTAACAATGTCAATTTTTGCAAATTTAGATGGAGATGAATAGAGCGTGATTGTATAGTTGTTCATTGCCTGGTCAGGAAATAAATCTAGTGGCTGTCGCTTTTGTAGCGCTTACAGTCTAAATTGGTGGAATCATCTAATTGATGTTAAAACATAGTGAGTCCATATATTTAAACGAACACCAATCAAGTTGTAAGAAAAAACAGATCAATAATTCATATAGTTAGATACATGCCAAATTTGAGATAATGCTGTCGCCAAATAATGCGCGCACACTCTAACCATCTTTGTTAATAAAGTTAAATGGACATAGATACATTCAAGAGACAGAAAGAGGGAGGTGGTTGGAGTTGGTATGTTTTAGTGGTTACAACATTTAAAGGAAACTCAGTTGTTTATAACATTAACCACCCAGTCATATTCTGAAACTTAGGTCAGGCAGGCAAGTGTATGACACTCTGTGGAGGAGTTAAGGCAATTTTTGATACTATTTGTGGACTCAATCCATTGATTTTCTTTCAGAGTTAAAATCCTATCTACTTTTTTTGTCGAATTGTAGGTTTAACTACTTCAATTACCCACCACTTCATCTCTTTCTCAGTGTGTTTTAAGTGTAGATAGTGTTCAACTAGAGGGGCATTCTCTGTTCTACATCTAATCCTCGATTGGTGTTGTAGGACCCTTTGTTTAATCATCTGTGTGGTCTTCCCAATATATGACAAGCCGCAAGGGCATTGGATACAGTACACAACATTTTGTGTCCTGCAGTTGGAAAATGTTTTAATCTGTGTAGTTTTTCGGTTTAGTTCAAATGATTTGATATTGGTAGTGGTGTCACAAGCCATACATTTGTTACACTTAAAGTGCCCTATAAGAGGTGCCAGCTGTCTCATATTGTCAACGAGATTAAAGTCTTGTGTTTCAAAGGCATGTACCAGTCTGTCTCAAAGATTGCGGCCACGTTTAAATGCAAAAAGTGGCTTGGCTTTGAATTCTGGGAGTTCTGCTAAAAGTGACCAGTGTTTAATAATCGTTTTCTTCAACTGGTTACTGATAGTGCCAAATGTTGTAACACAAACTAAAGGATTGCTTTCTTCTTTAGTTCTACCCATGAGTAGAGACTCGCGGTTATTGTACCACGCTCTCTTTAAAGAGTGTTTCAAAAGTTTGTTCGGATATCCTCTGTCTAAAAGTTTGTTTTTAAGGATCTTATCTTCCCTGAAATAATCTGTCTTCTTCGTGCAATTCCTCCGCAACCGGAGAAATTGTCCGAAGGGTAGCCCATCCCGCAACACCTTGGGGTGATGGCTACTGTATTTAAGAAGCGTGTTTCTAGGTGTTGGTTTCGTGTAAAGAGTTGTGAACAGAGTGTTATTTTCACTAACTTTGATAGTTATATCCAAGAAATTCATTTCATGGTTGCTATTCTCCATTGAAAAATTTAAATTCGGATTCCAGCCATTAAGCCAAGCAATTGATACCTTTTTCCTGGCGACGTTTAACTAAGTCTTAAAAGTAAGTACCCACGGATATTTATAATGGGGCTCTAGACAATCGCTTTAATGCGGTATCATTTCAGTATGACTTAACCCTAGAGAACTGTATCTTTCCTCTAGACTTTTGACATCCCAAAGAGTCCTTCTCTTTCCCTAAGAAAGAAATCAATAAAATATAAATACAACGAAACATCGCACCTCTCCGTCTCAGACAGATGCAGTGTTAGTTCTCTTAACAAATGGACTACTATTGAAGCCAATAACTATGAAACTTCAATTGATAAAGACAGGTGAACATGCATTAGATGAGGTTCCATGATACTATGCAATATCAATATACCTTGGGCAAATAATTATACTGGCCATCTACCCCATATCTCTAACAAATGTGTGGAAGATTTGGACAGACTAAATAACTATGCAAATAATAAAAGCAGAATGTCTATGCGTTATAACTATCTAGGCCGTAAATTGTTAAAAAAAACGTTTTTTACTTTCACAGTTTGTTCTGCGCCTATCTGAGGAAACATTGACTTGTGTACGTTTGACACATCGTCATAAATATGAGTCACACACAATTCCCACAGGTAAATAAAGCTGTTTGGATTCGTCACTAAGGAATAACATCTAAAAAGTTGATCAGTGACTATTCTCAATCCAGGTTATTCAACAAATCAATTTGTATATCTGTTTCCTTTATAGTGTGACACAAACCTCTACACTTTATTCAACTTATAGACTGGGTCATTTAACAACCATTTCTAAAAGTAAGTAGAATGTCTGACTTCAGTTATAGATCCTAATCACCCAAAAAAACATTGAATTTTGCCTTTCACTTTCCATGTCGCCACACCGATTGTAACAAGTATTTTTGTACTGTGGTCCTGAAGGCAAATTATCCAAATAATAAGCACTAAAAGATAGCTGAAACATGTTTTGTCATCTGCTGTCATCTCTTGTTAAGCTAGCAACACAATATGATATAGCACGCTAATGTTACGTTATGTCATTTTAGGGGTCAAGTATACCTTACAAACTTTCCTCCTGATGATGGTCTTGGGATAACACTGAAAAGACCGAAACGTCGACACATTTGTCCATGTCTGCATCAACTAACATCTATTGCTCATGATTTACTGTTTATTTAATTCAGAAGTCATTTTTATTAGTCATACAGACTGGATTTTTATCTTCTGTATAAATGGAATGAATGTTCTTTTTCCTTATACTTTAGATATGGTATCAATTAAGTTGATTGTGAACCTGTATAACTTTATTCAGAAAAACAAATAATAAGTCTTTTTTGAAATACAACTCCTTGTGTTGCTTTCTCCTTTTCTGTTTGTGAGCTAGTGTGGTAGCTTATGAGGTTTTCGCCTGAATAATAGGGTGATAAATTCAGCAGCTGATGTCCTCAGCTTGATTTTTCCAAGCAATACAGATTTCATTGGCTGTAAATAATTTGTTAAAAATAAAACCCTTGCTGGTATCTTCATCTTTACATATTGTCTGCCCGAACCCGCAAGGGTATATTGGGTTACCCACCTCCTTTTACTAGACTTATAGCGCAGATATTCTCTTCTGCGTGCCACTTCTTAAGTGGTTAAAGGTATTTACCTTTTAAATCTTTTGATTAGATATTCTTTCACCATATTAAGACACTTTTTAATGTCTGAGGCTGAAACTCTTTCCTATACGATGAGTATGTCCTAAAAATAGCTGCAGGTCCTTCCCTTTTAGGAAACAGAGGTACAACATCACATACACCCTACGAATCAGACCTTAATCAACTTGAGAGACTTAGAAAAAAGCTTGTTAGGACAGAACTGCATGCAAAATTTCTAACTGATTGTCTCAACGCTAACATCATAACAACAGGGCTTCAGATTAGGAATATTCCAATCATCTTTATTGATGACAACGATTTCAAAGTGGGATTTAGTTTCGCTGCAAATAAGTGTTCAAGAACATGGATGGTTTTGAGCATTGAAACTGCATCCAAACAGATCTTACTTATATTGAAAGAAATAGAGACGATTGAAAATAAAATCAATTCTGACATTAACATAACCAATGCCAAGACTCCGTGACAAGGTGGCACTCACTATAAAGGAGTTTGAGATATTCAATGCACAAAAGAAAACAGACAAACTCCATAAAGATATTCGTTGATACAATAAGGATAAAACCTATCTGTATCTACATAAAGACTTCTATCAAACAAAAAATACCAATCGAGGCCCTCAACAAGTCCAACAGAAAAGAATAACCTTTTCAGATACAGGATCTGAAACAGATTCAGAACAAACAGGAGGACAGTTCAGCTCCAATTTTGGCCAACAACCGTCAACTTCCCGCCAGTCTTTTTTAGCACAGGACAGGAGAGGGACGGGACATCCTCGGAGAACCAGAGGAGCAAAACGAGGATGGTTCCGAAATCAATACACTCCGGGCCAGCGCCAGACCCGCAATCAACATTACGAATGGTAAGAGCAAATGACACCATCCCAATTTTCAATCTTTCCAACCATGTTCTTACGCAACCAGAGATAGCAGTCCTATCAGCTGGACTCTCCTTTGTCCTCACAAATAGAAACAGTCAGTTTCAGACGAAACTTGAACTGTACAAATTTTTTAGATCTATCAGACTTAAGAATTTTTTCTTTGGTAAATTACCTCACGAAGAACGAAATGTTACAGGTCTACATCCGCCGTCTACTTTTTTTCCATTGAACAACATGATTGCCAAGGAAATTTTAACCTTTGAAAACGCAGTCCTGATAGAAACAGAGCAGCTTTTCAAACAATTGCCCTTTGCCAGAAATAATCAAAGCAAAGAAGAACAACTGGCTTTAAGGAAGCTTGAATCCTTACCAGATACCCTTATCAAACCTGCTGACAAAAAGTCCACATTTGTAAAGCGCACAATCACCCGTAAGGGTCTCTAGGCGCTGGGGGCCGTCGGGAAGATTAAGCGAGCTATTGCCCAGAGTCACATGGTGCTGGGCTAACCTGCCGCCGGAGCCGGGGATCGAACCGTGGTCCCCAGATTCCAGCGTCAGTCGCCCTGGCCGCGGCGCCACACCTCTTCCTCAAAGGAGGCGCAGTAGTACTCTGGGACAAAGAAGCCTACAGAAATGAGCTTTTAAAACAACTGACAGTGGCAAGCAATTACAAACAACTTTCCAGTAACCCTACACCAAGACTTGAACGGGAAATACTCTGTCTTACTCAGATAGGTCTCTCAGGTGGCTGGCTCAGCAAAAAGGAAGCACTTTTTTTGGTCAACAAGGCTCCTACAGTGCCAGCCATCTATATCCTTCCCAAGGTACATAAAAATGCCACCCAACCCCCCGGGAGGCCAATAGTGTCCGGTTGTAATTCAATCCTTAAACCTTTGGCCCAATATTCAGATTACTTCATTCAACCTTTTGCAGTAGAATCACCTACCTACATCAGAGACACAACATCTGTAATTAACAAACTGGAGAATCACACCTTTAATCCAGAAGAGGAGTTTCTAGTCAGTATGGATATAGAAAGCCTCTATACCAACATTCCCCAACAAGAGGTTTTAACGATACTAGGAGGTCTATTAGACTCCCGTAGCAGACCTCACGATGTACCTACCGCCTTTATTCTTGAATGTATCAAGATTTCTCTATGTGAAAACTTTGTTCTCTTCGTAAAAAGCTACTTCCAACAACTCAAGGGAGTAGCAATGGGGGCAATCTATGCCCCAGACATAGCGAACATCTATGTGTCTGAGTTCGAAAAGAAATACATCTATGATTCCCTGAATCCATTCTTGGCCAACATTTCATGTTGGCTAAGATATATTGATGACGTGCTGGTCATCTGGAGAGGTAGTTAAGATCTTCTTGCATGCTTCCACACTTGGCTTAATGAAAGGAATCCGAATTTGAATTTTTCAATGGAGAGTAGCAACCATGAAATGAATTTCTTGGATATAACTATCAAAGTTAGTGAAAATAACACTCTGTTCACAACTCTTTACACAAAACCAACAGCTAGAAACACGCTTCTTAAATACAGTAGCCATCACCCCAAGGCGTTGCGGGATGGGCTACCCTTCGGACAATTTCTCCGGTTGCCGAGGAATTGCACGAGGAAAACAGATTATTTCAGGGAAGCTAAGATCCTTAAAAATAAACTTTTAGACAGAGGATACCCGAACAAACTTTTGAAACACTCTTTAAAGAGAGCGTGGTACAATAACCGCGAGTCTCTACTCATGGGTAGAACTAAAGAAGAAAGCAATCCTTTAGTTTGTGTTACAACATTTGGCACTATCAGTAACCAGTTGAAGAAAACGATTATTAAACACTGGTCACTTTTAGCAGAACTCCCAGAATTCAAAGACAAGCCACTTTTTGCATTTAAACGTGGCCGCAATCTTCGAGACAGACTGGTACATGCCTATGAAACACAAGACTTTAATCTTGATGACAATATGAGACAGTTGGCACCTCCTATAGGGCACTTTAAGTGTAACAAATGTATGGCTTGTGAAACCACTACCAATATCAAATTATTTGAACTAAACCGAAAAACTTCACCGATTAAAACATTTTCCAACTGCAGGACATAAAATGTTGTGTACTGTATCCAATGCCCTTGTGGCTTGTCATATATTTGGAAGACCACACAGATGATTAAACAAAGGGTCCTACAACACCAATCTAGGATTAGATGTAGAACAGAGAATGCCCCTCGAGTTGAACACTATCTACACTCAAAACACACTGAGAAAGAGATGAATTGGTGGGTTATTGAAGTAGTTAAACCTACAATTCGACAAAAAAACGTAGATAGGATTTTAACTCTGAAAGAAAATCAATGGATTGAGTCCACAAATAGTATAAAAAATGGCCCTAACTCCTCCACAGAGTGTCATACACTTGCCTGCCTGACCTAAGTTTCAGAATATGACTGGGTGGTTAATGTTATAAACAACTGAGTTTCCTTTAAATGTTGTAACCACTAAAACATACCAACTCCAACCACCTCCCCCTTTCTGTCTCTTGAATGTATCTATGTGCATTTAACTTTATTAACAAAGATGGTTAGTGTGTGCGCGCATTATTTGGCGACAGCATTATCTCAAATTTGGCATGTATCTAACTATATGAATTATTGATCTGTTTTTTCTTACAACTTGTTTGGTGTTCTTTTAAATATATGGACTCACTATGTTTTAACATCAATTAGATGATTCCACCAATTTAGACTGTACGCGCTACAAGAGCGACAGCCACTAGATTTATTTCCTGACCAGGCAATGAACAACTATACAATCACGCTCTATTCATCTCCATCTAAATTTGCAAAAATTGACATTGTTACTATGTACAAGAACACTCGTGGTGTTGAATACTATAGAGTTTTACACCACACACCTGCCTGTATGTTTTTGTGTTGGCATATATGTCATTAACAAACCATTGTCTCCTTAAAGTTACGGACATTTCAATATGGCGCATTAGTGTCTTGAAAATGCACTATTTCATGCCAATAAGCCGTATTTTCGCGATCTTTCGTCAGTCAAGCTGTAACTACGTTTTAGTCTGTCTACAGCTTCCATTATGGCACTAAAACTAAATAAACATTCAAACCATCTTGAGTTAACTCCAAAATGGACATATTAAAACGCATAATTTACGTTACAAATGGATTTTAACTAAAAAAAGAACTTTACACCTAGCACCCATTCAAAGATGGCTGCTGGATTTTGGCATTACGTAGTAAAGGATCAACTAATCAAAAAACTGTTGTTACTACGGACAGGGCGGAAATGAGGTACAAAAGAGACGGCGGTTGAGGCAGTCAATTTTCGGCTGCAGCCCGGACACGACAGTGATACCTTTTTCCTGGCGACGTTTAACTAAGTCTTAAAAGTAAGTACCCACGGATATTTATAATGGGGCTCTGGACAATCGCTTTAATGCGGTGTCATTTCAATATGACAACCCTAGAGAACTGTATCTTTCCTCTAGACTTATGACATCCCAAAGAGTCCTTCTCTTTCCCTAAGAAAGAAATCAATAAAATTTAAATACAACTAAACAATCGCACCTCTCCATCTCAGACAGATGCGGTGTTAGTTCTCTTAACAAATGGACTACTATTGAAGACAATAACTATGGAACTTCAATTGATAAAGACAGGTGAACATGCATTAAATGAGGTTCCATGATACTATGCAGTATCGATATAGATTGGGCAATTAATTATGCTGGCCATCTACCCCATCTCTCTAACAAATGTGTGGAAGATTTGGACAGACTAAATAACTATGCAAATAATAAAAGCAGAATGTCTATGCTTTATAACTATCTAGGCCGTAAATTGTTAAAAAAAAAGTTTTTTACTTTCACAGTTTGTTCTGCGCCTATCTGAGGAAACATTGACCTGTGTACGTTTGACACATCGTCATAAATAAGAGTTGCACGCAATTCCCACAGGTAAATAAAGCTGTTTGGATTCGTCACTAAGGAATAACATCTAAAAAGTTGATCAGTGACTATTCTCAATCCAGGTTGTTCAACAAATCAATGTGTATATCTTTTTCCTTTATAGTGTGACACAACCCTCTACACTTTATTCAACTTATAGACTGGGTCATTTAACAACCATTTCTAAAAGTAAGTAGAATGTCTGACTTCAGTTATAGATCCTAATCACCCAAAAAAAATTGAATTTTGCCTTTCACTTTCCCTGTCGCCAGACCGATAGTAACAAGTATTTTTGTACTTTGGCCCTGAAGGCAAATTATCCAAATAATAAGTACTAAAAGATAGCTGAAACATGTTTTGTCATCTGCTTTCATCTCTTGTTAAGCTAGCAACACAATATGATGCAGCACGCTAATGTTACGTTATGTCATTTTAGGGGTCAAGTATACCTTGCAAACTTTCGTCCTGATGATGGTCTTGGGATAACACTGAAAAGACCGAAACGTCTACACGTTTGTCCATATCTGCATCAACTAACATCTATTGCTCATGATTTACTGTTTATTTAATTCAGAAGTCATTTTTATTAGTCATGCAGACTGGATTTTTATCTTCTGTATAAATGGAATGAATGTTCTTTTTCCTTATACTTTAGATATGGTATCAATTAAGTTGATTGTGAACCCTTATAACTTTATTCAGAAAAACAAATAAAAAGTCTTTTTTGAAATACAACTCCTTGTGTTGCTTTCTCCTTTTCTGTTTTTGAGCTAGTGTGGTAGCTTATGAGGTTTTCGTCTGAATAATAAGGTGATAAATTCAGCAGCTGATGTCCTCAGCTTGATTTTTCTAAGCAATACAGATTGCATTGGCTGTAAATAATTTGTTAAAAATAAAACCCTTGCTGGTATCTTCATCTTTACATTTCATCCCTGACCAGCATTCTTGTCAGCGCATTTTGGAGCGCGTCTATTTTCCCTTTTTACTCGCTTTGAAGTAATCGCGAGTCTGCACCTTTTGTTCGCTTGTGTTTTTGAAGTACGCTGCTTTCGGCAGCTTCTCCCTTCAGTCTCTGCTCCTTGGTGACTCACCACCTCGCTTCATTCGGGGGACGCCACGCCTCCTATATCCCCAGTCCGTATTTCGGGAGTACTCCAGTCCCGCTTTGCTTTAGGCCAAGTTGTGATTTTGCTTTTATATTTGGATCGCGCGGTTGCGCGAAGGCTGGGGTTTTTAGTCCCGGTTGTTTTTGTTAAATATCTGACAGCATTCCTCTTCCCAGTAGACTGGCGCAGGATCATAAGAGGATTGCAATCAACTTTTGATTTCAAGAGACCATTCTTAAAGGCACTACTAATAATATACTGGGTAAGTGTGGAAGAGTGCACAATTGTTAGAGATAAGTATAGGGGTAAATGTTCATTATTTGGCATTGTTATATTTGACAAACATCTTGTTGTCCCTTTCTTCCCTAGCTTTCATATTGGCGGGAGCTGGTCTTCTCATTATTGGCTGTGTTTGGGACTTATCTGATGGTTCCTCTTGGCCCCTTCATTTTTTAGTGATATTAACTCTTGGTTGTGTGTTCTGAACGTCACACTGGGAGCTGTATTTCTGAGAAAGGAGAAGAAACATTCTCTTCGCTCCCGTAGAATGGTATTCTGGTGTAGACCTTTGTGTTGGTCAAGGCAGCGAGCCAACAATGGCACTGCCCTTTCCCTACGACCAGGCTTTTCCTGGTTCCATGCCTTTACATAGGCATGTCCTCTCCATTCGCCTCTCATCTTTACCCAGCCTCTAAGCTGAATGGTCAGACAGGTGCTCCTCCACGTGTTTAACATCCTGAACACATTTCTTTAAAACTGCATTCAACAGAAAGTAGTCTAGTCTACACTTATGTCCATAATTTTTATTATAAAATGTGTAGCCTCTTGTATTACCCATTTTAGCCCTTCACACAAGATATCAGGCTAGCTGTTTCATTGCATTTTTTATTAATTCTCTCATTTTAAGGTTTTGAATGGATCTACTTCTTTGTGATTTATCTAGTACATGGTCCAAAAGTACATTAAAATCTCCAGCTAATATTAACAGGTCTGTGTAATTTAGCAATTCAGACAATAAATTCTTAAAAGGAGCCGTGTCATTTATGTTTGGGCCATAGTAACCCGCTACTGTGAACTTGAACTCATGGCATTTGATTTTAGCTATACCCCATCTCCCCATCCTATCTATTGTGCTGGACTCTAAAGAGATAGCTGAGTTCTTTTTGAATAATTATTGCAACTCCCTTAGATGATAGTAGTTGTGTTGTATAAATCACGTCTTGAATCCACTTCATAGGTTTACATAAGGATTTTAACTAACTTTCTGACAGATGTGTCTCTTGTAATATAAGAATCTGTTCCGAAGTGTCTCTCAAGTACTGAAAGACTTTTCGCATCCTACATTTGGTCTTAGACCATTCAGGTTCCAGGAAAGCACCTTTAATCTAAAATTCTGATTCTTTATTGGACGTCATCTCTCCGTTGTCATCTCTGAATAAAGCATTTCGCTCTGGTAATTTGGAATTTTTTTATTGTTTCCCTCTCCTCCCCACCATGTCCTCCTCCCCCTCACCTCCTAATGATCCCTTCCCTTCCCTGGAGAACCCCCCTTTTTCCTTTCATGGCCTCTATCTAGGCCTATGGGTCCCCCTCAGGTCAGGAGCTTAATACTGATTTACAAACTATTCAGGAAAACTATTCGTACCCCGGAAGCTACTTTTTTTTTATTCCTGTTCCCTCTAGATATCCTGATATGGACTGTAAAAAATGTAACCATTTGGACTTTGTGAAACTTGCAACAATTTCCATGAACTTTAAATAAAACGAGTATTAATCCAACGTTTGAAGACTACAGATCACATGTCATTCTCCAAATGGGGTTCATTGACTTATGTTTAACTGTATTCTGGTAAATAAATGTTGTTGGTGGAGGAGTGTGGCTCACTGATTAGAGCGGCAGACCCTGATGCAGAGGTCTGGCCCGGGACCAGGGTTCAATTCCCAACACGGCAGGGTACTGTGCCCACAATGTCCACGGACTCGATAATTCTCGCCTCGGTGCCTATTCTAATCATGGGGTCCTACGCTGCAACTCTGGGCAATAGTTGCTTAATCTCCACTACGGCGGCCCACCTGCGGCGGGATGCCTGGCTTTCACCCTGGGGATACCCAGTAGGGGTTATCTCACAGGGAAAAAGCCAGGACGGGTTCCCAATGCAAGCGCCTTGATGCCTTTGGGTGATACGTGCGCTATATAAATCGCAATACATTTACATTTACATGTTAATCACGTGTTAACAATTGTCTCCGATATTGTACACTCATTGGAGTGACTTGTGCCGTGCAGTAGGTTTCCCAGAGTACTCTCTGGTAACCTCCTCATTCCTCCAAAAGAATGGCACGCTCTAGTGTACATCTCCTGGGGATCGGTCTAATCGGAACCTTAGTGTTAATGTCACTGCTGAATGGTTTAGCAATTCAGACAATAAATTCTTAAAAGGAGCCGTGTCATTTATGTTTGGGCCATAGTAACCCGCTACTGTGAACTTGAACTCATGGCATTTGATTTTAGCTATAGCCCATCTCCCCATCCTATCTATTGTGCTGGCCTCTAAAGGGATAGCTGAGTTCTTTTTGAATAATTATTGCAACTCCCTTAGATGATAGTAGTTGTGTCGTATAAATCACGTCTTGAATCCACTTCATAGGTTTACATAAGGATTTTAACTCACTTTCTGACAGATGTGTCTCTTGTAATATAAGAATCTGTTCCGAAGTGTCTCTCAAGTACTGAAAGACTTTTTGCATCCTATATTTGGTCTTAGACCATTCAGGTTCCAGGAAAGCGCCTTTAATCTAAAGTTCTGATTCTTTATTGGACAAGTCATCTCTCCGTTGTCATCTCTGAATAAAGCATTCTACTCTGGTAATTTTTACATTTTTTTTATTGTTTCCCTCTCCTCCCCACCATGTGCTCCTCCCCCTCACCCCCCTAATGATCCCTTCCCTGGAGAACCCTCCCTTTTTCCTTCCATGGCCTCTATCTAGGCCTATGGGGCCCCCCTCAGGTCAGGAGATTAATACTGATTTACAAACTATTCAGGAAAACTTTTCATACCCCAGAAGCTACTTTTTTTAATTCCTGTTCCCTCTAGATCTCCTGATATGGACTGTAAAAAATTCTCAGCATCTTTCACTCGTCTAAATACCTGCGTTTTGTTTTTATGCATTACTTTCAACGATGCTGGACATTTTAGTTGTGCTGTGGCTCCCATTTTTTCTAAGGGAATCAAGTAGTTTCCCCAACTCCCATTGCCTAGAAGCTGTGACTGCGGAGACATCTGATCGTATTTGGAATGCTACATCTTCTGCAAATAAGGAATTTTATTTGAGAGCTTTATTAAGAATTTCCTCTTCTAAACTATATGTAAGAAAATGCACTACAATTTTTCTACGTCTCGTTTTATTGGGATGGCGTCTAAAAGGGTCTCTATGTACTTTTTGTATATCGGCCATAAGTGCCTCCTCTGAGCACTCAATATGAGTGGCTTGTTTTATTAACTTTACTACAAACTCTTTCAGTTTATTCCCCTCCACCCATTCCAGGCACTTAAGTAAGCGAATGTTGTTTCTCCTTTGTGAGTTCTCTAAAGACTCTAGTTTATCTTGCATTTTCAGCCCTTTCTCTTTCAGTGCAGCTATGTGCCTTGTGTTATCTCCCGTCTGAGTTGCTAATTCAGCTACAGTAAATTCAAGTGCTGTGGTCCTAGCAGCAAGTGAGCTTAACTTAACTTCTAGTTTTTCACATGAGCTTTTAATGTCTATTTAGTTACTTTCTGAAACCAAGAATCTACCTTTCACTTCCTCAGCTAGTGCTTGTAGTAAACCACACATTGAATGCAATTAAACCACACATCGAATGCAATTAACAGTCATTAGCAGTGTCGCCAGCCTGCCCTTGCACTGCATCACGCTCTTCTGAGTTGCCCCTGGTGATTTCGGGTTGATTTTTAACTGATGGGACTTGCGGTGCGACTACCTTTACAGGACTACCCTGGGCTCCCTGTTCCAGCGCTGCAGGTGTTTTCTCTACTTTGTCCGTCATTTCTGGGCCATGTAAGATATTTTCTTCCTGAAATCCTCCTTTATCCATAAGTAGCTGAAACCTGTTAGATGTAGGAATTCTATTCAAGGAGACACTTGCTAGGGTCGTATGTAGAGGTCTCGGCTCCTGGTTTTAATATTAGTGTGGTGGAAGTTACTTTGAAAAAGTTTCTTAAAGAAGGCGTTATATATTAAAAGAGAGTAATGTAGCTAAAAAAAATCTGTAGGTCAGTCTCTTTGAGCTATAAGGCCCCTACAGCCAGAATTCTAGTAAACAGCATCCTATCTGCCCCATTTAAAATCCAGAGAGGCACTCACCAGGGTTGCCCGTTATCTCCAATGCTTTTTAATTTATATATCGAGTCGCTGGCTGAAAAGATTAGAATACATCCAAGTATACCCTCTTTTAAATTCAGCGACTGGGAAAAGAATGTGGCATTATATGCCAATGATCTAATTATATCCACATCGGCTTGGCTACTACAATCCTATTAATAAATAAAGAAGCACATCATTTTGGGTGGGTTTCCGGATATGAAATAAATGCAGCCAAAACTGAATGTATGGCATGGAATTTGGGAGCCTCTATTCAACAAAAAAAGTAATAAAGTATTTGGGAATACAGATCACCCAAAATATAGATAGGATTGCAGGAAAAAATCTTCAAAAAGTTAGGAAAGAAATACACAATTCCTTAACGGGTTGGGCCAACATACCTCTGTCTCTAATTGGTAGAGTTAACTTAATAAAAATGTATGCTGTTGCCGAAAATAATTTTCCTATTATAAAATATCCCACTGGCATTTAATGAGAAAAGCTTGAAAACTCTTCAGTCGAAACTAAATACCTTTATCAGGGTTTCGAAAGGTATTCGTATATCGTGGAAGAAGCTGCGCAGAAAAAAAACCAAAGGAGGGTTATGCCTCTCGGGTCTAGTTTTGTATGCAAGGGTATTCTCACTGAGGCCAGGCAAAATGCTCATGGGCTTACCAGATGGCTCAGATATCGGTGTAATGTTTAAGGAGATGCTCCTGGATGTGGAGAGATATTTTTTAAGAAAGTTCACAAGAAAGTACGAAACAGCTTAGTCAGCACTTGGGCTAAGATTAAGAAAACTTAAAAAATTAGTCATTTTAGTGTTCTCGCACCCATTTGCAATGCCCCAGGTTCACCAGGATGGACTAGAAACTTTTTGTCAACTCCCCTAATGGAAGCAGGAATTCAGCGATGGGGACAGCTGATACCGGAAGGATCTCTGTTATCTTGGGATGAGATGAACTGACTGGCAGACAATTGACTGTCCAAATCTAAGTACTGGCAAATAAAAAGTTGACATCAAATTGTCGGGACTGTGGTGGGCAAGTCCAATGAACTGGAAATGACACTATAGAGAAAAATTGCAAAGAAGAAAGAGGTGGCGACTCTACACTGGTTACTGCTTGACCTGGAAGAGGGTGAATTTAAGCTACCAACGAAGCTGTGGGGAGAGAACTTGCCTGGCAGCAACCTTTAAGATTTATGGCAAGCATCTCATGACATTCTATACACTACAGTGCAACCTGCACATTTAAGAAGAAATCATATCTTTTGTATTCATTCACAGGGTGTATTGATCTCCTCTTAAGCTCTCAACATTTTTGAAAGGCCCAGTGCCCAAAGTGCTTCCAGATCAATGCGAATGATGTCCATATGTCGTTAACTTGTCCAAAGCTGTGTCATTTTTGGTCGGAGGTAATAAGAGGTATGGAAGGTATTTTTGGCGTAAGCACTCAGGTAAGCATAACTTTAGTTTTCTTTATTTTGCTTCCACATTATGAGTTTATGGCAAGGTGGGAAAACTAGTTATGTTTATATCTGATTTTACTCGCACGAAGGGAAATCTGCAAAAAAATGGGTCAAGGATATTTCTCCAACTCTATTGGATTGGGTGACTTTTGACTGGGTATGAGTGTTCTGTTTAACTCAGATGCTCTGTCCATCACCACCCCCTTTTCTGAATCGTTTTGGCCACTATAGGAGTGGCAGGGTATGCTCACACATGAGTCCCTTGCTCACTGCACCATCAGGATTCAAACAAGCCGGGCCGAAGACGGCTGTAATGCCAGAAACCGGTCCCCGGAAGCTTGTTTCCTTTCCAGTAAAGAATTGGCTTGTTAGTTTGGTCTGCCCTGTTCCCATGATGCACTGGGCCAGGGACAGACTAATTTGCATGTAGCCAGGTTCTGAACTGGGATGGTGCAGTGAGCTAAAACATGGTGATGGATCAAGCCCTGATCTTTTGACTGGGTATGAGTGTTCTGTTTAACTCAGATGCTCTGTCCATCACCACCCCCTTTTCTGAATCGTTTTGGCCACTATAGGAGTGGCAGGGTATGCTCAGACATGAGTCCCTTGCTCACTGCACCATCAGGATTCAAGCAAGCCGAGCCGAAGACGGCTGCAATGCCAAAAACCGGTCCCCGGAAGCTTGTTTCCTTTCCAGTAAAGAATTGGCTTGGTAGTTTGGTCTGCCCTGTTCCCATGATGCACTGGGCCAGGGAAAGACTAATTTGCATGTAGCCAGGTTCTGAACTGGGATGGTGCAGTGAGCTAAAAAACGGTGATGGATCAAGCCCTGATCTTTTGACTGGGTATGAGTGTTCTGTTTAACTCAGATGCTCTGTCCATCACCACCCCCTTTTCTGAATCGTTTTGGCCACTATAGGAGTGGCAGGGTATGCTCACACATGAGTCCCTTGCTCACTGCACCATCAGGATTCAAGCAAGCCGGGCCGAAGACGGCTGTAATGCCAGAAACCGGTCCCCGGAAGCTTGTTTCCTTTCCAGTAAAGAATTGGCTTGGTAGTTTGGTCTGCCCTGTTCCCATGATGCACTGGACCAGGGACAGACTAATTTGCATGTAGCCAGGTTCTGAACTGGGATGGTGCAGTGAGCTAAAAAACGGTGATGGATCAAACCCTGATCTTTTGACTGGGTATGAGTGTTCTGTTTAACTCAGATGCTCTGTCCATCACCCCCCCCTTTTCTGAATCGTTTTGGCCACTATAGGGGTGGCAGGGTATGCTCAGACATGAGTCCCTTGCTCACTGCACCATCAGGATTCAAGCAAGCCGGGCCGAAGACAGCTGCAATGCCAGAAACCGGTCCCCGGAAGCTTGTTTCCTTTCCAGTAAAGAGTTGGCTTGGTAGTTTGGTCTGCCCTGTTCCCATGATGCACTGGGCCAGGGACAGGCTAATTTGCATGTAGCCAGGTTCTGAACTGGGATGGTGCAGTGAGCTAAAACATGGTGATGGATCAAGCCCTGATCTTTTGACTGGGTATGAGTGTTCTGTTTAACTCAGATGCTCTGTCCATCACCACCCCCTTTTCTGAATCGTTTTGGCCACTATAGGAGTGGCAGGGTATGCTCAGACATGAGTCCCTTGCTCACTGCACCATCAGGATTCAAGCAAGCCGGGCCGAAGACGGCTGCAATGCCAGAAACCGGTCCCCGGAAGCTTGTTTCCTTTCCAGTAAAGAATTGGCTTGGTAGTTTGGTCTGCCCTGTTCCCATGATGCACTGGGCCAGGGACAGACTAATTTGCATGTAGCCAGGTTCTGAACTGGGATGGTGCAGTGAGCTAAAACACGGTGATGGATCAAGCCCTGATCTTTTGACTAGGTGTGAGTGTTCTGTTTAACTCAGATGCTCTGTCCATCACCACCCCCTTTTCTGAATCGTTTTGGCCACTATAGTAGTGGCAGGGTATGCTCAGACATGAGTCCCTTGCTCACTGCACCATCAGGATTCAAGCAAGCCGGGCCGAAGACGGCTGCAATGCCAGAAACCAGTCCCCGGAAGCTTGTTTCCTTTCCAGTAAAGAATTGGCTTGGTAGTTTGGTCTGCCCTGTTCCCATGATGCACTGGGCCAGGGACAGACTAATTTGCATGTAGCCAGGTTCTGAACTGGGATGGTGCAGTGAGCTAAAAAACAGTGATGGATCAAGCCCTGATCTTTTGACTGGGTATGAGTGTTCTGTTTAACTCAGATGCTCTGTCCATCACCACCCCCTTGTCTGAATCGTTTTGCCCACTATAGGAGTGGCAGGGTATGCTCAGACATGAGTCCCTTGCTCACTGCACCATCAGGATTCAAGCAAGCCGGGCCGAAGACGGTTGCAATGCCAGAAACCGGTCCCCGGAAGCTTGTTTCCTTTCCAGTAAAGAATTGGCTTGGTAGTTTGGTCTGCCCTGTTCCCATGATGCACTGGGCCAGGGACAGACTAATTTGCATGTAGCCAGGTTCTGAACTGGGATGGTGCAGTGAGCTAAAAAACGGTGATGGATCAAGCCCTGATCTTTTGACTGGGTATGAGTGTTCTGTTTAACTCAGATGCTCTGTCCATCACCACCCCCTTTTCTGAATCGTTTTGGCCACTATAGGAGTGGCAGGGTATGCTCAGACATGAGTCCCTTGCTCACTGCACCATCAGGATTCAAGCAAGCCGGGCTGAAGACGGTTGCAATGCCAGAAACCGGTCCCCGGAAGCTTGTTTCCTTTCCAGTAAAGAATTGGCTTGGTAGTTTGGTCTGCCCTGTACCCATGATGCACTGGGCCAGGGACAGACTAATTTGCATGTAGCCAGGTTCTGAACTGGGATGGTGCAGTGAGCTAAAACATGGTGATGGATCAAGCCCTGATCTTTTGACTGGGTATGAGTGTTCTGTTTAACTCAGATGCTCTGTCCATCACCACCCCCTTTTCTGAATCGTTTTGGCCACTATAGGAGTGGCAGGGTATGCTCAGACATGAGTCCCTTGCTCACTGCACCATCAGGATTCAAGCAAGCCGGGCCGAAGACGGCTGCAATGCCAGAAACCGGTCCCCGGAAGCTTGTTTCCTTTCCAGTAAAGAATTGGCTTGGTAGTTTGGTCTGCCATGTTCCCATGATGCACTGGGCCAGGGACAGACTAATTTGCATGTAGCCAGGTTCTGAACTGGGATGGTGCAGTGAGCTAAAAAACGGTGATGGATCAAGCCCTGATCTTTTGACTGGGTATGAGTGTTCTGTTTAACTCAGATGCTCTGTCCATCACCACCCCCTTTTCTGAATCGTTTTGGCCACTATAGGAGTGGCAGGGTATGCTCAGACATGAGTCCCTTGCTCACTGCACCATCAGGATTCAAGCAAGCCGGGCCGAAGATGGCTGCAATGCCAGAAACCGGTCCCCGGAAGCTTGTTTCCTTTCCAGTAAAGAATTGGCTTGGTAGTTTGGTCTGCCCTGTTCCCATGATGCACTGGGCCAGGGACAGACTAATTTGCATGTAGCCAGGTTCTGAACTGGGATGGTGCAGTGAGCTAAAAAACGGTGATGGATCAAGCCCTGATCTTTTGACTGGGTATGAGTGTTCTGTTTAACTCAGATGCTCTGTCCATCACCACACCCTTTTCTGAATCGTTTTGGCCACTATAGGAGTGGCAGGGTATGCTCAGACATGAGTCCCTTGCTCACTGCACCATCAGGATTCAAGCAAGCCGGGCCGAAGACGGCTGTAATGCCAGAAACCGGTCCCCGGAAGCTTGTTTCCTTTCCAGTAAAGAATTGGCTTGGTAGTTTGGTCTGCCCTGTTCCCATGATGCACTGGGCCAGGGACAGACTAATTTGCATGTAGCCAGGTTCTGAACTGGGATGGTGCAGTGAGCTAAAAAACGGTGATGGATCAAGCCCTGATCTTTTGACTGGGAATGAGTGTTCTGTTTAACTCAGATGCTCTGTCCATCACCACCCCCTTTTCTGAATCGTTTTGGCCACTATAGGGGTGGCAGGGTATGCTCAGACATGAGTCCCTTGCTCACTGCACCATCAGGATTCAAGAAAGCCGGGCCGAAGACGGCTGCAATGCCAGAAACCGGTCCCCGGAAGCTTGTTTCCTTTCCAGTAAAGAATTGGCTTGGTAGTTTGGTCTGCCCTGTTCCCATGATGCACTGGGCCAGGGACAGACTAATTTGCATGTAGCCAGGTTCTGAACTGGGATGGTGCAGTGAGCTAAAACACGGTGATGGATCAAGCCCTGATCTTTTGACTGGGTGTGAGTGTTCTGTTTAACTCAGATGCTCTGTCCATCACCACCCCCTTTTCTGAATCGTTTTGGCCACTATAGTAGTGGCAGGGTATGCTCAGACATGAGTCCCTTGCTCACTGCACCATCAGGATTCAAGCAAGCCGGGCCGAAGACGGCTGCAATTCCAGAAACCGGTCCCCGGAAGCTTGTTTCCTTTCCAGTAAAGAATTGCCTTGGTAGTTTGGTCTGCCCTGTTCGCATGATGCACTGGGCCAGGGACAGACTAATTTGCATGTAGCCAGGTTCTGAACTGGGATGGTGCAGTGAGCTAAAAAACGGTGATGGATCAAGCCCTGATCTTTTGACTGGGTATGAGTGTTCTGTTTAACTCAGATGCTCTGTCCATCACCACCCCCTTTTCTGAATCGTTTTGCCCACTATAGGAGTGGCAGGGTATGCTCAGACATGAGTCCCTTGCTCACTGCACCATCAGGATTCAAGCAAGCCGGGCCGAAGACGGCTGCAATGCCAGAAACCGGTCCCCGGAAGCTTGTTTCCTTTCCAGTAAAGAATTGGCTTGGTAGTTTGGTCTGCCCTGTTCCCATGATGCACTGGGCCAGGGACAGACTAATTTGCATGTAGCTAGGTTCTGAACTGGGATGGTGCAGTGAGCTAAAAAACGGTGATGGATCAAGCCCTGATCTTTTGACTGGGAATGAGTGTTCTGTTTAACTCAGATGCTCTGTCCATCACCACCCCCTTTTCTGAATCGTTTTGGCCACTATAGGGGTGGCAGGGTATGCTCAGACATGAGTCCCTTGCTCACTGCACCATCAGGATTCAAGCAAGCCGGGCCGAAGACGGCTGCAATGCCAGAAACCGGTCCCCGGAAGCTTGTTTCCTTTCCAGTAAAGAATTGGCTTGGTAGTTTGGTCTGCCCTGTTCCCATGATGCACTGGGCCAGGGACAGACTAATTTGCATGTAGCCAGGTTCTGAACTGGGATGGTGCAGTGAGCTAAAACACGGTGATGGATCAAGTCCTGATCTTTTGACTGGGTATGAGTGTTCTGTTTAACTCAGATGCTCTGTCCATCACCACCCCCTTTTCTGAATCGTTTTGGCCACTATAGGAGTGGCAGGGTATGCTCAGACATGAGTCCCTTGCTCACTACACCATCAGGATTCAAGCAAGCCGGGCTGAAGACGGCTGCAATGCCAGAAACCGGTCCCCGGAAGCTTGTTTCCTTTTCAGTAAAGAATTGGCTTGGTAGTTTGGTCTGCCCTGTTCCCATGATGCACTGGGCCAGGGACAGACTAATTTGCATGTAGCCAGGTTCTGAACTGGGATGGTGCAGTGAGCTAAAAAACGGTGATGGATCAAGCCCTGATCTTTTGACTGGGTATGAGTGTTCTGTTTAACTCAGATGCTCTGTCCATCACCACCCCCTTTTCTGAATCGTTTTGGCCACTATAGGAGTGGCAGGGTATGCTCAGACATGAGTCCCTTGCTCACTGCACCATCAGGATTCAAGCAAGCCGGGCAGAAGACGGCTGCAATGCCAGAAACCGTTCCCCGGAAGCTTGTTTCCTTTCCAGTAAAGAATTGGCTTGGTAGTTTGGTCTGCCCTGTTCCCATGATGCACTGGGCCAGGGACAGACTAATTTGCATGTAGCCAGGTTCTGAACTAGGATGGTGCAGTGAGCTAAAAAACGGTGATGGATCAAGCCCTGATCTTTTGACTGGGTATGAGTGTTCTGTTTAACTCAGATGCTCTGTCCATCACCACCCCCTTTTCTGAATCGTTTTGGCCACTATAGGAGTGGCAGGGTATGCTCAGACATGACTCCCTTGCTCACTGCACCATCAGGATTCCAGCAAGCCGGGCCGAAGACGGCTGTAATGCCAGAAACCGGTCCCCGGAAGCTTGTTTCCTTTCCAGTAAAGAATTTGCTTGGTAGTTTGGTCTGCCCTGTTCCCATGATGCACTGGGCCAGGGACAGACTAATTTGCATGTAGCCAGGTTCTGAACTGGGATGGTGCAGTGAGCTAAAAAACGGTGATGGATCAAGCCCTGATCTTTTGACTGGGTATGAGTGTTCTGTTTAACTCAGATGCTCTGTCCATCACCACACCCTTTTCTGAATCGTTTTGGCCACTATAGGAGTGGCAGGGTATGCTCAGACATGAGTCCCTTGCTCACTGCACCATCAGGATTCAAGCAAGCCGGGCCGAAGACGGCTGTAATGCCAGAAACCGGTCCCCGGAAGCTTGTTTCCTTTCCAGTAAAGAATTGGCTTGGTAGTTTGGTCTGCCCTGTTCCCATGATGCACTGAGCCAGGGACAGACTAATTTGCATGTAGCCAGGTTCTGAACTGGGATGGTGCAGTGAGCTAAAAAACGGTGATGGATCAAGCCCTGATCTTTTGACTGGGTAGGAGTGTTCTGTTTAACTCAGATGCTCTGTCCATCACCACCCCCTTTTCTGAATAGTTTTGGCCACTATAGGGGTGGCAGGGTATGCTCAGACATGAGTCCCTTGCTCACTGCAACATCAGGATTCAAGCAAGCCGGGCCGAAGACGGCTGCAATACCAGAAACCGGTCCCCGGAAGCTTGTTTCCTTTCCAGTAAAGAATTGGCTTGGTAGTTTGGTCTGCCCTGTTCCCATGATGCACTGGGCCAGGGACAGACTAATTTGCATGTAGCCAGGTTCTGAACTGGGATGGTGCAGTGAGTTAAAACACGGTGATGGATCAAGCCCTGATCTTTTGACTGGGTGTGAGTGTTCTGTTTAACTCAGATGCTCTGTCCATCACCACCCCCTTTTCTGAATCGTTTTGGCCACTATAGGAGTGGCAGGGTATGCTCAGACATGAGTCCCTTGCTCACTGCACCATCAGGATTCAAGCAAGCCGGGCCGAAGACGGCTGTAATGCCAGAAACCGGTCCCCGGAAGCTTGTTTCCTTTCCAGTAAAGAATTGGCTTGGTAGTTTGGTCTGCCCTGTTCCCATGATGCACTGGGCCAGGGACAGACTAATTTGCATGTAGCCAGGTTCTGAACTGGGATGGTGCAGTGAGCTAAAAAACGGAGATGGATCAAGCCCTGATCTTTTGACTGGGTATGAGTGTTCTGTTTAACTCAGATGCTCTGTCCATTACCACCCCCTTTTCTGAATCGTTTTGGCCACTATAGGGGTGGCAAGGTATGCTCAGACATGAGTCCCTTGCTCACTGCACCATCAGGATTCAAGCAAGCCGGGCCGAAGACGGCTGCAATGCCAGAAACCGGTCCCCGGAAGCTTGTTTCCTTTCCAGTAAAGAATTGGCTTGGTAGTTTGGTCTGCCCTGTTCCCATGATGCACTGGGCCAGGGACAGACTAATTTGCATGTAGCCAGGTTCTGAACTGGGATGGTGCAGTGAGCTAAAACACGGTGATGGATCAAGCCCTGATCTTTTGACTAGGTGTGAGTGTTCTGTTTAACTCAGATGCTCTGTCCATCACCACCCCCTTTTCTGAATCGTTTTGGCCACTATAGTAGTGGCAGGGTATGCTCAGACATGAGTCCCTTGCTCACTGCACCATCAGGATTCAAGCAAGCCGGGCCGAAGACGGCTGCAATGCCAGAAACCAGTCCCCGGAAGCTTGTTTCCTTTCCAGTAAAGAATTGGCTTGGTAGTTTGGTCTGCCCTGTTCCCATGATGCACTGGGCCAGGGACAGACTAATTTGCATGTAGCCAGGTTCTGAACTGGGATGGTGCAGTGAGCTAAAAAACAGTGATGGATCAAGCCCTGATCTTTTGACTGGGTATGAGTGTTCTGTTTAACTCAGATGCTCTGTCCATCACCACCCCCTTGTCTGAATCGTTTTGCCCACTATAGGAGTGGCAGGGTATGCTCAGACATGAGTCCCTTGCTCACTGCACCATCAGGATTCAAGCAAGCCGGGCCGAAGACGGTTGCAATGCCAGAAACCGGTCCCCGGAAGCTTGTTTCCTTTCCAGTAAAGAATTGGCTTGGTAGTTTGGTCTGCCCTGTTCCCATGATGCACTGGGCCAGGGACAGACTAATTTGCATGTAGCCAGGTTCTGAACTGGGATGGTGCAGTGAGCTAAAAAACGGTGATGGATCAAGCCCTGATCTTTTGACTGGGTATGAGTGTTCTGTTTAACTCAGATGCTCTGTCCATCACCACCCCCTTTTCTGAATCGTTTTGGCCACTATAGGAGTGGCAGGGTATGCTCAGACATGAGTCCCTTGCTCACTGCACCATCAGGATTCAAGCAAGCCGGGCTGAAGACGGTTGCAATGCCAGAAACCGGTCCCCGGAAGCTTGTTTCCTTTCCAGTAAAGAATTGGCTTGGTAGTTTGGTCTGCCCTGTTCCCATGATGCACTGGGCCAGGGACAGACTAATTTGCATGTAGCCAGGTTCTGAACTGGGATGGTGCAGTGAGCTAAAAAACGGTGATGGATCAAGCCCTGATCTTTTGACTGGGTATGAGTGTTCTTTTTAACTCAGATGCTCTGTCCATCACCACCCCCTTTTCTGAATCGTTTTGGCCACTATAGGAGTGGCAGGGTATGCTCAGACATGAGTCCCTTGCTCACTGCACCATCAGGATTCAAGCAAGCCGGGCCGAAGATGGCTGCAATGCCAGAAACCGGTCCCCGGAAGCTTGTTTCCTTTCCAGTAAAGAATTGGCTTGGTAGTTTGGTCTGCCCTGTTCCCATGATGCACTGGGCCAGGGACAGACTAATTTGCATGTAGCCAGGTTCTGAACTGGGATGGTGCAGTGAGCTAAAAAACGGTGATGGATCAAGCCCTGAACTTTTGACTGGGTATGAGTGTTCTGTTTAACTCAGATGCTCTGTTCATCACCACCCCCTTTTCTGAATCGTTTTGGCCACTATAGAAGTGGCAGGGTATGCTCAGACATGAGTCCCTTGCTCACTGCACCATCAGGTTTCAAGCAAGCCGGGCCGAAGACGGCTGCAATGCCAGAAACGGGTCCCCGGAAGCTTGTTTCCTTTCCAGTAAAGAATTGGCTTGGTAGTTTGGTCTGCCCTGTTCCCATGATGCACTGGGCCAGGGACAGACTAATTTGCATGTAGCCAGGTTCTGAACTGGGATGGTGCAGTGAGCTAAAAAACGGTGATGGATCAAGCCCTGATCTTTTGACTGGGTATGAGTGTTCTGTTTAACTCAGATGCTCTGTCCATCACCACACCCTTTTCTGAATCGTTTTGGCCACTATAGGAGTGGCAGGGTATGCTCAGACATGAGTCCCTTGCTCACTGCACCATCAGGATTCAAGCAAGCCGGGCCGAAGACGGCTTTAATGCCAGAAACCGGTCCCCGGAAGCTTGTTTCCTTTCCAGTAAAGAATTGGCTTGGTAGTTTGGTCTGCCCTGTTCCCATGATGCACTGGGCCAGGGACAGACTAATTTGCATGTAGCCAGGTTCTGAACTGGGATGGTGCAGTGAGCTAAAAAACGGTGATGGATCAAGCCCTGATCTTTTGACTGGGTATGAGTGTTCTGTTTAACTCAGATGCTCTGTCCATCACCACCCCCTTTTCTGAATAGTTTTGGCCACTATAGGGGTGGCAGGGTATGCTCAGACATGAGTCCCTTGCTCACTGCACCATCAGGATTCAAGCAAGCCGGGCCGAAGACGGCTGTAATGCCAGAAACCGGTCCCCGGAAGCTTGTTTCCTTTCCAGTAAAGAATTGGCTTGGTAGTTTGGTCTGCCCTGTTCCCATGATGCACTGGGCCAGGGACAGACTAATTTGCATGTAGCCAGGTTCTGAACTGGGATGGTGCAGTGAGCTAAAAAACGGTGATGGATCAAGCCCTGATCTTTTGACTGGGTATGAGTGTTCTGTTTAACTCAGATGCTCTGTCCATTACCACCCCCTTTTCTGAATCGTTTTGGCCACTATAGGGGTGGCAAGGTATGCTCAGACATGAGTCCCTTGCTCACTGCACCATCAGGATTCAAGCAAGCCGGGCCGAAGACGGCTGCAATGCCAGAAACCGGTCCCCGGAAGCTTGTTTCCTTTCCAGTAAAGAATTGGCTTGGTAGTTTGGTCTGCCCTGTTCCCATGATGCACTGGGCCAGGGACAGACTAATTTGCATGTAGCCAGGTTCGGAACTGGGATGGTGCAGTGAGCTAAAACACGGTGATGGATCAAGCCCTGATCTTTTGACTAGGTGTGAGTGTTCTGTTTAACTCAGATGCTCTGTCCATCACCACCCCCTTTTCTGAATCGTTTTGGCCACTATAGTAGTGGCAGGGTATGCTCAGACATGAGTCCCTTGCTCACTGCACCATCAGGATTCAAGCAAGCCGGGCTGAAGACGGCTGCAATGCCAGAAACCAGTCCCCGGAAGCTTGTTTCCTTTCCAGTAAAGAATTGGCTTGGTAGTTTGGTCTGCCCTGTTCCCATGATGCACTGGGCCAGGGACAGACTAATTTGCATGTAGCCAGGTTCTGAACTGGGATGGTGCAGTGAGCTAAAAAACAGTGATGGATCAAGACCTGATCTTTTGACTGGGTATGAGTGTTCTGTTTAACTCAGATGCTCTGTCCATCACCACCCCCTTGTCTGAATCGTTTTGCCCACTATAGGAGTGGCAGGGTATGCTCAGACATGAGTCCCTTGCTCACTGCACCATCAGGATTCAAGCAAGCCGGGCCGAAGACGGCTGCAATGCCAGAAACCGGTCCCCGGAAGCTTGTTTCCTTTCCAGTAAAGAATTGGCTTGGTAGTTTGGTCTGCCCTGTTCCCATGATGCACTGGGCCAGGTACAGACTAATTTGCATGTAGCCAGGTTCTGAACTGGGATGGTGCAGTGAGCTAAAAAACGGTGATGGATCAAGCCCTGATCTTTTGACTGGGTATGAGTGTTCTGTTTAACTCAGATGCTCTGTCCATCACCACCCCCTTTTCTGAATCGTTTTGGCCACTATAGGAGTGGCAGGGTATGCTCAGACATGAGTCCCTTGCTCACTGCACCATCAGGATTCAAGCAAGCCGGGCCGAAGACGGCTGCAATGCCAGAAACCGGTCCCCGGAATCTTGTTTCCTTTCCTGTAAAGAATTGGCTTGGTAGTTTGGTCTGCCCTGTTCCCATGATGCACTGGGCCAGGGACAGACTAATTTGCATGTAGCCAGGTTCTGAACTGGGATGGTGCAGTGAGCTAAAAAACGGTGATGGATCAAGCCCTGATCTTTTGACTGGGTATGAGTGTTCTGTTTAACTCAGATGCTCTGTCCATCACCCCCCCTTTTCTGAATCGTTTTGGCCACTATAGGGGTGGCAGGGTATGCTCAGACATGAGTCCCTTGCTCACTGCACCATCAGGATTCAAGCAAGCCGGGCCGAAGACGGCTGCAATGCCAGAAACCGGTCCCCGGAAGCTTGTTTCCTTTCCAGTAAAGAATTGGCTTGGTAGTTTGGTCTGCCCTGTTCCCATGATGCACTGGGCCAGGGACAGACTAATTTGCATGTAGCCAGGTTCTGAACTGGGATGGTGCAGTGAGCTAAAACACGGTGATGGATCAAGTCCTGATCTTTTGACTGGGTATGAGTGTTCTCTTTAACTCAGATGCTCTGTCCATCACCACCCCCTTTTCTGAATCGTTTTGGCCACTATAGGAGTGGCAGGGTATGCTCAGACATGAGTCCCTTGCTCACTACACCATCAGGATTCAAGCAAGCCGGGCTGAAGATGGCTGCAATGCCAGAAACCGGTCCCCGGAAGCTTGTTTCCTTTCCAGTAAAGAATTGGCTTGGTAGTTTGGTCTGCCCTGTTCCCATGATGCACTGGGCCAGGGACAGACTAATTTGCATGTAGCCAGGTTCTGAACTGGGATGGTGCAGTGAGCTAAAAAACGGTGATGGATCAAGCCCTGATCTTTTGACTGGGTATGAGTGTTCTGTTTAACTCAGATGCTCTGTCCATCACCACCCCCTTTTCTGAATCGTTTTGGCCACTATAGGAGTGGCAGGGTATGCTCAGACATGACTCCCTTGCTCACTGCACCATCAGGATTCAAGCAAGCCGGGCCGAAGACGGCTGTAATGCCAGAAACCGGTCCCCGGAAGCTTGTTTCCTTTCCAGTAAAGAATTTGCTTGGTAGTTTGGTCTGCCCTGTTCCCATGATGCACTGGGCCAGGGACAGACTAATTTGCATGTAGCCAGGTTCTGAACTGGGATGGTGCAGTGAGCTAAAAAACAGTGATGGATCAAGCCCTGATCTTTTGACTGGGTATGAGTGTTCTGTTTAACTCAGATGCTCTGTCCATCACCACACCCTTTTCTGAATCGTTTTGGCCACTATAGGAGTGGCAGGGTATGCTCAGACATGAGTCCCTTGCTCACTGCACCATCAGGATTCAAGCAAGCCGGGCCGAAGACGGCTGTAATGCCAGAAACCGGTCCCCGGAAGCTTGTTTCCTTTCCAGTAAAGAATTGGCTTGGTAGTTTGGTCTGTCCTGTTCCCATGATGCACTGGGCCAGGGACAGACTAATTTGCATGTAGCCAGGTTCTGAACTGGGATGGTGCAGTGAGCTAAAAAACGGTGATGGATCAAGCCCTGATCTTTTGACTGGGTATGAGTGTTCTGTTTAACTCAGATGCTCTGTCCATCACCACCCCCTTTTCTGAATAGTTTTGGCCACTATAGGGGTGGCAGGGTATGCTCAGACATGAGTCCCTTGCTCACTGCAACATCAGGATTCAAGCAAGCCGGGCCGAAGACGGCTGCAATGCCAGAAACCGGTCCCCGGAAGCTTGTTTCCTTTCCAGTAAAGAATTGGCTTGGTAGTTTGGTCTGCCCTGTTCCCATGATGCACTGGGCCAGGGACAGACTAATTTGCATGTAGCCAGGTTCTGAACTGGGATGGTGCAGTGAGTTAAAACACGGTGATGGATCAAGCCCTGATCTTTTGACTGGGTGTGAGTGTTCTGTTTAACTCAGATGCTCTGTCCATCACCACCCCCTTTTCTGAATCGTTTTGGCCACTATAGGAGTGGCAGGGTATGCTCAGACATGAGTCCCTTGCTCACTGCACCATCAGGATTCAAGCAAGCCGGGCCGAAGACGGCTGTAATGCCAGAAACCGGTCCCCGGAAGCTTGTTTCCTTTCCAGTAAAGAATTGGCTTGGTAGTTTGGTCTGCCCTGTTCCCATGATGCACTGGGCCAGGGACAGACTAATTTGTATGTAGCCAGGTTCTGAACTGGGATGGTGCAGTGAGCTAAAAAACGGTGATGGATCAAGCCCTGATCTTTTGACTGGGTATGAGTGTTCTGTTTAACTCAGATGCTCTGTCCATTACCGCCCCCTTTTCTGAATCGTTTTGGCCACTATAGGGGTGGCAAGGTATGCTCAGACATGAGTCCCTTGCTCACTGCACCATCAGGATTCAAGCAAGCCGGGCCGAAGACGGCTGCAATGCCAGAAACCGGTCCCCGGAAGCTTGTTTCCTTTCCAGTAAAGAATTGGCTTGGTAGTTTGGTCTGCCCTGTTCCCATGATGCACTGGGCCAGGGACAGACTAATTTGCATGTAGCCAGGTTCTGAACTGGGATGGTGCAGTGAGCTAAAACACGGTGATGGATCAAGCCCTGATCTTTTGACTAGGTGTGAGTGTTCTGTTTAACTCAGATGCTCTGTCCATCACCACCCCCTTTTCTGAATCGTTTTGGCCACTATAGTAGTGGCAGGGTATGCTCAGACATGAGTCCCTTGCTCACTGCACCATCAGGATTCAAGCAAGCCGGGCCGAAGACGGCTGCAATGCCAGAAACCAGTCCCCGGAAGCTTGTTTCCTTTCCAGTAAAGAATTGGCTTGGTAGTTTGGTCTGCCCTGTTCCCATGATGCACTGGGCCAGGGACAGACTAATTTGCATGTAGCCAGGTTCTGAACTGGGATGGTGCAGTGAGCTAAAAAACAGTGATGGATCAAGCCCTGATCTTTTGACTGGGTATGAGTGTTCTGTTTAACTCAGATGCTCTGTCCATCACCACCCCCTTGTCTGAATCGTTTTGCCCACTATAGGAGTGGCAGGGTATGCTCAGACATGAGTCCCTTGCTCACTGCACCATCAGGATTCAAGCAAGCCGGGCTGAAGACGGTTGCAATGCCAGAAACCGGTCCCCGGAAGCTTGTTTCCTTTCCAGTAAAGAATTGGCTTGGTAGTTTGGTCTGCCCTGTTCCCATGATGCACTGGGCCAGGGACAGACTAATTTGCATGTAGCCAGGTTCTGAACTGGGATGGTGCAGTGAGCTAAAAAACGGTGATGGATCAAGCCCTGATCTTTTGACTGGGTATGAGTGTTCTGTTTAACTCAGATGCTCTGTCCATCACCACCCCCTTTTCTGAATCGTTTTGGCCACTATAGGAGTGGCAGGGTATGCTCAGACATGAGTCCCTTGCTCACTGCACCATCAGGATTCAAGCAAGCCGGGCCGAAGATGGCTGCAATGCCAGAAACCGGTCCCCGGAAGCTTGTTTCCTTTCCAGTAAAGAATTGGCTTGGTAGTTTGGTCTGCCCTGTTCCCATGATGCACTGGGCCAGGGACAGACTAATTTGCATGTAGCCAGGTTCTGAACTGGGATGGTGCAGTGAGCTAAAAAACGGTGATGGATCAAGCCCTGAACTTTTGACTGGGTATGAGTGTTCTGTTTAACTCAGATGCTCTGTCCATCACCACCCCCTTTTCTGAATCGTTTTGGCCACTATAGAAGTGGCTGGGTATGCTCAGACATGAGTCCCTTGCTCACTGCACCATCAGGTTTCAAGCAAGCCGGGCCGAAGACGGCTGCAATGCCAGAAACGGGTCCCCGGAAGCTTGTTTCCTTTCCAGTAAAGAATTGGCTTGGTAGTTTGGTCTGCCCTGTTCCCATGATGCACTGGGCCAGGGACAGACTAATTTGCATGTAGCCAGGTTCTGAACTGGGATGGTGCAGTGAGCTAAAAAACGGTGATGGATCAAGCCCTGATCTTTTGACTAGGTATGAGTGTTCTGTTTAACTCAGATGCTCTGTCCATCACCACACCCTTTTCTGAATCGTTTTGGCCACTATAGGAGTGGCAGGGTATGCTCAGACATGAGTCCCTTGCTCACTGCACCATCAGGATTCAAGCAAGCCGGGCCGAAGACGGCTGTAATGCCAGAAACCGGTCCCCGGAAGCTTGTTTCCTTTCCAGTAAAGAATTGGCTTGGTAGTTTGGTCTGCCCTGTTCCCATGATGCACTGGGCCAGGGACAGACTAATTTGCATGTAGCCAGGTTCTGAACTGGGATGGTGCAGTGAGCTAAAACACGGTGATGGATCAAGCCCTGATCTTTTGACTAGGTATGAGTGTTCTGTTTAACTCAGATGCTCTGTCCATCACCACCCCCTTTTCTGAATCGTTTTGGCCACTATAGTAGTGGCAGGGTATGCTCAGACATGAGTCCCTTGCTCACTGCACCATCAGGATTCAAGCAAGCCGGGCCGAAGACGGCTGCAATGACAGAAACCAGTCCCCGGAAGCTTGTTTCCTTTCCAGTAAAGAATTGGCTTGGTAGTTTGGTCTGCCCTGTTCCCATGATGCACTGGGCCAGGGACAGACTAATTTGCATGTAGCCAGGTTCTGAACTGGGATGGTGCAGTCAGCTAAAAAACAGTGATGGATCAAGCCCTGATCTTTTGACTGGGTATGAGTGTTCTGTTTAACTCAGATGCTCTGTCCATCACCACCCCCTTGTCTGAATCGTTTTGCCCACTATAGGAGTGGCAGGGTATGCTCAGACATGAGTCCCTTGCTCACTGCACCATCAGGATTCAAGCAAGCCGGGCCGAAGACGGCTGTAATGCCAGAAACCGGTCCCCGGAAGCTTGTTTCCTTTCCAGTAAAGAATTGGCTTGGTAGTTTGCTCTGCCCTGTTCCCATGATGCACTGGGCCAGGCACAGACTAATTTGCATGTAGCCAGGTTCTGAACTGGGATGGTGCAGTGAGCTAAAAAACGGTGATGGATCAAGCCCTGATCTTTTGACTGGGTATGAGTGTTCTGTTTAACTCAGATGCTCTGTCCATCACCACCCCCTTTTCTGAATCGTTTTGGCCACTATAGGAGTGGCAGGGTATGCTCAGACATGAGTCCCTTGCTCACTGCACCATCAGGATTCAAGCAAGCCGGGCCGAAGACGGCTGCAATGCCAGAAACCAGTCCCCGGAAGCTTGTTTCCTTTCCAGTAAAGAATTGGCTTGGTAGTTTGGTCTGCCCTGTTCCCATGATGCACTGGGCCAGGGACAGACTAATTTGCATGTAGCCAGGTTCTGAACTGGGATGGTGCAGTGAGCTAAAAAACAGTGATGGATCAAGCCCTGATCTTTTGACTGGGTATGAGTGTTCTGTTTAACTCAGATGCTCTGTCCATCACCACCCCCTTGTCTGAATCGTTTTGCCCACTATAGGAGTGGCAGGGTATGCTCAGACATGAGTCCCTTGCTCACTGCACCATCAGGATTCAAGCAAGCCGGGCTAAAGACGGTTGCAATGCCACAAACCGGTCCCCGGAAGCTTGTTTCCTTTCCAGTAAAGAATTGGCTTGGTAGTTTGGTCTGCCCTGTTCCCATGATGCACTGGGCCAGGGACAGACTAATTTGCATGTAGCCAGGTTCTGAACTGGGATGGTGCAGTGAGCTAAAAAACAGTGATGGATCAAGCCCTGATCTTTTGACTGGGTATGAGTGTTCTGTTTAACTCAGATGCTCTGTCCATCACCACCCCCTTGTCTGAATCGTTTTGCCCACTATAGGAGTGGCAGGGTATGCTCAGACATGAGTCCCTTGCTCACTGCACCATCAGGATTCAAGCAAGCCGGGCCGAAGACGGCTGCAATGCCAGAAACCGGTCCCCGGAAGCTTGTTTCCTTTCCAGTAAAGAATTGGCTTGGTAGTTTGCTCTGCCCTGTTCCCATGATGCACTGGGCCAGGCACAGACTAATTTGCATGTAGCCAGGTTCTGAACTGGGATGGTGCAGTGAGCTAAAAAACGGTGATGGATCAAGCCCTGATCTTTTGACTGGGTATGAGTGTTCTGTTTAACTCAGATGCTCTGTCCATCACCACCCCCTTTTCTGAATCGTTTTGGCCACTATAGGAGTGGCAGGGTATGCTCAGACATGAGTCCCTTGCTCACTGCACCATCAGGATTCAAGCAAGCCGGGCCGAAGACGGCTGCAATGCCAGAAACCGGTCCCCGGAAGCTTGTTTCCTTTCCTGTAAAGAATTGGCTTGGTAGTTTGGTCTGCCCTGTTCCCATGATGCACTGGGCCAGGGACAGACTAATTTGCATGTAGCCAGGTTCTGAACTGGGATGGTGCAGTGAGCTAAAAAACGGTGATGGATCAAGCCCTGATCTTTTGACTGGGTATGAGTGTTCTGTTTAACTCAGATGCTCTGTCCATCACCCCCCCTTTTCTGAATCGTTTTGGCCACTATAGGGGTGGCAGGGTATGCTCAGACATGAGTCCCTTGCTCACTGCACCATCAGGATTCAAGCAAGCCGGGCCGAAGACGGCTGCAATGCCAGAAACCGGTCCCCGGAAGCTTGTTTCCTTTCCAGTAAAGAATTGGCTTGGTAGTTTGGTCTGCCCTGTTCCCATGATGCACTGGGCCAGGGACAGACTAATTTGCATGTAGCCAGGTTCTGAACTGGGATGGTGCAGTGAGCTAAAACACGGTGATGGATCAAGCCCTGATCTTTTGACTGGGTATGAGTGTTCTGTTTAACTCAGATGCTCTGTCCATCACGACCCCCTTTTCTGAATCGTTTTGGCCACTATAGGAGTGGCAGGGTATGCTCAGACATGAGTCCCATGCTCACTGCACCATCAGGATTCAAGCAAGCCGGGCCGAAGACGGCAGCAATGCCAGAAACCGGTCCCCGGAAGCTTGTTTCCTTTCCAGTAAAGAATTGGCTTGGTAGTTTGGTCTGCCCTGTTCCCATGATGCACTGGGCAAGGGACAGACTAATTTGCATGTAGCCAGGTTCTGAACTGGGATGGTGCAGTGAGCTAAAAACGGTGATGGATCAAGCCCTGATCTTTTGACTGGGTATGCGTGTTCTGTTTAACTCAGATGCTCTGTCCATCACCACCCCCTTTCCTGAATCGTTTTGGCCACTATAGGAGTGGCAGGGTATGCTCAGACATGAGTCCCTTGCTCACTGCACCATCAGGATTCAAGCAAGCCGGGCTGAAGACGGTTGCAATGCCAGAAACCGGTCCCCGGAAGCTTGTTTCCTTTCCAGTAAAGAATTGGCTTGGTAGTTTGGTCTGCCCTGTTCCCATGATGCACTGGGCCAGGGACAGACTAATTTGCATGTAGCCAGGTTCTGAACTGGGATGGTGCAGTGAGCTAAAAAACGGTGATGGATCAAGCCCTGATCTTTTGACTGGGTATGAGTGTTCTGTTTAACTCAGATGCTCTGTCCATCACCACCCCCTTTTCTGAATTGTTTTGGCCACTATAGGAGTGGCAGGGTATGCTCAGACATGAGTCCCTTGCTCACTGCACCATCAGGATTCAAGCAAGCCGGGCCGAAGACGGCTGCAATGCCAGAAACCGGTCCCCGGAAGCTTGTTTCCTTTCCAGTAAAGAATTGGCTTGGTAGTTTGGTCTGCCCTGTTCCCATGATGCACTGGGCCAGGGACAGACTAATTTGCATGTAGCCAGGTTCTGAACTGGGATGGTGCAGTGAGCTAAAAAACGGTAATGGATCAAGCCCTAATCTGTTGACTGGGTATGAGTGTTCTGTTTAACTCAGATGCTCTGTCCATCACCACCCCCTTTTCTGAATCGTTTTGGCCACTATAGAAGTGGCAGGGTATGCTCAGACATGAGTCCCTTGCTCACTGCACCATCAGGTTTCAAGCAAGCCGGGCCGAAGACGGCTGCAATGCCAGAAACCGGTCCCCGGTAGCTTGTTTCCTTTCCAGTAAAGAATTGGCTTGGTAGTTTGGTCTGCCCTGTTCCCATGATGCACTGGGCCAGGGACAGACTAATTTGCATGTAGCCAGGTTCTGAACTGGGATGGTGCAGTGAGCTAAAAAACGGTGATGGATCAAGCCCTGATCTTTTGACTGGGTATGAGTGTTCTGTTTAACTCAGATGCTCTGTCCATCACCACCACCTTTTCTGAATCGTTTTGGCCACTATAGGGGTGGCAGGGTATGCTCAGACATGAGTCCCTTGCTCACTGCAACATCAGGATTCAAGCAAGCCGGGCCGAAGACGGCTGCAATGCCAGAAACCGGTCCCCGGAAGCTTGTTTCCTTTCCAGTAAAGAATTGTCTTGGTAGTTTGGTCTGCCCTGTTCCCATGATGCAATGGGCCAGGGACAGACTAATTTGCATGTAGCCAGGTTCTGAACTGGGATGGTGCAGTGAGCTAAAACACGGTGATGGATCAAGCCCTGATCTTTTGACTGGGTGTGAGTGTTCTGTTTAACTCAGATGCTCTGTCCATCACCACCCCCTTTTCTGAATCGTTTTGGCCACTATAGGAGTGGCAGGGTATGCTCAGACATGAGTCCCTTGCTCACTGCACCATCAGGATTCAAGCAAGCCGGGCCGAAGACGGCTGCAATGCCAGAAACCGGTCCCCGGAAGCTTGTTTCCGTTCCAGTAAAGAATTTGCTTGGTAGTTTGGTCTGCCCTGTTCCCATGATGGACTGGGCCAGGGACAGACTAATTTGCATGTAGCCAGGTTCTGAACTGGGATGGTACAGTGAGCTAAAAAACGGTGATGGATCAAGCCCTGATCTTTTGACTGGGTATGAGTGTTCTGTTTAACTCAGATGCTCTGTCCATCACCACCCCCTTTTCTGAATCGTTTTGGCCACTATAGGAGTGGCAGGGTATGCTCAGACATGAGTCCCTTGCTCACTGCACCATCAGGATTCAAGCAAGCCGGGCCGAAGACGGCTGCAATGCCAGAAACCGGTACCCGGAAGCTTGTTTCCTTTCCAGTAAAGAATTGGCTTGGTAGTTTGGTCTGCCCTGTTCCCATGATGCACTGGGCCAGGGACAGACTAATTTGCATGTAGCCAGGTTCTGAACTGGGATGGTGCAGTGAGTTAAAACACGGTGATGGATCAAGCCCTGATCTTTTGACTGGGTGTGAGTGTTCTGTTTAACTTAGATGCTCTGTCCATCACCACCCCCTTTTCTGAATCGTTTTGGCCACTATAGGAGTGGCAGGGTATGCTCAGACATGAGTCCCTTGCTCACTGCACCATCAGGATTCAAGCAAGCCGGGCCGAAGACGGCTGTAATGCCAGAAACCGGTCCCCGGAAGCTTGTTTCCTTTCCAGTAAAGAATTGGCTTGGTAGTTTGGTCTGCCCTGTTCCCATGATGCACTGGGCCAGGGACAGACTAATTTGCATGTAGCCAGGTTCTGAACTGGGATGGTGTAGTGAGCTAAAAAACGGTGATGGATCAAGCCCTGATCTTTTGACTGGGTATGAGTGTTCTGTTTAACTCAGATGCTCTGTCCATTACCACCCCCTTTTCTGAATCGTTTTGGCCACTATAGGGGTGGCAAGGTATGCTCAGACATGAGTCCCTTGCTCACTGCACCATCAGGATTCAAGCAAGCCAGGCCGAAGACGGCTGCAATGCCAGAAACCGGTCCCCGGAAGCTTGTTTCCTTTCCAGTAAAGAATTGGCTTGGTAGTTTGGTCTGCCCTGTTCCCATGATGCACTGGGCCAGGGACAGACTAATTTGCATGTAGCCAGGTTCTGAACTGGGATGGTGCAGTGAGCTAAAACACGGTGATGGATCAAGCCCTGATCTTTTGACTAGGTGTGAGTGTTCTGTTTAACTCAGATGCTCTGTCCATCACCACCCCCTTTTCTGAATCGTTTTGGCCACTATAGTAGTGGCAGGGTATGCTCAGACATGAGTCCCTTGCTCACTGCACCATCAGGATTCAAGCAAGCCGGGCCGAAGACGGCTGCAATGCCAGAAACCAGTCCCCGGAAGCTTGTTTCCTTTCCAGTAAAGAATTGGCTTGGTAGTTTGGTCTGCCCTGTTCCCATGATGCACTGGGCCAGGGACAGACTAATTTGCATGTAGCCAGGTTCTGAACTGGGATGGTGCAGTGAGCTAAAAAACAGTGATGGATCAAGCCCTGATCTTTTGACTGGGTATGAGTGTTCTGTTTAACTCAGATGCTCTGTCCATCACCACCCCCTTGTCTGAATCGTTTTGCCCACTATAGGAGTGGCAGGGTATGCTCAGACATGAGTCCCTTGCTCACTGCACCATCAGGATTCAAGCAAGCCGGGCCGAAGACGGCTGCAATGCCAGAAACCGGTCCCCGGAAGCTTGTTTCCTTTCCAGTAAAGAATTGGCTTGGTAGTTTGGTCTGCCCTGTTCCCATGATGCACTGGGCCAGGGACAGACTAATTTGCATGTAGCCAGGTTCTGAACTGGGATGGTGCAGTGAGCTAAAAAACGGTGATGGATCAAGCCCTGATCTTTTGACTGGGTATGAGTGTTCTGTTTAACTCAGATGCTCTGTCCATCACCACCCTCTTTTCTGAATCGTTTTGGCCACTATAGGAGTGGCAGGGTATGCTCAGACATGAGTCCCTTGCTCACTGCACCATCAGGATTCAAGCAAGCCAGGCTGAAGACGGTTGCAATGCCAGAAACCGGTCCCGGGAAGCTTGTTTCCTTTCCAGTAAAGAATTGGCTTGGTAGTTTGGTCTGCCCTGTTCCCATGATGCACAGGGCCAGGGACAGACTAATTTGCATGTAGCCAGGTTCTGAACTGGGATGGTGCAGTGAGCTAAAAAACGGTGATGGATCAAGCCCTGATCTTTTGACTGGGTATGAGTGTTCTGTTTAACTCAGATGCTCTGTCCATCACCACCCCCTTTTCTGAATCGTTTTGGCCACTATAGGAGTGGCAGGGTATGCTCAGACATGAGTCCCTTGCTCACTGCACCATCAGGATTCAAGCAAGCCGGGCCGAAGACGGCTGCAATGCCAGAAACCAGTCCCCGGAAGCTTGTTTCCTTTCCAGTAAAGAATTGGCTTGGTAGTTTGGTCTGCCCTGTTCCCATGATGCACTGGGCCAGGGACAGACTAATTTGCATGTAGCCAGGTTCTGAACTGGGATGGTGCAGTGAGCTAAAACACGGTGATGGATCAAGCCCTGATCTTTTGACTAGGTGTGAGTGTTCTGTTTAACTCAGATGCTCTGTCCATCACCACCCCCTTTTCTGAATCGTTTTGGCCACTATAGTAGTGGCAGGGTATGCTCAGACATGAGTCCCTTGCTCACTGCACCATCAGGATTCAAGCAAGCCGGGCCGAAGACGGCTGCAATGCCAGAAACCAGTCCCCGGAAGCTTGTTTCCTTTCCAGTAAAGAATTGGCTTGGTAGTTTGGTCTGCCCTGTTCCCATGATGCACTGGGCCAGGGACAGACTAATTTGCATGTAGCCAGGTTCTGAACTGGGATGGTGCAGTGAGCTAAAAAACAGTGATGGATCAAGCCCTGATCTTTTGACTGGGTATGAGTGTTCTGTTTAACTCAGATGCTCTGTCCATCACCACCCCCTTGTCTGAATCGTTTTGCCCACTATAGGAGTGGCAGGGTATGCTCAGACATGAGTCCCTTGCTCACTGCACCATCAGGATTCAAGCAAGCCGGGCCGAAGACGGCTGCAATGCCAGAAACCGGTCCCCGGAAGCTTGTTTCCTTTCCAGTAAAGAATTGGCTTGGTAGTTTGGTCTGCCCTGTTCCCATGATGCACTGGGCCAGGGACAGACTAATTTGCATGTAGCCAGGTTCTGAACTGGGATGGTGCAGTGAGCTAAAAAACGGTGATGGATCAAGCCCTGATCTTTTGACTGGGTATGAGTGTTCTGTTTAACTCAGATGCTCTGTCCATCACCACCCCCTTTTCTGAATCGTTTTGGCCACTATAGGAGTGGCAGGGTATGCTCAGACATGAGTCCCTTGCTCACTGCACCATCAGGATTCAAGCAAGCCGGGCCGAAGATGGCTGCAATGCCAGAAACCGGTCCCCGGAAGCTTGTTTCCTTTCCAGTAAAGAATTGGCTTGGTAGTTTGGTCTGCCCTGTTCCCATGATGCACTGGGCCAGGGACAGACTAATTTGCATGTAGCCAGGTTCTGAACTGGGATGGTGCAGTGAGCTAAAAAACGGTGATGGATCAAGCCCTGATCTTTTGACTGGGTATGAGTGTTCTGTTTAACTCAGATGCTCTGTCCATCACCACCCCCTTTTCTGAATCGTTTTGGCCACTATAGAAGTGGCAGGGTATGCTCAGACAGGAGTCCCTTGCTCACTGCACCATCAGGTTTCAAGCAAGCCGGGCCGAAGACGGCTGCAATGCCAGAAACGGGTCCCCGGAAGCTTGTTTCCTTTCCAGTAAAGAATTGGCTTGGTAGTTTGGTCTGCCCTGTTCCCATGATGCACTGGGCCAGGGACAGACTAATTTGCATGTAGCCAGGTTCTGAACTGGGATGGTGCAGTGAGCTAAAAAACGGTGATGGATCAAGCCCTGATCTTTTGACTGGGTATGAGTGTTCTGTTTAACTCAGATGCTCTGTCCATCACCACACCCTTTTCTGAATCGTTTTGGCCACTATAGGAGTGGCAGGGTATGCTCAGACATGAGTCCCTTGCTCACTGCACCATCAGGATTCAAGCAAGCCGGGCCGAAGACGGCTGTAATGCCAGAAACCGGTCCCCGGAAGCTTGTTTCCTTTCCAGTAAAGAATTGGCTTGGTAGTTTGGTCTGCCCTGTTCCCATGATGCACTGGGCCAGGGACAGACTAATTTGCATGTAGCCAGGTTCTGAACTGGGATGGTGCAGTGAGCTAAAAAACGGTGATGGATCAAGCCCTGATCTTTTGACTGGGTATGAGTGTTCTGTTTAACTCAGATGCTCTGTCCATCACCACCCCCTTTTCTGAATAGTTTTGGCCACTATAGGGGTGGCAGGGTATGCTCAGACATGAGTCCCTTGCTCACTGCACCATCAGGATTCAAGCAAGCCGGGCCGAAGACGGCTGTAATGCCAGAAACCGGTCCCCGGAAGCTTGTTTCCTTTCCAGTAAAGAATTGGCTTGGTAGTTTGGTCTGCCCTGTTTCCATGATGCACTGGTCCAGGGACAGACTAATTTGCATGTAGCCAGGTTCTGAACTGGGATGGTGCAGTGAGCTAAAAAACGGTGATAGATCAAGCCCTGATCTTTTGACTGGGTATGAGTGTTCTGTTTAACTCAGATGCTCTGTCCATTACCACCCCCTTTTCTGAATCGTTTTGGCCACTATAGGGGTGGCAAGGTATGCTCAGACATGAGTCCCTTGCTCACTGCACCATCAGGATTCAAGCAAGCCGGGCCGAAGACGGCTGCAATGCCAGAAACCGGTCCCCGGAAGCTTGTTTCCTTTCCAGTAAAGAATTGGCTTGGTAGTTTGGTCTGCCCTGTTCCCATGATGCACTGGGCCAGGGACAGACTAATTTGCATGTAGCCAGGTTCTGAACTGGGATGGTGCAGTGAGCTAAAACACGGTGATGGATCAAGCCCTGATCTTTTGACTAGGTGTGAGTGTTCTGTTTAACTCAGATGCTCTGTCCATCACCACCCCCTTTTCTGAATCGTTTTGGCCACTATAGTAGTGGCAGGGTATGCTCAGACATGAGTCCCTTGCTCACTGCACCATCAGGATTCAAGCAAGCCGGGCCGAAGACGGCTGCAATGCCAGAAACCAGTCCCCGGAAGCTTGTTTCCTTTCCAGTAAAGAATTGGCTTGGTAGTTTGGTCTGCCCTGTTCCCATGATGCACTGGGCCAGGGACAGACTAATTTGCATGTAGCCAGGTTCTGAACTGGGATGGTGCAGTGAGCTAAAAAACAGTGATGGATCAAGCCCTGATCTTTTGACTGGGTATGAGTGTTCTGTTTAACTCAGATGCTCTGTCCATCACCACCCCCTTGTCTGAATCGTTTTGCCCACTATAGGAGTGGCAGGGTATGCTCAGACATGAGTCCCTTGCTCACTGCACCATCAGGATTCAAGCAAGCCGGGCCGAAGACGGCTGCAATGCCAGAAACCGGTCCCCGGAAGCTTGTTTCCTTTCCAGTAAAGAATTGGCTTGGTAGTTTGGTCTGCCCTGTTCCCATGATGCACTGGGCCAGGCACAGACTAACTTGCATGTAGCCAGGTTCTGAACTGGGATGGTGCAGTGAGCTAAAAAACGGTGATGGATCAAGCCCTGATCTTTTGACTGGGTATGAGTGTTCTGTTTAACTCAGATGCTCTGTCCATCACCACCCCCTTTTCTAAATCGTTTTGGCCACTATAGGAGTGGCAGGGTATGCTCAGACATGAGTCCCTTGCTCACTGCACCATCAGGATTCAAGCAAGCGGGGCCGAAGACGTCAGCAATGCCAGAAACCGGTCCCCGGAAGCTTGTTTCCTTTCCAGTAAAGAATTGGCTTGGTAGTTTGGTCTGCCCTGTTCCCATGATGCACTAGGCCAGGGACAGACTAATTTGCATGTAGCCAGGTTCTGAACTGGGATGGTGCAGTGAGCTAAAAAACGGTGATGGATCAAGCCCTGATCTTTTGACTGGGTATGCGTGTTCTGTTTAACTCAGATGCTCTGTCCATCACCACCCCCTTTCCTGAATCGTTTTGGCCACTATAGGAGTGGCAGGGTATGCTCAGACATGAGTCCCTTGCTCACTGCACCATCAGGATTCAAGCAAGCCGGGCTGAAGACGGTTGCAATGCCAGAAACCGGTCCCCGGAAGCTTGTTTCCTTTCCAGTAAAGAATTGGCTTGGTAGTTTGGTCTGCCCTGTTCCCATGATGCACTGGGCCAGGGACAGACTAATTTGCATGTAGCCAGGTTCTGAACTGGGATGGTGCAGTGAGCTAAAAAACGGTGATGGATCAAGCCCTGATCTTTTGACTGGGTATGAGTGTTCTGTTTAACTCAGATGCTCTGTCCATCACCATCCCCTTTTCTGAATTGTTTTGGCCACTATAGGAGTGGCAGGGTATGCTCAGACATGAGTCCCTTGCTCACTGCACCATCAGGATTCAAGCAAGCCGGGCCGAAGACGGCTGCAATGCCAGAAACCGGTCCCCGGTAGCTTGTTTCCTTTCCAGTAAAGAATTGGCTTGGTAGTTTGGTCTGCCCTGTTCCCATGATGCACTGGGCCAGGGACAGACTAATTTGCATGTAGCCAGGTTCTGAACTGGGATGGTGCAGTGAGCTAAAAAACGGTGATGGATCAAGCCCTGATCTTTTGACTGGGTATGAGTGTTCTGTTTAACTCAGATGCTCTGTCCATCACCACCCCCTTTTCTGAATCGTTTTGGCCACTATAGGGGTGGCAGGGTATGCTCAGACATGAGTCCCTTGCTCACTGCAACATCAGGATTCAAGCAAGCCGGGCCGAAGACGGCTGCAATGCCAGAAACCGGTCCCCGGAAGCTTGTTTCCTTTCCAGTAAAGAATTGTCTTGGTAGTTTGGTCTGCCCTGTTCCCATGATGCACTGGGCCAGGGACAGACTAATTTGCATGTAGCCAGGTTCTGAACTGGGATGGTGCAGTGAGCTAAAACACGGTGATGGATCAAGCCCTGATCTTTTGACTGGGTGTGAGTGTTCTGTTTAACTCAGATGCTCTGTCCATCACCACCCCCTTTTCTGAATCGTTTTGGCCACTATAGGAGTGGCAGGGTATGCTCAGACATGAGTCCCTTGCTCACTGCACCATCAGGATTCAAGCAAGCCGGGCCGAAGACGGCTGCAATGCCAGAAACCGGTCCCCGGAAGCTTGTTTCCGTTCCAGTAAAGAATTTGCTTGGTAGTTTGGTCTGCCCTGTTCCCATGATGGACTGGGCCAGGGACAGACTAATTTGCATGTAGCCAGGTTCTGAACTGGGATGGTGCAGTGAGCTAAAAAACGGTGATGGATCAAGCCCTGATCTTTTGACTGGGTATGAGTGTTCTGTTTAACTCAGATGCTCTGTCCATCACCACCCCCTTTTCTGAATCGTTTTGGCCACTATAGGAGTGGCAGGGTATGCTCAGACATGAGTCCCTTGCTCACTGCACCATCAGGATTCAAGCAAGCCGGGCCGAAGACGGCTGCAATGCCAGAAACCGGTCCCCGGAAGCTTGTTTCCTTTCCAGTAAAGAATTGGCTTGGTAGTTTGGTCTGCCCTGTTCCCATGAATCACTGGGCCAGGGACAGACTAATTTGCATGTAGCCAGGTTCTGAACTGGGATGGTGCAGTGAGCTAAAAAACGGTGATGGATCAAGCCCTGATCTTTTGACTGGGTATGAGTGTTCTATTTAACTCAGATGCTCTGTCCATCACCACACCCTTTTCTGAATCGTTTTGGCCACTATAGGAGTGGCAGGGTATGCTCAGACATGAGTCCCTTGCTCACTGCACCATCAGGATTCAAGCAAGCCGGGCCGAAGACGGCTGTAATGCCAGAAACCGGTCCCCGGAAGCTTGTTTCCTTTCCAGTAAAGAATTGGCTTGGTAGTTTGGTCTGCCCTGTTCCCATGATGCACTGGGCCAGGGACAGACTAATTTGCATGTAGCCAGGTTCTGAACTGGGATGGTGCAGTGAGCTAAAACACGGTGATGGATCAAGCCCTGATCTTTTGACTAGGTGTGAGTGTTCTGTTTAACTCAGATGCTCTGTCCATCACCACCCCCTTTTCTGAATCGTTTTGGCCACTATAGTAGTGGCAGGGTATGCTCAGACATGAGTCCCTTGCTCACTGCACCATCAGGATTCAAGCAAGCCGGGCCGAAGACGGCTGCAATGCCAGAAACCAGTCCCCGGAAGCTTGTTTCCTTTCCAGTAAAGAATTGGCTTGGTAGTTTGGTCTGCCCTGTTCCCATGATGCACTGGGCCAGGGACAGACTAATTTGCATGTAGCCAGGTTCTGAACTGGGATGGTGCAGTGAGCTAAAAAACAGTGATGGATCAAGCCCTGATCTTTTGACTGGGTATGAGTGTTCTGTTTAACTCAGATGCTCTGTCCATCACCACCCCCTTGTCTGAATCGTTTTGCCCACTATAGGAGTGGCAGGGTATGCTCAGACATGAGTCCCTTGCTCACTGCACCATCAGGATTCAAGCAAGCCGGGCCGAAGACGGCTGCAATGCCAGAAACCGGTCCCCGGAAGCTTGTTTCCTTTCCAGTAAAGAATTGGCTTGGTAGTTTGGTCTGCCCTGTTCCCATGATGCACTGGGCCAGGCACAGACTAACTTGCATGTAGCCAGGTTCTGAACTGGGATGGTGCAGTGAGCTAAAAAACGGTGATGGATCAAGCCCTGATCTTTTGACTGGGTATGAGTGTTCTGTTTAACTCAGATGCTCTGTCCATCACCACCCCCTTTTCTAAATCGTTTTGGCCACTATAGGAGTGGCAGGGTATGCTCAGACATGAGTCCCTTGCTCACTGCACCATCAGGATTCAAGCAAGCGGGGCCGAAGACGTCAGCAATGCCAGAAACCGGTCCCCGGAAGCTTGTTTCCTTTCCAGTAAAGAATTGGCTTGGTAGTTTGGTCTGCCCTGTTCCCATGATGCACTAGGCCAGGGACAGACTAATTTGCATGTAGCCAGGTTCTGAACTGGGATGGTGCAGTGAGCTAAAAAACGGTGATGGATCAAGCCCTGATCTTTTGACTGGGTATGCGTGTTCTGTTTAACTCAGATGCTCTGTCCATCACCACCCCCTTTCCTGAATCGTTTTGGCCACTATAGGAGTGGCAGGGTATGCTCAGACATGAGTCCCTTGCTCACTGCACCATCAGGATTCAAGCAAGCCGGGCTGAAGACGGTTGCAATGCCAGAAACCGGTCCCCGGAAGCTTGTTTCCTTTCCAGTAAAGAATTGGCTTGGTAGTTTGGTCTGCCCTGTTCCCATGATGCACTGGGCCAGGGACAGACTAATTTGCATGTAGCCAGGTTCTGAACTGGGATGGTGCAGTGAGCTAAAAACGGTGATGGATCAAGCCCTGATCTTTTGACTGGGTATGAGTGTTCTGTTTAACTCAGATGCTCTGTCCATCACCATCCCCTTTTCTGAATTGTTTTGGCCACTATAGGAGTGGCAGGGTATGCTCAGACATGAGTCCCTTGCTCACTGCACCATCAGGATTCAAGCAAGCCGGGCCGAAGACGGCTGCAATGCCAGAAACCGGTCCCCGGTAGCTTGTTTCCTTTCCAGTAAAGAATTGGCTTGGTAGTTTGGTCTGCCCTGTTCCCATGATGCACTGGGCCAGGGACAGACTAATTTGCATGTAGCCAGGTTCTGAACTGGGATGGTGCAGTGAGCTAAAAAACGGTGATGGATCAAGCCCTGATCTTTTGACTGGGTATGAGTGTTCTGTTTAACTCAGATGCTCTGTCCATCACCACCCCCTTTTCTGAATCGTTTTGGCCACTATAGGGGTGGCAGGGTATGCTCAGACATGAGTCCCTTGCTCACTGCAACATCAGGATTCAAGCAAGCCGGGCCGAAGACGGCTGCAATGCCAGAAACCGGTCCCCGGAAGCTTGTTTCCTTTCCAGTAAAGAATTGTCTTGGTAGTTTGGTCTGCCCTGTTCCCATGATGCACTGGGCCAGGGACAGACTAATTTGCATGTAGCCAGGTTCTGAACTGGGATGGTGCAGTGAGCTAAAACACGGTGATGGATCAAGCCCTGATCTTTTGACTGGGTGTGAGTGTTCTGTTTAACTCAGATGCTCTGTCCATCACCACCCCCTTTTCTGAATCGTTTTGGCCACTATAGGAGTGGCAGGGTATGCTCAGACATGAGTCCCTTGCTCACTGCACCATCAGGATTCAAGCAAGCCGGGCCGAAGACGGCTGCAATGCCAGAAACCGGTCCCCGGAAGCTTGTTTCCGTTCCAGTAAAGAATTTGCTTGGTAGTTTGGTCTGCCCTGTTCCCATGATGGACTGGGCCAGGGACAGACTAATTTGCATGTAGCCAGGTTCTGAACTGGGATGGTGCAGTGAGCTAAAAAACGGTGATGGATCAAGCCCTGATCTTTTGACTGGGTATGAGTGTTCTGTTTAACTCAGATGCTCTGTCCATCACCACCCCCTTTTCTGAATCGTTTTGGCCACTATAGGAGTGGCAGGGTATGCTCAGACATGAGTCCCTTGCTCACTGCACCATCAGGATTCAAGCAAGCCGGGCCGAAGACGGCTGCAATGCCAGAAACCGGTCCCCGGAAGCTTGTTTCCTTTCCAGTAAAGAATTGGCTTGGTAGTTTGGTCTGCCCTGTTCCCATGAATCACTGGGCCAGGGACAGACTAATTTGCATGTAGCCAGGTTCTGAACTGGGATGGTGCAGTGAGCTAAAAAACGGTGATGGATCAAGCCCTGATCTTTTGACTGGGTATGAGTGTTCTATTTAACTCAGATGCTCTGTCCATCACCACACCCTTTTCTGAATCGTTTTGGCCACTATAGGAGTGGCAGGGTATGCTCAGACATGAGTCCCTTGCTCACTGCACCATCAGGATTCAAGCAAGCCGGGCCGAAGACGGCTGTAATGCCAGAAACCGGTCCCCGGAAGCTTGTTTCCTTTCCAGTAAAGAATTGGCTTGGTAGTTTGGTCTGCCCTGTTCCCATGATGCACTGGGTCAGGGACAGACTAATTTGCATGTAGCCAGGTTCTGAACTGGGATGGTGCAGTGAGCTAAAAAACGGTGATGGATCAAGCCCTGATCTTTTGACTGGGTATGAGTGTTCTGTTTAACTCAGATGCTCTGTCCATCACCACCCCCTTTTCTGAATCGTTTTGGCCACTATAGGGGTGGCAGGGTATGCTCAGACATGAGTCCCTTGCTCACTGCACCATCAGGATTCAAGCAAGCCGGGCCGAAGACGGCTGCAATGCCAGAAACCGGTCCCCGGCAGCTTGTTTCCTTTCCAGTAAAGAATTGGCTTGGTAGTTTGATCTGCCCTGTTCCCATGATGCACCGGGCCAGGGACAGACTAATTTGCATGTAGCCAGGTTCTGAACTGGGATGGTGCAGTGAGCTAAAAAACGGTGATGGATCAAGCCCTGATCTTTTGACTGGGTATGAGTGTTCTGTTTAACTCAGATGCTCTGTCCATCACCACCCCCTTTTCTGAATCGTTTTGGCCACTATAGGAGTGGCAGGGTATGCTCAGACATGAGTCCCTTGCTCACTGCACCATCAGGATTCAAGAAAGCCGGGCTGAAGACGGCTGCAATGCCAGAAACCGGTCCCCGGAAGCTTTTTTCCTTTCCAGTAAAGAATTGGCTTGGTAGTTTGGTCTGCCCTGTTCCCATGATGCACTGGGCCAGGGACAGACTAATTTGCATGTAGCCAGGTTCTGAACTGGGATGGTGCAGTGAGCTAAAAAACGGTGATGGATCAAGCCCTGATCTTTTGACTGGGTATGAGTGTTCTGTTTAACTCAGATGCTCTGTCCATCACCACCCCCTTTTCTGAATCGTTTTGGCCACTATAGGAGTGGCAGGGTATGCTCAGACATGAGTCCCTTGCTCACTGCACCATCAGGATTCAAGCAAGCCGGGCCGAAGACGGCTGCAATGCCAGAAACCGGTCACCGGAAGCTTGTTTCCTTTCCAGTAAAGAATTGGCTTGGTAGTTTGGTCTGCCCTGTTCCCATGATGCACTGGGCCAGGCACAGACTAATTTGCATGTAGCCAGGTTCTGAACTGGGATGGTGCAGTGAGCTAAAAAACGGTGATGGAGCAAGCCCTGATCTTTTGACTGAGTATGAGTGTTCTGTTTAATTCAGATGCTCTGTCCATCACCACCCCCTATTCTGAATCGTTTTGGCCACTATAGGAGTGGCAGGGTATGCTCAGACATGAGTCCCTTGCTCACTGCACCATCAGGATTCAAGCAAGCCGGGCCGAAGACGGCTGCAATGCCAGAAACCGGTCCCCGGAAGCTTGTTTCCTTTCCAGTAAAGAATTGGCTTGGTAGTTTGGTCTGCCCTGTTCCCATGATGCACTGGGCCAGGGACAGACTAATTTGCATGTAGCCAGGTTCTGAACTGGGATGGTGCAGTGAGCTACAAAACGGTGATGGATCAAGCCCTGACCTTTTGACTGGGTATGAGTGTTCTGTTTAACTCAGATGCTCTGTCCATCACCACCCCCTTTTCTGATCCGTTTTGGCCACTATAGGAGTGGCAGGGTATGCTCAGACCTGAGTCCCTTGCTCACTGCACCATCAGGATTCAAGCAAGCTGGGCCGAAGACGGCTGCAATGCCAGAAACCGGTCCCCGGAAGCTTGTTTCCTTTCCAGTAAAGAATTGGCTTGGTAGTTTGGTCTGCCCTGTTCCCATGATGCACTGGGCCAGGGACAGACTAATTTGCATGTAGCCAGGTTCTGAACTGGGATGGTGCAGTGAGCTAAAAAATGGTGATGGATCAAGCCCTGATCTTTTGACTGGGTATGAGTGTTCTGTTTAACTCAGATGCTCTGTCCATCACCACCCCCTTTTCTGAATCGTTTTGGCCACTATAGGAGTGGCAGGGTATGCTCAGACATGAGTCCCTTGCTCACTGCACCATCAGGATTCAAGCAAGCCGGGCCGAAGACGGCTGCAATGCCAGAAACCGGTCCCCGGAAGCTTGTTTCCTTTCCAGTTAAGAATTGGCCTGGTAGTTTGGTCTGCCCTGTTCCCATGATGCACTGGGCCAGGGACAGACTAATTTGCATGTAGCCAGGTTCTGAACTGGGATGGTGCAGTGAGCTAAAACACGGTGATGGATCAAGCCCTGATCTTTTGACTGGGTATGAGTGTTCTGTTTAACTCAGATGCTCTGTCCATCACCACCCCCTTTTCTGAATCGTTTTGGCCACTATAGGAGTGGCAGGGTATGCTCAGACATGAGTCCCTTGCTCACTGCACCATCAGGATTCAAGCAAGCCGGGTCGAAGACGGCAGCAATGCCAGAAACCGGTCCCCGGAAGCTTGTTTCCTTTCCAGTAAAGAATTGGCTTGTTAGTTTGGTCTGCCCTGTTCCCATGATGCACTGGGCCAGGGACAGACTAATTTGCATGTAGCCAGGTTCTGAACTGGGATGGTGCAGTGAGCTAAAAAACGGTGATGGATCAAGCCCTGATCTTTTGACTGGGTATGCATGTTCTGTTTAACTCAGATCCTCTGTCCATCACCACCCCCTTTTCTGAATCGTTTTGGCCACTATAGGGGTGGCAGGGTATGCTCAGACATGAGTCCCTTGCTCACTACACCATCAGGATTCAAGCAAGCCGGGCCGAAGACGGCTGCAATCCCAGAAACCGGTCCCCGGAAGCTTGTTTCCTTTCCAGTAAAGAATTGGCTTGGTAGTTTGGTCTGCCCTGTTCCCATGATGCACTGGGCCAGAGACAGACTAATTTGCATGTAGCCAGGTTCTGAACTGGGATGGTGCAGTGAGCTAAAAAACGGTGATGGATCAAGCCCTGATCTTTTGACTGAGTATGAGCGTTCTGTTTAACTCAGATGCTCTGTCCATCACCACCCCCTTTTCTGAATAGTTTTGGCCACTATAGGAGTGGCAGGGTATGCTCAGACATGAGTCCCTTGCTCACTGCACCATCAGGATTCAAGCAAGCCGGGCCGAAGACGGCTGCAATGCCAGAAACCGGTCACCGGAAGCTTGTTTCCTTTCCAGTAAAGAATTGGCTTGGTAGTTTGGTCTGCCCTGTTCCCATGATGCACTGGGCCAGGCACAGACTAATTTGCATGTAGCCAGGTTCTGAACTGGGATGGTGCAGTGAGCTAAAAAACGGTGATGGAGCAAGCCCTGATCTTTTGACTGAGTATGAGTGTTCTGTTTAATTCAGATGCTCTGTCCATCACCACCCCCTATTCTGAATCGTTTTGGCCACTATAGGAGTGGCAGGGTATGCTCAGACATGAGTCCCTTGCTCACTGCACCATCAGGATTCAAGCAAGCCGGGCCGAAGACGGCTGCAATGCCAGAAACCGGTCCCCGGAAGCTTGTTTCCTTTCCAGTAAAGAATTGGCTTGGTAGTTTGGTCTGCCCTGTTCCCATGATGCACTGGGCCAGGGACAGACTAATTTGCATGTAGCCAGGTTCTGAACTGGGATGGTGCAGTGAGCTACAAAACGGTGATGGATCAAGCCCTGACCTTTTGACTGGGTATGAGTGTTCTGTTTAACTCAGATGCTCTGTCCATCACCACCCCCTTTTCTGATCCGTTTTGGCCACTATAGGAGTGGCAGGGTATGCTCAGACCTGAGTCCCTTGCTCACTGCACCATCAGGATTCAAGCAAGCTGGGCCGAAGACGGCTGCAATGCCAGAAACCGGTCCCCGGAAGCTTGTTTCCTTTCCAGTAAAGAATTGGCTTGGTAGTTTGGTCTGCCCTGTTCCCATGATGCACTGGGCCAGGGACAGACTAATTTGCATGTAGCCAGGTTCTGAACTGGGATGGTGCAGTGAGCTAAAAAATGGTGATGGATCAAGCCCTGATCTTTTGACTGGGTATGAGTGTTCTGTTTAACTCAGATGCTCTGTCCATCACCACCCCCTTTTCTGAATCGTTTTGGCCACTATAGGAGTGGCAGGGTATGCTCAGACATGAGTCCCTTGCTCACTGCACCATCAGGATTCAAGCAAGCCGGGCCGAAGACGGCTGCAATGCCAGAAACCGGTCCCCGGAAGCTTGTTTCCTTTCCAGTTAAGAATTGGCCTGGTAGTTTGGTCTGCCCTGTTCCCATGATGCACTGGGCCAGGGACAGACTAATTTGCATGTAGCCAGGTTCTGAACTGGGATGGTGCAGTGAGCTAAAACACGGTGATGGATCAAGCCCTGATCTTTTGACTGGGTATGAGTGTTCTGTTTAACTCAGATGCTCTGTCCATCACCACCCCCTTTTCTGAATCGTTTTGGCCACTATAGGAGTGGCAGGGTATGCTCAAACATGAGTCCCTTGCTCACTGCACCATCAGGATTCAAGCAAGCCGGGTCGAAGACGGCAGCAATGCCAGAAACCGGTCCCCGGAAGCTTGTTTCCTTTCCAGTAAAGAATTGGCTTGGTAGTTTGGTCTGCCCTGTTCCCATGATGCACTGGGCCAGGGACAGACTAATTTGCATGTAGCCAGGTTCTGAACTGGGATGGTGCAGTGAGCTAAAAAACGGTGATGGATCAAGCCCTGATCTTTTGACTGGGTATGCGTGTTCTGTTTAACTCAGATCCTCTGTCCATCACCACCCCCTTTTCTGAATCGTTTTGGCCACTATAGGGGTGGCAGGGTATGCTCAGACATGAGTCCCTTGCTCACTACACCATCAGGATTCAAGCAAGCCGGGCCGAAGACGGCTGCAATCCCAGAAACCGGTCCCCGGAAGCTTGTTTCCTTTCCAGTAAAGAATTGGCTTGGTAGTTTGGTCTGCCCTGTTCCCATGATGCACTGGGCCAGAGACAGACTAATTTGCATGTAGCCAGGTTCTGAACTGGGATGGTGCAGTGAGCTAAAAAACGGTGATGGATCAAGCCCTGATCTTTTGACTGAGTATGAGCGTTCTGTTTAACTCAGATGCTCTGTCCATCACCACCCCCTTTTCTGAATAGTTTTGGCCACTATAGGAGTGGCAGGGTATGCTCAGACATGAGTCCCTTGCTCACTGCACCATCAGGATTCAAGCAAGCCGGGCCGAAGACGGCTGCAATGCCAGAAACCGGTCCCCGGAAGCTTGTTTCCTTTCCAGTTAAGAATTGGCCTGGTAGTTTGGTCTGCCCTGTTCCCATGATGCACTGGGCCAGGGACAGACTAATTTGCATGTAGCCAGGTTCTGAACTGGGATGGTGCAGTGAGCTAAAACACGGTGATGGATCAAGCCCTGATCTTTTGACTGGGTATGAGTGTTCTGTTTAACTCAGATGCTCTGTCCATCACCACCCCCTTTTCTGAATCGTTTTGGCCACTATAGGAGTGGCAGGGTATGCTCAGACATGAGTCCCTTGCTCACTGCACCATCAGGATTCAAGCAAGCCGGGTCGAAGACGGCAGCAATGCCAGAAACCGGTCTCCGGAAGCTTGTTTCCTTTCCAGTAAAGAATTGGCTTGGTAGTTTGGTCTGCCCTGTTCCCATGATGCACTGGGCCAGGGACAGACTAATTTGCATGTAGCCAGGTTCTGAACTGGGATGGTGCAGTGAGCTAAAAAACGGTGATGGATCAAGCCCTGATCTTTTGACTGGGTATGCGTGTTCTGTTTAACTCAGATCCTCTGTCCATCACCACCCCCTTTTCTGAATCGTTTTGGCCACTATAGGGGTGGCAGGGTATGCTCAGACATGAGTCCCTTGCTCACTGCACCATCAGGATTCAAGCAAGCCGGGCCGAAGACGGCTGCAATGCCAGAAACCGGTCCCCGGAAGCTTGTTTCCTTTCCAGTAAAGAATTGGCTTGGTAGTTTGGTCTGCCCTGTTCCCATGATGCACTGGGCCTGGGACAGACTAATTTGCATGTAGCCAGGTTCTGAACTGGGATGGTGCAGTGAGCTAAAAAACGGTGATGGATCAAGCCCTGATCTTTTGACTGGGTATGAGTGTTCTGTTTAACTCAGATGCTTTGTCCATCACCACCCCCTTTTCTGAATCTTCATTGATCATGGGCACAAAACATCTCGTGCAGATCCAAGCACTACTGAGAAACAACCTCTCAAGATCAGCAGCACTTTCAGACTCCAACACTCATTATTTAGTGTCAGAGGACGCTCAAGCTGCTCTCTCATGGGCACCAGAATATAGTGCCTTTCCGTCGGAGCAAAGGGAAAAGAGGTGTGTGTGTGGCCAAAACTCGGGCCAAGGGCTCAAGGGACTGTACACTGTCAGAGGTTTCCAGCACATAACAGGTAGAAAGCTCAAACAAACAGAAGCTCTCATTCTGTGGCAAACAAGGAACCAGCTTCTTTTTTTTCTGCAACGCCTTCCGATGAAGCAAATACTTTGCTTGGGAGGTACCATTGACGGCACGTTGATGATCGCTGTCCAGCCTCGCGACTTTCTGGTTGCAGGAATTGTAGAGCAAAGAAGTCTGTCATCCATCTGTAGCGGTCACTGATGGGGAGTGGGCTTAGTCTCGATCACAGGTCTGCAGGGTATCACTCTTCCTTTGACTCTGGAAGATCCCGCAGAACCTAGTGATATAGGAAATGTAACACAATTGTTAGTTTCCTTCAAATCAAGCACAAAAAACAGTTCATGGGTTTTAACAAGGGGACTGCAAGCAGGTGGCCTGCAATCTGCAAGGGAGTGGCAATACGCCATGGGAATCTAAATGGATGTTCTCACACAGTGGCATTATCTAATGGGGTAAATACATATTTTCCTCAATGATTAAGCCTAGGTGTTCCTAAATTCCTTATCTAGAACATCTCAAATAGAGAAATGACATAATACAGATTATCAAGGACATGAAGAAAAGTCCCTTTAAAAAATGTGCATCAAGTGCACTATGCAATACAAAGGCTAATGATCAAATGTGCAGACAAAAAGACAAGAACTAGAGAGTCCTGGTATTTGCATGATTAGAACACATCTGATCCCACCAAAAATTAAAGCAGCAGGAACAGAAGAGAACTGAAAAATTAAAATAGACATTGAAAATTCGCCATGTTCAAAAGGTAAACTTAATATATCTCCTATCGAGATGGAAAACTTGTCTTACTATAATATTGGGTCAGTTAACCAGTCTATCACTACCCCGACAGTCAGTCTGAAAAAACATTGAAGTAGGCCTGAGGAAAATTCTTGAAAACCAGTCTGGTCATACAAAAGGGAATTATACATAACATGGGGGGGTCCCTGATACATCACTGCAGTCTAGAAGTGTGAACATAAACAATACGCCCATAATAATAAATGGGCTGACTGGTGAAAGGAATATGGAAAAGGGAAATGGAACTAGGACACAACTAAAATCCCCAATAACTAAGCATGATGCGACATCGGTCAGGGGAGAAGCAACAAAAGAAAAATCTATAGGAAGAACAAGAGTTTGCTTGGGTGCCTCAGGCATGTGACACAGCACCAAGAGTACGGGGGATACAAAAAAGACCAAAGTTACACAAATGTTAACTCTACCGCTGGCAACTACACCATATACGGTAATCCTAACTAATGTTCCTGTTCTCTCTTCAGGGAGAAAAAAATGAAACCTGGTTTCCTTTCCGGTCCAGAGCCATAGAAAGGCCACTTAGGAAGCAGAATAAAACTGACTAATGTGAAATAGAAATTAGGTCACCATGTACAAGAGTCACAAATCTATAATTTATCCTTACGTCCAATCAGGATATATAATTTTAGGGCTGCCTATTCCTTACAGGAAAGGGCAGTATCGTGACTACAAATGACACAATTTGCTGTTTATTTTTCTTCAATACTTATAGCCAAATTTGACATACACTGGTGAAGTGTTGTCTGTCTGGTTCACAATATGCGAAAATTTTACCCGACTGTTGACAGCGACACGTATCGTCATACATGTCCCCTCACAACAACACGGGTGTTTTTGTAATAATTTCTTAAGCAGCAACATACAACATAAAACATGCAAAAACGCACAAAACGGACGTCAAGCCATCAGATATACTCGCTGTAAAACGATAGCATATATAAATGAGCGGTGACGCATAATACCGTGTAAGGATACCCTCCTGTTTGACAGTAGATCACCAATAGTGGGTATCTGCTGTCAAATACAACTTTCGGACACACAGAACCAGCAAGAACAATTCATGATAGAACAAAATACACAAACATAAAAAACGCATGGACATTTCTTTTCAAAGGAGTTGCGCAAAAAAAAAAACATCTCGTTTCAACCAACCAAACTCACGTGTCTTGTCAGCCTTAGAACAATCCATGAATGATCTGTAGGCAGAAGCAGAAAAATACACAACACAAAAAAAACACATTTTAACATACACAAAAATAAATTTTCATTACTTAACTGTTACTCTTGTCAGTTCACCTCGCAACATCAAGCCACCTTATTTTTACCGTTCTAAAATAAATGGTTACACTAACACTCCATGTTAATTTGGCACCTATAATTTCCACTGTGAAAAATAATTCCTAATTAGCAAATCATTTTCACTTAGGCCTGTAGCCTGTAGCCTTCAAAATTTTGGAAAAGGGCTGCATATTATTTTCTATTTAAGACTTAATGCAACACTTCTTTTTCTGTCAAATAAACGCAACTAGCAAACATTATTTTTCTTAGCGTGGAGACACAAATGTATCAGTTCTGCAGAGCATTTAACACGATGTTTGGGACTTTCAAAGAAACCCCTTTTTATTTTCCCTATTAAATTAAGTTCTTTCATTTTATTGATGTTCTCACGGAGAAACCAGAAACCCCACCTTTAGAGGCTCGTTCAGCAAGGTCATTCTGCATTCCTAGGAGGCAAAGTCCTAATTAAAAGGTCACAAATGTCAACATGACAGCCTTCTCCATTGTTTACAGGGAAACTAAAAGATAACATGTCAGCAGCGTGGCTCGAGCCAGCCTCTGCAATTCTCTCAGCCCTCAGCTTCTGCCACACTGAAGCTTGTCAAAGCCAGAAGGCCTAACTAATTTCTCCTAACCAGTAATAATTCACTCTATTTTGAAAAATAATTTCTCTTTTTTAGGCGCTAAAATTATCTCTATTCCCAGATTATTAAACTATATTTACTGTGAAAAATTCACGAAACCTAATAACACACATACCAGTTTTTTTAGAGTAAATGCTTGTTGCAATCCTATGGTACACACTTCATCAGTCTTAAATGAACAAACTTTTCCGTAGGCCTAGCTGAAGCTAGAACCTTCAACCCTGATATAAAAACAAGCCTTTGTACTGGCACATTAACCCACTGAATCATAAGAAGGCACAACCTGCAAATATATATCAAAATCTAAATGTATGCATTTACTGAAGCCTGAGACACTTTAAAAAGTACTCTAAATGAAACCAAAATGCAGTTTAAACAGTGCTTTTACTCAAAACGACTTTCATATTTTGGGCATTAAAAAATGAATATCCTACAATTGTCTTTCATAATATGTATTACTAGAATGTCTATTACATAACCCTTGAGTCAGGCATTTGAAAATATTACTTTATAAAAATGAGCTTGCTTGCGCCTATGCCAAGGGAAAATTATACACACGAATGCTTGTCATTTTAGTTATGCAACATAACTTAAATCAAATTTTAATGCTAGGAGGTCATAGTATGAGTGTTAAGCTTTATAAATATTAAAAAACGATTTTTGTAGCACTTATTTTTAATAATTATTTTTCATAATTAATAATTTTTTCTTCTAATAAAACCAATTATTTCTTTTTGTGATTGTTCTACATATAAGAGCCCGCTGCATCCCTTGCCTATCATTTAGATGCATTAACTCACAAACCTAAGCGCATATGCCAAACTTAAAACGCGTCACATTCCTGCATCACATTTTTGCGCCACATTTATTTAAAAGGACGGTTATGCAAAATTCCACCCGTGTTTAACTGGAAAAGTGCTGGCTGAATGAACATTCCTATCAAATATACTGCAGCTGAAATGTTTGCCTATGAACATCTAATACAGTGCATCTAAGGAAAATGCAGTAAATTTATTTATTTTTGTAAAAATAGACAATTTCGTTTTTTTTTTTTTTTTTGGGGGGCCTTATTTATATCTATTGAATGTTTTTCCTAATTTTATCCTTTAAGCGTGGAACGGCAGTTTTGTATATGTGCACAATTGCTCATTCTACAAACTAAAGAGCAACACATACCCATCTTAGCACATTACATGTTTCATTTCTGTATCTTTTACTCAAGTTTCTACTCAACATTAACCAACCAGCATTTTACTTAACAGACTGAAAACATCAAGAAAACCAACAAACACACATTGGGCCCACTCCATACACAAACAGAAAGGAGGTCAAACACTCAGGACACACAATACAGCGTGCTTTAGCTAAATAGAGCTCATAAGTTGGAGTTCCAACCGGAGGTATCAGACATGAACCCTCCAATCGGGAATCCCTGTTGCAACTTAAACAAAACCAAATACCAAATTTGCTATGATTAGGCATCTGCGCTCACTAACCAAGCTTCAAACTTCAAGGGGCTATCTCTATCAATACACTCGCAAATGTACGAGACCCTCGGTTTTCGAATATTGCAATGTTCAAATAAACTAAGGACCAAAGAACTAAGAACTAAGGACTGGGAGCGACCCACTTATACTTCAACTAAAGCAGATGGAGAAAAGTCTCTTCATTACCTGCCTACACAAATTGCAATTTGCATATACAAACCTATACGAACCTATCAAAGCTATACCAAACAAATAGTTGTCCAAATTCTAACTGCCAAGTTCTAACTGCACTAACAGTCTCTTTTTTTAAAAAAAACACTTACGCCAAAAAGGTTCCTCAGTCAGGAGTGACATCTTTTGGAGAGTTTAAGTCAGAAAAATCAAAAATATACTGGGCCGCAGAGACAAAGAATCCCCCAGAATCTCTGTGCACAGAGTACCTCTTTTAGTAGATTTCTGTCTTGCCTGCCCCAGTAGATTTCTGTCCTCTGACAAGATTACTCCTCCAGTTAGTCACTTCTTGATGAGGCCCATCGTTGGTCGCGCCATCTGTCATACTAGAAATCCTCAAACTCCTTCTCAGGGGTCTTACCAATAAGTAGTCCATTCAAAAGCAGCAAAGAAATCAACAGAGAATCTGAAATATGAAAAGACATCTTTATTACAATTAATTGTGAGGCTACGTCGCCCAGTCACACCTAAAGCAACTGAATGAGGCAACCTCCTGAATGGTCTCAGCACAGACCTTTTATACCATTTATTATGCCCTAGGCACACATTTTCTCTTTGAAGTACATTATTGTTGGTCACTCCCAGGACGTGCACACAAAGCACTGTATGATGACAAACCCACTTTCAAGATAAGTCCAGGCCATAAACAATGTCCACATAATGCGTACATTCTCTAGCTGACAAGGCCGGATAAACCCAAAACAGTAAGATCACAGCCCATGTCATAAATAGCTCGTGGAGGCAGGAACAGGAACAGATGGAAGTAAGATAGGCACGTTTGTGTGTAGTAAATCTTTACAATGTCCTGTGCTCTGATCTATAATCTTGATCAGCTAAAGGGCAGGAACTGGCTTGGCAAGGTTAGCCTCAAGCAACAGGGTCAGCTTTTGCCAGGTCATGCAGGAGTCAGCACAAACCCATGCTAAGGTTATGTCCTTAAATACTTGTTCTGCCACAGTGAGGGCCTACTGTAAGGGCAATCCACAAAATGGCTGCTATGCACAAGATGGAACCCGAGGGTTCAGAACAAAACCTTCAAATACACAGTGAATCCATTGGTGTAACATGACGAAAACACTTGCACTTGCTGAACTCACTGTTTACGGTCTGCTGTTACCAAATTCATAACAGAATCATGATATTTAAAACACAGGTTCAGAATTCAAGGAACCACACTAGTCATAATACAAGTACACCAGGAATATGAAGAAGAACCCACAGAATGGGCAAGCAGCAATACCAGGCTGTTCTAAGCCTAAATGATATCAACCTATGAGGTTACATGAAACATCGTACCAAAGGCCACGCCAAAGTGAGAAGGTGTTCCAAATTCTGTCTCTTCAAGTAAGAATTATACTGAATGAACAAGAGGCCAGCAGTCGAAATAATGCTGTCGTAGTCTTTCAAAGTACCAGGAGTCGTGGCACAGAGGATGTGGAAAAAGACGGGAGCTCCTGGTACTTTGAAAGACTACGACTTCAAAGACTTAGATGTGAGCCCATTTGTAATATATATTTGCGGTGATCAATGTCTTAATGTTTGGATCTTCCTACTAGCCTTGAGTGGCACATCCTTCACGGTCATGATAAAGATGGTGCATACATTTGTTATTGTGTACTGCGGTACATGACGATGTGTAGTGAAAATTGTGAACAGTGGGACATACAGGCAAGATAACTGTTGTACTGTCCTATCAGGGTAGCTCTTTGAAGAATATATACCCCTGGTCCTTTGAACTATAATACACTGTTCCTAGTATGTCAGGTCATGTTGAGATATATCGTCCATAAGGACACCTGGGAAAAAGCACTCCGGAGGGAATCTCATGCTGGAAGACCACTGCCTGTGTTGTTGATGAGTGGGCCGTGGATTTCCCCGAATACACCTTTATGTTATGCACCAGTTGTGGGAGGTGGCGGTTCAGAGAGTGATTTGTCAAGCACCATAAGCCCAGGACATGCCACTGTGGGCTATACAACCGTTCCTATAAATAGCAAAGTCCATGTGCAGAGCAGGAAGGATGGAGGCTGTAACACATTAGGGGTTCTATATCCTGGTGAGTGGTTTGTCACACAGGGATGCTACAGAATCCTTTGCAGTAGGAACAGGACAATATTTACTGTATGCAAAGACTCTACGCACAGCACAAGACTTGTGGCTGATTTTTCCAGATGCACTTTGTGCTCCAACACCCTAGGGACATTGCTGGAGATGGCAGGGGGCCGTAGACTGATAATTCATATCTATAGAGCAATACGCGACGTCCCCCTGGTGACATCATTTTGCATTCGGACCAAATGGGAGGAGGTGATGGAGGAACCCATGTCTGCATAACACTGGGTACGGGTACATGAGGGTTTACGGACTGTTAGATTCAATGCCGTACAAAAGGGGGTGGTGATGGACGGAGCATCTGAACCAATCAAACACTCACACCCATTCAAAAGATCTGGGTTTGATCCATCACCGTTCTTTAGCCCACTCTGCCACCCCAGTTCAGACATGGCTATATGCAAATCAGTCTGACCCTGTGCCTCATGGGAACAGTCCAGCCCGAACTGCCAAGCCATGCCTTCCCTGGACCGGAAACAAGCTTCCAAGGACTGGTTTCTGGCATTACAGCCGTCTTCAGCCCGGCTTGCTTGAATCCAGAGGCAAAGTGAGCAAGGGACTCACGTCTGAGCATACCCTGCGATACTTATGGCGGCCAAAGCAGTACAAAAGGGGTTGGTGATGGACGGAGCATCTGAACCAATCAAACACTCACACCCAGTCAAAAGATCTGGGTTTGATCCATCACCGTTCTTTAGCCCACTCTGCCACCCCAGTTCAGACATGGCTATATGCAAATCAGTCTGACCCTGTGCCTCATGGGAACAGTCCAGCCCGAACTGCCAAGCCATGCCTTCCTTGGACCAGAAACAAGCTTCCGAGGACCGGTTTCTGGCATTACAGCCGTCTTCAGCCCGGCTTGCTTGAATCCAGAGGCAAAGTGAGCAAGGGACTCACTTCTGAGCATACCCTGCGACACTTATGGCGGCCAAAGCAGTACAAAAGGGGGTGGTGATGGACGGAGCATCTGAACCAATCAGACACTCACACCCAGTCAAAAGATCTGGGTTTGATCCATCACCGTTCTTTAGCCCGCTCTGCCACCCCAGTTCAGACATGGCTATATGCAAATCAGTCTGACCCTGTGCCTCATGGGAACAGTCCAGCCCGAACTGCCAAGCCATGCCTTCCCTGGATCGGAAACAAGCTTCCGAGGACCGGTTTCTGGCATTACAGCCGTCTTCAGCCTGGCTTGCTTGAATCAAGTGGCAAAGTGAGCAAGGGACTCACGTCGGAGCATACCCTGCCACTCTTATGGCGGCCAAAGCGGTACAAAAGGGGGTGGTGATGGACGGAGCATCTGAACCAATCAAACACTCACACCCAGTCAAAAGATCTGGTTTTGATCCATCACCGTTCTTTAGCCCACTCTGCCACCCCAGTTCAGACATGGCTATATGCAAATCAGTCTAACCCTGTGCCTCATGGGAACAGTCCAGCCCGAACTGCCAAGCCATGCCTTCCCTGGACCGGAAACAAGCTTCCGAGGACTGGTTTCTGGCATTACAGCCGTCTTCAGCCCGGCTTGCTTGAATCCAGTGGCAAAGTGAGCAAGGGACTCACGTCTGAGCATACCCTGGCACACTTATGGCGGCCAAAGCGGTACAAAAGGGGGTGGTGATGGACGGAGTATCTGATCCAATCAAACACTCACACCCAGTCAAAAGATCTGGGTTTGATCCATCACCGTTCTTTAGCCCACTCTGCCACCCCAGTTCAGACATGGCTATATGCAAATCAGTCTGACCCTGTGCCTCATGGGAACAGTCCAGCCCGAACTGCCAAGCCATGCCTTCCCTGGACCGGAAACAAGCTTCCGAGGACCGGTTTCTAGCATTACAGCCGTCTTCAGCACGGCTTGCTTGAATCCAGTGGCAAAGTGAGCAAGGGACTCACGTCTGAGCATACCCTGCCACACTTATGGTGGCCAAAGCGGTACAAAAGGGGGTGGTGATGGACGGAGCATCTGAACCAATCATACACTCACACCCAGTCAAAAGATCTGGGTTTGATCCATCACCATTCTTTAGCCCACTCTGCCACCCCAGTTCAGACATGGCTATATGCTAATCAATCTGACCCTGTGCCTCATGGGAACAGTCCAGCCCGAACTGCCAAGCCATGCCTTCCTTGGACCGGAAACAAGCTTCCGAGGACCGGTTTCTGGCATTACAGCCGTCTTCAGCCCGGCTTGCTTGAATCCAGTGGCAAAGTGAGCAAGGGACTCACGTCTGAGCATACCCTGCCACACTTATGGCAGCCAAAGCGGTACAAAAGGGGGTGGTGATGGACGGAGCATCTGAACCAATCAAACACTCACACCCAGTCAAAAGATCTGGGTTTGATCCATCACCGTTCTTTAGCCCACTCTGCCACCCCAGTTCTGACATGGCTATATGCAATTCAGTCTGACCCTGTGCCTCATGGGAACAGTCCAGCCTGAACTGCCAAGCCATGCATTCCCTGGACCAGAAACAAGCTTCCGGGGACCGGTTTCTGGCATTACAGCCGTCTTCAGCCCGGCTTGCTTGAATCCAGTGGCAAAGTGAGCAAGGGACTCACGTCTGAGCATACCCTGCCACACTAATGGCGGCCAAATCGGTACAAAAGGGGGTGGTGATGGACGGAGCATCTGAACCAATCAAACACTCACACCCAGTCAAAAGATCTGGGTTTGATCCATCACCGTTCTTTGAATCTGTTAGATTCAATGGCAGATTTAAATTGATACAATACAATTACGTGCACCAAAAATATGTCTCCCCAGAAACTTTGCATGCCATATTTACTACTCGGTTTGATAGCTGTGCGCGCTGTGGAAGCCTGGCAGCAGAGTTCATGCACATGGCATGGTCTTGCCCGTCTCATATGGGCAGGTGGTGTTGGGAAACCCAAATAGAGCCACTTGTTGGACCATGCAGCTAAGGTTGCCACAAGTGTTGCTGGGGCTGATTCGCTCCCCTTCCAATAGTTTGTCTTACTTGTCATACTGTTAGAACAATTCTGTATAACCATAAAATGGCAGGGAGTGGAACCCCCTAGGATATGGAGACTAGCTCAGGGATGTTTCCGAATGGGCGACTGCTAAAGGAATTCAAATGAAGCATGTCCACAAAAATGAAAAATTAGAGGATGATTTAAGCGCATGGGCAGGCAGTCATCTGATTTAAAGGAATCCCCAGAGGATATGTCACTTGTGGAACCAGCTTTAGGATGTAACTGATGTCCACATGTTTACTGGGGAGTAAGGATAGTTTCTAGGTCCCATGTGGAAACGTATTCGGACATCGTAGACTGATTAATATAATGCAGAATTGATTGTCTAGGCTGTGGCCATGTACAAGAGCAGGGGAGGGTGGGAGGATTGTTGGGGTTTGTTTTAATTGGTCTTACCGAGGCTCAGCCACTGATGTCGAAATGCAAATCTTCTGATTATTGCTGCTGCCAATTGTTTTCTATGAAACCTCAAAGATCATTTGAAAAAACAAATTAATTCCAACTGTACACTTCAAAGTGAATACATTTCAGCAGGTCATTTCCATCAGAGATTTCCTAACAAAGGTCAGCCTGCAGGATGCATAAATACATGTCCCTGCAGCTTCTTGTCCTCAGAAATTATTCAGGTTCTCTGTGGGTATCAACATTGGCAGTTTCCCCAGTCTCTACAAATGACCTAGCTCTTGTCGTAGGTGTCCTTCATTCTTGAGGGAAATTGGTCCCTCCCTACCTGGAGGTGCTGCTAATCCAAGCTGCATCTTAAAACATGTTCTTAGAGTACACAGCCTTGATGGTGTGGACTCTCCAGGATTTCGTATTTTCGATCAACCAACCAAAATCACTCCTTCTGCTATTGCAGAGACTCTGGTATATAAGGGCGGTATTCAATACAGTCCAAGGATTAGTCATTCTTACAGATTCCAGGAGGATGAAGCTGAGGAGTATTGTACAGGAATTGATTGGGAGTGGAGAAGTTACAGCAAGAGATTGTGGATCCATGGGAATATGGTATGAAATATGAATGGGTTCTGCTTTTATAGCTCATGTTTTTAGGGAAGGGGATATTTTTCCTCATTTTCCCTTGTCCTTTTTTTCTTTTGGGTAGCAGCATTGAGCATAGTGGCATGGTCTCCTCTCCATCTGGTCCAACTAGTTCACCACATCAATTCCAATCATTTTGAGCCTAGTGCACTTTATATACAGTACCAGAGATTGTATGATATCGCTGCCAAACAGAACCAAATTTGAAACAAAGTGGAATGGCGCACCCAGAGATATCTAAGTCCAGAAATATTTTGTTTGGTAAAAAATAGCCTTCTTTTATTTAATTTTGAGGATACAATGAGGATGCGAGGCAATCTTGTACCTGTGATACGGATTCAGGTATCAACTTGAGGGACACTACTGCCCCAGTTAATATAATATATCAATTTCGAATATTCATCATGAGCTCGGGTTCTTGGCAGACTTGGTCTAGGGACATGGATATTTCTGAATCGAATTGTACCAGACTTGGCCAGTGAATATGGATTTTGCTAAATTCATTGGTTAAATCAGGAAACAATAATTATTAAGACATGAGAACACCCTGAAGAAGTTCAAATGCCTTTTTGAAAGAAATGCATTGGCTGGATGATCTTTTGATGGGTTTATGCAATTCATGAGAATTAAATAAAAGAAGAATAATTTTTACAAAACCAAAAATTTGTGGGTGCACCATTCTACTTTGTTCAAGAGGTTAGAAGAGTATATCATTTAAACTCCTAAATAAGGGTTTTCGGTGATAGAATATTAATTTTATGGCTTCAAAGTTATATCCAAAAATCAATTCTACCTTCCACAAATAACAAGAGATAATTCTCCTTGCATTACAACAGGAGGGTGTTACCACAGACCTATGATGACACCTCTTAGAGGTGGTATAAGGTCAGCAGAGTTGAGACATTCTGACAGTCTATTCATTAAGGTTAGCCCTGTGAAAAGAGGAGAGCAATCCTCATCTTCCACTCTAGATGGGTGAAGATAGTTATTTTCTCAAGTCATCAGGCAGTAGTTAAGGACATACCAGATGGCATCAAGGCATATTCTACTAGGGGTATTGAAGCCTTTTGGGCAAAGTGGGCAGGTGTTACCATCTGGGACATCTTAAGAGCCACTGCTTGGCTGTTCTCTTGAACGTTTGTGCCACACTAAAGACTTCATGTGGCTCAAAGCTCTGAGTTATCATTTGGTTCCCAGCTAATCATAGGATCAGTGTCAAGTTAAGAGCCCTATATTTCTTCCTGGTTCCTTCTGGCACTTGAGTGTATATGTTTAATTTTGCATGTGTTCTATAAGTTGGCCTTGTGGAAGAGAGAGGCCAGAACTCAAGTCTGGTTTAATTGAATACAATGATTGAATGACAATAAAAGTCTTCCCTAAAATGTAGAGATTAAAGTAGTCTTTTAGGCTGATAAAGAGATTATTGCATTAGCATACCTCTGATAGTAAGGAATGGGACATGGACGGAAAAAGAGGAGGCAATGGCCGGGTTATGTACTGGTGGATTCTTCCTTACTCGTCCCATCTACCTCTGCCACCCCGTTCGTTCATCACCCTCCGCTTAGGGCTTGTTTTAAAACAGGAAGGGGTTGTGGGTGAGGGAGTGTTTTATGGGAGGTCCTATGACTTCTAATAGAAAGTGAAAACAGCTTAACAGTGGGGAATTCTATAAAGTGAATGGACAACTTCCCTACAATAGTAAGTAATGGACTCAGTAAGGTTGAAGTGGAGCACCTATCATGTAACTACCAGCCTTAAATGTATTTTGTCTCCAAATATCAATTTTAAATATATCCTTTTCAATTTTGGAACAATACCTAATTCAACCAAACAAAAGATTTTCATTTACCAAGTTGGCTGCCTAGTTACATTAGCTCCCGAACTACTCGCTGGAGAACACTGCTGTATGTCTTTTGCTACTTAATGTCTCATTTAAGAATTTACAAAGCACGTCAATCATTTTTTCAAAACAATATTTTGCTAAGAAATCACAAATAGATGACATTGCATGAAAGGATTTTCTCTGCCCAAGAACCAGGCCTCTGAAATGCACAGGAGATTAACAAGTTGTTTTTCGATCAATAGTAGTTGAAGCTCGTATTGCCACGTTGACCTGTCTCTTATCGAAAATGTTTTGCACATGGGCAGAGGTAATCAACCTGAGAACGCAGTATATTTATATATTTTGGGATTGTGTAAACTAAAACACATCATGGACATCGAACAAGAACTATTAACACTTCCATTTATAATAAAGATAAAGGTATGAAGAAAATTATCGTTAGAAACAGCATTAACCTTTTCATTCAAGGCAGTGAATGAGGGGACATTTTGAAGAGTACATTAATCACGATAAAAGTATCCTTGGCCAGTGTATGCTCCTGCAAAGCAGCTAAATAAGATTACATAATATTACATCTAAATGAATCGTGAAAATATTTACCAGAGTTTATTAATTAGTATACCATATGCATAGCGCAGAGGTATGAACTGAAAGCACACATATATAAATAGACGGGGGCGAGAAGTGGTAAATAAATGGTTAACATGTAATAAAACGATTTCTTCGACATTAGGAATACGTTGAAGTTACAGACAATAATAGAAATACTGAGACAATGGTCTAATTGTTGGTCTTGCTTTTACTGGGGTAATTGCAGCTTGTACGTTGCTGGTTGACATGATCTTTAATGTGATTTTCCCCAGATAATTGCTGTAGTGGGAGCAGCTATTTTCTCTGGATTTTTTTTAAACACGTCATGCAACTGTTGAGCACATCTGAGTGTTGTCTAGATTTTTAACTATGATTAACTGTGACAGCAATTGCAATGTATCCTCCAAGATGCAGGAAAATTGAACAGCGTGTTTTGTCTGTAGGCTAGGCCATGAACACAGTGCTGTGATCCATTTCAATTTCTTTGACAGTTTATTAAAAAGTAATAAAAAAGAACTCCAGCCCCTACAGGAAGCACATGGCCCTCATTTTGTCATGATGTGATAGGGTTTTGAGCCAGATTGCACGTTTCTGCAAAGTCTAGACCTTCCCCCTTCTGCATCCAACCCTATGCATTCCATGAGCTTCAAATGAATATTCATCTTTTTCAACACAAAAAGTTCCCTTTAATCAATGTATTTGTGTATGTATGTGTATGGTATTGGTTATAAATTGGGTTACTGGTTGACTGGTGTGTGAGCTCTAGTTAAGCAGCAACCACAATCCTAGTGAGTGTAAGCTACAAGCAAAACCCAAATTACCATGTGCTCAACCCCTGATAGGTTGGCACCGAGCAGTCACTCTTAGCTTAGAGGCAATGTGTTAAGTTTTTGTGGAACACTGCAACCAGTAACACAGTCAAAACACCACACGAATAGGATCCCACTCTAGTTTAGAATATTAGAGCTTAATTTGATAAATAAAAAAAAGGCAAAAAGGACAAAAATCCAATCAATAGAACCGGCGTTATGAATTTTTAGGGAAGAAACGGCAAAATAGCACCTAAAAGCAGAAAGCTCCAGTCGCGGTTATTTGGTCACCCTGGACTAGTTCAAAGTCAAAATATCAGGCCAATTGCAATGGAGCATGAATTCGATTAAATCCCAAACTAGTCTACTGAAGTTTTACCTTCTCAACTTTTGTGCCAAGAGTCCCGTTCGCATAGGAGAGGGTTGCGAATAGCAAGGAGAGCATCGCAGGCGTTTGTCAACATTGTGCAAAGATGGGTACACTGGAGCTTCATGTTGGCCGCCCCCCACAGGCTGTTGATGCTGCTTTGCAAAGAGACAGGCCTGCGGCAGCACGCAATAAATTCAAGTGCAAGTGGCATGGTCTCTGTGTGTACAGGCATGTTTGCACTTTCGAAGCATCCAAAAGCTTGATATATGAGCCTGTGAGCCACACCAAGGGTCCAGGACCTGAGAGGCACCAGGAACTCGCTGCAGATGGGTCCAGAAGAGGTTGGGGGGCATTTTATGTCACTGAGGCTCCGATCAGGAGGCCAGTAGACTTGCCCTTTGAGTCACTGTGGGGTCCTGGGTTCAAGATGAAGTTGTAGATCCAGTCATTCTTCCCCAGACAAGAGGGCAGCTCCTCAGCAGTTCCTTTAGAGCAACAGTCCAGCAGATTGACAGTTGTGTAGCAGCACAACAGTCCTTTTTACTGGCACAGTATCCACAGGTTCAGAAGTGTACTGAAGAGTTTGTGCCTGAGGTTCTTCATTTGTACATAGTTGTGTCTTTGAAGTGGGAAGAAGGATGTAGAGGCATGCCTTTGAAGTGAAAAGATGCTCTGCCTTCACTGGCTCCAGCCTAACTACAGGGGGTATGAAGCCCTTTGTGTGGAGACAGGACACATCCTATCCAAGTTTAAGTGGGGCTGTGCTCAGCTCCCCTCTCCCATCCTGCCAGTGATGGCTCATCCAGTCACACCTAGGCTTCCATTGTGTGTGGCTGTCTAACAGGAATACACAAAGCCCCACTGTAAACTACACCCAGTCATGAGACCAGAGACAGGCTGCAGGTACCAAATGGCTAAGGCAAAATAATACCAACTAGCTTATAGTGGCATTTTCAGAATTGTAATTTAAAATCCGAGGTCATCATAAGTTAGGATTTTAAGTTAGGATGCCAGAGACACTAAACATGATCCAGTTACCATTTCCCATTTGGAAATTACACTACTAAAGTGTAATAAGGTAATTCCAATGGGGGACGTAGGCCTTGCAGTAGTGAAAAGCGAGTAGTGAAAAGTGAGTTTTTCACTATTGGTACATGTAAAACTTAAAGTGTGCAGAGTCCTAAGGCCAACTAAAACGACTTCAGCAAAAATGTGAAGGCAAAATGTCTGGGAATGACCCTGAAGAAAGTGCCAAGTCCAACAGTATTCCTAAAGCACAACCCTAACCAAAAGGCAGTGGTGTGCTGTACAGTGTAATCTATCTCTAAATCATTAAGGCTCGGTCAGCCTCAAACTTCTTCAACTTGCCAGTTTGCTTAAGATAACCTATTTTATTACCCATAACAGATTTCAGTTTTTTGACCCAGGTGGTAGCATAGCATCTTCAGAACTCTATTTAAGTCCCTCTGCAATCAATCACACAAAAAATATAAAGGTATTCCAGTGCCAGAAACATGAATAGCATCTTAAAAGAGCACCAGCAAGGCAATACAGTGGTCTGGGAGGATGTCTATCCACATATCTTACTGTTTTCAGAGACGATTGAGCAGCAATGTTATAACAGAGAGTAATGCAATAAAATACATGCTCAACTGTCAAGGGTAGTGAGGCAGCTGTATATCTATTAGGGAATTTAACTCAGAGAATGTATATATGTGCACTGTAGATAGTTAAGTTAATAACTCTAGAAATATTGAAACCTGAAATTTGAATTTACAGGAAGTGAGTAAATTGCCATAATAATTTACATCCAGTCTTTTGCAGGACCTACCTTGATATAATTTGCCCATCTTGCCCAAATTTTATTATATAACCACTTTTAGTCTGTTGCCTATAGACCTGAGCAAATTGACATTCGCTAGAGTGCTTCTGAAAAGGTATCTCTGAGATAACCAAGCTTTATGATTGTCTGGATGACCGTAATTAGGAAGGGACAATTCCTCTTTTTTCTAGTCTACGTTTCTGTAGCTATGATTTTGTACATGGTAGGTTAACTCGCCCCACGCATAACCCTCCTCTTTTCACAGCTGGGCTTGGGACCGGCCACGGCATCAGGAACTCTTACCAGGGAATGACCTGCAAGATAGTCCATGGAGGATAATCATGGAAGCTTTCGAAGTGGAGACCAGAGTCCGCCAAGTTTGTCTGCTCTCATCTTTTCTCTTCCTGCTGGTCATAGACTGGGTCATGAAGACATCCACAGCAAGGGGAAGGAATTGGATCCAGTGGACACCTTGGACTCAGCTCAGTGACCTAGACTTTGAAGACGACCTGGCCCTACTCTCCCATACCCATCTGCAGATACAAAAGAAGATGGACAAAATGGCAGCCACATCAGCTCAACTTGGCCTCAACATCCACAGGGGGGAAATGAAGATCCTGAAAATATGGCCAGCATTACTGCAGTCACTCTTGCAGGCGATGCACTGGAAGAGTTTGAAGTCTTCACCTAACTGGGCAGTGTCATAGACAAAAGTGTGACATTGACGCCATTGTCAAGGCAACAGTGGTGGCTGGTGACATTTGAAAGTGGTGGGGCGTAAAATTGTCGTAATGCACTGCGGCGAGCGAGTCCGACCACCCTAAGGTGGTATGGGGGGTTCTCCCCCTGAGAAAACATTGAAAAAAGAGTGGGTAAATGGTGCATTTTTAAGCAAATTTGAGGAAGCAGACAGCTTAATAATGCAATGAGATTGAATTATTTATCATTTAAGAAACTGCCAATTTTTATGAGCTGTAGAGGACAACCTTTGCGTATGCTGATGTTATCATTTGCCCATAGTAACCTTTGAACACACTGATACACTTGTGATAGTTTTAACTATACAATAAATACATTCATTCACTGTGCAGTGCTGTACAGTGCCTTGAACTGGGGACCATGACAACCTTCCTATGCCGCGCTAGGAGAAGGTTTATATGGCTGCCGCCGGTACTGGTTTGAAAGCTCTGACATCATCAGCTTTCACTGGAACTACTCTGCAATTCGGACACACTTCCTCTGAAAACTGAAACCCTGCTAAGGTCCCAGATATTAACCCTTTCAACAATCACCACGTTACCCCCTTCAACTCCCTGCACATTCTGAATCACATTCTTCAGTGAGACTCAGAGGCATTCTGGTACTTGCAGTCTTTCACACCACGTCAATTTTAGTATTCTGGAGTTGTTTTCTAGTGAGACTGCTGTATTCTGGTTCCTTCAGCCATTCACATCACAGTCTTTCCTGTATTTTCTCAACTTAAAGTCAATATAAAATGCATCTAATTAATCACCTTAGATACGTTCTACAGATAGTTTTCTGATGCTATGTGAGTTCTGGGTAATTAAATGAGTATACTATGCCATGAAGAATAGAGACAAAAATGTGCGTCACACAAACAATTACCTCTGCTCAGCTATCAATAAAAGAAGAGAGATTCCACTTGCAGAAGCCATTTTACACATATATATATATTTTTCGTCTACAGGTGCAGTTTCGACAGCTGATTGGAGCACAAGGTTACACGCATAAGCACCGTATCAGCCAAGGGAGGCCGAGAAATAAAAACAGAAGGAGCCTCCCTCAGCCACGCAGTTATTAAATCCTGACCCCTATTTTAAGAAGCATGGGGATTTCGGTTAGCATAGGGGACAGGGGAATAATGGCATTGAAAAAACGCAGGCGGCCGTGCACAGCTCTGTGATTAAGTAAAGGTCAGGCTTGGTATTCCCCTGGTGAGGAGAATGGGTTATAGCAACTGGGCTAATTAAACAAGAGAGAAACTGCAGTGCACCATCTCGCCATGGCTAACCAGAAACAAAAACAGCCCTCTATAAATTGACATATAAGATGGCTGACTCATTAACTCCACAGCAGGCCTAGCCATTGGACAACCAGAATCCTTTGACGTCAAAACTACCTCTCATCTAGGAAACACATACCTTAGGCAAAACGGCATTATTACCATACCAGGGAGACAACATAGTGAGCCCAAGCAAGTACCCAAGCTAGATCACGTTGTGCTCAAGGGGACATGGTGGTATGCCTTTTTTGGTGAATCCCCAAGGTGCACATGAATTTTCCAAGCTCCATAATCAAAGGCCGAGCGTGTTTCCGCCCAACAAAGCACCTGGGCACGCGTCGATAGAAGGATAAGCAATGCCCCTGCGACCCGTGCTTCATCCGCAGTGATTGACAAAACTAGGGCGCTAACTGCGGTCACAAGCTGGTCCCTCTCTTCTTTCTTTGGATGTTGCAGAGAACAAAGTAAAATATATATATATCTCTGAGGAAACTGGAGTAAAAGAAGGCGGGTGATTTTGCACTGTTTGATCTTGAACGTAAATTTGTATGCCATTTGGAAGCTGCTAAATTGTAAACTTAGACCTGGGATTCTCTAGCTGCAGTCGCCCCCGGCATGACGGGCGAGTGGGATGGGGGTGGAAATGGGGTCATCGCTGGGGGAGGGGGAGGAGAGAGGGGTTTAATTGAATTAAAATTAAAATTAAAATAAAACTTACCTTCTTCAGCCCTCCTCAGCTCCTGGCCGCCTGGCCGGGGCCCGAGTGGCGCTTTTTCCACTGCTCGAGTCCTGTCCAGTCCTTAACAGGAAGCACCCACCCACAGCCTCCCTCCCTCCCCTCTGCCAATCACAACGCTGCAATGGCAGCGTTGTGATTTGTGAGGCACAGGGGAGAGCGCCCTATCCGGGTGCCTAATGGGAGGCCCTGTTCTCTATGTAGCCTGCATGAAGCCTACATTAGGGAAAAGGGAGAGTGCGCATGACTGATTTTGCCGGCACCAGGCCGACCGAAATAGTCGGGCCCAAAGCATTGGGCTAGCCACTCCCCCCTTACCCTTGAGAAGGACAGCCCACCCGCCCCCACACACAATCAGGCACTTCTGCTTTCTCACAGTGCAAGAAGCAGAAACCTAAAATAGTAGTTTTACCATTTTAAGTTTCTGCTTCTTGCACAGCATGAAAGCAGTGGGGTGATGCCCCCATGCCCCTATGGGGGAGCCGCCACTGCAAGGCAAGAATCTGGAAACCGAGGGCCACCTTAATTCAGCTAATGAAGATCTGGAACTCCAAGGGCCTAACGCTAATAACCAAGATCTGGCTTTTTAACACCAATGTAAAGTCGTTCCTTCTGTATCTTCTGTATACAAAAACAACTTGGAGGACAACAGTGACCCCCACCAACAAAGTCCAGACTTTAAACAACACCCGTCTGAGGAAAATCCTCCAAATCCACTGGCCAAACACCATTAGCAACTACGACCTACGGCAGCAGATTTTCAAACTCTCTGCTCATGAAGAAATCATGAAAAGATACTGGAGTTGAACAGGCCAACGCCTCCGCAAACCCTCATCAAAAACCACCAGGCAAGCCGTCACCTGGAACCCTAGAGGGTAAAAGGAAAAGAGGAAGGCCAAAAAACACCTGGCGTCGACGCCTTGAGGATGACTGCAAGGAGATGGATTACACCTGGAGTTAGATTGAAAGAAAAGCCCAGGACAGGGATGACTGGAGAATACTGATTGATGACTTAAACCCCAGGAGGGGTAGCAGACAAAAATAAGTAAGTATAGAAATGGTAGTGAAAAAAAAAAATGTACTAAGCAAATAGGTCTGAAAGAGAAATTGGCACCAGAGTGATCATTTTCACTGTATTTAGATGCCACACAGAGAATGACGCATGTTCTCACCCCAAAAGTCTTTCTTGATCTTGAGTAAAAGTCAGCCATTATGCCATTTGCATAGCTCCTTGGTCCTAGAGATAACTAGTATTCCTAAATATCTGATAGGAAGCAAGGTGTTTCTACTTCACTACTCAGTGGTGAGTATTTCAGCAGAGGCAAGGGAAACTATTACTTCCATTTTACTTTTATTAAAATGGTTCCAGAGATCCTGGAAATATTATATAACATGGTATATACATATTCAATTATCTCTACAGGGATAGGACAATATTGTTTGCAAAGAGACACATTTTTGAAACATCTGAATTGTGGACAGTAAGTTACTCTAGAAATATGGGCAATAATAATGGAGCATGTCTAGGCTTAAGGGGTTACCCTTTCCATTCTTACTGATCCAGCAGATATTCTATTAATAAGAATTTTATTGGTGAAACTGGTGTAGAGTGACATTAACTGGGAAGGGAAATTCATTTTTTGTTAAAACTGCTTCCAGTAGGCCCAGTTCACCAGCTCAAATGCTTTTTCTGCTTTGAGAAATAGAACCACTAATGGTGTGCTGTATTAATCTAGTCTACAGAAACCACTATGAGACAATGCACACTAGAAAGCATCCATGTATGAAGTGCAATTGCTCTAGATCCGTAAGGCCCGGGATCATACTGGCCAACCACTTTGATAGTAGCTTCATGAAAATATTATATTTGATGTTCAAACGTGATAGGTTGGTATGACCCTCAGAACTAGAAGTTCTTCACATGTTTCAGATATGACACTAGTTTGCCCTACCAAAAAGACTTGGACATATCTTGACTCCCCACATAGAGTGTTAAAAGGGAAGCAAGCCTTGATACACTCCAACAGGAGTAGTGTTTGTACTTTGAAGGGGTGTCCATCCTTTCCAAAACCAAAAGGTTGTATGTCGATATGGCAAACCTTGGGTCTTCTGTGTTAAGATGAGTTGCTCCTTGCTACTGTATTTTTTAAGAGCAATTGAAGCTAGAAAGTACTCAACTATGAGACTGCTACGTTGTAGCAACTGCCCATTTTCAAAGGCAATGTTTAATGCCCTTGAAGCCCATAAGGAATCTTGCTATTTACTGGCAGTTGTAGATATTGAGAAATTGGGTTCCCTATTTGTCGAAGCAGTAGAAATGGTGACATGCTACGGAACTTCAGCTGTACAAAAGTGAAGAGATGCTGGCCAGATGTTATGACACTTGCGAAGACACATTGGTAAGACTGTGTAGATATCTTAAAGAATTCCTTCATAGTTACAGAGAAAAAATAAGGGTGGTTAATTATTTCCAGAAGTAGAATGTGTATTGCTGTAAATACATGCAGTACCTTGGAGACTGCACAGCTCATGCTCTAGAATGAAAGGCAGATTTTGATAATGAACATCCTGGATGAGCCATATAAACCCAGAATCTAACTCACATGCCTTGCAACATGGCTATTTGCTTTCTGCTGCACTGGTCTTCTCACTGGAGTTCTGCTGGTGAATAGTTTAGCTATGTCTGGATTGAAGGTTTCTAGACAGATCGAGCCAATATTTGCTGGAGATTTTAAGGCACAGTAACATAAATGAAGATACTCATAGATATTTGACTATTGACAGCTGGTCTACTGTATTGTGCAATAAAATGGCCTATAGGTTAAAAACATGCTCAAATGGATTATTTTAAGGTCATAGCATGCATTGTGTCTTATGGTGAGGTGTTATGACTCAAGATATGAATTGTATGTTTTACATAGTAACAGATTAATTGAAAAGTATCTGAGCCCATAGACTACAGGACATTACTGTAATTTATGTTTTTCAGAGGTATCTGCTTGGCCGAGTGGATGAGGAGCAGCCGTCTGAAACTGAACTCTGACAAGACGGAGGTCCTCATCCTAGGCCCCACCCCCTCCATGTGGGACGACTCCTGGTGGCCGACCACACTGGGAGCAGCTCCAACACCCATGGACCACGCACGCAACCTAGGACTCATCCTCGACCCCTCCCTCTCCATGTCGAAACAGATCAACGCCATCTCCTCCTCCTGCTTCAACACCCTCCGCATGCTCCGCAGGATCTACAAGTGGATCCCGACCAAAACAAGAAGAACGGTGACCCAGGCCCTCTTCAGCAGCAGACTGGACTACGGCAACGCACTGTATGCAGGAATCCCGGCCAAACACCTGCGACGACTACAATGCATCCAGAACGCCTCAGCCTGACTGATCCTCAACGTCCCCGGCCACAGCCACATCACCTCCCACCTAGGAGACCTGCACTGGCTCCCCATCAACAAGAGGATCACCTTCAAACTCCTCACCCACGCACTCAAGGCACTCCGCTCCGCCAGCCTCGCCCTCGCCGCCGTCCCGCTTATCCATCGAATGATCTCCGGCGGCAGATCCTTCTCCTTCCTCGCCGCCAAGACCTGGAACACCCTCCCAACCCATCTACGACAGATCCAAGACCTGCTCACCTTCAGAAGGCTCCTCAAGACCTGGCTCTTCAAGCAGTAGCGGCACCTCCCCCCCCCACCACAGTGCCTTGAGACCCTCACAGGTAAGTAGCACGCTCTACAAGTTCACTGATTGATTGATCCATCATCTCCCATACTCCTTTATCTTCAGTAATTTACAAAAACCTTCAGAAGTAACACATCAAAGGTGATTGATACTGAGGATATTTTTTAATATAAATAGAATTAGGCATAGACCAATTAAATACATTTTTAATTAAGAAAATTCAGAAAAAGCTATTGATGTTTAAAGTTATTATATAACGATCTTGATCTTAACAGGATTTGCTCCTTTCTGTAATTTGTTTATTCGCTGGCATTTCCTTCCCACATGTGTTTCCTTTCTTGCTCTCTCATTGTGCCAGTCACAGCTTGCAAGCAATAAGGGGCATACCTTGTCGTGTATTTCTATAGGTTCTGAATCAGTCCCCCTATTCCTGACCCTATTCTGGTTAAACTAACTATCAAGTTAACTAACAGTCAGCCCATGAGGCAAGAAAACCCCCATGATGCAGATACCGTTATCTGACGCAGTCACACTACGGCACAGGAACGTGTTATCTGATTAGGTCATAACGCTTGAGATCTAATTAGACAAGCGACATTCCTCCAGCCCCTGATAAGGCATACGACGTTCTCATAACAAATCAAACTTATGACAACCTGGAAAATCCGTGCGGCCATTGTTTTGATTTCACAGAGAACTTTAGTAAAGAATGTGCTAACGAGCAAGTCGTATGACATCTTTATTGACGTACCTATGTCCATCCTTACGTCAATCTCGGCACCTTTAAGGTATAAATATTGCCGACCTTGCCCTATGCAAACACACGCGTGGTGACAAGACGGAGCAGCCATACTTGCCGAAGCCGAGAGCAGAAGCAGACCCCGCTGGCAGCAGCCCCGCCTTCCTGACGCGCTGAGAGACGCGCTGCTATCTCAAGCCGAGAGACCCAGCACCGGCGCTTTCGGGCAGCCCTCGCAGGCAGCCTGGAATATCGAGAGCAGAGAAAGAGATACCATTCCTCATTCATCCTAACTTCCAGGTACAGAACTGAATAACCCCTCACAGAGAATTCTTTAGTTATTCACTTGGCAAAAACAAACTTAACTTAAACTGTAACTTTCTATTCCCGCCCACGCATTAGACTTAGGTCAGGTACACGGGGTAGGCGTATTTAGAAACACCAGTTGAGTACGTTTAGTCAAATGTATATGTGTATGTAAATATATTTTAATCATTTTAAACATCATATGGCTCAGAAACCATATCAATGTTTTTACAGTATTATTTTATACTATTGCTTCTAATGTATGCACTTTACTTAACTATAAGTATTGCAATAATATCGATCCATTTCTCTTGTACGAGAAAAGAGACTGATCAATAAATAACATCTTTTATTGAACACGCCCGTCTCTTCCTTTTCTCTACATTCTGATGAGACTAAGAATGCACGTACTGACTGAGTAAAATAATTGCCTTGTGCTCACACGACTCTTGAGATTGACTCTTGATTAGGGGAGAGCAAAGTTGTCATGTTCTATGGTTGTCAGAAACTAAATCCCTTCTTGTCTAATCAGGGGAGTTAATCCCTTCCTTGAACATTCGAGAAAGTTTCTAGCGAACTCTGAGCTTAGCTGGCAAACCCAAAAATTAAGTCTAGCATCGACAGTAGTAGACCTAGTTAACGTCTGGCCTAGGCCTTTACTGCTGTAGGTACTATTCCAATGCGCAGAGCCTATTGGGAAAATAGGAGCTACACTACATGGCGCCCAACGCGTTTGGAAAGGGCGATAAAACTAACGTAAGACATTTAGAGTAACTCAGTCGTGCTTTCTCACTCAGACCCCTTTTTCCGAATACTCCAAAGACGTCTGGAGTGGGTGAAAGGTAATATCCTCCAAAACCTCGCAGGAGGGAACTCCTATGTATGGTTCTTGGTCAAGTCAACGTTGAAGGATAAAACAGTTCCGAAATATTGTGCATCTTATCTTTGTTCCATAAAGAAACCTGATCTGCAAATAAACATAATACCATCCTGACAGTAAAATGTCAGAAAGTGATGAAGAAAGAGAGGCAGTTAGATTAGCAACTGAACTCGCAGATGCTGATGCTACCATGCAAGCAGCAGACGCGGATATAATACTCATTCCGGTCATTAAAAGGAGATCTATAACCTTAAAACTTATAGAAAATGGACTGACACCTAGAGGTGGCACAGTCATATTCGTAATCGAGGCACACGAATATCGGCAGACAGAGGTATACTATTCATGGATACATTTTCCAGCAGCAAATGCTGTAACAAAGTACTTCCACTATTACAAAGTAGAGGAACCTCCTGAAACGTACACTCCTTTCAAGGAGGTGGAAGTACCACTCAAATTCCAAGAGCATTTGCTCTTATTTGATGGCGCCCTAAAACATAACAATCACATTAAAAAGCTCGGTCCTTTAGGAAGACCAGGAGCAACGTGGCCGGTCTTAGCCGGATACACACCACATCCAGACATCGAAAGAATGCCTGCAGCAGAGCTGTTAATACAGCTAAAACAACTACTAAAAATTCATAGACAATTAGTTCAGTATGTAATGCGGACTTCAACAATTCAGCCAGCGATTAAACTTCCACAGCTGACCCCTCACCAGGGGAACACAAATAAAATTACACCACAGAACATCCAATCCTGCCTAGGTAAAGTTCCAGCTAAACGGGAACAAATACCATTCTGGTTGGCACAGAAAATCACCCAAATAGAGGCGGTGTTTCCTGACACCACCCCGCTGGAAAAACACAGGATTCTGACTATATGTCTCCCAATGGGAATCGCACCACACATTGAGGACTGTGACACTTGGGGTACAGTCTTTGCTTCCATCTACACAAAAACGCACGGTGTCCCATCCATTTCGGTGATACCAGATGTGCTAAAACAAATTCAAGATGAATACGGTCCAGAACCTGCTTTAACTCTTGGTATGAAATTACTAAAAGACTTCAAACAGGTTTCGGCTATATTACTAGCCAACATAAAAGGTGAAGCAGCAAACGTGGCGATCCGCCAGAGGTTAAAAGAGACAGATATAGCAGACCAACCAGCTGAAATTGCCAGAATCATAGAAAAATCTTATGAAGAACTAGGCAGAGATAGTCTAGGTGGAATACCAGTAAAACCGCAACTGACTACAAGTCCAGAAAAAATATTTTTTAATAATAATAATTCACCAAAAAAGAACTGGGATGGAAACAAACAATCCAATCCTAAAGAAAAGAAATTCCAGTCCAGAGGAAGGTCTCCTAGGCGAAGAGAGAAATCTCCAAACCAAAGACAGAGGTCACCGCAGAGTGACCCCTCTGGGAATAGATATAACCTTAGAAATAGGGATAATATTAAAAAACCTGATAGATATCAAGACATTGATACACGTCCCTCTCAATCTTTTCAGAATTCCTCGCAGAAATCGGAAAGAAGAGGACGATCAGAAGAGCACGCCAAGTCCAAAGACAAGGAACCTGCTCAGCAAAAAAAGAAATTACAATTTCCAAAAAAGAAGGTAGCCAGTATCAAGGTAGTTAACAATGCCGAGAATACTGAGGACACAACTGAAAAACGGAGAGTGGGCTCAGACAATGCTAGACAGCGCAGCAGAGGTGAGCATAGCTCGCAAAGTCCTTATGAATCATCTGGAGACAGTGGACACGAATGAATACCTTCAAGTGGAAACTGCAGACACCAGAGTTAGCAAGCCCCACAAGATATACGAGATAACATTACGTATAGAGGGAGATAAGACTAGGAAAATAAGGGGACTATTTTGGGATAACCTCTCAAAGGGTTATGACATCCTTCTAGCTGAAAAAGACTGGCCACCAGAGTTTGTCAGGGAGTGCCCTCATGGCGAAGAAGTAATTATGCCTGCCTTCTCGAATCATATCCCGATTCATAAAAAATATACACTTGCTAGAAAGTGGGCAGTGGCCTTAGCACCTGCTTTATATAAAAATCATGTAGGATGGGATGAGGATTCTCCTCCTCACAAAATCCAGTTAAAATCACAACCTACTGCACAAAGGCAGTACCCAATTAAGCAAGAAGCTAAAAAACAAGTAAATGAAATACTAGATCAGCTAGAATACCAGGGGGTGATTGAAACTTGCACCTCACAAATGAACAATCCTTTGTTTCCGGTCTCCAAACCAGACAATTCGTATCGTCTAGTTTTGGATTACCGACACCTTAACACATGTTGCAAAACCTTTGCAGTGCAAAACTCACACAGTGCTGCACTAATGAATAACATAGTGCGCAAAAAATACAAAACAACCTTGGACATCTCCAATGGATTCTTTTGTCAAAACATAGCACCAGAGAGCAGATCTTTAACTGCATTCTCGGTAAATGGCACTCAAAAACAATTCTGTCGGTTAGCCCAGGGGTACAAGAACAGCCCGGGGGTATTCTCAGCGGGAGTAACAGAATTACTACAACTATATGATGATGAAGCATTTAGCTTATGTCGATGACATTTACTTAACAGATGATGACTTGGATACTCACTTGAAAAGAGTGAACACCATAATACTTGGGTTCGCTGCAGAGGGTTACAAATTCAACTTCAAAAAGTCCAGAATTGCCCATCTGACGGTCCTATTCTTAGGATATGAGTTATCAAGTGAAGGCAAAAGCCTGGCAGACAATTTCCTAGAGAAATGTGCCGTAATCCAAGCTCCTAAAACACTAAAAAACCTACAGTCAATTCTAGGCTTCCTAAATTTCGGAAGAACATACATTGCAAATTACGCAGAAAGGGTCAAACCCCTTTATGATCTAATTAAACCAGACTTTAAAAGATCCAATTGGACTCAAACACACACAGAAATTTTGAGATCCTTACAAACAGACATGCTAATTAAAACAAAATTAGAAACACGTGATAACACACGCAATCTTGTGATCCGAATCATCCCAGGGAGATGCGGATTCACATACCTGACCTCAAATGAGGGAGAAAAGGTACCAATTGCATTTAAATCACACTTGTACACAAAAGCTGAACAGAGATTCAGCAACAAAGGAAAAATTGTTCAAGCAGTTCAAACCGCAATAGCTAGAGAAAAAGACATAGCTGACGGTAGACATATCACAGTCAGAACAGCTGAATCAGCCTTTGAGGCATTAACAACACCGTGTAATTTACCATCAACAACATTGGATCCGGAATGGATACAATGGGTGAATTCAATCACAACGGACAAAGTATCCTACTACTTTGATCCAGAACTAGAAGAATTAAAAAATCTAAAATATGAAAAGACGTATCCTCTGCCAATCGACATTCTGCCTCTACGACATTACGCCTGTGTAATCTATACAGACGGACATGCTCAACCCTCCGTTTGGGGAGAACATGCATACAATCCCACATGTGAGATTACAAAAGAAGTGTGGCGCGGAGGTAAACTAAGACCTCTATTAACAAAATCACACTCAGTAGAAACTAATTCAGAACTACAAACTGAAATAATAGCTTTGAAAATGGCGCTAGATAATGCGGATCGCGAATTCCCGACACTTATAGTGTCAGATTCATATTACTGCGTCAAAGCATATAACAAGGATTTGCAGACATGGATTCAGAACGGTTACAAAGATGACACAGATGCACCAATAAAGCAGAGACTGCTCTGGGAACAAATAGCTCTTTTACAAAAAGAACTACCAAAGACTCACGTGACACACTCACTGAGTCATCAACGTGATGGCGTTCACGTTGTGGGGAATTCATTGGCTGAAACAGCCGCAGCGGCAGCCACTAAACCGGCTCCCGTAGATCGAAAAAAGCGTACATTAAAATACATTGACGGTGAAACGATGCTGGCGGTGAAAACGTCATCAAAAGGCGACTGCTCAGCGTTACCGATCAACTATCCACTCAATTATACATACATAATCGATGCAAACTCCGTCCCTTTTGCTCGAATCCCTGGAGTGGGGGATAGAGTGATTCCAAACATGGACAGGAGAAGCTTGTTAATCGCAGACGCACACATGGGCGAGGGTCTCAGACACCTTAAATTAAAAGATTCTCTGGAAGAATTACAATCACGGTACTGGTGGCCAGGCATGAGCCTGCACTACACCATGTTTGTATGTTAGTGTAGCTCCTATTTTCCCAATAGGCTCTGCGCATTGGAATAGTACCTACAGCAGTAAAGGTCAAGTGCTGTGGACGTTCTTTGTTCCCCAGCTCCTTTCCAGACAGGGAGGCAAGGGCATGGCCCAGTTTGAAAATTACTTCTATTCGAATAGACACTTTAAGCAGAATGAAAACAGTGCTTCTTCAGACGCCTACAAGGCTCACGTCATCAAAAGAAACGTATGATCTACAAGTCGCAAGGACGACTGCAGAGATACATACATTATTATCAACTAATTCCCCCGTACATTTCGCGGAAATCCTGAGCGAAATCTTAAATATTTCTGATACCACTGGGGTCTCAAAGGTATTTAAGACAGTATTTTCGATGGCATTAACACCATTCAAAGCCATACTGGGTATTTTTCCAGATTTCGTCCATTCGATTTTTGGCAGACTTCCCCTGATCCTGGGACTAATTGCAGGAATCCTATTCCTAGTCCTTATTTTTCGTTATGGCAACCCATGTCACAGATCAAACTCTAGCGACAATGGAAGATACGATCCTAGCCATTGGATACCGGGACCGGATATCAAAAATCCTGGGACTCTCCCGGCTTAGAGACCTGAACATGACTTGGTTTCTATCATTTCGACCAATGTGGCAAAGGTGTGTTTTACCTGTACTAAGGTGTCTGCTATGCGGAGAAGAATGCGTGTTAGACACCTGTCTGACGCTACAATCGGATGCGCCGGTGGATGCAGATACACTGTTGGTTCCTACCAAGGTTCACGCTTTGTGCTGCCCTCAAAGGCTGCCAATCCTGATGACGGCATTCCTGGAATCTTCACCACTACGATTGAAGAGTAGTGAAGTTCAAGATGAAAGCAACATCGAACAGGTACGACCTTCTGTCAGCAATGCGAATCAGAATGTCAATGGAGACAATCATGCGCACGAATGCATGGTTACCCCTATTTCCGACTTAGTGGAACTTTCCCATGAAGCTGTTGACAGTTTTTTCGAAAGCCTGAATGATATGATGTTCTCTCCAGAACAGAAATAGAGACTTTTGAGTAAACTCGCACACGGCGTTCCCTGAATTCGGCCTTCAACTTTATAAATAAAGTCACATGAACAATTACAATCCAGTTCACGGACAGCAATTTTTTCAGCATGCCCCTTAAAATATTTTTCTACATATTTTTTCCCGGGACACTGATCTTCTGCTTAAAGTAAGAAACTATTCCTAGAGAACTAAGATTTCTATTTTTAGATACTTTATATAGACTTTAGCTGCCCGCTGGTAGGTTCACAAATATTTTTATGTGATGAAATGGTCTCGAACTTCCTTTCTGTATAGCCATATTAAGAGCCATTTCATGTGTATTTCTCATATACCAATAAGCAATAATGCATAACAATGCGTGTTTACTTTTGCATTTAATTCATAGCTTAAGTGCATACAATATATATGACTGCAATTTTTCAGTATATTTGAAAATTTCGAAATGCATTTATGTATTTTGGGGTGGTAAGGTATACACTATACTCTATAGTATGTTGTACTATGTTATACTATGCATAGATTAGTAGATATGACCATAGTTAGCGTGGAGTGGGTGTCGTGTATTTCTATAGGTTCTGAATCAGTCCCCCTATTCCTGACCCTATTCTGGTTAAACTAACTATCAAGTTAACTAACAGTCAGCCCATGAGGCAAGAAAACCCCCATGATGCAGATACCGTTATCTGACGCAGTCACACTACGGCACAGGAACGTGTTATCTGATTAGGTCATAACGCTTGAGATCTAATTAGACAAGCGACATTCCTCCAGCCCCTGATAAGGCATACGACGTTCTCATAACAAATCAAACTTATGACAACCTGGAAAATCCGTGCGGCCATTGTTTTGATTTCACAGAGAACTTAATTAAAGAATGTGCTAACGAGCAAGTCGTATGACATCTTTATTGACGTACCTATGTCCATCCTTACGTCAATCTCGGCACCTTTAAGGTATAAATATTGCCGACCTTGCCCTATGCAAACACACGCGTGGTGACAAGACGGAGCAGCCATACTTGCCGAAGCCGAGAGCAGAAGCAGACCCCGCTGGCAGCGGCCCCGCCTTCCTGACGCGCTGAGAGACGCGCTGCTATCTCAAGCCGAGAGACCCAGCACCGGTGCTTTCGGGCAGCCCTCGCAGGCAGCCTGGAATATCGAGAGCAGAGAAAGAGATACCATTCCTCATTCATCCTAACTTCCAGGTACAGAACTGAATAACCCCTCACAGAGAATTCTTTAGTTATTCACTTGGCAAAAACAAACTTAACTTAAACTGTAACTTTCTATTCCCGCCCACGCATTAGACTTAGGTCAGGTACACGGGGTAGGCGTATTTAGAAACACCAGTTGAGTACGTTTAGTCAAATGTATATGTGTATGTAAATATATTTTAATCATTTTAAACATCATATGGCTCAGAAACCATATCAATGTTTTTACAGTATTATTTTATACTATTGCTTCTAATGTATGCACTTTACTTAACTATAAGTATTGCAATAATATCGATCCATTTCTCTTGTACGAGAAAAGAGACTGATCAATAAATAACATCTTTTATTGAACACGCCCGTCTCTTCCTTTTCTCTACATTCTGATGAGACTAAGAATGCACGTACTGACTGAGTAAAATAATTGCCTTGTGCTCACACGACTCTTGAGATTGACTCTTGATTAGGGGAGAGCAAAGTTGTCATGTTCTATGGTTGTCAGAAACTAAATCCCTTCTTGTCTAATCAGGGGAGTTAATCCCTTCCTTGAACATTCGAGAAAGTTTCTAGCGAACTCTGAGCTTAGCTGGCAAACCCAAAAATTAAGTCTAGCATCGACAGTAGTAGACCTAGTTAACGTCTGGCCTAGGCCTTTACTGCTGTAGGTACTATTCCAATGCGCAGAGCCTATTGGGAAAATAGGAGCTACACTACAACCTATAGATGGGATTTGTCAATGGGTAGACCGATTAAAGAAGGAGATAAAGAAAGGAACAGATCTAGTTAAGAGATGATTGAGGTCAAATATTGTTCAGCCACTCAAAAAGGTCTGCAAAATATTCCTTTTGTTGGATGGAGCACAGTGCACATCACCACTAGTGGAGGATTAGTGCTCAGTCACAAAGCCAGTCCTGGTAGGATGGCAAGAAATGGAGACGCACGTTCTGCAACAAGAGTGGGTGATTACTGAATCTTTGGGAATGCCAAGGACTGGACACTGAGGTCTGTTGAGATTTCTTCTAGATTGCATGAGGAAAGAGTGACTCCTCCCAATAATTCAAGAAGCAAATTAAGACTGAAGAAATTCATAAGCACCAAACTCTCCTTAGCATCAGAAAGGAGAGGGGTCAAGCAAGAATCCCAGTTGCAGAAGAATATCCAACTGCTAGAAACAAGAATCTGAGTCAAAACTAGTCATAAAAAAGATCATGGAACAATGGGAATGAATACATTGCGATGCATCTTCCTCTTGTGATTGCTATATATATATATATTCACTGAAAAAAACATAGGTTATAGACCATATATAGTTAGGAATTAGCATTTACAAAACCTTGAAAATTCACTGAAAAAACCATAGGTTATAGACCATATATAGTTAGGAATTAGCATTTAAAAAACCTTATTTTACTCACACAAAACCATTGAAATTCCATATATAGTTAGTTGCACTAACTATATATCGCGCACCCGCAATCCACTGCTGATCATGTCACATATTACATCATTCATGACATGGTCAGTGACATCACTGATGACATCACTGATGACATCTCAAATGACATCACTGATGACATCACTGATGACAACATCCAGTGACTGTATGTTTCTGTAAAGTTAAAATATGTCTTACATATTGAAGAATGAGTGGATGTATAAGTGTCTGGATGAAGGATTTAGTAGGTGCGTGACTGACTGTATGAGTGAGTGATTAAATGTGTCTCACTGAATGCATGGGTTAGTGACTAAACTGTCTTAATTTGTGCATCATTATGTCTGTTGTTCTGTAAACTGCTGCATGTGTTGATCATTAGCTATACGAGAGGCTATATGTGTTATTAATTGGTTGCCCAAGTATTTCTATGGGAGATTGAGTTTGTGTGGGGGTGGCTGGAAGGTGTGTGACTCTATGCATAGATGTGTGAGCAGTTTATTCACTAGGTGTATGAGTTCAAGAGTGCATGTGGAAACAGCTACATGGGCAGTTGACTGTGTGCATGAGTGTATTGATGAGTGAATGGATATCTCAATGCTACATGTCATAGTAAGTACATATGTAAAACACAGTACATGTGAGAGTTGGCATATATAAATAACTGTGCATGAGAGCCACTGAATGAGTGAGTGGTTGTATCGATCATTGTGAACTTGTATCAGGGATTGTATAAGAGAGTAAATATGTGTTAGTATATGTTTCAATAAGTAAGGTGTGTTTAACTGTATAGTTGAAGAAATGGAGGTGAGATTGTTTCTTTGCATGACTGACTGGGTGTGTGAGTAACTCCATGGATGAGTGGCAGTGTGTGAGTGTCTGTATACACTGAGTGTATCTAAGGTTATATTAGAGTCTGAAGAGGTTTATCGTATTAGCACAAGAATGATGTCAAATGAGATGTCATCAGTGATGTCATCAGTGATGTCATTTGAGATGTCATCAGTGATGTCATCAGTGATGTCACTGACCATGTCATGAATGATGTAATATGTGACATGATCAGCAGTGGATTGCGGGTGCGCGATATATAGTTAGTGCAACTAACTATATATGGAATTTCAATGGTTTTGTGTGAGTAAAATAAGGTTTTTTAAATGCTAATTCCTAACTATATATGGTCTATAACCTATGGTTTTTTCAGTGAATTTTCAAGGTTTTGTAAATGCTAATTCCTAACTATATATGGTCTATAACCTATGGTTTTTTCAGTGAATTTCAATGGTTTTTTAATAGCAAATATCATAAGCTGTCGAATGTCAAGTACGTGGTAAGTGAAAACATTTTCGTGTTTATGCACACTGATCTGCTTTGAATGGTGCCCCCCCCTCATTTCTATTAGGAGTACTCTCTCTTTGCAGATAGTGAAAGGTAGTTAACGCAGGCGTTTGCCCCCGTTGTAATCCGTCGTGCCTGCTTCTCTCTCCATTTGATTGATTGTTATCCAAGTATTTACTGTTTTAGAATTAGTTCTCTTTGGTTCATTCTCTATTTACAAACAAACACAGAGTCGCAATACTCTGTTTAGTCTTTGCAGATAACGAAAAATCGTGTAAAAAAAAAGAAAAGGAATCGAGCAAAATCAGTAGGCCACTAATGGGATCTCTTTTTGACCTCGCTAAAATAGAAACATTAGGAACAACCCCTCATGACAAATACAAAACTAGTGAGATGAACTGAACTCCACACAATGATGGCTGCAAAACAGCTCGGCTCCGCCACCCACCCCGCCCAAAATAACGATAAAGAACGGCTGCCATGATTGGTTGCGGAATGACCACGACGGAGCTACGAAATGGTGCTGCTCTCATGCTAACCCCAGCTTCAGTCTGAAACATCCAGAAACACTGTAGACTACCAATTCGATCAGTTCCGGTAGCGCCCCAATGTAACCCGGTAGAGAAGAACTAGCCCTCCCCTCTTTGACTGATGGTTCTTGTTGCCTGTCCCTTCTGTTGCCATTTAACAGAACTATTTAGCCTGCTGAAAGGGGTTGTGTTCCGACCGCTGGTTGGTGGAGACATTTTGACTATATTCTGTACCTGCGTTGTCGCGTAATGCGTCATATGACGCGCCGCGTTAGCGCTTCCGGAAGTCATCCGGGGCGCGCAGCGCGTAACGTAAGCATAACAAGTCATGTGACTTGTTAATAAAACTTTTCATTGGTTCATTTTACTTTTCTTATTGTAATGATGAAAGGCTTGGTCATATGACCTAAAAATTACGCTTTTCATTACTTCCGAACATTATTTTTTCTTAAATATATGTTATAATGTTCCAGGCTAATGTACTTTCCCGGAAATTTTACAACTGTCCTGCAAGTAAAATATATTCTTTTTTCGAGAAAAAGAGCGTTTCTTCGTCCCATGACGGAGCCGTTGAGCAAAAGAGGGTCGACCTGCTGTCTTAGTCGCCGATACGCCTGAATATGAGATTCTTATCGATCACTTTATGTTGCAGGAATAGAAAACACAACAGCCCTTGACCATTTATCTTTACTGCGTTCCTTCGTATTATACCTTTTACCCTTCATGTAATTGGTCTGCTTTATTTCACTTGCCTTTTAATGATTCTAAAACAGTCACTATTATTAAAAACTTTACCAATGTATATACTACTACCATGTTTTCTTTTAAAAACCTTTATTGTGAAAATGTCATTATACAAATACGAGCCTATAACCACGTGGGCCTGCCACAGAGCAAACTGTAATCGTATATGATGAATAGACATTTACACTGTAGAGGAACGTAACGGGCGGGCCATTAGGTTGCAAGAACTAAGGTGTCTAACAGTTACGGAATCGGTGGACGTACATTTTATAATTAAAATACGACAGGGCCATTTACAATAAAATTATCTAGATATACATTTGCGGGCAAGTACCATGGGTGACGTTAATTCGAACTTTCAACAGTACAGTAATCAATAACACATCAGAACTTAATATCAATAGGGATGTCGAAATAGTCAATCAATTCTCGTCCCCGCCCGCCATGTGCTTCAAAACTGCATACGTATCTCGTGATTTCAAGGTTCTGCAACCAGTACACAACAAGGAGTTACGAGTCCCATTTATTCCGGCGCCATTTTGGGCGAGGACGGGCAGGTCCAGGATATAGTCAAAATGTCTCTACCAACCATCGACTATGATGATGTTCATATGCTGTATTTATTAGAGTAACACTCATCTGTCCACATGAAATTAATTTGCCACAATCTAAACATGTCATTTTAATCTTTCCAAAGTTCTTCTAAATATTTGGGACCGTTTCCCTTGCCTCTGAAGCTCTCAGTGCCACTTCTTTGATGAATGTACTAGCAGGTCAGGGGTTCTCCTCCAAATCTCTCTTTTATGCAGCACTATAATTAATTGGTGCCACCTCTCCATATGACGATGCATGGTATAGTTACCACAACTATATTTTTTTTCGGTTCCTCTGGAGAGTTCATCGTGGCAGATGAAGCGTGTAACGTACCGGGCATTTACCTTTTTTTGCATGTACAGGAAAGGAAAAAAAAATCGAGCGTCCGAGTTCTAAGGTGTCCCAGGGCCATTTTAGTGGACCAGGCCCAAATCCAAAGAACAGGCCGCCATTTTGAGAGTCCTCTTGCAGCCGCCTGTCGCTGTAGCATCAAGAGCAGCCGAAACTCAGCTGAATGGCAACTGAAACGGTAAAGGGGCGCCCCACTACAGCAGACGAGCCTCCACCTAGGAAGGCCCATTCACGCCGGCTCCCCCCCCCTTCGGGCACCCCACGCCGTTATTCGGAGCAGTATTGTAGGATGGCCACACCAGTGCGGCAACTTGCTAGACATCACCTCGGTGGTAACCGAATCTCAATGCCTTGTGGTGTCTTCTATTCAAAAAACATTGTTATGCTGCCTTTGACCTATTCGCCGCAAGTGCGCACACAACTCAACTGCATAGCTTGCTAGACACCACCTCGGTGCCATCCGGATCTTGGAGTGTCAGCACCTTTTGGTGTCTTCTCTTCAGAAAATATTGTTGCGCTGCCTTTGGCCCCATTCGCACATCAGTCCGCTACTGACGCCATCTCACAGGCTAATGGGGCGCCCCACGCCGACTTTCAGCATTGTAGAATGACCACACCAGTACAGCAACTTGCTAGACATCACCTCGGTGCCATCCGGATCTCGGCGCCCCACTGCAGATGAAGTGCCTCTCAACTATGAAACCACCACGGTGACATCCGGATCTTGGCGCGTTGTGCTGCCTTCGGCCTATTCGCACATCGGTCCGCTACTGACGCCATCTCACAGGCTAATGGGGCGACCCACGCCGAGTTTCAGCATTGTAGGATGACCACACCAGTACAGCAACTTGCTAGACATCACCTCGGTGCCATCCGAATCTTGGCATCTCAACGCCTAGTGGTATCTTCCATACAAAAAATATTGTTACGCTGCCTTTGGCCCCATTCGCACATCAGTCCGCAACTTAGACATCACCTCGGTGCCATCCGGATCTTGGCATCTCAGCGCCTTGTGGTGTCAGTCAGAAAATATTGTTGCGCTGCCTTTGGCCCCATTCGCACATCGGTCCGCTACTGACGCCATCTCACAGGCCAACGGGGCGCCCCACGCCGACTTTCAACATTGTAGGATGGCCACAGAAGTGCGACAACTTACTAGACACCACCTCGGTGCCATCCGGATCTTGGCGCGTTGTGCTGCCTTCGGCCTATTCGCACATCGGTCCGCTACTGACGCCATCTCACAGGCCAACGGGGCGCCCCACGCCGACTTTCAGCATTGTTGGATGGCCACACCAGTGCGGCAACTTACTAGACACCACCTCGGTGCCATCCGGATCTTGGCGCGTTGTGCTGCCTTCGGCCTATTCGCACATCGGTCCGCTACTGACGCAAACTCACAGGCCAACGGGGCGCCCCACGCCGACTTTCAGCATTGTAGGATGGCCACACCAGTGCTGCAACTTGCTGGACACCACCTCGGTGCCATCCGGATCTTGGCGCGTTGTATTGCCTTCGGCCTATTCGCACATCGGTCCGCTACTGACGCCGCCTCACGTGCCAACGTATTTTCTACGCATTTTATACCCTATGCCGCATAACAGGTCATGTGACTTGTTTATAAAACTTTTCATTGGTTCATTTTACTTTTGGTTTCCTAATGATGGAAGGCTTGATCATATAACCTAAAAACAACACTTTTCATTGGATGAAAACTTTTTTTTTTTCCCAAACGATGAAAGCCCCACCTTGTTTCTGGATGTTTCAGACTAAACTGGCGTCAGCATGAGAGCACCACCATCTCGTAGCTCCGTCGTGGTCATTCCGCGAGCAATCATGGCAGCCGCTCCCCACCAGAAGCCTGCAGGAGTCGGGGCCCCCAAAACTTTTGATGAATTCTCAAGGCGGAGGGGACGCTTTCGAGAATGGGGTCCAAGACCTAGCAGACAAGCGTCCGATTTCCAAGGTGTCCCAGGGCCATTTCAGTGGACCAGGCCCAAAAAGGAAAGAGCCTGCCGCCATTTTGAGAGTCCTGTGACAGCCGCCTTTCGCTGCACCGCAAGAGTGGGCGCAACTCAGCTGAATTGCGGCTTTTGACACAGTGGACCAAAAACGGACGGAATGGCAACTGAAACGGTAAAGGGGCGCCCCACTACAACAGATGACACTCCACCTGGAGAGGCCCGTTCACGCCGCCTCCCCCGGGGCGCCCCACGCCGTTATTCGGAGCAGCATTGTAGGATACCAAAACCAGTGCGGCAACTTACTGGACATCACCTTGGTGCCATCGTTCTGCTGCCTTGGAACTATTCGCACAACAGTTTGCTACTGATGACCCACCCCCCGCGACGCCCCACGCCGTTATTTGCTGGGTGGCAACTTACTAGACATCACTTTCGTGTCATCTAGATTTCGGCGCGTTCTGCTGCCTTGGAACTATTCGCACAACAGTTTGCTACTGATGACCCACCCCCCGCGACGCCCCACGCCGGAAATCTGGACGTTGTGCTGCGTTGGGACTATTCGCACAGCCGACCGCTACTTCGTTGTTTTTCCCTAAAAATGTTTATATGTTATTACTATTTTTGTTTTCTTGTATATATTTATAAATTATTAAAGTTTTATAATCTTACTACTTTGTCGGAGTGCTATATATTTTTAATGTGACACATAATTGTAAAAACTTTGATGTACAAAGAGTCATCCCTGGAATCTTCCGCTTCACGCTCGGTCCCCTCCCCAATCACAATACAGGATGGTTTTCAGATAATAGCAACGCTTCTGCTGTGACGGATCTCATCGAGTGTGGGCCTTGATCTACTATAACTCCTTTGAAGAGGGGTGATTCTTTACAGCTGTGGCCATAAACTACATCTGCAGGGCTAGCTGATAGCCTAGGACCGGCCTGGACAATCGGACACAGAGGAAAAGAAGTGTCAGAGGGTGCGGTAGTGAATAGGGCGAAAGGGAGGTGTCGGGCGGGCACAGGGTGTGATTCTCAGGGAAGAGCAGCGCAGATGGGGGGAGGTTTATTACCCATGCATAAGACAGAGAGCGGGGGTGACCACTGCCTGGGTGCGATGCTTGCGAGGGTGGGGAGCCATGCTAAGGATCGACAGCGTGCACAGAGTGGGTCTGGTCAAGGCATCTAAAATGGCTGCCGTGCACGACAAAAGTGTGGCATTTGAAAAAAGACAAGATGGCGCAGACAATGTTTTTCAACACTTCCTGATTTCCTTCGAATCGAACGTTAACAGACGTTGGGGCATATTACCAAAGTTAAGCGATATTTATCCCTAACGATGCATTGCAAAGATTTTTTTACTGTCAGAAATTATCGCAGATAAACCTTGCTATTATCAAGGTTTATCGCAAATACGATAAAAAACGACCGCAATGCATTAATATCGCTGAAAACTCAGCGATATTCATGCATTACCGAGCTAATGCTCTTAGCCATGTTATCCACCTCCCATTGGATAACATGGCTAAGAACTGCTCAGGGCAGCTGTTACTTTTTGGAGATATTCGCGCTTATCTCGAATATTTCCAAAAGTTGATAATAGGAGATAGCGATGTTAGCGACTGTTTCCAGTCGCTAACATCTTGGCATGCCCACTTTGCATGTCATTAGTGATAAATATCACTCACATGCAAAGTGGGGCCCAAGATGGTCGCTATCTCCTACTAGCCGTCGCTAACTGGTGTTAGCAACAGCTAGGTAATACAGATATAATTTTATCTCCGCGAAGCGGAGCGCTGTTACAGATATATATCTTGTTTTTGAACGTTAATTTCTCAAAATGCACTGAAGCACATATATTGAGACCTAGCAAAGGCACATCGGGCTACCAGTCCCTAATATTTTACCAAGTTTCGTGCAAATCCATTCAGCCGTTCGATTATTATTATTATTATTTTTTTTGCCCCGCGGGGCCCTTTTAAAACCTCCACATCAAACCTAGGGGGTCAGCGAGGATCTACTATGCCCCCTTATGGTCATTTGCCCCTTCGCTTTGGCCTCCTCTTGTCTCTCGATCCTACCGAGAGACAAGATGGCGGCCGCTACGTACTGTTTGGAATGTTTACAGACACCGGAGAGCCAATCAGCTTCGCTTCGCAAAGCTCCGTAACGCGAAAAGTACGCGAAGCGGTGCGCTGTTACAGATATATATCTTTTTTTGAACGTTAATTTCTCAAAATTCACTGAAGCACATATATTGAGACCTAGCAAAGGCACATCGGGCTACCAGTCCCTACAATTTTGCCAAGTTTCGTGCAAATCCATTCAGCCGTTCGATTATTATTATTATTTTTTTTTTTTTGCCCCGCGGGGCCCTTTTAAAACCTCCACATCAAACCTAGGGGGTCAGCGAGGATCTACTATTCCCCCTTATGGTCATTTGCCCCTTCGCTTTGGCCTCCTCTTGTCTCTCGATCCTACCGAGAGACAAGATGGCGGCCGCTACGGACTGTTTGGAATGTTGACAGACGCCGGAGAACCAATCAGCTTCGCTTCACAAAGCTCCGTTGCGCGAAAAGTACGCGTCCTGGAGCGCTGCCCGGTCCGCTGTTACAGATATATATCTTTTTTTAAACGTTAATTTCTCAAAATCCACTGTAGCACATATATTGAGACCTACAAAAGGCACATCGGGCTACCAGTCCCTACAATTTTGCCAAGTTTCGTGCAAATCCATTCAGCCGTTCGGGCTAAAAGTGAGGCCAACCGCCCTATGGAAAACTCAATGTTAAAAACACGTTTTGGGACCCCCCTTTTTTCTCGACCCCCCCTGGACGAACCCCCCCCAATTTTCAGGGGCTGCTCAGAAACAAAATGTGCCATTTTCCTGAAAATTTCAGCCAATTCCGTCCACAAACGCCAAAGTTATTAGACATAGAATTTTCAAAAAACCCATAGAGAAAAAATCCTAACTATATATACCTACTGGCGACCGCCAGTAGGTAATGTATATATATATATATATTCATTGAAAAAAAACATAGGTTTCACACACGTTATAGTTAGGAATTAGCATTTAAAAAACCTTGCAAATTCATTGAAAAAACCATAGGTTTCACACGTTATAGTTAGCTGGACATTTCACTCATACAAAACCTTTGAAATGTGCCCGTTATAGTTAGTTCAGCTAACTATAACTTGCTGGCCCGCAATGCACTGCTGATGACGTCACATATTATGCTAATTCCTAACTATAACGCGTGTGAAAACCTATGGTTTTTTCAGTGAATTTGCACTTTTTTTAAATGCTAATTCCTAACTATAACGTTTGTGAAACCTATGGTTTTTTCAGTGAATTTCAAAGGTTTTCTAAATGATAATTTTTAAATGTATTAATTATTATATTTCTTTCTTTTTATACTAATTTCTTAAATTTTTATTATAAATATTTATATTTATTTTATTTTAGAAATTATATTTCACATTCTTAATGTAAAATAATAACAAATCTACATTCAAAAATATTTTTTTATTGATTACATTTTTAAATAGTATATTCAAATTAAATTCTATATAATAATTTTTGTAATTGTACGGTACGCGTACTGTGATCGCACCATACTTTGTACGGCAAATCGTACGTTACGAATGCGCTTTGACGTTACGCGTCGCATTAACGCTTCCGTGTGATGTCATGTACGGCGCCCCGTGTGCCTATGGCGCGAAAGTTTCTAATTGTTTAAACATATATTTAGGTATTTACTAAGGGAAGACATTATCTGGGATAATCATGAAAATACTTTTTTTAACTTTTAATAAGCGTATATTACTTTTGAAAGCAATTACGAAAATCGCAACAGTACGTCGTACGTACTCGTAGCGTAAACGCACCCTAAATGCACTGTAAGCGTACGCAAAGCCATGTGACCATAAAAGGAAAGTTTTGATTGGTTCATAAAACTTCCTATTTCAACTGTTGAAAGACCCATCCCATTTTGATCATTCTACTTGGACTTTCTCAGGGGAAGCATCTATTCTGTGGAGCTGTAGTCCTTTAGAACCAAACTATATAATGGCTGCTCTTTTTGAGACTTAATCAGAACATTCCCCTGAGGAAGAATTTGTTGCTGAGCAACCTCAGAAAAAGAGAAAAGAAGCTTTCATTTGGAAGTTTTTTACATATCCTGAGGGACAGAAAAAAGTCAATGCACCGAAAGTAACTTGCAAGATCTGTGAGGTTACTCTTTCCAGGGGTGATCCCACTAAAAAGTTATCTTTCGGTACAGCCAGCATGGTTCGCCATGTCAAAAATGTGCATCCAAATAACTATGCAAGGATGGCAACACAAAGGTTGCAGGAGAATCCTCAACCTGCAGTTCCTAGTACCTCAACTGCACCACCACCTCCTCCGAGCGTCTGCATCCTATTATTGTGCCACAGTTTGCGGATCTGAAATTTCATTGTAAATATTGCAACAAATTACTTTGTTACGGTGAGCAGTCTATTGATCTCATTGTGAAGAGGAAAGAAGAGCACCGTTGTCCAAAACATTAATTTTTTTAAAAACTTTTTTGTTACTGTTCCACGGTTATTTTGTTTCCAGTTCCATTTTTTTGGTTTAAAAAAAAACTTGTTGAAAAAATAGAAAACTAAAAAGACAAAAAAAACAGTTATTTTCAGAACTACCTTCACTGGTCAAAGAAATAACTATATTTCTATGTTAGTGTGTAAAGGTTTGTCAAAATGAATGTGTTGTTCATAAATGAATGAATGAATACATTAGTAGTGTATGGTGAATGTGAAAGTGCAAAGTGAGAGTGTCTGGCTGAATGTATAGCAGCTTCACTTTTAGAACAGTATATACATAAGCACATACTGTTGAATGACTCCTTACAACATCGAAACAGTAGTGTGAGAGTGATTGGTGAATGTCTACTGATACAGACTGGGGAATAGAAGCTATAAAAGACAAGTTTGCCGGTGCATAAAAAAATACATATGTAGTCTATAAGGGTTTGAAGCAGTCCATACCCTAAGGCCCACTTTGCACCCTGAGTACTTGGGTAGTAGCTGAATGATTACAAATTCTGGAAGCAGAGTGTCTCAAACCATTATTATTATATAATAATACATTTATTCCTGTAACATTTCATAATTTAATACAGCTTCTAAAATAATATCATCAGGTATTTCATTTTCCTCGTTATCAATTTCAAAAGTCATCTGATGAATCTCAATCTCATCTAATGCTTCCACAAAAGCATCATCCAAGGTTTCATCAAGTAAATCACAGCTGATATCTCCAGCATTCATTTCTTCCACTTCATTCACGTTGCTCGTAAAAGATATGTTCATCTCTTCTACGACAGTGTTAGTATTTTCAAAATCGTGTTCCATATTATTTTCAGGATTTTCCATTGTAAATTTGTTATACTGAGGTCCTTTTACAAAAATATAAACACTTTATTTTATAATTTTTCCTAATACAGAACACAAAACTAGCTTTATCAACTCATTTGCCCTTTACATTTTTTTATATATATACCATTCTCAGCTACTTTATAACATTATATAATTATAATTATTTATATGAACGTTCAGTTTTAAAATTTCTTAAAATATCAAACCAGTCACTCCTTATCACTATCAGAAAAAACCCAGGCTGTTATTATAAAATGCAGTACTAAAAATAGTACAATATGTCTATTCACCTTACCTGATCCAAACTAGTAGATGTGTTGTGTTGTAGTAAAATGCAAAGAATACTGGAACACTCAGTATATTTATATTTTAGGTTTTTCAAATGTATATAAAAGATACAAACCATCTTTGAACACTTATGTACTCCATCCATGTTTTGTTATTTCACCTCTGTAGAAGCACACTCCATTGGCCATTCTTAACAGTTATTTATACTTACCTCAAACATAATAAATAATAATACAATTATCCATACGAATATTATAAAGAGAGAGCCCAAACCTTTGAGGCGGGTAATCTCAGTAACCACAGCACCAATCACAACACCTAATACAGCGTTGGAAAGGGCAGTTGCAGCAGAAGGATATAGGCTATGCAGACGGCTAAAAAAATGTATACTAAAAATTGCAAAAAACTACATCATCCAGAAGGCCGAGGGCCAAAATAACATCAAACAGGAAATGATGTAATAATGTGACTTACTATATTGAGATTGAGAGCCTGGAGCCAAATTGATCGTGAACAAAGGATATGTTATCCCGATAAATGTAGATTTGTGCCTGCCTGCTTGAGAAACTCCATGCTGTGAGGATTAAATAAAAAAGCACATAAGTGAAGACAAACGCGAGTTCGTCCCGTTTTTCTCCCAGTTGGGGGAATTGGTTGTGGATTTAAATGCGGCGTGGTTCTGCCACAGGGATTTACGAACCAGCGAGAAATCGCTGCAAATTCTGGCGAAAAGGAACCGAGAGGTATAAATATAAAAGCACGGCAGGGAACAGCCTGTTACATGGCCTGAGTAGCCACCCTGATAATCTAAAATGGAGCATTCCATATGGTGAGCTACTCAGAGCCAAAAGAAATTGTAATTTGGAGTCTGATTATTTGCATGAGGAACTAACGATGTCCAAACGCTTCAAAGCAAGGGGGTATCCTAACTGGGTAATACAAAGAGCTATTGACAAAGTCAAACTTATTACCCGAGAATCCCTGTTCAAAAGCCCTGTTCTTCCAGAAACCAGTGTAGAGAAAGAGATCGAGACACGTATCATCTTGAACTACAATGGGAATGCTGACAGTATCCGTAAAATCATTGTGAAAAATTGGAATATTGTGAAGGGAGATCCTATCATAGGAGCTAGTCTACCTGATAGACCCAGCATTACTTACAGACGAGGACACACTCTGAGGGACCTGCTTGTACATAATGATATAAGTAATACCAGAGAGAAGAGGGGCATTGACCTATGTGGGTTTTATTTCTGATCGATTCATTCGAATCACGAAGGGTTTTTTGTAACATGCTTTTCTGTTATGGACCCCTGGATCTGTTTGGACCTGTGAACCCGCTTTCTTTACACATCATTTTCAGTTACATACATCCAACCAACGTAGATTTTCTAGTTGTTACACATACTACTGAGGTTAGGCGCACTAACTAGCGCCTTATTAGTATCCATTACTCGTGATACTCTTAAAATCCCTCTACATCATTAGCAAGGGCGCACTAACTAGCGCTACACTTAATTAATTTTTTATCTGGAACTTTATCTGGAGTTATTGCACTATCATGATTGGCATGAGTTTCAAAATGCTCCAGTTTGCCCTTTAATTCACTATGTATTCTTAGACGTCCCAGGTCTGTTTCTTTTGGGCACACACATTTAATGCTGAGCAACAATAATAATAATAAGGATTGCCCTGTACAAGATATCATAACATGAAATCGCCTGAAATGATATACGAGAACAACCTTCGCACATGCGCATAGATCTAGCATTGTGCAGCCTAGTCGTAGTATATGTTGGTAGTGGTAGTTGAAAGTCGCCGGACACGAGCCACCTCTTTAATGCGTCTGGACTGCTGGTAGGAGCAACCTCGATATATATATATATATATATATATATATATATATATATATATATATATATATATATATATATATATATATATATATATATATATATCCACAAAGTAATCCTTCTTACAGCGTGCTCTCGCAGTGGGTGCTTGGCGTGGGAGCCGGATCCTGGCTCCAATTTCAATTTTGCAGGCAAAGATGCACAGCACTCCAGAGTGAAAGTCTTAGACTTGTTTATTCGACAAAACGAACCCAACCAACGCGTTTCAGCCTACTCTGCTTTGCTCACGGTTAGTGAGTGTTCTATTTCCACACTATTTAAGCCTAGTCAGCCATTATGAGGCAATCTGGGCATTGTAGTGATTATCTTATTTGATACTCAAAATCATATTAACAGAAAAAGAAAGAATTCTATTTACATTCACTGACCTTTGATGGAGGTTATTTTCAACATTATGATTACACAATTCTGCAAACATTGTTTTGTATTTTACATGCTTGACGTATTTCAACAAGGTCAATTCATCTGACATCTTGTGTCCATTTTAACCGAGTTTAGTGCTCATTATTAGTAACAGTGCTACACATTATGAAAAATTCGTGACAGGGCACAGTGCATGATTCATTTCGCATCACATTTGCAGTGGAAGCAAAGCATTTGACATTTTTGTTTACTTTAACCGAGTTAAAGAGGAGTTGCTAGAAAATTGAGGATGCTGAAAATAAAATAGAGGAGTCCATGGAAAGACTAAAAGCTAGGGGATACAAAGATCATACCCTAAAGAAATGCCAAAAGAGAATAGATCAAAAAACAAGAGAAGAAATCTTGATACCAAAGGAAAAGATACAAATTTAGACAAATTTAGATAATAAGAAAATCACTACAATGCCCAGAATGCCTCATAATGGCTGACTAGGCTTAAATAGTGTGGAAATAGAAAACTCACTAACTGTGAGCAAAGCCGAGTAGGCTGAAACGCGTTGGTTGGGTTCGTTTTGTCGAATAAACAAGTCTAAGACTTTCACTTTGGAGTGCTGTGCATCTTTGCCCGCAAAAAAAAGAAAATATATATATATATATTTATATATATATATATATATATATATATATATATATATATAGCCATAATGTCTTCCTTGAAGAAGAAATCAGCCACACACCGACAACGGAGCTTGCATTATTTATTAAAAACCAACGGCAATCCTGACATGTTTCGTTCTCTCTCAAACTTTTTCAAAGGTACGCCGTAACTTCCATGTTCATTTTTGTGACACCACTCCGCTTATGCTTAATTTGTAGGTTTGTCCCCGCCTCTATTGGCTTGCAGTGTCTTCTGGTTCATGTGGTTCACTGATTAGAATGCATTTGCAACCCTCCATTGGGTAAATATTTCGAAGTTTGTTTTGTCCTGGTTTGATAAAATGCAAAGTTCGTTGTGCCCTAAGCAACCCATTTTCGAGGCTGGCTCGGGGTCCATACCAAAGACAGTCTTTGGCGCTCACCAGCCTTCCCTAATCGCTCCCGCGGCCCACAACCATTGGTTCATCTGCGGGAAGGCAACGGCGCTCTATCTGGAGGTGCGTCGCTGCGGCGGAACCACGCCGTAAATATAGCCACAATGTCTTCCTTGAAGAAGAAATCAGCCGCACACCGACAACGGAGCTTGCATTATTTATTAAAAACTAACGGCAATCCTGACATGTTTCGTTCTCTCTCGAACTTTTTCAAAGGTACGCCGTAACTTCCATGTTCATTTTTGTGACACCACTCCGCATATGCTTAATTTGTAGGTTTGTCCCCGCCTCTATTGGCTTGCAGTGTCTTCTGGTTCATGTGGTTCACTGATTAGAATGCATTTGCAACCCTCCATTGGGTAAATATTTCGAAGTTTGTTTTGTCCTGGTTTGATAAAATGCAAAGTTCGTTGTGCCCTAAGCAACCCATTTTCGAGGCTGGCTCGGGGTCCATACCAAAGACAGTCTTTGGCGCTCACCAGCCTTCCCTAATCGCTCCCGCGGCCCACAACCATTGGTTCATCTGCGGGAAGGCAACGGCGCTCTATCTGGAGGTGCGTCGCTGCGGCAGAACCACGCCGTAAATATAGCCACAATGTCTTCCTTGAAGAAGAAATCAGCCGCACACCGACAACGGAGCTTGCATTATTTATTAAAAACTAACGGCAATCCTGACATGTTTCGTTCTCTCTCGAACTTTTTCAAAGGTACGCCGTAACTTCCATGTTCATTTTTGTGACACCACTCCGCATATGCTTAATTTGTAGGTTTGTCCCCGCCTCTATTGGCTTGCAGTGTCTTCTGGTTCATGTGGTTCACTGATTAGAATGCATTTGCAACCCTCCATTGGGTAATTATTTCGAAGTTTGTTTTGTCCTGGTTTGATAAAATGCAAAGTTCGTTGTGCCCTAAGCAACCCATTTTCGAGGCTGGCTCGGGGTCCATACCAAAGACAGTCTTTGGCGCTCACCAGCCTTCCCTAATCGCTCCCGCGGCCCACAACCATTGGTTCATCTGCGGGAAGGCAACGGCGCTCTATCTGGAGGTGCGTCGCTGCGGCAGAACCACGCCGTAAATATAGCCACAATGTCTTCCTTGAAGAAGAAATCAGCCGCACACCGACAACGGAGCTTGCATTATTTATTAAAAACTAACGGCAATCCTGACATGTTTCGTTCTCTCTCGAACTTTTTCAAAGGTACGCCGTAACTTCCATGTTCATTTTTGTGACACCACTCCGCATATGCTTAATTTGTAGGTTTGTCCCCGCCTCTATTGGCTTGCAGTGTCTTCTGGTTCATGTGGTTCACTGATTAGAATGCATTTGCAACCCTCCATTGGGTAATTATTTCGAAGTTTGTTTTGTCCTGGTTTGATAAAATGCAAAGTTCGTTGTGCCCTAAGCAACCCATTTTTGAGGCTGGCTCGGGGTCCATACCAAAGACAGTCTTTGGCGCTCACCAGCCTTCCTTAATCGGTTCCGCGGCCCACAACCATTGGTTCATCTGCGGGAAGGCAACGGCACTCTATCTGGAGGTGCGTCGCTGCGGCTGAACCACGCCGTAAATATAGCCACAAGGTCTTCCTTGAAGAAGAAATCAGCCGCACACCGACAACAGAGCTTGCATTATTTATTAAAAACCAACAGCAATCCTGACATGTTTCGTTCTCTCTCGAACTTTTTCAAAGGTACGCCGTAACTTCCATGTTCATTTTTGTGACACCACTCCGCTTATGCTTAATTTGTAGGTTTGTCCCCGCCTCTATTGGCTTGCAGTGTCTTCTGGTTCATGTGGTTCACTGATTAGAATGCATTTGCAACCCTCCATTGGGTAATTATTTCGAAGTTTGTTTTGTCCTGGTTTGATAAAATGCAAAGTTCGTTGTGCCCTAAGCAACCCATTTTTGAGGCTGGCTCGGGGTCCATACCAAAGACAGTCTTTGGCGCTCACCAGCCTTCCCTAATCGCTTCCGCGGCCCACAACCATTGGTTCATCTGCGGGAAGGCAACGGCGCTCTATCTGGAGGTGCGTCGCTGCGGCGGAACCACGCCGTAAATATAGCCACAATGTCTTCCTTGAAGAAGAAATCAGCCGCACACCGACAACGGAGCTTGCATTATTTATTAAAAACCAACGGCAATCCTGACATGTTTCGTTCTCTCTCGAACTTTTTCAAAGGTACCCCGTAACTTCCATGTTCATTTTTGTGACACCACTCCGCTTATGCTTAATTTGTAGTTTTGTCCCCACCTCTATTGGCTTGCAGTGTCTTCTGGTTCATGTGGTTCACTGATTAGAATGCATTTGCAACCCTCCATTGGGTAATTATTTCGAAGTTTGTTTTGTCCTGGTATATATATATATATATATATATATATATATATATATATATATATATATATATAGATATATATATATATTCACTGAAAAAACCATAGGTTTTACACCAGTTATAGTTAGCTGGTAGTTTTACCCGCCTAAAACCATTGAAATTCCTGCGTTATAGTTAGTTGGACTCACTATAACTTGCGCGTGCAATGCACTGCTGATGACGTCACATATTACATCACTCATGACATGGTCAGTGACATCACTCATGACATAACTATAACTGGTGTAAAACCTATGGGTTTTTCAGTGAATTTAATAGGTTTTTTAAATGCTAATTCCTAACTATAACTGGTGTGAAACCTATGTTTTTTTCAGTGAATTTCAATGGCTTTTTAATAGCAAATCTTTATAGGTATAAAAAATAATACATTTTAAAACGAATTTTATATTGTATAATTATGTCAAATTTTATTTATTTTTTTTTATTTTTAACTTGGGGCGCGCCCTGGGGCGCGTACCGGGGAGCGTCCCGTTAGCGCAATTCTTGCGAACGAAAACAACATCGTGACATTTCGCGTAGACGAGTAATGCGTCACATGACGCACAGTGTAAGCGCACCCGGAAGCACGCGTGCGATCGCGGAACGTCTCGACGCGCTTACGCCGCGCGACCCGGGGCGCGCCCTGGAGTGCGACTATGGGCACGCCCCGGGGCGCGTAGCGTAAGCGCGTCGGGTCATGTGACCAGAAAATAACACTTTCTATTGGTGCAGAACAGTTTTGGTTTCCAAATGAGTAAACGCCTGGGTCTTGTGATCTGAAAATAACACTTCTGATTGGTTCAGGACAGTTGTTTTTCCCAAATGAGTAAAGCCTAGGTCTTGTGACCTGAAAATAACACTTCTGATTGGTTCAGGACAGTTTTTTTTCCCAAATGATGAAACACTCCACCTTTCTTCCTTATTCTGACTTTGCCCTTTGACTGAGGAAGACCTGTTTTATCTATAGAGACAATTCTTTTGTACTTTGAAATGGGTACTGTAGCAGCAACAGCTGGAGCATCTGCACCACCACCACCACCATCACCAAGAGGACCACCACAACAATACATTGGTGGTGAAGAAGAGGAGGAGGAGGAGGAGGAGGAGGAGGGGAGAAGATGGCTGCCTGAACAAAATACCCCATACAAGCCAAAAGAACACATTGTATGGGAGTTTTTTTCACTCCCAGAGGGCAAGAAGAAAGTGAATGCGGCCAAAGTAACTTGTCGAATCTGTGGCGAACAACTCTCAAGGGGCAATCCAGACAAAAAATATTCATTTGGTAATGATACCATGATTCGACATATGACCCGGAAGCATCCTAACAACTATTCTCAAGCAGGGATCAGGGAACTGGCCAGTCACCTCCTCCAGTGTTCAAGGACCAGCTCCAAAAGAAAGCAACCCACTCCATCGGGACCAGATACAACGGAGACGATGCCTTGTATTCAGCCACGATTTGCAGATTTTAGAATCACATGTATTGCATGTGGCAAGCTCATCGCCTATGGTGAACAGAGCATGAAGCTCGTCTTCCTTGCTGATGACAATCACAAAGGCCCCAAAAAACAGTAATTTTTTCAGTTTCTTGCTCCTGTTGAGCCATTTACAATTCCCGTTTTTTTGTTTCTCCCCATAAAAAATTAAAAAAAATATAAAACAGTTTTGAAAAGCCAAAAAAAGTACAAAATGTTCAAAAAAACATTAAAAAAATATAAAACAACAAAAAGAATAAAAAAACAGTTCTTTTTAGAACTACCTCCAATTTATAAAAAAATGCTAAATTTTTTAAAAACTCTGTCATTCTTTTTTCTCAAGGGTACGCTCCCCGGTACGCTCCCCGGTGCGCGTACCGGGCGCTCCCCCCGCGAAAACCGAAAAAAAATTTACCTTTTTTTTTTACCTGAGGGACCCTTTTGTGGCCCCCACATCAAACCTAGGGGGTCAGGGGGGGTCCACCCTGCCCCCTTTTGGTTATTTCCCCTTTTGTTTTTTGCCACCTCTTGTGTCTCGATCCTACCGAGACACAAGATGGCGGCCGCTGCGGACTGTTTCGAATGTTTACAGACACCCGAGAGCCAATCAGCTTTCCGTGCGCAAGTCGCGTGGCGCGTCCGGAGCGCTCCCCGGGGCGCGGCTATAGATATATAAATTTTTTGGAACCTAAATTACTCAAAATCCTCTGGAGCACATATCTTGAGACATAGCAAAGGCACATCGGGCTACCAGTCCCTACAATTTTGCCAAGTTTGGTGAAAATCCATTCAGCCGTTCGAGCTAAAAGTGCGACCGACCGCCCTATGCAAATTAACATGGGGAAAACACGTTTTGGGACCCCCCTTTTATCTCGGCCCCCGCTTGATGAACCCCCCCAAACTTTCAGGGAAAGAGCGGAGCGCCGCGAAGCAAAGTTGCTGAAAATTTCAGGCAGATTCCTCCACCGGCGCCAAAGTTATTCCAAATAGAATGTTACAATTTCCCTATGGAAATCAATCCTAACTATAACTACCTACTGGCGACCGCCAGTAGGTAATTAATATATATATATATATATATATATATATATATATATATATATATATATATATATATATATATATATATATATATATCCAACACACCGTCACCTTCCTCACGCTCTGGACCAACTCCAGCCAGGAAAAAGGCCAACGGACACGGACCATTTGAAGTGCTCCAATTTTAATTAAGGTGCAGAAAAAGCCTCATGACGTTTCGGCTCGCAAGAGCCTTGTTCACATGACAATGTTCATTTGAATGAAACACCATTTTTATAATGCCAGTGATTGGGTAAAAATCGTCACATGGGAGGGTCGTGTTATGTCACAGTAAACATAGAAGAGATACTATCCGTTCTCCACGGTGTACATTTTTGGAAAGCAGACATAAACCACAGTTTTTTAACGAATCACGGTAAAATACCAGATTCCTAACAATGGATAAAAATTATTTTAAGTGCAAATTCAAACACAGATTATCCAAGAGCAAATATATAAATTTCATCATATCTTCTAATGACTTGAATAAATTGAGAATATCAATTAATGGTAAAATACCAATATATATACCATACAGTATTATACGCTCTAATATAATAAAGTGCAAATGCATATCGATCTTAAATGTGCAAAATTCGCAATAGTGCAATTCCTAATGTGCAACACCTAGCAAAAGTGCAAAAATTAGCAATGTGCAGAATATAGCATAACAGTGCAAATATTATCAATTATCACCTGTCCAAATCTAGGATCCTATCATTACAATACTGTATCTCGTATATCAAATTCATATATCCCAATAACCACATATATGGTTAAAATATTTACAAGAATATTTAAATCAACAGTCATAAGTAAATGCTTTTGATGAAAAATCAAAATGATATCTTGTTCCTAGGATATCTCCGCTTTTACACTATCTCTACTTCATGTTACTATGATTAAAAAATATATAAAATCACCGTAAATAAAGTGCATCGAAGGGCTGAGTAAGAATGACCATCAGGGACCAAAGACCCAACTAGTCTATCATACTCAGCTATACCCATCAAAATGAAATGAAATCAGATTTTTTAACAATTGGCAGTAACTGCAGGTTAACGTCAGATTAAAAAAATCAAGAGCTTGAATATATAGAATATTTTGAATATTATACGCTACATTGTATAATTCCCAGCCGGGCTAAAATTACACCAGTATTGAAGATTACAGTCGATACTGTGTAAGGGCAGAATTAGCTAAGGTAAACACGTATACAGATCCTCCGTAACAGTAAGCCCCCCCCCGGGCTCTTGGTGTTAAGTGAAAGGATATATTTAGCCTCAAGTCTCCTCTGTTTATTTTCCCTGTCTCCACCCCTCCTACTGGCTAAGACGGAGTCAATTACCCAGTATTTGAGCAAGTTGTTATTACTCTGATGGATTTCCCTAAAGTGCCGGGCCACTGGGTAAGTATTGTCACCATTTGCAATAGCACGTAGATGTTGTAAAATACGCTTGTGTACAGCAAGCTTCGTGCTACCCACATACATTAGTGGGCAGGGGCATTGGAGAACATAGACCGCAAATTCGGTTTTACATGTTAAAACCTGTGTTATGGGGTGAGGATGATCAGTGAAACCGTCCATGTATGTTTTAGTATTTACTCCATGGACACACGCTTTGCAAGTTTTGCAGCGGTAAAATCCTTTATTCTGTTGCCACCATGATGTTTTGTTGAATGGCTCTGGACTAGTATCAACAATTTTATCTCTAAGGGAAGGTGCTTTACTGAAAGTAAGTGAGATCTTTTTGGGGAGAGTAGCTCCAATGACAGAATCTCGGATAACTAGAGGCCAATGTTTATTTATGATCTTATATAATTCTTTATGTTGCCTGCTGTACCCTGTTATCATGCGGAACTTTCTGTCCTTAGAACCTATTCTGTTATCAGATTCCCCAGTTTCAAGTAATGCCTGCTTTTTACTCCCAGTCAAAAGCTCCTCCCTAGTTGATAACATGGATTTCTCTATAGCTCTATGAATTATATGTTCAGAATATCCACGTTCCAAAAATCGTTTTTCACTGTCTTCCTGAGCTACCTTCAGGTCTGCAGGATTGCTACATACTCGGCGTAACCGAAGCATTTCCCCATAGGGGATGCTTGAGATTAAATGCGCCGGGTGAGCACTAGCTCCATGAAGTATACTATTTCCAGCAGTTGTTTTCCGGAAGATTCTACTCTCAAGGTGTCCATCATGAATATACAGTTCAGTGTCCAAGAACGTAATAGATTCTTGGCTAAGGGTGGCAGTAAATTTGAGATTGAGGTCATTTTTGTTTAAACTCTCAATAAACCTCAAAGCTTCCTCCTTACTTCCTCTCCATATGATCATCAGGTCGTCTATAAAACGATACCATCTAATCAAGTTGTTATTAACAATGTTATGGTAATTGGGCCTGAGGACCAGCTCCTCCCAAGCTCCCATGTGCAAACATGCAAAGCTTGGGGAGAAGCTGGCCCCCATTGCCACACCCTGAAGTTGGCGGTATAGCTGTTGATTGAACAAAAACAAATTATTTGCCAAACAAAATTGAAGCATGCTCAATAACATTTTGTTGTGATCTTCAAACTCAGAGCCCCTTTTCGAGAGATAGTGTTTGGCTGCCGCAATACCATCAAGATGTGAAATGCTGGTATACAGCGATGTAACATCCAGGGAGATAAGCCAATCCCCCACTACCCATTCAATGTCCATGATTTTGGTCAACAAGTCCCCAGTATCCTTGATGTACGAGTCTATATATATATATATCTCCATACTAATATTATAAAGAGAGAGCCCAAACCATTGAGGCGGGTAATCTCAGTAACCACAGCACCAATCACAACACCCAATACAGCGTTGGAAAGGGCAGTTGCAGCAGAAGGACATAGGCTATGCAGACGGCCACCATATCCATTTAAAAGGTAAACGAACCATGCCAGTAAAGTAGTCCCTTGTGGGCGTGTGCAGGGGGCGTGACAAACGCTGGGGGCGTGTGGTACGTTCCACCCTTCATGCCATGTGAGTCGTAATTGCGCCGCATCAAGGGGCACACTGGGGGCGTGACACGCTGGGTGCCGAATGCAGTGTGTGCCTTGGCCTGGGTGCGTCTGAAAGGGCCGAACACAGAGTGTGGCTTGGCCTGGGTGTGTCTAAAAAGCACTCTGGGCCGAAGAGCGTCGGTGTGGGTCATAAAAAAATAAGAACAGCGGGAAACAATCATTCAAGACTCACACAATTGTAATTGTTAGACGGTCGCCGCTGGCCCTCAAGCGGGGGCACACGCGACTGAGCGTGTCTGCGGGGACAATTACTACAGCCTCTCATGCGCGCTGTTACTGAACTATCACATTAAACCAAATTACACGTGCCTGCTAACATCAGTCAGGGCTGTAGCGGGGCTCAGGCGGCGGATCACTGCACTAATTACATGCGCCTGCTAACATGAACCAGGGCTGCAGCTGGGCCTCAAGCGGGGGAACACGCGAATGACCGTATCTGAATACACACATTACACACATTCTATTTCATACCCGGACAACGTCGGGACGGGCTGCTAGTATATTATAGAATTAGCATCTGTGGAAGACAAAAAAAAATAAAGTTACAATATATCCTTTACAACACCAAATATTTTGTAAAGCATTTCATTTGCCTTTTTTGCTGTTCTCAGAATATATTGAATTTCACTAGAAATAGTGAGTTCAATAGTACTCATCACATAACAGCGGGTAAAAGAAAGACAATCAATAAGAATATCTTAAAAAACCCAATCAACATTCTCAATAACAATAGAAAAAAAACATGTGTTAAATGTTTTTTTCAAACAGCAATTTCTTACGTAACTATGAGATATCTCAAAGAATCTTAAAATACCAAAACACTATCATTAATTTTCAAACACTGTAAAGAAAGTGACTTTTAAATATATGCTGAGAAAATAGACAACAAATAGTCCTTAATAGTTTTATACACTTTTCCTCATGGCCGAATAGTATATCTCAAATTCTGGATCATCCCTCAACTTGACGCTATTCAACAGCTACATGGCACCCTTACACAAGTGGCCAACCATCACAACCTCAACATTATCTGCTAAGGCCACGACACCCAACTCATCTTCTCCCTCACCAAGGAGCCACACACCACTGAAAGTTGTAACCAAATGCATAAGGAACAACTTTCTAAATCTTAACTCGAACAAACACCTACAACGAGTCCAACGATTCCAAAACACCTCCGCCCGACTGATAATCAATATCCCCTGCCGCAGGCACATCCCCCACCACCTGAGAGACCTACACTGGCTGCACGTCAACAAGAGGATCTCCTTCAAGCTTCTAACCCTCACTTACAAAGTACTCTACAACACCAGTCCAACCAACCTTAACAGCAGTAATCCTGAAAGGCCAAATTTTGTTCTTAAAATTTTGGCTTCAAAAATATTAGGTAAGAATTTGGTAACTCTTAAGGCAAACGTTGTTTAAAAACCAATTGATTATCATTACAATGTGTCCAACCTTTCAGACATTTTAAATAAACAGTGTAATGTCCAGATGTTGTAGAAGGTCCATCATGAAAAATAATTGCAACAGCTACAAAAGTTCTTCCTGATATTGAAACTTGACCAGCTACAAAATCTTTAATTAAAGTTTCCAATTTTCTTCCATCAGCTCTGCAACATTGCAGCATTAAAATTACATACTGTCCATATCTTTGTATAAATAATGTTGATGACATTTCTGATTTACATTGTCTACACTCCATGTTTTGACTTGCTCCTCTAATTAGAATGTAAAGTCAAATATATGAATCTTTCACTGTCAATGTTACTTCTACATGTAAATAAACAATTTTTACAGTTATGTTCCCATTTATAAGAAAGGCCAAAAAGATTTTCAATATCTATACCTTCATCTTCCAATACACCAAGCATATACATTACAAATTTCTGACAATCTTGCAGAATATTCTGTGTAAATTGAGTAGAACCAGAACATATGTCCAAAACATTTCGAATATCAGAAACACTTTGTATTTTACTTTTATCACTACTACATTTCTCATAAACAGAATACAACACCGAACAGAATCTTTCTTTCCGATTTTCAACAATTTGTTGTAGCAAACTTTCAAGAAATAAAACAACATTAACTAGTACATTAGCATAGCAGTTGACACCAGAACTATTTTCAAACTGATAACCAACATTCTCTTCAACACTGTCCTTTTTCTTTTTGCCTCCAATTACAACTTCATCTTGTTTTTTTTCTTTCTCTACAGCTTCACTACAGATATTCTCAAATCTTCTTTTTCTACCTACTACACGCTTTTACAATATTGGATATTGACCTAGATTGGGTGTATATTCTCTTCTTAACCTATTATACTCTTTCACACAACTTGCATCTGCACTAATCTTTGTCTCATCAAAATCAATCAAGTACAATCCAGATAAAGTTCTCACTTGAGACAAAGCAACATATGCCATACCCTCTTTAAACACAGTACTTCCAATATTCACTAAAGCACTATCTACACTTAAACCTTGATATTTATGAATGGTCACCGCATACGCCAAAGAAATAGGAAACTGTTTTCTGCGAACATACAAATCTTTTACAAGCAAAAACCGAGCTGAACAACGACTAAATAGTTGTACTTCTTCAATTTCATCAAATTTGATTTTCAGAAATTCTATACCATCTCTATTTACGTAATTAACAAAATCAACTATTTTACCCATTGCTCCATTTACTAAACCTTTTTCCACATGCAAATTACGTTGTATGAACAGAGAGGCGAGAAAATGAGGAGATAGAAGGAATATGAGAAGAGACAGAGGAATACAACAACAAAAAGTCAAAAGGGGCTTGTAAATCTGCCAAAAGTGTATGCAGCAGTGTATGTATACGGACTACAAAATTGTAGACTTAGAACACAACCCTAATTCTAAACAACCAACACTATTAACTACTCAACAACTAAAAAAGTGACTGCACACATTCTATATTTTTTAGTACTGCACTTTATTGGACAAAGGTAACTCACAAAACAAATTAACTTAACAAATTATTTTATCATAATAGTTATCCAAATGCAGAGAATACATTACTCTTACTAAAAACAAAATGTTCCACATATATTCCCTTACAACTTATCAACTTACCTTTGAAATTGATTGCTCGATTAAGAAGAATGCCACTCACACAGTAGATGTTCTTATACAGAATCTCTCTAGTTCAGTCTTTGCAGCATAACCAAGAAATGACACATTTTCCCTCTCAATTTACACATCTATACCTGTAAATAACAAATCAAAATCCTTCACACATTAATTCAAAACCAAACACAAATTTCTATTGGTTCAACATTTTAAACCTTTCCAACTGACATAACTTTCCGCCCTACCCCCAACAGATCATGCAAATGTCAACTGTTAACAATGGTCAAAAGTTCAGCACTCTATAAAACAATGCTCCTCAACAAATTTACACTATGCATAAGCATTTACTTATAAGTACCAATAAAGAGAAAAGGTCTCATTAGAACCAACCAACATATAAACACATAAACTTGATACATATCTGTAAAATATATATTTTTAAATTGGTTTTTTCTTGCTTACGTACACTTATGGAACGACTTACAGAATTCGCACTGTACGTCGTCCGTACGTGCATGGTACGTGTACGGTAAATGTACCGTAAAAAAAAAATAGCCTCTATCACTAATTTTTTATAATCCCCGGGAACCCCATCTCCTGGGGCTTAAATATAACGTTGGGCACCGTGGGGGGAGCCCCAACGCCCCAACGGTCCCAGCCGGCTCCCTGCGTCCTTCGGGAGCCGGCATTGCTTTTTGTCACAGAGAGCAGCTTACATTCTGCTCTCTCTGACAAAAAGCAATCTGCTTTCCTATTAGAAAGAGCCCCCCGGAGGCTAATCAACAATTACCTGTTTTTAAAAACAGATAATTGCACCCTAGTTTTCTGTGTAAAATCTTTTCAAAACTGCATCTTATCCACCATTTTAGAAAAATCTTATTTTTCAAACTGTCATTTCATTTACAGAGACCATCTGAGTGCATCCAAACCTCTCTTCAAGATGCTTAGAGTGTGGATTGTGGGACACAGCTAGGTTTTCTGGAGCCAAAGGTACGCAGAACAGAAAGGAAATCACAAAGACCTAGGTTTACCAAACAAAGACATTAAATGGATTGGACAAAGAGGGTGAAAGTGGAACCAATTGATGCCATTGGTGAAATCCTTTTTACATCTCCAACACCATCACCTCACAATTGTGCACTGTGGTGGCAATGACCTAGGCACTTTGACAATGAGTAGGTCTGGAAATGCTTATGAAGGATACCTTTGGACAATTGATGACACTTTTCCCCAAAACTGCCTTTGTCTATTCTAATTTATGCCAAAGGCAGAAATAGAACTGGTCCAACCACTATTGTCCACAGATTGAAAAAGCTAAGAAACATGTGAATAAATCTGTTTCTGCCTTTCTCCGAGACTATAGAATGGGGTCCATCTACAACAACAATCTGCGTTTCAATATGCATGACATCTATAGGAGAGACGGTGTCCATTTTACAGATGAGGGGAACAGAGTCTTCCTCTTGAACTTTAGACTCTGCATTGGTACTTACTTGTAGGTATTAAAATCTCACAATAAACACAAGGGCACTTTTTAGAGCCACCCAACATCTAAACACATACACTTCATAAATATCTGATTTTTTTTTTCTTTTTCTTGCTTAGATACGCTTATGGGACGACTTCCAGACTTCGCACTGTACGTCATCCATACGTGCATAGTACGCGTACGGTAAATCTACCGTAAAAAAAAAATAGCCTCTATCACTAATTTTTTATAATCCCCGGGGACCCCATCCCCCGGGGCTCAATTATAATGTTGGTGACCGTGGGAGAATCCCCAAGGCCCCCGCGGTCCCAGCCGACTCCCCACATCCTTCGGGAGCCGGCATTGCTTTTCGTCACGGAGAGCAGCTTACATGCTGCTCTCTCTGACAAAGAGCAATCTGCTTTCCTATTTGAAAGAGCCCCCCGGAGGCTAATTAACAATAAAGCGGGCTTCGTTTTTTTTTTCTTCTTCGCCCAAAACACGTACACGCGATATAAAAAAAATATATAATTGCACCTAACGATCCACGTGAAACCCCCTCAGCAGACCTAGGTGATCAGTATGTTTCTACCCTGCCCCCTTCGCATGTTTTTTGCAGTTCTTTCACTGTTTTCTTGTGACTCGGTACACACTTTACTGCCAGACCCCATTTCATAATTATCCAGGCTCTCAACCTAAACACGTCACAAATCATCTCTCATCACTTTGTCTTCTTTTTTAGTGTATTGTATGATGTACAGTGCGTGACCCTATGCCCAGAGCCGTCGAAGGTTCTGGAGACTGCCAGGCCTAAGGGTCAGCTCCTACAGTGTCCCAGAGCCACGCAGCCCCTCCCCCAACATTTGAAAGCCCCGGGAGGAAATGGTAAATTGATCGACACTGAATACGTTAGTACAGGCCACTCTAATGCTACCAGGAAAACACAACAACAGTATAAGACCCAGATTTCCATTGTAGTGATTTCTTAGTTGCAGGTCTAGTTGTCAGATCGGCACACACACTCCCTCATGGCTGGTACACACCCACACCACACCATCCAGCAAATTTATCACTACACACGTGACCCAAGGTATAAAAAAGACGGAGCGCACGTGTTGTATGCCACTTTAGAGTTGTTCCCAAAGTACCGAACAAGGGGCACACTACTACATGCGTGGCCTCTTTGGTCACTGAGTTTGTGGTACCCAAAGCACTGAGCAGGTGAAGAATCTGCAATAATGATGATGGGAACACGAGTATATCGATAGCCATACAGATATCAAGACTCTGCACCATATATGAGACTTCTTTGTTGGAGATCGGGACTACATCATGCAGAAGGTGTCTTTTCCACGAAAAGGTGAGCAGTGAAACTTGAGTACGCATTGGAGGGAGGCAAAGGGTTGTAGCAGACTAGATACAAACACGCGACTTTGCGTTTTGGACGAACGCACTCCTACATAATGTATTAACTTACATGCATACATTTTTTCCCAATAGCAGGAACATTTTTATAATCACTGAAATGTCTGGAATATTACCAATACAACTAGTTTGTAGAATTGTGAAAAGGAATATGTATAAAAGCGGGATGGTATCTAACACCAAATTAATATGGTAACAATTACCAATCATAACATATTTCTTTTATAACTTTTAGATGTAGAGCTTCAGGATGCATTATGTCCGGCACGTGGTGAAAAACACTGGTCACAAAAAGGAGAGCTGCGAGTATTGTTTTCAGTCACCAGGGCGGCTCTGGGCTCATGCCGGCCCTGGACAGGACGGTACAGAAGGGGGTGGTGATGGACGGAGCATCTGAACCAATCAAATACTCACACCCAGTCAACTGATCTGGGTTTAATCCATCACCGTTCTTTAGCCCACTCTGCCACCCCAGTTCAGACATGGCCATATGCAAATCCGTCTGACCCTGTGCCTCATGGGAACAGTCCAGCCCGAACTGCCAAGCCATACCCTCCCTGGACTGGAAACAAGCTTCCTAGGACCGGTTTCTGGCATTACAGCCGTCTTCAGCCAGGCTTGCTTTAATCCAGTGGCAAAGTGAGCAAGGGACTCACGTCTGAGCATACCCTGCCAACTTATGGCGAACAAAGCGGTACAAAAGGGGGTGGTGATGGACGGAGCATCTGAACCAATCAAACACTCACACCCAGTCAACAGATCTGGGTTTAATCCATCACCTTCCTTTAGCCCACTCTGCCACCCCAGTTCAGACATGGCCATATGGACAGGAAGCATAGTAGGTAGGGGGCCCCAGAAGAGGGGGTCCGGGCGGGGCAGAGCGCGGAGCCAGTGAAGAGGGGGGGTGGATCAGACCCGGAGTCAATCTCTTATTTCTTCTCTCATTTCATAAAAAAAATATACACAATGTTAACTACCTTTTTATCTTACAGGTTGTGTTTTACAAATTGACGAAACGCCCGCAAAAAGAAAACTACAAACCTCTACGTTCGTGTATTCTGCGATGATGCGTGGCCACTGTACCAACGACTGAGAAGCCTGCTTCCACAAGTGGTGCACCCTCTTTGAATGACGGCAACGACACAAGGTGAGCAAAGAAGCTTGTTTCCGAAACAATGACAAGTTATCTGTGAAAAGAGAGATTATGTAGTAGGCAGCAGGCACGCAATACCCATTAGGCTAACGGGGCTTCAGCCATCGTCTGTGTCTCTTCCACGTTTTAATGTCCTTTTACCTCTCTCTTTCTTACTGTCCCTCACATTGTTTTTTTTACAGCTATGGATGCTGCTGTCTCCACTGTGCCATATAAAACCTTACCTGAGTTTAAGTGGTGAACTCTCATGGCTACAGTGAAGCCTGCTTCAAGACGTAGAGCACCCTCTTTTAATCATGTCTATGGCACTAGGTGAGGAAAGAAACTTGTTTCCGAAACAACAACAAATTATCTGAGAAAGGAGAGAGTCGATAGTGTGCAGCAGCTTGACTGTGTAGAAATGTATAATTACCACAGAGCAGTGACAACAGATAGGTTACAACAGTCTGAGGAACAGACCTACAAGCTTATTGTGCCACTTTTGTGTCAATTTTAACATGGGAAAAGTGGTGCATGGAGCTTGTAAATCTGCGTCTAACTTTTCAAGAAAAACTCTCAACTCCAGACTCTGCAAGTCAATGAGGTTCAACAGTCTAGGTACGCAATATTAAGAACGCACATTAAAATTCACTTTTGACAGGAGTTTCGCAACTCAGTTACGGTGATTAATCAAATGTTCTTTTCTTTGCTTAACCAAACATCCTTCAGAAGCAATCATGGCATATCGAGCAACAGCAATGGAATTGTCTGTAACGTATTGAATATACTTTGACGTTTGGAACCAGAGTACAATTGAAGTTGTGAACTCTGATGGCCGCAATGTTTATACAAGGGAAGCACAGCGGCCTAGATATACAATGCCTCCAATTAAATGCATTAGAAATAAATCGGCGTATTTCCAATCCCGTTGTACCACTTTTGTGTCAGTAATACAGTAGGCTCTTCCATATAGACACCACTTGAACGCGGGACTATAACAGAAGTGAAATGTACCAGGCACACTGCACACGTAAATTCGTAGTGTTACCTTGACTTGTAATGTTTCACCTCATTTACTCACATGTACATCATTTTAAACTCTAATTTTCTTTTTTGTTTTGCAGATTACCTATTGTACGTCTTTTGGAGTCCACATCACAATTTGTTTATAATGTTTTATTAAAGTTATTTTTCTACTTGTTTATTATATTGTTATCATTAAGTTACATTTACAGTTATTGTTGTTTTAATAAAAGTTAATAAAAAAAACCTACATACTTCTTTTTTGGAGGGGTGACGGTCCACAATAAAATTAATATTTATCATTTGAAGTACTATAGTAAGATGTTCAAGAGTAGGGTTGAAAAGTACTGACTGTACAATAAGTTATATTTTCTCTGGATGGACTACAACAAAGAAAAGAAATCAAAGTAAAACAAAACAATGTGTACCACATTTACAAACCTCTTGCCACATTTTCCCGTGCAAACCTACCCCCCTACAACATTAAGTGTGTGGGCCTCAAAAACGTTCTTCAAACCACGGAAACAATCGCCCCCAAAGATTTCTATATTGTTTGAGTGTTTGAGAGGGGCTGCGTAGCCCTCTGCCTAGTGCCCTGGAGTCCATAACGCCCAGATCCGGTTGCTGCAGTGTCCATTGTGGGGAAACAACCATTACAACGCGGCCATAAGCACGCGGGTTCGTCACCACGAAGCCATTAGCACGCATATGGCTTTACCACGCATGATTTTTCAACTAGTATACATATACCACGCATGATAAAGGCATAAGCATGATAATGGTTTTGTGGTGACGGACACGCGCTGTAATGGCTGCGGCTTAAGTGCTTCAAATTAGTTTTTAGGTATGCGTGTGACCAAGTCTTATAACATCAGAGGCCAAGGACAAACACCGTGGTGTCTGTGGCAGGAAATCTCATTGATCACAGAGAAGATAGATAGAGGGTAAAATGAAAGTAACAGGTATAATAAAAATAACGGAGGAAAACTACTAAAATGGCGGTGGACGGAGTATGTAATCAACGTTTGGCGCCTCGGCAATACGTTTCAAATAAATATAGATAGAATATGATTATTAATATATTACAAAAGTATAGCAGCGGATGACACACACGGCCCGGGAAAAGAAAGCGGCAAATTTAATACCTGACAGCTTTGCTTGGCGAACTTGAAGAAAAAGAAAGAAACATGGGCTTGGAAACGAGGCTGCGCATGCATAGAGAGTACAACTGGTGCACAAAAAAAACAGAAAGTTTTACATACTATCATAGAAATATAGCTCTTTTTTTGACCAGTAAAGTTAGTTCTCAAAAAGAACTGTTATTTTTTAGCCCCAATGCCCCCACGATCCCAGACGGCTCCCCGCGTCCTTCGAGAGCCGGCATTGCTTTGTCAGAGAGAGCAGCTTACATGCTCCACTCTCTGACGAAAAACAATCTGCTTTCCTACTTGAAAGAGAAAGCAGATCAACTTGCTCTCGCTTTCAAATAGGAAAGCGGTTTGCTCTGGTAAAGTGGGACCGCGACATTCCCGCCCTACCATAGCAAACAGCAGTGTCCCGGGGGTAGGCACCCCGAGAAACTGCAGGAGCCGGCCCTGGGAGGTGGTGGTCCCCAGGGCCATCAAGGGTTCCAGGAGGAGGGCCGGGCGACCCCCTCCCAACATTAAAAAGCCCCGGGGAGTGCAGGTCCCCGGGGCTGGAAGGTCATTTTACATATTACTGCCCCAGGAAGGTGGCGGTCCCCGGGACGTGTATGGGGGGAGAGGGAGGGGGAGCTGAAAACATACTTTTAAAAAATATATATTTTTAAAAAAGCCCCGAGGGGGTGGCGGTCCCCGGGGCTGCGGGATGAGGGGACCGTGAGCCCCCCGCTTACTTCAAAATAAAACCCCAGGGGGTGGCTTTCCCCGGGTCTCGGAGGGCCTTACAAGCCCCCCATTATGGAAAAAAAATGCCCCCGGGGTCAAATTAAGAATAAAACGGACTTCTATTTTTTTCTTCCTTTTCCACCGCGTACGATACGGAGGCCCCGCGAGGGTTTCTACGCTGCCCCCTTTCCTTATTTTTCAACTTTGTTTTACTGTTTTCTTGTGACTCGGTTCTACCGAGGCACAAGATGGCTGTCAACACTGCCTGGTTTGGAGTGTTGACAGACAGTTGACATCCAATCAACATGCAGCTCGTGCTCGTAATTGTACGGATTTCCGTACGCGTACAGTATTTTGTCTATAGATATCACTATGATTTTACTTTTGGTTTCCTCAGGAACTACTGAATGGATTTACACCATTTAACAAAAAGCACAATCTGCGAACCGAACTCTACCTCTCTGCCAAATTTGGTGTAATTCCGTTCAGCCGTTCGGGCTGTAGCCCTGGCTAAAGGTCCCTATGGAAAATTGCATTGGGAAAATACGTTTTGGGACCCCCTTTTTTCTCGGCCCCCACTTCACGAATTACCCCCAAACTTTCAGGGAAGGAGCGGAGCCAAGCAGGCCATTTTCTTGGAGAATTTCACGAAGATTCGCCACCAGCGCCAAAGTTATTCCAAATAGAATGTTGTGGATTTCCTATGGAAAGTAGGTCCTAACTATAACTACCTACTGGCAACCGCCAGTGTATACATATATATATATACACATATATATATTAAGTCAGAAAACCTTCGCTTTTTCGGCGGCAGTAAACACGAACACAGTTATTTCCGGGTACCCTTTTAATTTTGCAGATTAAAGGCGGTCTTCACTCTACGCGTTTAGGGTAAAAAACCCTTGTTCACGAGTGTATATATATATATATAGGTGCTTTCTAGAACAATGTGAAAAAGAGGAAAAAACAGACTACAATAACGTGCATCCAAAAGCTCTTATAGTGTTTTTTCTCATCACGTGATATTGGTTGAAAAAAATGTATTTAAAAACCATGGGGATATGTATTCTGATGTATGTGATCAAGGACTAGAGCAGTCCGAAACGCGTCAGACCGTGAATAAAGGAAAGATCAAGCCTTACTTTGTGGTTCGTGTCCTCTCACTTTGCCGTTTCGGAGATTGGAGTGGAATTGGTTGCATATATATATATATATATTTATATATCTCCACCGTTTCGTTTGGCTGAACCCAAGCCACTTCTACGGCGGGCACACGGCAGGGGTAGCCACCCCCATATATCCACACTGAATCCAATGCGTGACTCGCCGATCAAAGCAGAAAACAACACTGGAGCCGTGTCCGCAATTATGAAGCGTGTTTATTGACAACACTAGGTCTGACGCGTTTCCGAGTTTCCTCACTCCTTTGTCACGGGCAAGAGTAACTGAATCGTCAGTTTCATTTAAAGCAATAGTGCTGGTAATGTGCAGTAAATATAGAAAAAATACTAGTGTTTTTCATCTTGACCAATAAAGTTTCAGTAACATTGATCACTCCCACATTACAGAAACCAAATTGACAGAGGAAAGTGTGGAAATCATTAAAACGCTAAAAGAATTATACACTAAAGAGGAGTTTGAATCAGAAATGGTGAAAATGGTTAAAAAAACTGGAAAATATTGAGGAAGATATTAAAGCAAAGAAATTGAGCAAATTCCATTGAGATGAGGTGGACTACAATAAAGGTCAAATTCTTACATTTGGCAAAAAGTTCAACCAATTACGGAAAGAATCAAAAGAACATGGAGACTCTGATAAAGAACAAGAACAACCATCTACATCTGGGTGCTCTACCCCTATAGAACAAAGAGAAACTGCAGGAAATATTGTGGAGACACTAGACAGTGACAACAGTGAAAATGATGCCTCGGTTATCAAGGAGCCTAATGCAGTAATTGATTGAAACACAAATACTCAAATTACAGATCGACCATTTTAAAGATGTGTTTATCTCTCTTCGTCAATGTCAAACCCACCAGGGATTTTGCAGTCTAGTTTGAATGTAGGTGGATTCTAATTTCTCACAGTCTATTGCCGCCTCTGATGGTTCTAGGCACTGCATCAATGACAAAATATCTTCACTCTCTGTCATTATTGCCATGGCTTTCCACAAAAGGCCTTCCACCAGGTAGGTTTTATCCTTTTCTTTATGGCTCTGATGTGCTGCAATATCCATTTATGTACTTGGAGTTTGGTGCTGTCTGTGTATCAGAGCCCACAAGGGCACTCTAGCACATTTACAGCATAGTCTGTTTTGCAAGTGTAGGCCCCGCTGGATATTTTGTGAGGTTCTCTCCAAGGGAGTACTGAACTGTGTCCTATTAGCTCCATTCTCACAATCCTTACACTTGCTGCATTCGCGGAATCCGTGACTGCTTTTAAGTTAGTTGCTTTTGGTGAGTTCTATGGGCATGCACCTAACCAATTTGTCCCTCATTGACCTCACTCTCCTGAACGTTCATCCCAGCTTTGGGGAAGTTCTGGATCATTCTTAACTAGGTATAAGTATTTGTTCAATATTCTTCTGATGGTACTCTGTTCAATGCCATAGTGGTTGATGAATCTATATTAAGTTTGGCTCTGCTGTTTGAGCCTAGGAGGTTTAAACAGAACTTCTCTATTCATACTTTTTGCTTTTTCAAGAGATTTGCTTATAACCTTTTCTGCGCACCTTCTCTCTTTGAATCTTCCTTCCAGTTCTCTAATGGCATTATCAAATTATTATTCCTTGCTACAGTTTCTTCATACTTGCAGTGCTTCGCAGTATGGCATACAAGCTATCAAAATAGAGGGATGAAAACTGCTGGCATGCAAAACTGTGTTGCTAGAATTGGATTTCCTGTGGATTTTTGGCTCTAATCTGTGGTTATTTGCATTCAACATTAGATCCAGGAAAACCACTTCAGTAATACTAATAGAACTAGTAAACAGAAGGTTCAGATTTTTGCTTTAATACTGGTGACATACTCCTCAGCACTTTCTTCTGACCTCTTCCATATGATGAACAGGTTGTCTATAAACCTAGCCCCCAGTAGTATGTTTTCATTTCATGCCTCACTGAAATTAAGCTGCAGCACCCGCTCTTCCCCCCAGCCCATATGCACATTTGCATAACTGGGGGGTTAATATAAAAACAATACCAGTTCAGGCCTAAAATACCACAAAATGATGAAAAAAGCAGCACTCTGGGTAGTTTCCAAGTTTAGGTAGGGAGCTGTTTTCATATAGAACACCCTACAACACCAGTGACACTCTGTATCTGCTCATCTCAAATGCCTGTTTTTCTAGCAAAGGTGTGATGCATCAGACAACCAACTCAAGCTCCTTATATAGTGATTAAACTGGAAGTAATTCTGGAAACAAAGTGAAAGTACAATCCCACCATCCTTCTTTGGGATTCAGCTAGAGAAAAGAAACAAATCTCAGAGATACCCCAACCACAAAATCCAGGACTGGATTCTTCAAGTAACTTTGAGCAACTGGTAGGGTGAGCAGGCGTCCTGGATTTGCCTGGATAGTCCTGTTTTTACACCAGCAGCACTGGCAGATTTTGTCAATTTAGCCCAGTCTTTAGAACCCCTCGACTAACAACAGTGGGAGGCACATTTGTATGTGTGCTAAGGCAGGGCTAATTATCAGTTCTTATCAGAAAGCAATTTAATTACTGTCTAGTATCTCATCGAATGGCCCCAATATATTGCTATTTGATTTGAAATGACAATGAATACATGTTATGAAGACACCCTGTGCAGTCAGTCCCAAGATGCACACACTGAAGACAAGATACCTCATAAAATGTAGCAAGTAGGTGAGAAAAGAAATGTTTAAAGCAAGGATGTTGCACGCTCCAAGTAAACACACAAACATTGCAGGCAAAGACGCTGAGCATAGGTGGTACCTAGTAAGGGAGTGCACAGGCCTGCGTTTTGGCCTCAGACATGATATATGAAGAGCTTGTTTTCCTGCAGTAAATTCACACTCCAACACTGTCCTCCGGCTATTGCCATTACCTGCAAACATCTGTGCTAATCCCTTTTCCCTGTTTCTGCCTCCATTTTCCTCATTCATGGTATGATGTTAGACCTGTCAGCCTTAAGGTGGTCTGCCCACCAACTTTTTGCCTTCCTCCTCCATTTTCTCTGATATAATATGTGCTTGCATTAGGACTCTGCTCACTTTACCACTACCAACCAGTGCTAAAGTGCATGTGCTCACTTGAACCGTGTTATTATTGACTTATCCCCATTGATATATTTAATGTACTTATAACTCCCTAGTAAAGTGGTACTACATGTACACAGGGCCTATACATTAAATGCAACTAGTGGGCCTGCAGGACTGATTGTGCCACCCACTTAAGTAGCCCTGTAACCATGTCTCAGGCTTGCCATTGCAAAGCCTGTGTGTGCAGTCTAAACCTCCATTTCGAACGGGCAAAATAAACCTTTTGCCAAGTTCAAATGCATATAAGTCACCCCTAGGCTAGGCTCAGAACAGCCCGGATGGCAGGGTACAATGTAGTTAAAAAGTAGGACATGTACTTTTAAGTTTCATATGTCCTGGTAGTGAAAAACTCTTAAATTCATTTCTCACTACTGCAAGGTCTATTTCACTCTTAAGATAACATTGGAGTTTTCGTATTACATTTTATAAGTGTAATTTCCAATTGGGAAGGGATGACAAGTTCATGTTTGGTGTCTCTGGAATCACAATTTAAAATCCTAACCTAGGGTGAAGTTGGATTCTAAATTGCAATTCTGAAAATGCCCCTCGTAGCAAGTTGGCATTTTTGATCTAAGACATTTAGTGCCTGTAGCCTGTCTTTGGTCACATGGCTGCCTGTAGCTGACAGTGGAGCGTTGTGTATTTCTCCTACACAGATACACATAATAGGAAGCTTAGGTGTGCCTGGATGGGCCATCACTGGCAGGATGGGAGAGACGAGCTGGGCACAGGCCCATTTACACCTGAATAGGCTATGTCTTTCCTCCATACAAAGGGCAGCATTACCCCTGTAGTTAGTCTGGAGCCAGGGCAGGGAAGGGATGATGCTTGGGAACTTCAAAGGGAAACCTCTGGAAGCTTTTCCTCCATTACAAAGGGACAACTGGGTATAAATAGCGGACCTCAGACACAACCACTTCAGTACACTTCTGGACCTGTGGATACTGTGCCAGGAAGAACTGTGCTGCTGAAGGAATGACACTCTGCTGGACTCCTGCTTTGCTGTGCTGCCCTCCTGCCTGGGTGAGAAAGACTGGACCTACAACTCTTGAACCAAGAACCCCAGAGTGACCCCAAGGGCTGGTTGGCTGGCCTCCTGACTTGAGTCTCAATGACAAAAGGCTCCAACAGCCTTGCACCTACACCTGGACTCTGCATTCTGTGAATATACCTTGCCAAGTGTTGCCACCTCACCCTTGGACCCTTGAAACTGAGCTTAAGGTGCTTTAACAGCCTCTGTGAATCCAGTGGAACCGATGCATCTCCTCTGCTGTGCGGCACCACTCCGAGCAGAACCCATGCATCTCTGCTGCTGCTTGAATTAGACCTGTTGCATAGACCTGCATCTCCGGCGCAGCCTGCATTGCATTCGGAACCGCCGCTGCATAACACATCCTTGTCACAGTTCTTCGCATCCCTTACTGACGGCAGCCTCGAGAACTACGCCATACTCCACATCTTGGCCTTGCAACTGCTCGGAACCAATGCATCGCCTGACTGTGTAACACATTCCCGAATCCAGACTCCACATCGCAAGCCCTCGACGACAGGATATTCAACGTCAATGCAACAGGACCTCACACTGCAGCCTCACCGCATCTTTGAACCGATGCATGCCTCAACTGAGTGACACATCATAGACGCGGATCCTCGCAACACTCCTCAATCCAGGATTAAAGGTACTTTTCTTCAGCAGGCCTAACTGGGTCCCTGTAGCTGGCCCGCACGCCATAGTGGATGGTTTGACATTGTGACTTTGTCCCTGCCCGGCGTGACCATTTAGCACTTCAGTCTCTTGGTGCTATTTTCACTAAAACCTTTAAAATTGAATCTCTCTGGTTCTACTAATTGGATTTTTGGTGTTTTGGCCTTGTTTTATTGATTAAAAATGTACTCTATTGTTGTAACTCTGTTGTGGACTGCCTCTGTGGATAGATTTCACTGTGTTACTGTTTGAAGTGTTTCACAAATAGTTTACAGATTGTCTCTGAGTTAAGCCTGACTGCTCTGTGCCAAGCTATTCCAAGGTTGAGCATAGGTTAATTGTGACTTCACCCTGAGAAGAATTGTGGTTGTTGCTTGAGAAGGGTTTCACCACCCTCAACCAGTAACCCAATTTCTTACAGATGGGCTGCTGTTTGGCACACATTCTTATTCAAACACCACTGCTGATCGCTCTCTCCTGTGTGATGTAAATACTGACATCCTTTCCCCAGCCACACCACTGTGATTTTGTAGGCATAGTTTTTGTGCAGGTAGATTTTTCATCACAAGGTAATCCTCTTCAATGTGGAATACCAAGAATATCTGCATGGAAGCAGAAAACAAATCCATATAAAGTCCAAAATGAGCATTGCACACATTGTTCCATGAAGTCACAGATAACAACGCCTACGGACTCCCTATATGTTTAACCCTAGCTCATACAATGCTGGCCCTTACATAGTAACCTAAGAAAAAACATCAAAAGGAACTTTAAAGCTAGAGGAAACTCTCCTGCTGTAGTCTCAAAAAATGACAAAACTTTCTGCAGGCATGCTGCAATCTGAGCACCTCATGAAGTAGAAGACTTGGCCCATTCGAGTACAAGAACCAATGGAGCCTACTTGTCTTTTTCACGTCCACACTAAAACATACCAGGTGAAGTGGTGGGTAGAACACCCACACCCGTTAGACCACTGGGTATGAAATTAGCCATGTGTTATGGTACAGCTGGTGCTGGTAGTCAGGAAGCCGGTTCGCAGCTATCTAGTGGGTGATGGGGCAGCAAGATGCTGATTGTTGTAATCTAGATATTCCCCTCTTGGTACCTTCCCCCCACTCCTTCTCCCTAGTACACCTTAGAATGTTCCTACAGTTTGTTCTGAAGCTTGACTTGGAATATTCAGGTGGTTCCAGTGTGGCAAGCAGGCTGTGGAGTAGTGGAGACGAATAATAAAGCCAATCTCTTTAATTCATATTTGGAGTTTCTTCTTTATCATTCACCGCGTCCCTGGCTTCATAACACTGATGCTGCCCTGCTGGACCTGAGAGTGCCCAAGAGGCTGATGAGGGTAGCTCAGGTGATTGTCTACGAAATGGAGAGTGGTAATCTACAAGGGGGTGGTGGGTGTTGCAGCCCTTGGATGTACCAAGAAGGTTTCTTCTGGGAGAAGATAGTGTGATGGGCTGTATCCTTTAGGTAGTAGTGGCTGAAATTAGCAAAGCCTTCACAACTCCACACTCCTGTATGGGAAGAAATGGAGAAGGAGTTAACAGTGTTGATATTTCCACTAATCAGGACCGCAGCTTAGTGGCACTTGAAAGTACAAGCAAACTCACTGCCTTGTTAAGGAACACTGGTAGGATGATAAAGAAGGAGCAAGTATGGACAGAAAAACTTAGAGAGAACTAACTTCTGAAGAAGATAACGATGAAATCTTGTGAAGGACAAAAGCTAAAGGGTGCCCTTTTTATCTATTGAGATAAGAAAAGAGAAAGCGGATATTCTTGAAAAGGCTATTTATCATACTAGGGCATTTCAAAGAGGAATACATTATCATTAAAAGGCAATGTTTGAGGCCAGATTGAGAGACAGCTCCCATAGGTCTTGGAGAGGACACATGACTCTCTGTATATAATAGTTGGAGAGGGATGGGTCTTTAGGGTCCAAATCTAGGCAACCGCTTAAGGCCCCTGACCTTCAGCAATCCTTCTGCAACATGGAGCCTTTTCCAGTGTACCCCTTGTCCTCAAAAGCTAAAGAACTCCCTTCTTCCACAAGGTGTTTATTACAGAGGAGTCCCGGGTGGCTACTACAGGAGACTGCAAGGAGGCTAGTGTATTACATGAAGAGGAAGAGGTCATTTTTCATATGCCGACAGTAGCAATGTCCATTGAAATGCAGGCGAATGTATCAATATTAGCTACCAGCAGTACCCAGAGAGAGACCTCAATAGGGTCCCCAGAAGGATGGAAGGTGCCCATTACTGTTTAATATCAAACCTAATTCAGAAGAATGTGGAACCAGAATTGTATGGAGCAGTGATGAACAGAAAAGTGATACGGTAACCTCTCTCCCTGGCACTGGTATGCATGTAGAAGGGTCATTGAATCATGTAGGTCAAAGTCACTCTTCTTTAATTCAGACAAACCCACTGAGGTCTCCAGTGGATGATCTACACCTGGGCTCAGGAAAATACATCAGCAAGGCTTACACTATTCTGGACATTAGCAGACCTAGCTTAAGGTCGTGAGGAAATGCTGCCCAATTCTTCCATTATTACCTTACATATCCCAAGAATTAGACGCCTGCCTTATTCTGAATCAGTGAAATACTACAGGAGTAGTACCCGTAAACCTAGTCCGGAACGGGGTAGGAAGGTAGAGAAAACAAACAATATCCCAACAGGTACTACTCTGGAGACAATTAGGCATGTATGCTGAAAGCATTACTGGTACAGAAATAAGGAGACTTGAATCAAATTAAGGTATTGATTGTTATTCATCATATACATTACAAGAGAACAAAGGAAAAAAAAAAATATATACAGTTAAAGCAGCACTGTATGAACTAATCGATAACAACCCGATTGTACTTGGTGCTCAGGTATGTGCAGGTGACATAGGTGGTGACGCAAGTGACAATAATGGACAGCGTGAGCGGCGCAAGGTGAGTGATTGTGCAAATATATACAGTGAGTAGGAACATGTGGCTCAGGGTAAATTACAATAATGAAAGAATTAGGCAGTTAGTAATTCAAAATGAGCCATCATAGAGGCTGCGCCATGTCTTGCGATGTGTTGTCGACGACGTTTTGATCCTCGTTAATAGGGATCGTCTTCAGGACAGGCTAGTGTTGTTTAAAGGGTGCTGCGAGAGGGAAAAGAAGAGTCAGGGAGGGAAGGGTGGAGACAGGCACAAATCTGTGGAAAGGTTAGAAACTACTGAATAGGAAACAGGGGCAGAGAGCAAGGCTACTGAATAGGAGCCGGGGCATAGTGAAACAATCGGTCTGGGCAAGCGAGGAGCATGCACTAGGTCAGTGCATCTGTGTGGAGAATCAATCAATCAATCAAGTCATTTATAGAGCGCACTAGTCACCCGTAGGGTCTCAAGGCGCTAGGTGGGGGGGAGGTGCCGTTACTGCTCGAACAGCCAGGTCTTGAGCTTCTTCCTGAAGGAGAGGTGGTCTTGGGTCAGGCGCAGGTCGGTCGGGAGTGAGTTCCAGGTCTTGGCGGCCAGGTAGGAGAAGGACCTTCCTCCTGTTGTCGCTCTTCGGATGCGGGGGGCGGCGGCGAGGGCGTGGCTGGTTGATCTGAGGTGGCGCTTGGGAGTGTAGAAGTTGATGCGGTTGTTGAGGTAGCTCGGGCCTTGGACGTGTAGGGCTTTGTGCGCGTGGGTGAGGAGACGGAAGGTGATTCTTTTGTTGACGGGGAGCCAGTGCAGGTCTCTCAGATGTCCGGAGATGTGGCTGTTTCGTGGGATGTCGAGGATGAGTCTGGCTGAGGCGTTCTGGATCCGCTGGAGTCTCTTCTGGAGCTTGGCGGTGGTTCCGGCGTAGAGGGCGTTGCCGTAGTCCAGTCGGCTGGTGACGAGGGCCTGGGTGACAGTCTTCCTGGTCTCGGTGGGGATCCACCAGAAGATCTTCCGTAGCATGCGTAGGATGTTGAAGCATGACGAGGAGACGGCGTTGACTTGTCTGGTCATGGAGAGGGAGGAGTCCAGGATGAAGCCCAGGTTGCGTGCGTGGTCCGTCGGTTTGGGTGCGGTGCGGTGCCCAGGGCGGGGGGCCACCAGGAGTCGTCCCAGGTGGAGGGCGAGGAGCCCAGGATGAGTTCAGTTTCAGGCGGCTGGTCGTCATCCATTCGGCTACATCTCTCATCCCTTCGTGCAGGTTGGCTCTGGCGGCGGTGGGGTCGTTGGTCAGGGAGAGGATCAGCTGGGTGTCGTCGGCGTAGGAGATTATGTTGAGGTTGTGTTGGCGTGCGATGGCCGCGAGGGGGCTCATGTAGACGTTGAAGAGGGTGGGGCTCAGCGAGGATCCTTGAGGGACGCCGCAGATGACTTCGGTGGCCTCTGACTTGTACGGTGGTAGGCGGACTCTCTGTGTTCTTCCGTTGAGGAAGGAGGTGATCCATTCCAGTGCCTTCTCCTGGATTCCGATGTTGCCGAGGCGCTGTACTAGGGTGCGGTGGCAGACAGTGTCGAAAGCCGCGGAGAGGTCCAAGAGGATGAGGGCCGCTGTTTCTCCGTTGTCCATCAGGGTTCGGATGTCATCGGTGGCAGCGATGAGGGCGGTCTCGGTGCTGTGGTTCGCTCGGAAGCCAGACTGTGAGGGGTCGAGGGATCCATTCGTCTCGAGGAAGGCGGCCAGCTGTTTGTTGACGGTCTTCTCGATGACTTTGGCCGGGAACGGGAGGAGCGAGATGGGACGGTAATTCTTGAGTTCGGTGGGGTCCGCTGTAGGTTTCTTGAGAAGAGCGCTGAGCTCTGCGTGCTTCCAGCTCTCCGGGAAGGTGGCGGTGTCGAAGGAGGTGTTGATAATGTCCCGCAGGTGGGGTGCGATGACAGCGTCGGCCTTGTTGAAGATGTGGTGAGGGCAGGGATCAGTCGGAGATCCGGAGTGGACGGAGTTCATTGTGCGGATGGTGTCTTCGGTGCTGATCGGAGTCCAGGTGCGGAGGGTGGTGGTGGGTGGCGTTGTTGCGGTTGTGGCGTGCGTTGGTTGGTTGCTGAAGCTGTTGTGTATGTCCGCGATCTTGTTGTGGAAGTAGGACGCGAGGGAGTTGCAGAGGTCTTGCGACGGGGTGATGTCCTTGTTTCCGGCGTTGGGGTTGGAGAGCTCTTTCACGATGTTGAAGAGTTCCTTGCAGTTGTGTGCGTTGTTGTCCAGCCGGTCCTTGTATGTATTTTTCTTGGTGGCGCGGATCAGTTGGTGGTGTTTCCGGGTGGCGAGCTTGAGGGTGGTCATGTTGTCCGTAGTTGGTTCCCTTCTCCATACTCTCGAGGGCTCGGCAGTTCTTCTTGGAGCTCTTGAGTTCGTCGGTGAACCATGGGGTTTTTCTGCTGCCGGGTCTGCTGGGCGGGGTTCTCAGAGGGGCGAGTTCGTCCGCGCAGTTGTTGATCCACTTCGTGAGGTTGTCGGCGGCCTGGCTGGGGTTCGCTGAGCTGGCGGGAGGGTGCTGGCTCAGGGAAGCGGTGAGCTGGTCGGCTGTGATCTTGTTCCAGCTTCTTCGGGCAACCTGTTGCTGGTGGTGGTGGGTCGTCGTTCTTTTGAAGGTGAAGTGGACGCAGCTGTGGTCCGTCCAGTGGAGTCCTGTTGCGTGGCTGAAGGTGACGTCTTTGCTGGATGAGAAGACGGCGTCGAGTGTGTGTCCGGCGAGGTGGGTGGGGGTGGTTACCAGTTGCTTGAGTCCGAGGTTGGCGAGGTTGTCGAGCAGGGTGATGGTGTTGCGGTCGCTGTTGTTCTCCAGGTGGAAGTTGAGGTCCCCCAGGAGGATGTAGTCGGCGGAGGGGAGGGCATGCGGGCTGATGAAGTCGGCGATGTCCTCGCTGAATCGTGTGCGTGGACCCGGGGGTCGGTAGATCAGGGTGCCTCTGAGGGTGGTCTTCGGGTCGGTGTGGATCTGGAAGTGCAGGTGTTCGGCGGTGGTTAGGGTGTCGTCGGTGTTGGTCGTGATGCGGATGGTGTCTCTGTGGATGATGGTGATGCCTCCTCCCGTCTGGTTGGCGGTGCGGTCCCTCCGTGTGATCTTGTAGCCCTCTGGGATGGCGATGGCGATGTCGGGCGCTGAGGAGGCGTTCTCCCAGGTCTCTGTGAGGAAGGCGACGTCAGGGGCGGTGGTGTCGAGGAGGTTCCAGAGTTCTACGGCGTGTCTGTGGATGGATCGGGTGTTGAGCAGGATACACTTGAGGTGGTTGCTGCTGGTGTTCGGCTTGGCGAGTGCTGGTGCAGGGTAAGTGCGGCTGCAGGTGAACTTGCAGGCGTGGCAGCTGAAGGGTCCGTGGGTGTGCCTCGGGGAGGCGCGGTGACATCTCGGGATGGCGCCGGTGTTGAGTGCGATGAGTTCGGCGGCGTTGTAGGTTCGTCGGGTTGGCTTCCGTCGGTGGGGGCCAGGGGTCCTGGCACTGGGCGCGGTCCAGGCGCGGACGGGCTTACCTTTGGCGCGCCTTCGGCGCACAATCGGCGCGCCCGTGAACAGTTCGTGCGCGGGGTATCAAAATGGAGTGCAATGGCGGAAGGATTACCTGAATGGAATTGCTGAAAAGTAGACGAGTCGATGGTTCAGAGACCGTTGCCTTCTGGTTTGAAAGGACGCGATCTGCGGTGGGGGATTAAAAGGTGAGGGATGGAGGGGGGAAGGGGACAGAGTAAAGACTAGGCGGCTGGAGGGTGGGAAGGAGGGCGCAAATTACCTGTGTCAAAGGGGAAGCACTTAGCGGGCGATCGGAGTACGGATGGTATGGATGGACATAGAGTCTTTATATACAAACATCCCCCACAGCGAAGTCATTGAATCACTCTTGCAAACAAGACCCTTACCTTCCCAAGTCCCTACAGAATTTATAATGGACCTCCTACGTATCGCTCTACAAAACAACTACTTCCTATAGCGAGACACGTACTACCTACAAGTCAAGGGTGTCTCCATGGGCGCTTGCTTTGCCCCGAACTTAGCTATCCTGTTTGTTCACAATATGGAGAAAACACTCATCCTTTCTGCGACCAATCCTTTTTTCTTGAACATCGACCTTTGACGTCGCACTATTGACGATATTCTCCTCATCTGGAATGGCACAATTGAAACTCTGACCCCTTTTCAATGACTGGTTGAACCAGTCACAAGACCATCTCAAGTTCACAAGTTCACAAGCGACTGCAGAAACAACGACTTACCGTTCCTGGACGTCACCATCCATGCCGAAGATGGCAAACTAGGTACCTCGCTATACCGCAAAGCAACAGAAAGGAACACACTGCTGCAATACTCCAGCCATCACCCACGAGGACTATGGGATGGCCTCCCTTATGGACAATTTTTACGCATCAGGCGTAATTGTAAATGGCGCAAGGACTACTTCCGTGAAGCAGAGGTCTTGGCTAACAAACTAATCCACAGGGGCTACCCAAGGCGCCTTGTATCCAGGGCGCGCAAGAGATCGTGGTATTGCCATAGAGACCACCTCCACACACCACAACCCAAAAAACCAATGACACGGATACCATTTGTTTCGAAATTCAATCCAGGTAGCAACAACATTGCCAAGATCATTAAAAAGAACTGACCTCTACTCCGTCCGCACCAACCATTCAAAGAACCCCCACTTTTTTCATACCAACGTGGCGACAATTTAGCTAGCCACTTTGTACATGCCATTACCTGGCCGGAACACAACACGGACAGACACACCATCACAGCAGCCTAGGGATTGGAACCAGTAGTTGGCCACTACAAATGCCAAAGCTGCAGCGTTTGTGATCTTGCGACCAACACCAAGGCCTTCTACTACAATGGCAGAACTTACAAACTGCAACATCACACAAACTGCAGATCCCAACATGTAGTTTATGCCATCAAATGCCCCTGTGACCTAACCTATATTGGGCAAACCACCCAAATGGTTAAACAACGTATCATTCAACACAAGAGCAGAATCAACTGCAAGGTACTGACAGCGCCTCTGGTGTCGCATTTCCTCGAGAAAAAACATCTTGACACAGGCATAAGGTGGCAAGTAATCAAGCAACCAATACTGCCCACGAGAGGCGGCGACATCAAAAACCTCTTGAATAGGGCTGAATGCAAATGGATGACACTGTGTAACTCTGTCAACAAGGGCTTGAACACCATCGACGAATGGAACAGTACTTTCTCAGTCTAGGTGACTACACCCATGAGAGGCTCTATACACAACTATTACCTCTTTCTTCTCGGTAGCCATCATACTTGTCCTTCCTTTGCCCACTCTAGACCTCTGAACCCCCAGTGCCAACTTTAGACCATATTGAGATTATGACTAGTAAACACTATGTCTAGTGTTTACATGACTGTCACCAATAGTCTTGTGTGCATGGTGTTCAATCGTTATAATTGTATCAGCACTATTGTGACACGATGTATTCTTTGTTATACATGCATTTGTACCTTCACCACTCGATGTATACTGCTTATGTATAAAGGCGTGCCAAACACTAATTATGGTTAAATCACCCTATTACATCTGTTATCTGTTTAATACACACATGCCCCCATATCTGTGTATTCCACAACGTTGACTGACATGACAACCGCTGACAGATGCAGTGTCACTTTCATCTCCCTGTCCGTATGCTTCCTTCACATAAAGTTTCACAAGTCTTGTTAATACAGCTTGGCTCTTTTAACCCACCACCCTCATCCTGGGTTCGGCCCCCTTACTGCGATTGGATTGGTTCCTCAGCCCATTCGTCACACCCCATGTGACGCGCTACTTCCTGGTTTGAATCAAGGTTGACCGGCACCACAGTAATCTTGCCGATTCACACACGGCCCGTCGGATTGATTCCCAGACAGTCCTCGCACTGATTCATTCAGGTAACCACCCGGTTTTAATGCCTCCTTTTGGCCACCCTCACCCAGGCCCTTTCCTCAACCTCGCTCTGTTCCCCCGGGCTTCCTACCCCAATCCATCGGACGCCGCAGCGTGAAACACCAGACTTTCAGATGGTACTCCGATCGCCCGCTAAGTGCTTTCCCTTTGACTCAGGTAATTTGTGCCCTCCTTTCCACCCTCCACCCGCCCAGTCTTTACTCTGTCCCCTTTCCCCTCCCCCTCATCCCTCGCCTTTTAATCCCCCACCGCAGATCGCGTCCTTTCAAACCAGAAGGCAACGGTCTCTGAACCATCGACTCGTCTGCTTTCCAGCAATTCCATCCAGGTAATCCTTCTGCGATTGCCCTCCATTTCGCTACCCCACGCACAAACTGTTCACATTCGAGTCCCTATTCAAATCCCCGTCCAGCGCTGTTGCCGCGCTTGGCTCTCCAGCCGGCCACCCGAACTTCCTAACTCGGACCTTGTTCCTTACTCCGGGTTCACACACGTTAATTCTGCTTCCATTACCGCATTTCCTCCTATCCCACCACAGAGCTTGTCCGATTTTGGACTACAATACTCAGATGCCACAGGGCCTTCCCCATACCTGATATGCGGACAATCCACTATACGCAAGCAGGTCTGCCATATGGACTACACATCCCGAATCTTTTTGTTTTCCAACCCCGCGCGCCCTTTCCTCCTTCCTCCCTTCCCTTCTTCCCCCCCTTACACTCTTCTCCACACAGATGCACTGACCTAGTGCATGCTCCTCGCTTGCCCAGACCGATTGTTTCACTATGCCCCGGCTCCTATTCAGTAGCCTTGCTCTCTGCCCCTGTTTCCTATTCAGTAGTTTCTAACCTTTTCACAGATTTGTGCCTGTCTCCACCGTTCCCTCCCTGACTCTTCCTTTCCCTCCCGCAGCACTCTCTAAACAACACAACCCAGTCCTGAAGACGATCCCAATTAACGAGGATCGAAACATCGTCGACAACACAGCGCAAGACATGGCACAGCCTCTATGATTGCTCATTTTGAATTACTAAGGGCTAGATGTAGGTAAATTGGATTTACCGATTCATAAATACCGAATTTTACCGTTTCGATATTTATATTCGGTAAATCCAATGTAGGTAAAAAATTGGTAAAAAATACCGAATCTGTAGGATTTACCGAATCGGTAATTGCCATTGATTCCGATGGGCCTTAAGGCCCATAGGAATCAATGTCAATTCAAATACCGATTCGGTAAAATTACCAAATTGACAAGGGGGACAGGGTGTCACTTTGACACCCTGTTGCACCCCTGATTCTGGCTTGTGTGCCATGTGTGCCATGTGGCCCTAAGGGCATGTATGTGTGTCACATGTACATCTGTGCCATGTCACATGTGTGTCACATGTACATCTGTGCCATGTGACACACATACATGCCCTTAGGGCATGTATGTGTGCCACATGGCACAGATGTACATGCACAGATGTGCATGTACACAGGAATTCGTTATTTACCATGAAATAGTAAGTGCCACCTACATCTAGATTTACCGATCTGGTAAATTTACAGAATCGTGAAAATTTGGTCCCCCTACATCTCAGAAACCAAATACCGGTCGGTACCGGCCAAAATCGGCCGTTACCGACCGGTATTTGGCGACCTACATCTGGCCCTAACTGCCTAATTCTTTCATTATTGTAATTTACCCTGAGCTACATTTTCCTACTCAATGTATATATTTGCACAATCACTCACCTTGCGCCGCTCACGCTGTCCATTATTGTCACTTGCGTCGCCACCTATGTCACCTACACATACCTGAGCACCAAGTACAATCGGGTTGTTATCGATTAGTTCATGCAGTGCTGCTTTAACTGTATATTTATTTATTTTTTCCTTTGTTCTCTTGTAATGTATATGATGAATAACAATCAATACCTTAATTTGATTCAAGTCTCCATATTTCTGTACCAGTAATGCTTTAGGCATACATGCCTAATTGTCTCCAGAGTTGTTCTGAATCAAGCAGTACCAAAACATAGACAATGAGCTCATGTCAACCCTTACCAATGCTTCACAACATTATGCCACAGAATTCCAGAATCAGAATTAGAAATAAGAGATGCCTCAGTTTCAGGCCAGAACGTTTTGTATGAATAACTCAAACACCAAGGACCAAGGAAGGTGTAACCTTTAAGAAGAAGGTAAAAAAGGATTACAAGCCACTACATCATTAAAAGTATTGACGAATATGCTTACAAAAGTATATAATACTTGTAAGGCATAGGAGCTCCCTAAACATTTTGAGGAGATCTAATTGCAGTTTAAAGCTGTGCATGAAAAATTGATGCAGTGTTCCAGCAGAATCACTTAAGTGGAAGTGCGATGCAATGGAAACCAGCTGTATGGCCAGGAAGAATGAGAGTGATCATATCCTGAAAAATACACAACGCAAAACCATAAGAGCTTGAGTAGACAAATAGGCGGTACAATCTGGAATTTGTTGAGTTCCCTGGAGGGAGGTGAAGATAAATCCTAAATGGTAAAGGTTCTTACTGAGTATTAAAAGGATTTTATGTAAGAATACTAGTGAAGTGTGATTGCCTCATTCTATTGCTATGACAAACTAGGTGACTGGTGGAGAGTGATAATCTGTTTCAAACCATAATAGTGATCTAGAGAGATGTGGGTCTTACAGGATTATAACATTGCTTAACCTATAAAAGCATATAATATTGTAGGTTTTTGCAATATGTTGGCAAGGCTTTGCCATTGATTAGCAGGTTCAAATCAAATAGGGCTTATTTCTGTCAGGGCACAAGCCTCAACTACTCATTACTGTTGGAAGTTAGTAGACTATGCTGAAGTTAAAAATAACCCCTTTTGGTTGTGATGGAGCTATCTGATAAAGCAGTTATTAGCTTCCTCCTCCAGTACAGCAAGGGCCTAAAGAATGTTTGATAGGGCCGCATTGAAAATTTAGGATAGGGAGGTCACTTGTTGGGTAAACTAACTATATCAAGATAGGGCCCATATTAGGCTAGGGTGGTCGATCTCGAATCTGGGGAACCGGGTTCGAGTCTCGGCAATGACGCTGAACATCCTGTGATTCTGGGCAAATCACTTACCACACAAACAGGGCCAGGGACTACAGAAAACCAGAACAACAGGAGAATTAATACTAACACTGACACCAGCAGTGGAATGGGGACAAGCCAGCAGGACCCCAACAGACCGTCTTCAAATACCTCAACCACAGTTGAAGCAGGAGCCAGACTCAAAAGATGCCAGTAAAGGAAATCAAGGAACAAAAAGTTCCATGCATTGGCTGTGGAATTAGACCATTTTTGGAAACATAAATTCAACGCCAGACAGGGAAAGTGTTGGTACCCCCAGAGAGAGCTGTACAGGAATTGACCACACAACTGAGAAAAAACGAACGCCCAACATAGCGGTTCCTGTTGCAAAAGGCCAGGACACTAGGCCAGAGGATTTAGAACAGCTCAAGTCCATGAACCCCAGGATTAGCTCACCTCCTGTTTCAGCGGCCCAGAATTCAAGGAAAGGGCCACCCTCTACACACAACCTCCTGTCCGTTAATGCAACTAAAGATAACTCAGCTGTGCAAGCTTGGGGTTTGCTAATCCCAGTAATGACGACACGCAACATCTTTCCCGGAAATACACTCTGCAGAAGCAACCTAGTCCTAAGAAGGATCATTCAAAACATTCTGGAGGGACCCTAGCTTCACACAGGAGCCAATTGAACACAGTCTCAACCAGCCCTCAGATGTTGGGCAAGTGTGCACCAGCATTGTGCGAGAGCTCCCAAACCAGGGGAGACAGTGCAACCCTGTCGTACCCGCCCTACCGCTCAACAGGAAATAACGACATCCTTAACCATGGCAACATCATAATACTGCTAAACCAGATTATAGAACTTACTGGGGTAACATCCACCAACACTGAATATGTCCAATTCATTTACAAAAATGAAGCGCACCAGAGTGACTCAACAAAAGTCACCTCTGGCTCACTGATTATGGCTGATAAGGTACAGTGTGAAAGCAAACAATTTCTGTCATGGGTCATAATCGTGGAAAGATACTCCAAACCAGGGTACGCACACCTACTAAGGAAGCCCAAAGGCACTGAGTCAGGGCAAACAAGAACCTTATCAAAACCCTACTCAGTGTTAGAAAAAAGGCGCTAGGTGTAATCTCATCAAGCAAGGAAAAAGTGACTGAATTAGACACCATTTGCAACTCTATTATTTAGTACAGAGTCTGTGGCGAACAAGTGGGAATGGATTGCAAGGTCACGTAACAATCCACAACTTGCGAAGTGACCAGGGCACTACTAGCAAACATTTCAGAACTCGCAACCCCACCCATCCAACTCTTCTCATGGAATATTTACGGTCTAGCAAGCTCAAAGACCAGACCTCCTTACCTTCTTCCAAACCATCTCAGTGGTCGCAGCCCAGGAGACTTGGGCCCAAGAACCAATTGCCATCCCCGGTTTTCACACAGAATAGTCTCGGTGACCAAGAAAGCAAATTCAGAGAACAGAGAACAAGTAGACAGGGAGATAGCCACACAATCTACCTGTCCATAGCTTTAAAAGTCAGCACCAAGGAACAAAAAAATCTGACTCGGAGAACCTCCAAATACTATACATAACAATGCTAGGGGGCGGTACAAAAGGGCGTGGGGATGGACGTAGCATCTGAACCAATCAAACACTCACACCCAGTCAGCAGATCTGGGATTAATCCATCACCGTTCTTTAGCACACTCTGCCACCCCAGTTCAGACATGTCCATATGCAAATCAGTCTGACCCTCTGCCTCATGGGAACAGCCCAGCCCGAACTGCCAAGCCATGCCTTCACTGGACCGGAAACAAGCTTCCCAGGACCGGTTTCTGGCATTGCACCCGTCTTCAGCCAGGCTTGCTTGAATCCAGTGGCAAAGTGAGCAAGGGACTCAAGTCAGAGCATACCCTGCCAACTTATGGCGAACAAAGAGGTACAAAAGGGGGTTGGGATGGACGGAGCATCTGAACCATTCAAAACACTCACATCCAGTCAGCAGATCTGGGTTTAATCCATCACCATTCTTTAGCTCACTCTGCCACCCCATTTCAGACATGGCCATATGCAAATCAGTCTGACCCTGTGCCTCATGGGAACAGTCCAGCCCGAACTGCCAAGCCGTGTCTTCCCTGGACCGGAAACAAGCTTCCTAGTACCGGTTTCTGGCATGCTAGGGGGGGCACACAGCCATCACAGTTGCCGCAGTAACCTTAGTAAATCGCTATGCACCACCTAGCTGCAAAGAGCAAGCAGGGAATCTGAAGAAGATGTGTGACAGCCTCCTCAAAGTATGGGTATCCCACCAACACTCCATTATCATAGTTACTGTAGACTTTATTATGTACCTGCTTGGTGTAGCGCCAAAGAGTCAAATTATTTAGGCACAATAGCGCCAATGGGACATCACAATACTAGCAAACACAGAGTTAGGGAGAAGGGACCATAAGGGCCACAACCTGCTAGGCAAACTTGGGCATATGAGTTTTAAGGCCCTCAACAGGCACTATCAAGAACACATTCCACCAGCCAAGTCCTTCCATTCAACCAAAGGTAACTCTCTGATCGACTACACGTTTGTATCCCTATCTTTATTACAGCAAGTCCGCTATTTCAAAATGTGCTAAAAATTGGAGCGTGACCATCTGCCCCTGGAGCTCAAACTTGTCCTTGATTTGACTGAGAACACCTGCACCTCCGACCCAGCGGGTTCAACCTACCTGACCGAACTAAGGAGGGTAAAAAGGACCTCATCCACCATTGAATTCGTGGAACTGGAAGCAGGAAATCATTTAAAACAGACTCGGAGTTCTAGGAACTCCACAAGAGAAAACTGGGAAGCCTTCATAGCCTCGTTCTCCCAACAACACGCCTCAAACGTAAATTCTTACACAGCATGTCCGACAACTGGTGATCCTGCATTAGTAAGAAACAAGTGCACAAACAGGACAAACAAACTCCTGACGAAGAAAGTCAGCAAAGCGCTGTGACAGTGTTGTGGTTCCCCCATAACAAAACTCTTAGAGCCAACTTAAGGCTTAAGAAACAGGAGCTAAAGGGGTGGTCTTGATCAAAAAAAGGGAAAATCAGAATCATTCTGGGCCGAGCTAAACTGGGATACTAAGCATTATAACCCCAATGCTTTCGGGCGAACAGTTAACGCACTAAAAACACATTAAAATCACATGCAAAATCCAACTTGTCTGAGGAAGCCTGGACCACTTTCCGTCTTGCACACTTAAATAACAATGCTAGCCTAGAGGACTCACCAGTACGTTCATGAGCAGTCACAGCTGATGAGCATGGTGTGTCGGGTACACCGCCAATGTGTAAACTATAGACAAAGCTATAGTCCAAAGACAGATAACCAAAAGCAGAGTCACTGGCGCCCCCGGCTCAAATGGAATCACTCAGGCCATTTACAAGATCAATCCAGCAAAATGGTCAGGGCACCTTGCCCCCTTATTCATTTATGTTTTATCAGGTGCCACGAGTCCAGCATCTTGGAAGGGTCCATCATAGTGCCTATCTTCAACTAACAGACAAATCAAAAGCTGAAAACTATAGACAGATGACCCTCATTGACAATTAGGAGACGTACTAGGTGGACATTCTACTGGAACAGCTACTCAATTGGGCCAACACAAATCCAATCATTCCGATTAACCAGATGAGTTTCACAAAAAATTGGGACCCTGACAAACATCATGGCACTGACCCTACTGCTCGATTCTTCCAAAATAGCCACATTGCCAGTATACCTCTGCTTTATTGACTACAAAGCTGTTGTCGACTGTGTCAACTGGAATAGGCTTTGGAGTACATTAAAGAACTGGTCTGCATCACAGAATGTCTACACTCCAACACTTGGGTGAATATAAAGCTGAGGAGCAGCGATAACCTCTCCGGGGACATTCCAACATCCTGCGGACTCCAACAGGGTTCTGCCTAATTCTAGCCCCCACTCGCTTCAATCTATTTTTGGTGGACCTCCCACAGTCCTGTCTTTGGTCAACTCCCATATCCCAAAGCTTGGTTCCTTTCTCCATTTAAATCTCCTCTATACTGATGATTTGGTGCTGCTCAAACAGACAAAGGTTGGGATGCAAGATGTTCTGAACACCAGCCAAGAAAAGCCATTAAAAAATGGCCGGACAATCAACATCAAGAAAACTAAAATCATGAATTGTTCTAGAAAAACAAGCAGTAAAAGCAGCTGGTTACTTGACTCTACCAAGGTTGATGAAGTAAACCAATGCAAATACCGCAGACTCACACTTGATAGCAGAGAAACTTTCAAGCCCCAAAAGGAGGAAATAAAAAGTAAAGGACTTACACTGGCAGCTGGCTTTAGATCACTATCCAGGAACCTGAATGGTCTGTCGTATAGCCCCATCTTAAAAAGAGCAAAGACTAAGGTGGTGCAAACCCTGGGGTATGGATGTGAAGCTCTCCAGGGCAGGGTTTCAAAAACTATGGACAATATGATTATAAGAACCTCTAGGGAACTCTTCCAACTCCAAAGATACACCTCAGCCACCCAAATCAGGTTAGATTTCAGCCAAGCCAAAAAGGCAACAGCAAGAAGTACCGCTTTTACCAGCATGACCTACAGGTTTAAATCCTCTGACAAGAACACCATCAACCACAACATTTGGCTGGAAATTAACAGAACCAATTCAGTGATAATAGATTACCTTAAAAGATCTATTGACTTGCTTGGTAGACTCCAACTGTGGGCTATATCACTAGCCCTGAAATGTTCTGAAGCACTGTGAACAAATCCTCAAAACAAATGTCATCCTTGGAGGGCAAGGCATCCCCATCCCTCAAGTAACGCCTCCATGCGTGGATAGTTCTTAACAGTTACACCTCCCTTAAACTACAGCAGTATCTGGGCGAGGCTTTCAGAAGCAGGATAAAGGTTAATCTTTTAAAATACCACTTAGGCTTCCTCTCTTCTAATCTGCACACAGCGCCATTGGTAAGGGCAGAGGGAGCGGACCCATGTAGGCTGTGTGGTCAACCAAAGGAGGACGTAAGTCACAACATTTGCCTTTGCAGGTCCACCTTAAACCTGCGCTGCCACTGGCTCTGCCCCTTGTGGGAACAGCTATGGGTTGGCACCTGCATACAAGCCATAATAACTTTCTTAAACTCCGGAGAACTCTGAGTAATCTCCCAAGCAGAAAAGTACCTTCAGCGTGTCCACCAGGCGCTAAAGAAACTCCACCTTCCAGAACAGCTCAGCCAGCCTCGAACACCTGCTCCCAATGTCAGTGGGGAGGAGGTTTCTTTCTAATCACATGAACTATAGTCCCGGTTAAAGGCTGCCCCAGACCACATGTTGCGCTAAAACAACTATTTTGCACAAATCCTCCTTCTTGCATGAAGCACTTTCCCTACCAATGGGTCACACAAACCATGTGCATGTTTGCACTGATAAACATCCATAGCAAGGCACTTTTCTCTACTGCTATACTACATAACCCTTCCACGTGTTCTATGTCTGCTTAAGCAGACTTGCTGGTGGCCTTAGGTAGGATAACAACAGTCTATTTTATACATCTGCCACGCAGCCTCTTTCACATTTGCTCAATGATAGAATCCAATAGCCTAGTCGACAGACTAGTAAATGGACCCCACTTCGAATGGCTGCTTAGCAGCTCTTTGCACATTGCACAATGAAGGACTCCAACATCCTAACCGACAGGCCTGGACACTGAATGCCTCCTCTTCCCTTTCTGGCAGGGATGTTTAATCACTTTTATTGTATTGATTTACTTATTAATTTCTCTTGTATTATATTGTAATGGTTTTAACTAATCAAACAATACATCTTCATGTGTTCCTTTGTGAGAAGCAACTCCTTCCCTCTGCACCATGATAGCATAGCATAAGGATGAGGGATCCTTGTACATGTGCCCACCCACTGTGATGTGAAAAGCAGAATCAAAAAGTTCCTGCTTCATTCCCATCCTTTTTCGTTTACTCGGGTTCACGTTACTAAAGTTTAGAAGGTGTTTCAACGTGTCTACTTTTCCTTCCCAATTCGTATAGCCAAAAGAAAGATGTAACAATTTGGAACTCACCTGCCGATGGTGAGCCTAGCACTGATACACGTAGCTAGAATATCTCAGTGTCTGGATCATATTTGGTGCAGTGCAAGTAACAAAGATAGTAGGTGTTATCTCTCGTTATCACCGAACCTGGGATAATGTGTGGGTGATGCCACAATACTTAACATAATCGTACACTTAGCACGTTTCCTGTATGGCCTAACACAATTAATACAAAGTGTTTTGCTTGACACCATAATTGAAGTGCATTCACTGTACAATTAGAGAAATAATTTACAGTGTGGCTTAGTTCATTAAACAATATTTACTGTTTGGATGATTGAATAGAACCCATCTTCACAATATAAATATGCGTTTACTTTAGAAACTACTGATTTATGTAATGTGTGCACTGATGTTTTGTATATTTCATTTAAAATGTAGTTCTTAGCCATACGTACACATGTGTATTAAAGATTTTACTGTAAGCCAAATGTAATATAAATCTAATGTACTGACAGATATATTCATTTGACTTGACTTGACTTGACTACTAGATTTTACTCATGTTTAGAAGAGACAATCGGAAACTCTTGTCTGGGCACCCAATTTTGTTATGGATCTTTTGTATTGCTGTGACTGAATTACTTGTTTGTTCATAGTAGTACACTTAAACATCGTTAGGAAGTTGGGTTTCCCAGTTGTATCTTTATAGCATGGTGCTATGATTTGTGTACCTGAATTTGACTGCTAACATGTGATAAATCTTCTTAAATACAGTCACTGATTCCTGGTCCTTATTGTGTAGCTAAATGGGTTACATTGTTAATTGAAATTGATTGAATGTAATGTTAACTCCCATCACCTCTCAGGTGAGAAATAAAGATTTATGGGAGGACAAATGGAACGAGGATTGGCCCAAGGGCTGAGGCTGTTTCTTTTTTCTGTGTTTGGGCTGAGAAATTATTGCAAATCTCTCCACTGAAGATTCAACTTTAGCATATTTCAGAAAGCTGAAATATACTGTTTTTCTGTTGTTGGGAGTAACTGTATTTTCTCTTTCTGGGAGGATCTGTAACTATAAAATGAGGACCTATTACATCATTTTACGTCTTCAACTAAGATAAGGAAATTTGTGATACTCACCCATTGAATTTATTGTCAACAAATACATAACAAATAGAATTCATCTTAATCTACATAAAGTATATTTGCATGCTTTCTGACTTATTAAAAAAAAGTGGCCCATCAAGCCAAATAAAAACCATTTTTCTTATGCATTCCTGTGCAACAAAATGAACAATTGCCCTAGCAGTGAGTTACACAAACAGTTTCCAACATTCTACAACACAGCATTCCACTCTACCGTATGAGACGCCACTCCAATTTAACAGTTTCCTTGATTCTACGCTATGCCACTTCTATGCATGCCACCACTCTCTATGCAAATCCACTGTACCCTACTCCACTCTGTGCCACTCCACAATACATCACTCTACTCTACGCTATTCCACTCTATGAGACTCCACTCTTCTACACTCCACTGTACAGTATTCAACTAAATGCTACTCCAACTTTCCAATAATCTCCTCTATGCCACTCTACGCCACCTCAGGGTGCGCTCCATTGTATGACACTCTCCTCTACTCTATATAGCTCCACTCTATAAAAGTCTACCACATTGCAAAGCACTCTATGTCGTTCTTCTCCACTCTGTCCTTGTAGACTCCACTGACCAACTCTATACTCCACACACTCTAGTCCACTGTACAACACTGCACTCCACTCCGCTTGTATGATACCCCAATAAAATTCAGAACAGTTTACTACCTATGCTATGCCTGTACACTCCACTCCAGTCTACAATATTTGGCTTCACTATATGAGACACCATGCCACTACACTATATAGCACTTTACTACACTGTGCGATATGCTCCTACACTCTACACTACCCCACTTGATTCCAATCCGCAATACTCTAGTCTGACAATAGACATTACAACACTCTCATCCACTGTAATGTACTATGCTTCACTTGCAACACTAAACTCTACGATTTGAAACACATGTTTGTAGATTGTAAATTTAAAGAAACCATTGAGATTTGATGGAAAAAACAAGGGTTCAAGCTTAGTTGTTGTGAGGAATCCTTATTTTCTCTACTACACTGTACAACACTTCACTCTACTCTATTCTACTCTTCAATACTCCGCTCTACGACACTAGATGCTACAACACTCTCCTTTCTCATACTGGACTACACTGTACTGCACTACACTACACTTTACGACGTTTCAATCAATGACGCGCCACACTTCAATTTGAAACACATTTTTATTAAAAAATAACAAACATTAACATACAATGAAAAAAAGGTTATGGATCATTTAGTACCTTATGCATTCTTTCTATACAAACCCAACTTACACTACACAAACATTAAAAATTGTAAAGTTGTAATTATAACTTCAATTTGAAATTTACACACAACTGAAGGAAATGCCCCAATTAGGGTCATTTGGGTCACTCACGACCACCTCTCAGCCTTCCATACCAAATGAAGCGTCGGTCAGATAGTAGAGAATACAAACCAAATATCTTTATTTAGGTACACTCAGATTGAAGCCCAATCTGCCCAGTCGCTAGGAGTGCTGCAGAGGGGACTGGCATCGGTAAGGATAACAATGCATTATGTACGCTTCGAAACCAATGAGAGCACGCCCACCATGGAATTTTCCAAAGAGATGCAGCTGGGGAGTAAATTACAAACAAGTAAGTTAGGATTCTGAGGCCGGGCACACGTGATCTACTATTCAAGGTCACTCTGCCTGTACCCACCACTAGACAAGTGGGAGAAGGCATACATCGTAAAGGAAAGGTATACACTAATAAGAACAGTGCATTCATTAGTGTAGCAAAACTCAGCTCTGAAGAAACATAACCTAGGGAAGGCCGTTTCTTGGAAATGGCAAAGGATTAGTTTTGATTACAATTTAAAATGGCGGCCATACACAAAATGGGGCAGGCGAATGCTAAACTTACATAAAACAATACGAAAACCTATTTTTCTATTCTAACAGACCCTCCTTTTAGCATGAGCTAAACATTTTGTATAATAGCAAAATACATATAATTCAATAATCAACTGTTTTAGGAGCACTCCATGTCTTCAGCCTCAGGAAGGGAAACAGTGAGGAGGGAATAGGTATCAAAACTACCCTCATCTATTTGCATGAGGTCTTCTACTTCCTTTTGAATCATAATTGTTGCATTAGTAACATGAATCGATATTCTCTTAGGAGCGAGAATGGTGGTGCAATAAGAGCAACAAAATGGGAGACACTGGACCATGAGATTAAAATCACAATGAAATAAATCACCTTCTCAAGGATCGAACACCAACTTCCAAAAAGTTACCATCTCCAGTTCCCACTCTTCATTCCTTTAACGTTTTCTAGGATGTCTAAAATGTTTTGGGTAATGTTCTTTTCCATATTGGTGATCCCGACTAAGCACTGGTCTCCTACTACTGCGCACCCACCACCACTATTAGCTAGGATGAAATTAACAGCATATCTAGTCTGTTCAGAATATATCCGCATACTTTTTAATTGGGTGGTGATGTCACACAAAGCTGCAACTGTGGAATTTGACACTATCTGCAGCTTTCATCCAAAATATTCTCTAGTTCTTTCACCCCTGGACATTGCAATACCACCAAAGGTAATAATGGCGGAGAGAATATATCCAAAGGTGATACCATTACTATAATTATTGACTACCAAATCTGTCACTCCATCACAGAACTCCGCAATCAATGTTCTTTTCACCCATCTTACGCTTAGCTTACTGTACTTATATGGCATGCCTAGAGGGAGCACCATCTATGCCATTATAAACATTTGAGTAAGTACCATTAGACAAGAAATAAAATCCTGGGTGTGCATAAAGTGGTCCTGCATAATCTACTGGAGCATATCTGGTATTCATTCCAAAGGTGCTCGGGTCCTTATCTTTCACTAAAGACATCGTATTTTTGAACAACACTATCCCAGAACAATTAATATACAGAAATGTGTCAGTACCATTTATTATCGGACAACAGGCAGGATAATCACCAGCTTTCCAGGTGACTGTTAAATCTTGGTAGTCGCCAGCCCATTTAGGTAACATTCTGTTCTTCCATATACATATTATCACAATAAGTTTTATTGTCACACCCCAGATATCCCCTTCCTTGTGATTTCCTGTATTACAACCAAGGGCCAGGATACCCCATGCCAAACTCATTGACAAGTGACAATGTATAAGCAGCCCATAAACTTGTAACAGAATCGGTGGGATAACAAGCTGTACCTTCTCCAAAGATTATTTTATTTGTGTTGAGAAATACATTACTCTGGCTGTTCTTAGTATATGACTGCGCATCCTGATCATGTTCCAAAACCCAGGACACCCCACCCAGAATCAATAGCAGCAAAATCACAAGAATACAACATACATGTGTGAACAAGAGGAATCACTGGCTGCTCTTCATCAGACAACCATTCTGCCAAAGGGATGCATAGCAAATGATGAGGCGCAAGGGGGCAAATTGCCAGCAAGAAGAATATACAAGTTCCCAGTGTCCGTCAGAGCCTCACTGGTACAGGCTCCTACTGTCCATTAAAACGTTGGTGCTCTTGAGCACCGGCGGTGGAGCTTGCTCTGTCCTAAGCTCGGGTTCCCACGTTGACCAGGATAATATACCCCCAAGGGGATACTTTTGATATATCCTGTCCAATGTCCACACAGTGCACAAATCTCACATAGCCCTAAACTAACTCTGTTGGGACTATAGCAAAGTACACCCTAACTTGCGCAGTCCATCCCTAACTAAGCTGACTTCTCCTTTGGTGCACCGTCCATCAGCCGATGGCGCAAATTGTACCTAGTAACTCCAGGCACAGATGGATCAGCGAAAAGGGGCTCCTGCACAGCTCGTATTTCCGGAAACACTGCTGCATTCAGCACTTCATCATTTTCCTTATCCGTTTTGGTCCAGGTCAGCCTGGCATCGCTGAAGGGGACAAACTGAGGCACCGTCACACACTCTGAGTTCCCTACTCCATCCCTCACCCATTGATCGTAGGGCAAGGGTAGAGGTAACCTGCAACAGTGAGTAGTGTGCACCCAGTTCTTATGGCTGGCAGCCCTGACTGCTGTGCGTGTTGGTATGAGGACCTGCTCTGGTCACTTCCACCGCAGCTCCAAACTCCTCTTCCGCTGGAAGTTCCTATCTGATGATGCCGGGATACCATCAGACACTGAGAGTAACGACATCTTGTTCCCCTTAATCACCCCACAAATTGTGAAGGACTTATTTGGCTAAAAAGTCTGGTTGTTCTCAGTGGCTACCTCGTACTTGTGAACATGTCTTCACTTTCTGTAGAGAGACAAGAAATTATGGAAGTATATTTAACCCATGTCTTTTTTCCCCAGGTTTCTGCCTAAGCTAAATCTTTCACAGGGTCCTGCCAGAGGTGCGGGTCTACTGTTGATTGCTTAGCCATGCCTGGTGCGAGGCCTACCCCCCCTTAGTCATTGCCGTATGTAACCGTGTGGAAGTAGTATGTTTTTGTGTGTGTTTGGACCGGCACAGTTCAATTGATGGCCCTAGTATTGGGAGTTATGGTTCTAGAAAGGGGTTTTGGTTCTTAGTCCTACTTTAGATATTGACTGTATTATGTTCCCTGTGCTTTCCCTGGACACCCCTTTGTGACTATCAGTTTTGGTATGGCTGTTCTAGGTAAATATAAGGTACTTGTGAGAAGTTGGCCTGATATATGATGCTCACTAGTTCTAGTGATCACCTTGTATCATGCCAAGCAACCCTTATGGTGCAGGTTGTAAACTCAACCTTATAGACAAGCTATCCTAGGGGTAGCATGGACTAAGCAGTCTTAGGCTAAACTCTATAAAGGCATGTGAAGCAAGCTGTTTTACCATACACAATCCCTTGAATACCAAATAAAAGGACACCACACAGATATATATTGAAAATATATATGGATTTATTACTACAAATATCCCTGATACTCTTTATGAGCACAGAAGCAAATGCGTTAAAGCAAAACACAGTTTAAATACACAAAAGTTGCACAATATGGATGAGCCCTAGGGGCCACCTAAACCATATACTAAAATAGTGGTATAAGAACCACTATGGGGAAAGTGAAGAGGCCTAGGGCCTGGGGAATCGCCGGAGCTGTTCGGGACTAACAGTGAAGAAGTCGGGAAAGGCCCGCGGGACTCGGGAGCAGTGCGGAAAGTGCACGCTTTACCAATGCAATGTCAATGGTGCGTAAAAAGTACAAAGTTAGTTAGAAAGGAACCTTCCGAGTGACCTAGAAAGCTGAAACTTGAGACACAGACACTAGAGGTGTGTACCAGTGTGGGAACACCGGCGGAGCTGAGTTACCTCACCCACAGGAAGCGGGTGCATAGGGTCGAAGTAGTGTCGGGTTTCGTCACGCAGGTCGATGGTGTTTGGAGCTGGAGATGCTGCAGGCGGCTCGATGTGAAGAGTTCCGGTGGATCCAAGGGTGGATCTGCAGAGGTGAAGACCTGAAAGCAGAGGGGACAATGTTCAAAGTCACTAGCCAGTGACTACCGTGGAACCAGAGTGGAACCAGGCGATGTTGGGTGCAAACAGGCGTCGAGGTGTAGCTTCTCTCTGCAGCCACGTGGACACAAGGGGTTGAAGACGTCCAGGAGTCGGTCACGAGCTGTCCCATGCAGGCTTCTTGCTGTTGGCGGTGTCGGCGACTTGATAGAAGCAAACAGACCTTGGCTAATGCAAGCCACGCAGGAATCGAAAAAGGCTTGTTACTCGGACCAGCAAGGTCAGAGCAGGTACTCCTTTTTACAGGAGCAAGGGCAAGTCTGGAGCAACCAGACCCGCAGTACAAGTTGTAGGTTTTGTCGCCAAGATGGCCGCTAGCCACATGGCAAGTGGCCGGGATGGCGCGTCAAGTGGCACGATGCAAAAGGGCCCCACGCAGATCGTGGAGATGCTGGGGGGCTGATCTTTGGTGCAAGGGCTGCTCGAGGTTAGGGCTTCTCAAACCCCAAAGCACAGCATCGAGAGTGCCTCTGATGCTGCACAGTCAGTGTTTCGGGGGTCTTCCAAGATGTCCGGTCCCACGTCTCTCGGTGCCTCCACGGGTCCCTTCTTTGCAGGGACTGTGGATCGGGCGGTGAGAAGTCTGGGAGTCTGGGTCTTGTCAGGCTCTGGGCTCGGGCTCCGGCGGGAGGCGGCAGCAAAGCAGACGTCGAGTTGCTGGTTGGTGCCTGTGTTCACAGGGTGGTAATTGCAAACACAACAATGATGGACAGAATGTGGATCAATGTCACACATTCACCCCAGTCCAAAGATCTGGGCCCAAATCCATCGTTTTTCCACTCCACACCACCCTGGGTTAGACAATGGCGATATGCAAATCAGTGCTGACCCTGTGCCCCATGGGAACAGTCCAGTCCGAACTACAAAAGCCATGTCCTTCCCAGAACGGAAACAAGCATCCGAGGACCGGCCCGGTTTCGAGGTAACACCTCTCATCAGCCCGGCTAGCTTGATTCCAGTGGTGTGGAGTGCCTGGGACTCACGTCTGAGCATCCCCAGTACACTTAGAGCGGTAATTGCAAACACAACAATGATGGACAGAATGTGGATCAATGTCACACATTCACCCCAGTCCAAAGATCTGGGCCCAAATCCATCGTTTTTCCACTCCACACCACCCTGGGTTAGACAATGGCGATATGCAAATCAGCGCTGACCCTGTGCCCCATGGGAACAGTCCAGTCCGAACTACAAAAGCCATGTCCTTCCCAGAACGGAAACAAGCATCCGAGGACCGGCCCGGTTTCGAGGTAACACCTCTCATCAGCCCGGCTAGCTTGATTCCAGTGGTGTGGAGTGCCTGGGACTCACGTCTGAGCATCCCCAGTACACTTAGAGCGGTAATTGCAAACACAACAATGATGGACAGAATGTGGATCAATGTCACACATTCACCCCAGTCCAAAGATCTGGGCCCAAATCCATCGTTTTTCCACTCCACACCACCCTGGGTTAGACAATGGCGATATGCAAATCAGCGCTGACCCTGTGCCCCATGGGAACAGTCCAGTCCGAACTACAAAAGCCATGTCCTTCCCAGAACGGAAACAAGCATCCGAGGACCGGCCCGGTTTCGAGGTAACACCTCTCATCAGCCCGGCTAGCTTGATTCCAGTGGTGTGGAGTGCCTGGGACTCACATCTGAGCATCCCCAGTACACTTAGAGCGGTAATTGCAAACACAACAATGATGGACAGAATGTGGATCAATGTGTTCACAGGGTGGTCACTCCTTGGCCACAAGGGAGATTCTCTTCCGTCTTCTGTGCAGCAGAATGTCGAAGTCCAGTCTTCTTCTGTATTTCAAGTTGATTCAGGATGATCTGAAGTCTCAGGACACAGCTCCCACTCTTATTCGAATCTGGGGGGCCGGATCACCTACTAGGTCCCTCCTCTGGGTGGGACCAGGAAGGGGGGTGGTTACACCCCCTTTCCTTTGTCCAGTTTCGCGCCAGGACTGGGGCTGGAAAGCCCCAGCACCGGTTTGAACTGGCCTATGCACAGGGACACCTTGTGTGCCCCAGGCATGTCTGATTCTTTTCAGCCCTGTCCTACCCAATACACAAAATCCTGTCTGGAGTGGTGCTAGCACCTCCCCAGGCAGGAAACCCTTTGTCCAAGCTGCCCTCGCTGGAAGGACTCCCAGCAGCAGGAGGTCAGACTTGTGTCTGTGGTGGCAGCATCCATTTTGAGATGCTAAGGCTCTGTTTAACTTTAACCGGGGTTCAGGCTAGGTACATGTCGTGTCCCTCTAGAAGGGTGGAATGCTACCCCCGTCACCAGAACTGGTGAGGGGGTAGTATTCCAATTCGTATGACACCTTACTCGACATGTTTTGATAAAGCCAAACCTAAGATAGCATTTAACCGCGAGGTTCATAATGCACTTAAGAGTATATGGTATGGCAATATCATGGAACAGCTAAAGGACATGGTTTCGAAAGCTGCAGACAGGCTCAGCTCATGCCAGAGCACCATCTCACATATTTCCAAGCACTCTGCCTCCAGGATTGATGAGGCCTTCCATAGGAGTGGCTGATAGGAACATATGTGTCCATTTTAGGTTAGGTATAGGCATACTACACCTAAGTAAGGGGTGGTTACACCGACTTACCCCAGCTGAGTGATCAGCCAGTTGTGTCAAATATGGAGGCCAGGCCAGGGGTGGCACAATACATGCTGCAGCCCCTGGTAGGCCTTGGAAGCACCTATGCCCTGGGTACCTGGGTACACTGTTACAGGGGCCAATAAGGTGAACCAGTTCCAATTTCGTTATGCACCTAAAGTACATGGGTTACAATTTAGAGAGAGAACAGCAGGCTGTGGGTCTGATTAGCAGGCCCACAGCCACATTAAGTCATAAACCAGTGAAGCAAAAAGCAAAAATTTGGGGTGACCATAGGATAGCAGACCCTACTCTCCTACACAACCCCCCCCCAAACGCAGGGACATTAGACTAACCTTGACCAGTTGTGTCTTCATGTTCTAAGTGGAAGTACCTGGAGAGACCATCTGCATTACCATGGTCAGTCCCTGGGCGGTGCTCCACTGTAAAGTCCATCCCCTGTAGGGAAATGGACCACCTGAGCAGTTTGGGGTTTTTACCCTTCATCTGAATAAGCCATAGGAGGGGCTTATGGTCGGTCTGAATCTTGAAGTGAGTGCCAAACAAATATGGTCTCAACTTCTTCAGGGCCCACACCACAGCAAAGGCCTCCCTCTCAATGGCTGACCAACGTTTCTCTCTGGGGGTCAGCCTTCTGGTAATGAAAGCAATGGGCTGGTCTTGACCATCTACATTAAGTTGTGAAAGCACAGCTCCCACTCCCAACTCAGAAGCATCTGTTTGGACAATAAACTCTCTTGAGTAGTCAGGACTCTTCAGGATAGGTGCAGAGCACATGGCCTTCTTCAGGTCATCAAATGCCTTTTGACAGTATTCTGTCCACTGAACCTTTTTGGGCATCTTCTTGGATGTCAGATCATTAAGAGGAGTCACAATGGACCCATAGTTCTTAACAAACTTCCTGTAGTACCCAGTCAGGCCCAAGAAAGCTCTGACCTGAGTCTGGGTAGTTGGAGGAGTCCAGTCCTTTATGGTCTGAATCTTACTCTCCAGTGGTTGAACTTGGCCTCCACCCACAAGGTGGCCCAAGTACACAACCTTACTCTGCCCTATCTGGCACTTGGTTGCCTTGATAGTGAGGCCTGCCTTTTGCAGAGCCTCTAGCACTTCCTTCAGGTGGACGAGGTGATCCTCCCAGGTGGAGCTAAAGACAGCAATATCATCCAGATATGCTGCACAAAAGTCATCCAACCCAGTAAGGACTTGATTCACCAACCTTTGGAAGGTGGCAGGTGCATTTTTCAAACCAAAGGGCATCACCACAAACTGGTAATGCCCACTGGGGGTAGAAAATGCGGTCTTGGCCTTAGACTCCTCAGCTAACCTGATTTGCCAGTAGCCAGCTGTCAAGTCAAATGTGCTCAAATACTTGGCAGAAGCCAATTTGTCTATGAGCTCATCTGCTCTTGGAATTGGGTGTGCATCTGTCCTGGTGACAGCATTGAGTCCTCTGTAGTCCACACAGAACCTCATCTCTCTCTTCCCATCTTTGGTGTGAGGTTTGGGGACCAGAACCACTGGGCTAGCCCAGGGGCTCTCTGAAGGCTCAATGACACCTAACTCCAGCATCTTTTGTACCTCAGCCTTGATACAGTCTCTGACATGGTCAGGCTGCCTGTAAATTTTGTTCTTTACAGGAAGACTATCACCAGTGTCCACCACATGGGTACACCAGTTAGTCTGACTGGGTGTCAGGGAGAACATATGTCGATATGACTGCAAAACCTGTCTACAGTCATGTTGCTGATGTTCAGTGAGGCTGCCATCTAAGGCCACACCATCAACTGAGCCATCCTCAGGGTTCTGAGTCAGCAGGTCTGGGAGAGGGTCACTCTCTTCCTCCTGCCCCTCATCTGTAGCCATGAGCAAGCCCATGTCTGCCCTGTCAACATATGCTTTCAGCCTGTTAACATGGAGCACCCTGTGAGGGCTCCTGGGAGTTCCAAGGTCCACCAAGTAGGTAACCTCTCCCTTTTTCTCCATGATTGTATGGGGTCCAGACCATCTGTCTTGGAGTGCTGCTGGGGCCACTGGCTCCAACACCCATACCTTCTGTCCAGGCTGGTACTCAGTCAGGACAGCCTTTTGGTCATGCCAGGCTTTCTGTAAGGCCTGGCTAGCCTCAAGGTTTTTGGAGGCCTTCTCCATATACTCAGCCATCCTGGAGCGGAGACCAAGTACATAGTCCACTATGTCTTGCTTGGGCTTTTTGAGAGGTAACTCCCATCCTTCCCTCACCAGACATAGGGGTCCTCTTACAGGATGTCCAAACAACAATTCAAAGGGGCTGAAGCCAACTCCTTTTTGTGGGACCTCTCTGTAAGCAAACAGAAGGCAGGGCAGAAGGATATCCCATCTTCGCCTGAGCTTCTCAGGTAATCCTTTGATCATGCCCTTTAGGGTCTTGTTGAATCTCTCAACAAGCCCATTGCATTGTGGATGATAGGGAGTGGTGAACTTATAGTTAACACGACATTCCTTCCACATAGCTGTCAAGTAACCTGACATGAAGTTTGCACCTCTATCAGATACTACCTCCTTAGGAAACCCCACTCTGGAGAAAACTCCAAGTAAGGCCCTGGCCACAACAGGAGCTGTTGTGGTCCTAAGTGGAATTGCCTCTGGGTACCTGGTGGCATGGTCCACCACCACCAGTATGAATCTGTGCCCAGATGCTGTAGGGGGATCCATTGGACCAACAATGTCAATCCTCACTCTTTCAAAGGGCACCCCCACCACAGGTAGTGGTATTAGGGGGGCCTTTGTGGTACCACCTGCTTTGCCACTTGCTTGGCAGGTTACACAGGAGCGACAAAACTCCTTTGTATCTTCTGACATGTGAGGCCAGTGAAAGTGACAGACAAGTCTGTCCCATGTTTTGTTCTGGCCTAGGTGTCCTGCTAAGGGAATATCGTGTGCCAAGGTAAGAAGGAAGCCCCTAAATTGCAGAGGTATGACCAACCTCCTGGTTGTACCAGGCTTGGGGTCTCTACCCTCTGAATAAAGGAGCCCATCATCCCAATAAACCTTATGGGTACCTTGAGCATTCCCAGCAGCCACAGCAGCAGCCTGCTGTCTGAGGGGTTCAAGAGAAGGACAGGATAACTGAGCCTGCCCCAAGTCTGCCCTAGAAGGTCCCCCTGTCCCCAGAAACTCAACCTGATCAGGTTCAAGCTCTATAGGGACAGTTCCTTCAGGGGTCTCAGAATCATCTTCCTGTGAAGGCTGATCCTCACTTGTAGGCATTTGGGAAGGCACAGCCTTTACCCTCCTGTTTTTCTTCTTGGGAGGTACTTGGTCCATTGTTCCAGGATCCAAGACCTGAGGTTCAGAGAGGCACTTTTTGGCCTGTGACCTGGTCACAGCAAGGACATGTGATGATATCCCTAACATCTCTGCATGAGTCCTGTACTCAACTTCTGACCATAGAGAGCTCTCCAGGTCATTGCCCAACAAACATTCTACTGGGAGATCAGCACTAACCACAACTCTTTTCAGGCCAGTTACCCCTCCCCAGGAAAAGTTAACAATTGCCACACTATGTGTAGTAGTGACATTGCTGGCATTGGTCACCAGGTAATTATCACCTGATATGTACTGTCCAGGGTCCACAAAGCTAGGCGTCACCATAGTGACACTCGCACATGTGTCCCTGTATGCTTGAGCCACTTTTTCATTAATTAAAGGTGTCTGTCTGTACTTGCCCAAATTATTGAGACTGACAGTAGGGGAGAAATCAATCTCCCCATCACAGATCAGAACAGCCTGTGTGGGGACTCTGACTAGGTCAGAATCTCCATCAGTTCCCAAGGTGATACCCACTACCCCCTTAGTCTGTGGTCCAACACTGCCAGCTGTACTAGTGGGTGCAGGTGCCTTAGGGGCTGCAGTGTTGGTGGCTCCACCCTTTTTACAATCACTTGTCCAGTGAGTGGTGTTTTTGCAAAAGCTACACCAGGGTTTTCTTTGACCTTCTTTCTTCTTCTTCTTGGAAGTTTGGGACCCACCCTCAGTATTAGTTTGGGGCCCTGTTGAAGACTTCTGGTCTTTAGCTTTCTGCTCCCCACCCTTCTGGTCTGTTTTCTTTTGGTCACCACCCTGGTTCTGGTTCTGGTTCTTTTGCTTAACTCTGGTTCTAACCCATTTGTCTGCCCTCTTTCCCAATTCTTGGGGAGAGGTTAGATCTGAGTCAACCAAATGTTGATGCAACTGCTGGTTCTGACAGTTATTTAACATCTGTTCTCTCATAAGCAAATTGTACAATCCTTCATAGTCTGTAACCTTACTTCCCAGCAACCAGCCCTCCAGAGCCTTAGTGGCACATTCAACAAATTCAGACCAGTCCTGAGTCTGTTTCTTCTGGGTATCTCTGAACATTAACCTGTACTGTTCAGTGGTTAAGCCTAACCCATCAATCAGAGCACTCTTCAGGACCAGGTAGTTTCTAGACTCCCCATCACTAACTGTGAGGAGTCTGTCTCGGCCTCTACCTTCAAAGGAGAGCCACAAGATTGCTGCCCACTGCTCCTGAGGAATCTGCTGTACTTTGCAAGCTCTCTCAAGTGCAGTCATCCACTTGTGGATATCATCCCCAGCTTTGTAGGGGGGCACAATCTTACTCAGGTTTCTATGGTCATAGGACCTGTCTATATCCTTAGGGATAGTGCTGCCACCAGTGGGTTCTAACCCACTCTCTCTAGGCTGCCTTGCTCTAGCAAGTTTCTCTTTGGCCAGGGCAACTTCTAATTCTTGTCTCTGGATCCTAAGTTCAGCCTCTCTCATTTTGGCCTCATGTTCCCTTCTCTGAGGGCTAGTCAACTCCCTTCTGGAGTTGCCATGAGAACCTCTAGAAACATGGGAAGTATTGGATTCACCTGAGTGATTCCTCCTCCTCCTCCTATGCTCCTGGTTAAGTCCATTTGGGGGTCTGAATGGGTTGGACCCACCTTCAGTCACAAATAAGCTTAAGTTAGCCTGGTTAAGCCTGCTGACTAACACCTGGCTATTTCCATCATCAGAATCACTTTCTTCCACCTCCTCCTCTTCTTCTTCCTCAGGCTGAGTATTCCCAGTGGTCTGGTTTTCCTCATCTATCTGGACGACAGGGGCAGGGGCATCAGAGTTATCATCTTCAGTGGGGGATCCTCCATCTCCAGTCCCTGAGGGGCCTGGTTTGGAGTCCCTTAGAGCTTCAGACTGGTCTAAAAGCTCTCTGAGGTGTCCTGCTGTAGGAGAAGGACCTGTTTTGATTCCTCTCATGGAACACAGTTGCCTCAGTTCCTTAAATGGAAAAGTAGCAAATTTGGATGGTGCCCTTGGAGGGTCACTCTCAACAGAGATGGGTCCAGTGGATCCCTCTGCTCCAGACATTGCTCTAGTGTGGTGGATGTGTTGCAATCTACCTACACTGGTGTTTTCCTACAAAACCTATCTAGTAGTTGTAGTCAGGGTGTGCTACTCCCTATCCTCTACAACAACTAAGTTCAGTAGAACTTAAGTATATCTAGTCTTGTTTTAGTGTACCTATCAGGTACCTGTATGATCTTTCAAATGATATTTTCAAAGATTGTAATGGTAAAACAACAGCAAGCTCAAATCCCAATCCGCTGCTCACCAATGTGAGAAGTTGGCCTGATATATGATGCTCACTAGTTCTAGTGATCACCTTGTATCATGCCAAGCAACCCTTATGGTGCAGGTTGTAAAGTCAACCTTATAGACAAGCTATCCTAGGGGTAGCATGGACTAAGCAGTCTTAGGCTAAACTCTATAAAGGCATGTGAAGCAAGCTGTTTTACCATACACAATCCCTTGAATACCAAATGAAAGGACACCACACAGATATATATTGAAAATATATATGGATTTATTACTACAAATATCCCTGATACTCTTTATGAGCACAGAAGCAAATGCGTTAAAACAAAACACAGTTTAAGTACACAAAAGTTGCACAATATGGATGAGTCCTAGGGGCCACCTAAACCATATACTAAAATAGTGGTATAAGAACCGCTATGGGGAAAGTGAAAAGGCCTAGGGCCTGGGGAATCGCCGGAGCTGTTCGGGACTAACAGTGAAGAAGTCGGGAAAGGCCCGCGGGACTCGGGAGCAGTGCGGAAAGTGCACGCTTTACCAATGCAATGTCAATGGTGCGTAAAAAGTACAAAGTTAGTTAGAAAGGAACCTTCCGAGTGACCTAGAAAGCTGAAACTTGAGACACAGACACTAGAGGTGTGTACCAGTGTGGGAACACCGGCGGAGCTGAGTTACCTCACCCACAGGAAGCGGGTGCATAGGGTCAAAGTAGTGTCAGGTTTCGTCACGCAGGTCGATGGTGCTTGGAGCTGGAGATGCTGCAGGCGGCTCGATGTGAAGAGTTCCGGTGGATCCAAGGGTGGATCTGAAGAGGTGAAGACCTGAAAGCAGAGGGGACAATGTTCAAAGTCACTAGCCAGTGACTACCGTGGAACCAGAGTGGAACCAGGCGATGTCGGGTGCAAACAGGCGTCAAAAAAGGCTTGTTACTCGGACCAGCAAGGTCAGAGCAGGTACTCCTTTTTAGAGGAGCAAGGGCAAGTCTGGAGCAACCAGACCCGCAGTGAAAGTTGTAGGTTTCGTCACCAAGATGGCCGCTAGCCACGTGGCAAGTGGCCGGGATGGCGCGTCGAGTGGCACGATGCAAAAGGGTCCCACGCAGATTGTGGAGATGCTGGGGGGCTGATCTTTGGTGCAAGGGCTGCTCGAGGTTAGGGTTTCTCAAACCCCAAAGCACAGCATCGAGGGTGCCTCTGATGCTGCGCAGTCAGCGTTTCGGGGGTCTTCCAAGATGTCCGGTCCCACGTCTCTCGGTGCCTCCACGGGTCCCTTCTTTGCAGGGACTGTGGATCGGGCGGTGAGAAGTCTGGGAGTCTGGGTCTTGTCAGGCTCTGGGCTCGGGCTCCGGCGGGAGGCGGCGGCAAAGCAGACGTTGAGTTGCTGGTTGGTGCCTGTGTTCACAGGGTGGTCACTCCTTGGCCACAAGGGAGATTCTCTTCCGTCTTCTGTGCAGCAGAATGTCGAAGTCCAGTCTTCTTCTGTATTTCAAGTTGATTCAGGATGATCTGAAGTCTCAGGACACAGCTCCCACTCTTATTCGAATCTGGGGGGCCGGATCACCTACTAGGTCCCTCCTCTGGGTGGGACCAGGAAGGGGGGTGGTTACACCCCCTTTCCTTTGTCCAGTTTCGCGCCAGGACTGGGGCTGGAAAGCCCCAGCACCGGTTTGAACTGGCCTATGCACAGGGACACCTTGTGTGCCCCAGGCATGTCTGATTCTTTTCAGCCCTGTCCTACCCAATACACAAAATCCTGTCTGGAGTGGTGCTAGCACCTCCCCAGGCAGGAAACCCTTTGTCCAAGCTGCCCTCACTGGAAGGACTCCCAGCAGCAGGAGGTCAGACTTGTGTCTGTGGTGGCAGCATCCATTTTGAGATGCTAAGGCTCTGTTTAACTTTAACCGGGGTTCAGGCTAGGTACATGTCGTGTCCCTCTAGAAGGGTGGAATGCTATCCCCGTCACCAGAACTGGCGAGGGGGTAGTATTCCAATTCGTATGACACCTTACTCGACATGTTTTAGCATTTAACCGCGAGGTTCATAATGCACTTAAGAGTATATGGTATGGCAATATCATGGAACAGCTAAAGGACATGGTTCCGAAAGCTGCAGACAGGCTCAGCTCATGCCAGAGCACCATCTCACATATTTCCAAGCACTCTGCCTCCAGGATTGATGAGGCCTTCCATAGGAGTGGCTGATAGGAACATATGTGTCCATTTTAGGTTAGATATAGGCATACTACACCTAAGTAAGGGGTGGTTACACCGACTTACCCCAGCTGAGTGATCAGCCAGTTGTGTCAAATATGGAGGCCAGGCCAGGGGTGGCACAATACATGCTGCAGCGCCTGGTAGGCCTTGGAAGCACCTATGCCCTGGGTACACTGTTACAGGGGCCAATAAGGCGAACCAGTTCCAATTTCGTTATGCACCTAAAGTACATGGGTTACAATTTAGAGAGAGAACAGCAGGCTGTGGGTCTGATTAGCAGGCCCACAGCCACATTAAGTCATAAACCAGTGAAGCAAAAAGCAAAAATTTGGGGTGACCATAGGATAGCAGACCCTACTCTCCTACAGTACTGACATGGAATGTACGTGGAATGGGGTCTGTTCATAAACAACATCGTATTTATGCTCAATTGAATAGGCGAAGAGCCCACATACTTCTCATTCAGGAATCTCACCGAACTGACTCAGAAATAGCTAAACTATGTAGAAAATAGACAGGACAATTTTTTAACACGTCTTACTCCGCTTTTGTGAGAGGGTCATTGATCTTGGTTAAAAGTGGGGTACCTTTTGTTTTACTGGTGCAACAAATAGATCCAGAGGGGTGTTCTGTTCTATTTCATGGCAAATTAGATGGTATCCCAATTGTCATTGACAGTGTTTACGCCCCGAATTATGAGCAGAAATCCTACCTAACAAACTTGAACACAGTTTTACAGGATTGGGTGATATTCCCCATGGTAATCGGTGGAGACTTTAATTCTGTTCTGGATACGGTAGCCACCAAAAATGCAGACTTTTTGAGGGCTTGGGCCATGGGGTGGATGATGCAAGATGTGTTGCCTACACACTTCCCTACTAGTCGGGAATACTCCTCTTACTCTCCACCACCCCAGTTGCACACTAGGATTGACAGGATATTTTGCTCAACATCCCTGGTGCCACAGATTATTGAGTCCACGTATCTTGGGAAGACGCTGCCCGATCACAACCCGCTTGATGTACTCCTTAAATGGGGTAGGTTCAGTACCCCGGTTCCAACATAGCATCTCAGGCCGCTCTGCATGGAAGATGCGGTCTTCCGGGACACAATGGGTACCGCCATCACTAATTATTTTACAGAGAATACCAACTCTGCACCCTCCCGTTTAATTGAATGGGATGCTTTCAACTCTGTTATTCAGGGAATGGCCATCGGGGCTACTGTGGGAGCATGTCAAGAAACAAATAAGAATCTCACTGTATTGGAGGCTTCTATTGATGAGCTCCAAAATGCAGCTATCACCCACCCGTCTCAGCAATTGCAGCTCCAGGAGGCCCGAATCAAGCGTGCTGAATTGCTCGAACAACTTCACCTAATAGATTACAATGCCTACACTCAATATAATCACAAAGATGCAGATAAATCCAGGACCCTGTTAGCACGCCTTATACCTGATACTCCCTCCCCTGTCCCGATAGCAGAAATTGTTCTTCTAGATGGTTTTGTTGTTTCTACTCAAGCTGACATTAACCATGCATTCTGCGCCTACAATCAAACCCTGTATAACACTCCAGATACTGCTTCACATGACCACATAACAGCCTTCTTCCGTGACCTCACATTCCCTAAGTTGACAGCGGATGCTCAGTCTGAACTAGATGCCCCTATAACTAAAACGGACATTAAAGAAGCCCTCATGATTTGCCTAGAAACAAGACCCCAGGCCTTGATGGTTTACCGGCTGAATTCTACTCGCTCTACGCAGATAAATTATCCCCGCGTCTGGAGAGCCTTTACAGGGATGCCCTGGAGAAGCGCACTCTCCCATTGACGACCATGCACGCGCTTGTTACTTCTCTCCCCAAACCTAATCGAGACCCTCGTCATATGTCAGGTTACTGACCCCTCTCATTGTTGTCTACCGAATATAAAATACTCAGTAAATGATTAGCCAAACGTCTTCAACCCTACCTCCCGAAGTTGATTCATATATAATCCAATGTGGTTTTATACCGGGTCATAATACCTCCTTAAACATTAGATGGTTCCATTACATTTTGGAGATGGTGGCGACTCTCTCCCGAACAACTGGGTGTATCTTGATATGCAGCAGCCGTTTGACACCCTGGACTGGAATTACATGCTTGCCTCTATGGAGAAATTTGGCATTCCTAAGGGCTATCTACAGTGGGTTAAGTTATTGTATACTGCCCCTATGGCACGGGCCAGAACTGGATCAAATATCTCTACGGCTTATTCTATAACCAGGGGCACGCACCAGGGATGCCCCCTTTCACTACGGGTGTTTGTTCCCTAAACTACGAAAGGAAACTATGGATTTGGGTATAGTGATCAACCATACAACGCATATAGTGTCCGCTTATGCGGATGACCTTATTCTCTTTTTTAATTACCTAACTACGAATCTTGAACCGATTTAGTCTATTTTTAAACAATTCAAGCGGATATCGGGTCTGGCTATTAATGCTACTAAATCCTATGCTTTTTACATGCGACGCAATGATACCCTAGTTCCATGCTGTTTGGTGACCTGATCATTAAGGCAGCTCCTGACACGTTTAAATATTTAGGTATACAAATTTATAGAACCCCCTCAAGATCTCATATACGGCAACGTAATGACGGCCATAGGATCCCTCCGTATGCAGGTATCTTTTTGGACTGCCACTATCTGTGATGGGCAGAGTTGCCATCTCTAAAATAGTGATCCTCCCCCGACTCCTCTATTTTTTCACCAATATCCCAGTTTTGATTCCGGCAAAAAATTTCAACACGCTTAATGCCCTTCTAACGGAACTTATCTGGGGTAAGGGGTGTAGGAGGGTGAGCATTGCAAAACTACAGCTAAGACTTCGGGAGGGATGTCCAGTCAATTACAATGCTATGTTATGTTATTGGCTCGCGGCACGACATACCCAGAAAATAGACTACACACCCCAGCTTCGGTTACCCCGCTGCTTAGAACTGCGCTGCTATATTGGAGAACAACCCTACAATATACCAGGCGGGTACCCCGTACTCTCCCAATATTGCCTTACTAGGCATCCCAAGCATTCATGGACACGGGAGGGGGTGTCAACTCTTGGTGCATTGTTTGTAGAGGGCACACTAGCTGATCATGATAACTTTCTTCTTGCACAGCGGGTTCCCCCAACATTATTTCTTCTCCATGCAACCCTCACTCATTACAATAAGCTTCATTGGGCTCCGGATGGGATTGAACCCCCCACACATGAATTAGTCCATGCTATGCATTTAATGGGAGAGGGGCATCACCTTATTTGTTGGCTATATAAGGGTATTCGGGAACACGCTGGCATACAGTTAGCTTCACTTAAAACTAAGTGGTCATTGGAGATGGAAAGGGAGCTTACTGATAAAGAGTGGGCCATGATTTTTAGAATGTTCCCAAAAAGTTTGACACATTGCCAAAATCAAATACATACAATACACGATTTTACACAGAGCCTATCTCACACCCAATCGTCTTAACAACATTTGCCCTGATGCTCGGCTCGCTTGTCCCAGATGTCGGGAGGCAGATGCGGACCTACTCCATATGCTGTGGGGCTGCCCGCGTCTCCGAGTGTTCTGTAAAACAGTTGGCTACATTGTACAGAAAGTCACCAACACGGCTGGGTGGTCAGTTCCGGACAGCTGCTTGCTGGGTTTGTACAGGCGTTGTAAAACACAGAAGGTACAATACAGATTTGCTGACCTGGCTATGCTCATAGCTAAGCGTGCAATTACAATGAGATGGAAATCCACTCCCCCCCCCCCCCACACCACTTACATGGCAGACAGAGACGATTAGATAGGGCACTGCAGAAAGTGCAATGATTAGACAAGAAGAACTCCGGGGTCTGCGCAGAATCCATATTTCAATGTAATGGGATCAAATGTTAAAGGTCTTTAAAGCCCTGGAATCCTTGACTCTCAAGCTGGGCCTGAGCTACCCATTTCTCCTATACCTTCATGGATCCACCCGACCGTAACTGTATAGCATTATATTGTTACACCTGTTTTACTGTCAAATTGAAACATTAATATAACTATGTACCAGTATACATGTATATATGGATGCATATGCTTGATACTATTTCCTGTTGCTTATGGGACTGCATTCTCTTCATCAGTTATTTTGTACACAATGGACCAATGACCAGGGGGGTGGGAGGGAGTTTTTTGTTGGGATCACTGACTAAATATCGAGGGACAAAATATAGACTACCCAAAATATAGATTTCAAAATATCGACAGACAAAATATCGAATTCCTATCTCCAAACAGGTAATTACCAAAATATCGACCCCAAAATATTGTTAATATATATATACACATTATAAAAATATCGAATTTCTTAAAATGAATGTAAAATTAAAAACTTATTAAAAATAAATAGCTAAAATATACTTAAAAATAATTAAATTACCTTAAAATTATTAAATAACTAATTTATCTTATATAAAAAAAAACAATCATATCTGTTAAAACATATATATATATCAATCAATCAATCAATCATACCATTTATATAGCGCACTACTCACCCAGGAGGGTCTCAAGGCGCTTGGGGGAAGGCGTATGCTACTGCTCGAACAGCCAGGTCTTGAGTTGTTGCCTGAAGGCGAGATGGTCCTGGGTCAGCCGAAGGTGGATGGGGAGGGAGTTCCATGTCTTGGCAGCCAGGTAAGAGAAGGATCTTCCTCCGGCGGTGGCTCTTCGGATGCGTGGTACGGCTGCGAGGGCGAGGCTGGTGGACCGTAGCTGGCGGGTGGGCGTGTAGAAGGTCAGGCGGTCGTTGAGGTACTTGGGGCCCAGGTCGTGGAGAGACTTGTGTGCGTGGGTGAGGAGCCGGAAAGTGATCCTCTTGTCGACGGGGAGCCAGTGCAGGTTCCTCAGGTGGCTGGAGATGTGGCTGCGTCGGGGGACATCCAGGATGAGTCGGGCGGAGGCGTTCTGGATGCGCTGGAGTCTTTCTGTAGCTTGGCTGTGGTTCCGGCGTAGAGGGCGTTTCCGTAGTCCAGTCGGCTGGTGACGAGTGCCTGGGTGACAGTCTTCCTGGTCTTGGTCGGGATCCAGCGGAAGATCTTGCGAAGCATACGTAGGGTGTTGAAGCACGATCAGGAGACGGCGTTGACTATATATTAATTATTAATATATTAACTTAATATTAATAAAAAATACACAATATTATTACCGTAGGATAGCGGAGGTGTAAAAATTACTATTCCCACTCCTGGAAGTGCAACAGTAGGGAAAGCGTTGGATAGCGTAGGGGTAAAAATTACTATTCCTACTCCACACAGTGCAACAGTGGGGATAGCGTAGGAGTAAAAATTACTATTCCCACTCCAGAGAGTGCAACAGTAAGGAAAGCGTTGGATAGCGTAGGGGTAAAAATTACTTTTCCCACTCCAGAGAGTGCAACAGTAGGGAAAGCGTTGGATAGCATAGGGCCGTGGTTCCCAAACTGTGCGCCGCGGCACCCCAGTGCGCCGTAATGAGAAGCCAGGGGCGCCGCGACCACAGTGTGGAAAAATGAAGCAGCCGCCAAGAAGCCAGAGAGAAGGCCTTGGCTTGGCTGGGTACGTTAGAAATCAAAAAGTAAGTAAATCAAAAATGGACTAGCTAAATAATCAAAAGAAAATAAATTGTTTTAATTTATCAAGGACTCAAGTATGCTTTGTCAACGGTTTGTGGCACCTGGTAGGTGTGCTCATAAAGCCCTCACCCACCAACCTAGTTGGTGGCATGCTTCATCATCGGGCCCACCCAGTGACACCTAGCGTGTCCCGGGTGTGCTTCGACGCCTGAAGACAGCGGAGCAGGTATGTCGCTGTGTGTGCGGTGAAGACTGTTATGGATTGTGAATTTAAAACGGCTTGGCGGGGATCCCAGTGCCCAAGGGCAAATACACTTTATTAGCTGGGTCACCGTCAGCGGTTAAAAATAAGGCTATTGGATGTTAGAGGCGAGTTACGACCTCCCACATCCTGGGGTGTGTCAACATGTTTCAGCCAGTGCCTTATTACTATGCTGGCTTTCTTCAGGACGGGTAAAAAAGTGTGTGCAATTAAAACTAGTGGGTGTATATCCAGACTATGTGTATACACGCCCTAAAGTGTTTTTCTATGTGTGAGTGGGGGATTCCCATCTCAAGAAAACACCTATACATGTAACATATAGGACAAGGACAAAACATACATGGAAAAAGGTTAGAGTCACTTGGCTGTATTATTTGTATACAGTTGGTTGCCGGCTCTATAGCGGTGTAGGTGCTGGCTATGAGCGGCTAGGGTGTAATGGCATTGGTGGTACCATTAGGGTGGGGTTCGCACTTGATTACGGTAGTGGGGTGGCTAAAACACGAATTGTACAAAGTTGGTGCACAGTGGTACAAGAGGAAAACATAAGAGTTCAATCTTACGCTAGTTTGTCAAGAGTGCTACTTCATGGTTTGAGAAGTGGCATGGGTTGACCCTGTGGAATAAAGACATGGGTTTTGCCACAGTTTTTAGAGAGAGAGAGAGACCTGTAGGGGAGAAAAACGCTTACCAGAGATGAAGAACCGTCATAGTACTCACTGAGTTCTTGGTCAGAGCCTGCCGTGGACCTGTACTGAGGTTCCGTGACGATTTTACTCGTGTTTGTAACATTGTCGTAAATACATAATTTTGGTATCAGTGAACCGCAAATGATCCATTTAGTATATCCTGGTGTTTTCGCTATGCTACGAGCAAGAGCACTCCAGTTACAAACACATTTCTGTTCTTCCCGTGGCATCCATCTTAGAACACGGAAGCCATTTTGTATTCCTTGCCCTCACATAGTCAATGGACACGCAATGACCTCTTTTTCATTAAAGGACACGTAGGCTTTAACCGGCGATTCACCTTGCTAGTGACACGTGCACCTTAGGCCAGCAACGCTGTAGCAGCATGACTCGGCAAGAACTGCCTCCCCAGCCTGAGGCCAGTCCTGCTATACTGGTTCTTGTGTTCGTTGGCCTGATCATGATTAGGCGGCCGAAGCTGGTAACCGTGCCCATTTACGACCCACAAACATTTCTTATCCTGTCTTTCTATCTTCTGCACCTGGCTCTGCTCCTTTCCTTCTGGGCCTTTATTAGGGGGAGGTAACGAAATTTACGATGAGGCGGTCCGGGTCTTGAATGAAGAATTGACATGGGATTATGATGGACTAGTGGGAACCCCTCATTTGTAATGTTTTGACATCAGATACTGTTGACGATCCCTGTGCAACGCCAAATATTTATTGTTTAAGACACGAATGTTTAGAACTGTGGTAACATGTAAAGAATTTGCCTGAAGCCCAATATTTAGTATATAAGGAGCAACCCTCTTTGTACAAATCGAACAGGCTCCTAGACATTGCCCATGTGTAGTTTCTGTGACTTCTGTGTCCCTGCAGTAATAAACCTTTGGTCTTTGACGCCACCATCGAGAAGCCCGTGTTTCTGTTTGTTTGTGCACCGAGACAGGTGGAACTCCGGGGTCTTCGGGTGTTATCCCTGACACCTCTGGACGGAACCAAAAAGTCCAGAACTCCAATTGGCGCCCAACGTGGGGCGACGTCATTCGGTACCGGTCCAAAAGCCTGAAGAGTTCGAGGAGCTTCGTGTGAAGATTTCAGAGGGAGGCGCCCCACTTCATCGATCCCGGCATATCGCAAAAGTGGCCCCGACGTTCTCTTCCACGAGGGTTCCCGTTCAGACGGCTGCAGTGGTCCGTTGCCTTGACCGTCGCCCTGTCTTGGACCCGAGGTGCAGTCCTCAGTACGGCGAAACGTGACGGGTTTCTCCTTGGTGACGTCTTCAGTGCCTCAGTTAAGTATTTAGTGGTTGCTAGTTGGTTATTTTGTAAGGGTTGCTCCTATTTGGATAATCCTTTTAGTTCTCAGTTCAGTTCAGTTCTGTAAGGTTATCACTGGTTATTCTGGTTACGATAATCATTCTGTTCAGTTCAGGTATCGATACATTTGTCAGTTCTGGTAGGCCTAAGTTCTTGGTTCGAGTGCGCATCTTTTCTGTTTGTGTCTTGTTTGTTTTGTGTTCCGGATTATAAAATGGTAAGTCGGAAAAATCGTATATTGTCTTGTTTTAGTTGCAACAGTGATTCCCAGTTGGAGGACTCGTGTTTGGTTCCTCCGATTGGAACTCCCCTTTATGATCTATATTGCAAATTTGGTGTGGGCCCTATCTCTTATAACGAGGTATGGATCCGCTACACAGAGAAAGATGGTGTCATTAGTTGGCCACTACATGGTAGTTTTGAACCTGAAGTTCTCGATAATTTAGAAAGAAGGTTGTTTAAGAAGAAAGCCCGGCCGGCAATGTTTGATTCTTTCCGTTATTGGCGAAAAGAATCTAAGCAGAGAGAAATTAAAAAGTTGAAGAAAGAACAGAAAGAGCAAGAGTTGACTTTAGAACAGTCTGCTAGACAGCTGCAACTCAACGAGTCTGAGAAAGCGATGGAGGTGGCCGATAGAGAGCGTAATTTAGCGATAGACAAGTGCTATCCTGCTTTGCCATCGAGTACGGCTAAGATAGTAGAGGACCCTGAAAAGGATCCCCTGTTGTCTTACTTGTTACGATCACCCCCACCGTATGCACAGGGTGCTACGGCTCCACCTATACCGAATGTTCAATTACCGGTTGCTGGACAACCTGGTGTCCCTGTTCCCGCTCCCCTGAATCAAGTTCCTGTACCTCCTGTGGTCAATATTAATGTTCCTTCGACAACCCCTCTTCTAGGGTTGCCGGCTTCTTTACCTATGCCTGTGTCGCTCACCCCTGCTACTTCACAAGCTATTTTTCCTGCTACTCCTACTGTTCCTGATCTATCTGTTCCAACTGCTACTCTATTCACTGCCTCTGTTAATATTATGACTCCGCTTTCTGTTCGTCGAAGAATCACTGATTCTGTCTCCAATATTCTATCTCCCTTCTATAAAACTCTGATTAAGACTCCTACCTCTGACTCTGTGCAGAGACGTAGTCAGCTTCCCAGTACTGAAGAAAAAGGAATATTAGATTCCACTGCTCTTAGATGGGTTTCGAAAGTTGGAAGATATAATGTACAAAATGTATTAGATACATTTATGCAATGGAACGAACCGACACAACGATATGTGTTCGATGAAATGTGTTTCCTTCTACGTGAGGAATTGGAAGAGGATGACCCTGAATCAAATCTAGGAGAATTAATTAATGTTCAGAAAGAGTTTGCTGCAGGTATGATAGTTGGACAAAATATAAAAGAAGCGATGGAACTGATTCTAAGTTATAGGAATGACTCATCCCTTCGTTCACCGAGAGAATTAGAGAAACGTAGTACGAAACGAAATCGTCAATATCCAATGAGAGAGGTTCCACCAATTTGGCGTGAAGCTGTGCAAGCTAATGCAAACCTTGGTATTGCAGCCGCTCCGGCCCAATTCCAGAGAGTCTGGATACATATTCCATGGAAGCGAGCTGAAGTATTAGCAGTGAAACAGGCCTTGCCAGATCCGCGTAAAAATCCTGCAGGGTACTACAAAGAGTTGGCTCAAACAGTTGACGCTTGTGTATTGAATCTTGCTGACATAGATCTGCTATTTGGTAATGTAGTACCGCAACCAATTTGGGCTAAAATTCGTAAAGAGAATCATCCAGTTGCCCTAGGTGGTGACTGGGCAGCTATAATTGCAGCGGATGGTCAACAAATAGGTGGTTCCAAACCTGAACCTTTAATTGCTAATTTGCCTGGTAGAATAATCGATTTAATGAAAACCTTGATGCCAGCATTACGCGTTAACTGGGACAAATTGTCCGCGTGCAAACAAAAGAAAGACGAAAGCGTCTCCGACTTTTTCACAAGATTCGAAGAGACTTTCGTGGATCATAGTGGTCAGGATATGAGCACAGAAGGAGGCCAGAGATTATTTGTTGATAAATTTGTGCACAATCTGTTGCCAGAACTTAGTGGTAAATTAAAGAATTCTGAAAGTGCGTGGGCTGTCTCTACGACTGCGCAAATACTTGCGACTGCTCAGTACTATGAAAATAGGGATAAAGAAGAGAAGGAAAAATCAGATAAAAAGACGAAAGATTTAAAAACTAAAGTACTTTTACAGCAAGCTTATCCGCCTCGCATGAATCAAACTAATATGCAGCAAGGGTCATATCAAAGAACGGATTATAATTTTCAAAGGCCACAATACCAATGGAATCAATGTGCTTATTGCAAAAAGGAAGGTCATTACAAAAGTGAGTGTCCAGTTCGAACGCAAAATAATGCTGCGGCAGCTCAGAGAGGTCATGGTAGTTCTATGCAAAACTCTAGAGGTCGAGGACGAGGTGCTATGCTTCCGCAGACGAGTGATCGCCCCTCTAATTATTTCGATCAGTGAAATGGACAATCTGCCCAACAGAATAGGTCTCCACAGTATCATGTCGAAGACTATTATGAAGCTAGTGAGGAAGTTCAGCAAGGAGAATACTAGGACAGCCATGGACAAAGAGAGGGAGTAGTATCAGTTCCAGTAGATCAGAGTGGGCCTTATGTCGCAGTAGCAACATCAGGTATAGTCGAACCGTTTCTGTTGGATACTGGTGCAGCAAAAAGTTCTATCATTCATGCGAAACTCCCTGGCGCACCTTTGTCTGGCTCAACAAACGTTTCAGTAGGTTTTTCGGGCGCCCCTGTTCATAACCCTGTTTCTGGTCCTTTGTTGATTTCTGTTGGACCCCGTCAATTGAAAGCACCCCTGATTTTGACGACAGGTTGTAACGAAAATCTGCTTGGTTTAGACTTGTTAAAACGCCTGTACGCGACATTGTACTGTTCTCCAGCAGGAGTACAGCTTACGTTGGGTAAAAGAATAATCTCCCCGATGTACTTGTCGATGGATGCGCTCCCACCAGAGCTGCGTTCACTCCCTGATACTCTTTGGGCGACTGGTCCTAATGATGTAGGTCTATTGGAAATCCCACCCTATGTAGTAACTTTGAAAGCAAATGTCAAACTTCCACGAATTCCACAATACAGAATCTCTAGTGAAGGCGAGCGAGCGCTCCTACTGATAGTACAAGACCTGATCAAGAAAGATGTTGTAGAAGAGACTAGAGGTAATGTCTGTAATAGTCCTGTACTGCCTATTTTGAAACGAACTGACCCTACAAAGCCTCCAGTATATAGGTTCGTAATTGATCTCAGAGAGGTTAATAAAATTGTGATCCCACAGTTTCCTGTGGTTCCAGACATTACTGCATTGTTAACGTTGATTCCTGCTACAGCAGCATGGTTTTCGGTTGTCGACTTGAAAAATGCCTTTTTCAGCATTCCGATAGCCGAGGAAAGCAGAGATATCTTCGGTTTCTCTCTAGGAGGACGAAGTTTTAGATTTAAACGCGCTCCACAAGGTTATTGTGAAAGCCCATCCATTTACAGTCAAGCATTAAAAAGCCAGTTAGATTCCTTCGTACTTCCTAGTGGTTCTGCTTTAGTACAGTATGTCGATGATCTTCTAGTGGCTGCCGATGACAAGGAAACTTGCAAAACAGCTACGATTTCTTTATTGCATCACTTGTCAGATTTGAATCACAAGGTGTCACCTTCAAAAATGCAATACTGCTGCCAAGAAGTGACCTACCTAGGTCATCTCTTGTCAAAGGAGGGAAGGAAGTTGACCCCAGAGAGAATAAAAGCAATTACACAGATGAACGTTCCTAGCACGCAGAGAGAAGTACGTGCCTTTTTGGGTATTACCTCATACTGTAGGCAATGGATCCCAAATTTTTCTCTTCTAGCAAAACCATTGGTAGCCTTGACTGGGAAAGGTGTTCCGAGTCCGGTACCATGGTCTGCTGAATGTCAGCGGAGTTTTTCTGAGTTACGAAATGCACTGTGTTCAGCACCTGTATTGGGTACACCCGACTACAGTAAGCCATTCACGCTCTACGTCCACGAGAGAGAAGGTTGTGCATTGAGTGTTTTGACGCAGAAATTTGGTGATAAACAACGCCCTTGTGCGTATTTTTCATCAACATTAGATCCAGTGGCTAGAGCATTGCCTAGTTGCTTGAGAGCTACAGCCGCAGCTGCAGCTTCCATTCGACAGTCTGCTGGTTTAGTAATGAACAACATGCTAGTAGTCATGGTTCCTCATGCTGTGGATACACTCATGAACCGAACCAAGACGCAACACCTTACCAGTGCTAGATTATCAGGTTATGAACTGACACTGTTAGCTAGTCATATTCAGATCAAAAGATGCAATGTATTGAATCCAGCAACATTGTTGCCGACTAGCGAAGAGTCGAGTGATTCCGAACCACACGACTGTTGTTTCAGAACTGAGGAAGAAACAAAAGGACGAATCGATCTAAAAGACACTCCGTTGTCAGAACCAGATGGCACGTTGTATGTTGACGGGTCTTGCTTCAAATTGGAGAATGGTGATGTGACTGCTGCTTATGCAGTAACAACTTTGAGTACGATTGTGGAGACTGCAAGAGTGAGTCAGAATTCTGCCCAGGCTGCAGAATTGATCGCGCTAACAAGAGCGTGCGTTTTAGCTAAGGGAAAGAGAGTGAATGTGTTCACAGATAGTCAGTACGCGTTCGGCGTGGCCCATAGTTTTGGCCGTTTGTGGAAAGAAAGAGGTTTCATTACGTCCCATGGGACTAAGATTCAACATGGTCAGCTAGTTAATGACTTGTTGGAATCTCTAACCTTGCCGACTGAAGTTGCGATTGTGAAATGCAGTGCTCATAAAGCAATCACGGATGATGTTGGTCGTGGAAATGCTTTTGCTGATGAGATCGCAAAACAGACAGCTAGAAATATGATGAGTAGAATGTATGTTGCAACGTCTGCAAGATGGATTTCTGAGTCTGGAATGTGTGAGAACACAGTGGAAAGCGTGAAGAAAATTCAGAAAGAGGCGACTGAGGAGGAAAAACTTGCATGGAGAGAGAGCACGGGTAAATTGGACTCGAGTGGGTGTTGGATTGACTTGTCGGAACAACAGCGTTGGATGTTGCCTGATGCGTATGTGCTTGCAGTAGTAACGATGGCACATGGAACAGCGCACATCAGTTCAAAAGGGATTTGTAAGATGTTGGCTCCGGTCTGGAAGAATGACGGGATTAGTAAGTGTGCAGAGAGATTGGTGAAAAATTGTATGGTATGCTTGATGCATAATCCTGGCAAGGGAATCCCCACACCTGCAGGTCACTTCGCTCCTCCTTCCTGCCCCTTTGAGGTGATCCAGCTAGACTTCATTCACATGGATCGTTGCAATAATCTGAAATACGTCCTAGTGGTAGTTTGTGCTTTCTCCAGATGGATCGAAGCATACCCACTGAAGGACAATACTGCCTTATCCACTGCCAAAATTCTTCTTAAAGAATACTTCCCCAGATACGGAATGCCACGGATTGTATGGTCAGACAACGGAAGTGAGTTCGTAGGGAAAGTTATGCAGAGTGTGTGTGCCGGCCTAGGGATTAGACAGAAATTTCATAGTGCGAATCATCCCCAGTCCGCGGGTTTAGTCGAGGGTTACAATGGCACCCTTAAACTGAAACTCGCTAAGATACAAGCATCCACGGGTTTGTCCTGGCCAGACGCATTGCCTCTGGCTTTGCTATCAACAAGAGCAACTGTACATTCTAGAGTAGGGCTTAGTCCTTACGAAATAGTTTTTGGCCGTCCTGCAAATGTTTGGGGGGTACCTAGACCGAAAGAATTTAAGCAGCTGGAATACCCAATGTTAATTGATTACCTTTTCGACTTGACTGCTAAATTGAGTCTTATTCACCAACAGGTTTTCGATGCATTGCCAAAGCCACCGGAGAGTCCAGGCCATCAGCTGAAACCGGGTGATCAGGTGGTCATCAGAAACTTTGCAAGAACCAAAAATCTTCAGCCCAGATTCATTGGCCCATTCCAAGTCCTGCTAGCAACGAGAACTGCTATTCGTGTGGCCGGAAGGAAAAATTGGATCCATACGACACATGCTAAACGTGTGCCTCTGCCACTTCCTTACGACAACTGGGTAAAGAAAGGAATCGGTGCCTCTGAAACGGAACAAGTCCCCAGGTTCATACCTTTCAGCGATGCAGAACTGATCACGGATTCACCAAATTCTGACTCTCCTCCTGAAACTGCTCTTTTGAACCCTGAACATTTGTCATCCACACCCAAAGAACATTCGCCATCTGCGAACGTGAACATTGCAACGTTAGCTGAAAATACATTGTTTCCAGATCAGACAGCTCCTGCAAAACTGAGATACAACTTACGTTCTCGCAATATGGACAAATAAAGCAGGAAACTGCCTATTTTCAGATTTGAATTTGCTATACATTGCCTCCAGCCAGGAAGTTTGCTAATACTTTGTATTGTTTCTTTTTGTTTTAAAATTGCCTTGCCGTCTGGGTAGCCGTAGGGTCGTGGCTGTGTGCCTAGTTGAATCTGCGGGGGTCCGACACAAGGTCGATCTTTCTGTTAGTTCTGGGAACTCCCAGGGCTGATAGAGGCATTTTCATCTACGTACACATCATCAGTGGTCGCGAACGGTCGTAGAAGATGGAGCTTCCTGAGCTACAACGAGAAAATGTAATTTATGTTCGCAGAAATAGACTGTACAGAATACTACACAGCAAATGCTTTCTAATGCAATGTGCAGTTACATTTTTAATTGTTTTAATAACGTTGGTGGGCGGAATCGTCTTTGGTGTACATTTGATTTTCATGCCAGTAACTACAGTACCTTCCCTTGATCCTACTACTTCTACGGTTTCTTCTATGCATTCTTTTCACTCATTTCCTGAACACGAACAAGCTCGACGCTCAGAATTTATTAACAATACATTTGTACAGCTCTTGCATCAACACCAACTGATAGTTAATACTACAGACTGCTGGGTGTGTGGCTTGATACCTCACACTATGGATAAAGGCATTCCCTATCTAGTCTTGCCTTTCAGCTATAATGGATCATTTCAGGCTTTTCAGACCATTTTTTCATATGCCCTTGAGACCTATCCTCCGCGTCCACCACGGTCCACTAAATACAACTCAGCCAACAAAGCTTTAGTCCAGGGAATTATTGATATGATTAAAGACGTCAATAATACTCCATCTTATCCTAGAGATGAATTACTGGTGTATTTGAGTTGGAACTCTACAGAGTATCGCCTTAGTTTGGGAGAAAGCAAGCGTAAAAGCTCCACTTCAGTTTGGGTCGTGCCTCACCGAGGTCAGGTCTGTTTGCAAGGAATTGGGAGAAATCCGAGAGCTCAGCTAGGGAGGAGTGAGTGCGTTGAGACTTACGTATTTCCGTCTAACTCCTCCCCTGCCTTTCTGACTGCTAGGGGTACCTACTTCATTTGTCAGGACAGAGCATATACATGGCTGCCTGCTGACTTTTCAGGTTCATGTTATATTGCTCGATTGTTACCCCCGACATACACTGCTTCTTCAGATTATCACAAAACCAGAGTAGCAAGAGGTGTCTTCAGCAAGGAAGATACCGCTGGCCAAGAAGCTGGAGACTTTTTCAAAGGTTTCCTTCCGTTTTGGGGGCCTATGGCCAATAGTAGAAATCTTCGTCAACTAACACGGGTAGTTGAATCTACTATTACAGAAACTGCAGGTGCCCTTAGTAACTTAACAGCTGAACTTCAGGCGGATCGTCTCATGACGTTGCAGAACCGTATGGTTCTAGACTTGCAGATCGAGGTGGGGTATGCAGAATGATCCAATCGAGCTGCTGTGTCTTTATTCCAAATAATGCTCCAACAGTCTATGAAGCAATCTCTAAGCTACATAAGATTTCCGACTCTATACACGTAGATAAGGGAAACTGGTCCTTCATGGAGTGGTTTTGGACTCTGGTATCAGCGTGGGGATGGAAGGTTCTGATGGTCATTGGTGTCATCCTAGTATTTCTGTTCTCGTGCTGCCTTATTATCCAATGTGGTCCCGCTTTGTGTAGTCTCTGTGCTGCAACCTGTTGCAGAAAACCACCTACATTTGGAGAGAAGGTACGAGACAAGATGATGATGCAACAACATGTCACTGACCTAATGAGCATAGAGTTAGATTCTGACATAGACTGAGTAATTGCCTATGTAAGGGCAAAAGGAGGGTCTGAGGTTCCGTGACGATTTTACTCGTGTTTGTAACATTGTCGTAAATACATAATTTTGGTATCAGTGAACCGCAAATGATCCATTTAGTATATCCTGGTGTTTTCGCTATGCTACGAGCAAGAGCACTCCAGTTACAAACACATTTCTGTTCTTCCCGTGGCATCCATCTTAGAACACGGAAGCCATTTTGTATTCCTTGCCCTCACATAGTCAATGGACACGCAATGACCTCTTTTTCATTAAAGGACACGTAGGCTTTAACCGGCGATTCACCTTGCTAGTGACACGTGCACCTTAGGCCAGCAACGCTGTAGCAGCATGACTCGGCAAGAACTGCCTCCCCAGCCTGAGGCCAGTCCTGCTATACTGGTTCTTGTGTTCGTTGGCCTGATCATGATTAGGCGGCCGAAGCTGGTAACCGTGCCCATTTACGACCCACAAACATTTCTTATCCTGTCTTTCTATCTTCTGCACCTGGCTCTGCTCCTTTCCTTCTGGGCCTTTATTAGGGGGAGGTAACGAAATTTACGATGAGGCGGTCCGGGTCTTGAATGAAGAATTGACATGGGATTATGATGGACTAGTGGGAACCCCTCATTTGTAATGTTTTGACATCAGATACTGTTGACGATCCCTGTGCAACGCCAAATATTTATTGTTTAAGACACGAATGTTTAGAACTGTGGTAACATGTAAAGAATTTGCCTGAAGCCCAATATTTAGTATATAAGGAGCAACCCTCTTTGTACAAATCGAACAGGCTCCTAGACACTGCCCATGTGTAGTTTCTGTGACTTCTGTGTCCCTGCAGTAATAAACCTTTGGTCTTTGACGCCACCATCGAGAAGCCCGTGTTTCTGTTTGTTTGTGCACCGAGACAGGTGGAACTCCGGGGTCTTCGGGTGTTATCCCTGACACCTCTGGACGGAACCAAAAAGTCCAGAACTCCAGTACTGCCTCCTTCGCTGCACCGGTAGCGAATGGCCCTGGGTGTGAGCTTTTTATACTGCAAGCAGATTGTTAAATTGTTGGCACCTGTGTTTTTCGAGGAAAGGGTGAAAAGACTCGAAATACCGGGTCAGTGCGCTCGCAAGCGCTAGTCATGGTTGCGATGACGATCTGCGCATGCGCGTTGTAGTGCGCTGTTACCGCGCATGCGCATTAGGGTGCTAGTTCTGCGCATGCGCACGAGTGAGAGAGTCGGCACTACTCGCTCGCGCATGCGCGGTCAAAGCGGCGCGATTGAGAGCCATCAGGTGCTATTGTTAACAACGAGTTGGGGCAATGGGAAGCAAATATTAACGAAATTATTAAAACAGATGCATGCCTCATTGCAACTGGGCAATGGTCTTGTTAGAGTGCATGCCTCATAACAACCAGGCGATGGTATGTGGAAGGCTGGCACTGTTGGGGAGGTGGGGCGGGGGTTGTTCATGTCCTGATCACGTGTGGGACAATGAGTTCACCCAATGTCACACACCGAATGACTTTAATTGGACAATAATTGAGCAGATCCCGGAAAGTGCCACTGAAAATGACAAAAGACTTCTAGGCAAAGAACAAAGATGGATATACCGTCTGTCAACATCGATCAATGGGCTCAACGATGCCATTCCGTGGAACTCATTGTCCCACACGTGATCAGGTGAAAGTGGCGAGAGGAAACGGCGAAAAGCCAAAAGCACAGAAAGGCAAAACTGAAAAGAGGTGAAAGAAAGGCAAATAGCAAAAGACAGAAATGAAAAAGAAGGCTAAAATAGAGAAGCAGATGTGGGTCTCAGATTTAGTGCAGCGGCAGCCGGGCTCAAAAGGGCGAGGCCAGGCCAGAGAGCCAAGGCACAGCTGAGGCAGGCAGGGCCAGCAGGGCCAGGCAGCACCTTTTTAATCAATGTTGGGGGGAAAACCCATATGTTCTAATCTATACCTTGAAGTCTGCCAGCAGTTCTTTGATGATAGATATTAGCTCACTGTAAACTGCAACTAACAAAAGGAAGTCTCTGACAAACGCAGTAACCCACGGACCTGTTTATGTTACATTCACTTTGTGATCTGCACGGTACATGTTCTGTGCAGCAGGCATATTGACCCTCTGCACTACCTAACCAAGAATAACAACTTCCTCAAGTCAAAACTTCTATTAGACAAAACTCTGATCTCGCCTGCTAGAGGCCAGGAACGGGGCAGCAGGTGCTTTTACGCCCCCAAAAAAATGGTGGGGAGCCACGGCAAACTGCCAATTAGGTCAAGGGAGCCACGGGTCAAAAAAGTTTGGGAACCACTGGCATAGGGGTAAATTTTACTATTCCCACTCTAGTGAAAATAAATTAATATAATTCACATAATCATCAATTAATCAATTAATAAACATTAATTATCAATTAAGAATTAATTAATTACCAATTAAAAATTAATTAACAATTTATTCAAAATAAATACCAATTAATTAATTAACATATTTAATTAATTATAATTAAATTACTTCCCACCCTATTCCCCTATAATCCCACAACCCGCTACAGAAAATAAATTAATTTAATTCACATAGTTATCAATTAATCAATTAATAAAAAATATTTATGAATTAATTAATTACCATTTAAAAATTAATTAACAATGTATTCTAAATAAATACCAATTAATTAATTAACATATTTAATTAATTATAATTAAATTACTTCCCACCCTATTCCCCTATAAACCCACAACCCGCTACAGAAAAACATTAATTTAATTCACATCATTATCAATTAAAAAAGATTAATTAAGAATTAATTACCAATTAAAAATTAATTAACAATTTATTCTAAATAAATACCAAATTAATTAACATATTTAATTATTTATAATTAAATTACTTCCCACCCTATTCCCCTATAAACCCACAACCCGCTACAGAAAATAAATTAATTTAATTCACATAATTATCAATTAATAAAAAATATTTATCAATTAAGAATTAATTAATTACCAATTAAAAATTCATTAACAATTTATTCTAAATAAATACCAATTAATTAATTAACATATTTAATTAATTATAATTAAATTACTTCCCACCCTATTCCCCTATAAACCCACAACCCGCTACAGAATTAAACTACACAATAATTAAATAACATAAAATTAATTACTTAAAATAAATTACAAAAATATATACACTTTTCACACATATACTAACATAAAAAACACTTAAAAAAATTGCGATATTATTGAAAATTCGATATTTTGAATAAACTATATTATGTACTTCGATATTTTGACTGTCTATATTTTTAAAATCGATATTACATTACTTACCTTCAAATTGATATTTTTATGTCTATATTCTGTCCATTCGATATTTTGTCCATTCTATATTTTGGACTCGATATTTTGGTTTGTCTATATTTTGGATTCGATATTTTGACCATTTACCTTTAGTTGAATTATAAAATAGTAATTAGAAGTTAAATAATCATGAGTTTTTACTGTTGTATGTACTTTACAACTGTATGCCTATGTCACTTGCCCACATTTTTTATCATTATTGTTGTTGTTGTTATCACTTTTGGCTCCTTTTACAGGCCAGTCATTTAATGCAATGTATGTACATGTACTGATCTCTGTACTTCGATACCGGTTGAGATGTTACTTTGGCAAGAATACTATTTTGATCCTTTATGTTTTCATGCTAATATACACACTGAAGTATGTACAATGTCAATGTAAAAACTCAATAAAAGTATGTTTCTTTGGTAGGATAAGCCTCAACCCATTTACTAAATGTGCAAATGACCACCAAACGTAATTAATGCCCCTATCTAATTCTATGTAATCCATTTGAAGGACCGCAAAAGGAAAAGTGGGTGGTACAAAATGACCGGGTGGTGTAGGGTACCTTTATCAGGACTGTGCATCATGCACACCATGCAGTACTTCACTAAATGTGCAGCTGTTTTCAAAATGTTATCATTCTGACATACAAGGTTTAATAACTTGCAAATACCCTTACACTGATATGGCCTGTGCCATGGGCAATTGTGACTGCTGGAAAAACATATGCATCTGGCAACATCCATCTCTGCTTCCCTGACTTATCAATCCAACATCCCCCATCGTTCAATTGTGCTGTACTTTCTTGCCACATTTCTTATTCCTCTATTGTGGCCTCACTTTATATCTCTTTCACAATCTCGAGTGTATCCTCAAACATGGTAACTTAAAGTGCCCATCTATCGGGACCTGCTATGAACATTCTTTTCATTTTAGATCGGGCTGTTTCCTTAGCTGTCTGATCTAAAAAAGCATTTCCCCTACCAACATCGTCAGTGACTTTCCTGTGGGCACTATACTTTACTATACCCAATTTTTCAAGGAGTGTCAAAGCAGACAAAAGCCTCAATATGTGGTTCCCATGCTGAATGTTTGTGCCATGCGAAGTAAGGAATCTTTTCTCAGTCCAGAGTCAACCAAAGTTATGCATGACGCCAAGGGCATACTGGCTATCAGTATAAATATTGACAACCATTCCCTCACTCAGTTCACAAGCTCGAATTAAGGCAACAAGCTCAGCAGATTGGGCAGACTGATAAGGATTGCGTGATGTATCAACTGCAACAATCGAATGTACAAAATGTACAGAGTGGCCAAACAGAGGACAATTCTCAAAATACAAAACTTTCAGTTTTTTACACTAATTTGTATACTTGATTGGCCATACAAAAAGGTCTACGCATTTTGAACCCCATCACATACGGGGTTCTCTTCAGGACCATAAGGCTGCAAAGCACAAAAGAACTGTATTTTAGTTATTGACCATATTACAAAGAGGCACTTACCCTATTCTATGCTGCGGAATCAGCCGATCATTGCTGTGCTTTCACACCTCAAATAGTCGTATACTCCTGTAGAGACAATCATACCACATCATTCATGAAACATCAATCCCTTGTATAATCAATCTCCACTATGTGTGTTATTTTGAATTTGCTTACGTTTTAATTGGCAATATGTCGACGGCTGGAAGGTCACGGTCACGTCTTTGATTTCGGAAGTGACTCCTGGGTTCCCCAAGAGAAACACATATTGCTCATTAATTTCTAGACTAGTATTGCGCTTCGATGTAAGGATCCTACTAGGCAGAGAATATGACCCCTACCTGTTTTCAGTTGATTTTGGCCCACGGGGTCTTCATTTTATTGAACATCAGTGCGCCTCGTTTCTCTTTATCCTGAAATGTAAATGCTGAATTTAACCAATTGTTGTGCTTCACGCTAATGCTACCCAACTCAATCTTGCTCGCACTCTTTTAAAACAGCTCACATGTGTCTAATGGATTTTTGGCCTACGGGATCCTTATTTTGTTTGGAAATGAGGCGACTCGCTTCGCGTTCTCCCTAGGTATACATACCGCAGGTAACCAAATACTTTGCTCCACACTATGAAGGCGTCACTTAGTCTCATTCGCCTTCTGTTTATTTGCATATTTTACAACTGCTCGCCTGTATATAATTGACCCGGGTCGGGCCTCTCAACAGTAACGCTTCGAATCGTACTTAATTACTACCTTTTAAACAAGCCTTTTTCCGGCACACTGTCAGTCTTCCCAGGACGCCAGGGAGCTTAGCGATAGCCGCTATCGGAAGCGGAAATGATTTAAGTTGCAGTGTGAGATCCGGCAAAGCATAATCCCACTGAACTATGGGAGTTGTAGTGTAAGCTTGCTGGAACCTTCAACAAGACCGTTTTTTTACAGTTTTTTTATCTCTTTACACAATATGCCCACCTAGCAGGCCCATTTGGACCCGCATTATGTGAAATAAAAATTGATGAATCATATAATAACAGGAGAATGAAAAAGACACTGTGGAACAGTTTTAGACGTCTCTAATAATCTGATGAAGGCAAGCCCGATGAATACATTGGTACAGCTAATGCCTTACAGTTCATATATCTCTGAAAGTTCATTCAATCCATCTACCGCTGTATTGAATTTCACAATCAGCATTGCTACTCGTTGTATTAGTTTAAGATCCAAATCACTACCTCTGCAGTCTTGCTCTACTTTTGAAATTACTGTCCACCGCAATTCCTTCTCAGTTTGTGCGTTCAACCTCTAGTGGTTCACTAATGGTGCAGTTTGGACATTTTTCTGGATCCTTGATTTGTTTTTGTGAAATTCCATACCGGACTTCCTGGTTTGTTTTGCCTATATACAACTTCATGTAGGGGCACAGTATCCCATATATCACATTTTTAGACTTACAATTTGAAAAAGTCTCATGTTTTCAATGAATTGACTTATGAGAGAACAAATTGCCCTCAAGGGTAGATTTACAACATATGCATGTGCCACACTTATGAGGGCCCGACACTGGGGGCAGTCCTATAAAATCACAGAGTGCACTTGCCTTACATTGTGGTATTCAGCTCTGACCACTTGATTCGGAATACTCCTATCTTTTTTTAAAGCAAATAGTGGGGATGAAGTCAAAGACTGATCTAAATTTTTTAACAAGTGCCAATTTTGATTGATCACCTTTTTCAACCAATTAGAATTAGAACAAAAAGGTTGATACACAGACTATTCTTTCCTTTGGCATTTTTTCTCTTCTCTCTAGTAGTACCTCTCGTGGGGTCCACCATGCTTCTTTCATTGCTTTTTTTTTAGCAATTTCTTGGGATAACCTCGATCTATTAGTCTCCCCAATAAATTGTTGGCATGTAGGATGTATTCATCTTTGAAAGAGCAATTTCGCCTTATACGTAAACATTGGCCGTACAGCAGATTCTCTTGAAGGCTTCTTGGGTGGTTGCTAGTGAAGTGTGATGCTTTAGTGTTGTTTTCTTGAATAAGGTTGTGACCAGACCTCCGTCTGCAGCATACACTTCCACATCCAAAAATTGAATTTTTTGGTTAGAGTGGTTGATACTGAATTTTTTGTCGCTGTCCTGCTGTTTAACCAGGCATGGAACGAGAGGAGTTGTTCCTCATCTCCCGTCCACACCATAAAGATGTTGTCTATGAAACAAACCCAACTCCCAATCAACTGTACAAAAGGGTTGTTGTTGTAACTGAATTTGTCCTCATATCTAGACATATAGAGTACTGCCAGCTCTGGGGCGAATGGACACCCCATAGCTACTACTTTTATTTGGAAATAAAAATCTCCATTGAAGTTAAAGTAATTATTTTTCAAAGCAAAACTCTCCAGTTCCACTATGAATTCTGTTGGTATTTTGACCGGTTTTGTTCTGTTGTCCAGGAATGAGGTCAACACTGCTATCCCTTCGTCCTGTGGTATTTGGGTATATAAAGATACCACGTCCAATGTTACTAGGAGATTTTCTCTCTCAACAAATTTCATAGAATCTAGTTTGTTAATAAAATCAGTGGTATCTTGGAGAAACAATTGTACTTCTTTCATGAAAGATTTTAAAAAATGATCCACAAATTTTGAGATGGTTTCCATTAGCGACTCACAACACGAAACTATTGGTCTTCCTGGCGGGCATGTTTCATTTTTATTCACTTTTGGTAGTACATAAAATATTGGGATCCTAGGGTGCTTATTCTGTAAATAGTCATATTCTTTTTTTCCCCATGAACCCTTGTCATAGCCTGCTTTTAAGATGTTAAAGAGTTTGCCATGTAGTTCCCACGTAGGATCTTTTGCTACTTTTCTGTAGCATTCTTGGTCCCTGAGCTGTCTCATTACTTCAGCTGTGTATTGTTTGGTGCCCCATACCACGATGGAGCCACCTTTATCAGCCTGTTTTATTATTATAGTTGGATCATTCTTCAAGTTTAGGAGGGCATCTTTTTGTAGCGGACAACACAGATCTTTCAAAAGTAACCACCTCCTTGGGGATTTTAGTTATTGGTGGGCAGAACAAAGAGGTTTTCTTTAGTCCAGTGGTCTCCATACTACTAGGTAATGGTTTTTCAGCAAAAAAGTTTTTTAAACGGATTTTGACATATGTGAGGGGAATGTAATGAATGTATGATTGAACAGACTGACATAGAGGGGTGTATAGAGGGTGTGTAAAAGAGAAGTTTGTATGGGTGAAATATTGTTATATCAAAAAGAGGTTGTGGATAAAGGGAGCTTGGTGTGTTTTTTTTAAACTCTTAAATTGTATGTAATGTTCTGTTGATTCATACATGTGATTTTTCGAATACATTTTGATTAAATCAAACTGAAAAAGCAGTTTCTGGTGACATTGTTTCGCTCAATGCACCGGGTGAAAGGTGATAAATTGTGCATCAGCATTGGTGTTTTGTTGTTCAATCAGCCCTACCAGCGCCACGACCTCTTCCTCGAGAACCTCATCTTCTAGGGACTGTTACCTTCTGCGAAAGCACAGGACACTCGCTACTCCAATGTCCTTCCTCCTTATAGTACGCACACTGATTCGGCCCCAAAGGCATAGTATTCGGCTGCCCACTAGTGCGTGGAAGCTGTTGGGCAGGACCATCACGTCCTCTACCATTCCCTCTAAAAGCCTGCTGCAGCAACACATTCGTTTTTAAATCCTTATGCCTTTTCTCTGTCCTCCCCTTCTCCTCATTAGTCCTATGCTCATAATACTGTGCCATATTCAAAATAACAGAGGGGGAAGAGGTGGACCACGTACTTTCAAAGGCCTGCAATTGAATTGCAATTTCAGGAAGCACATTAGAAACAAATGAAATGTTGTTTTTTATAGAGCGTGTGTTTGCAGTGGCGTCTTAGCGCTAGCTGTCCAGTGACTGTGAAGGAGTAGGGCTATTTGGCAACACTTTGTGAGTGAACAACCATGTTTTCAATGCCTTTCTGAACATTAACAGATTGGTTTGTTTCCTGAGATTAGTGGGTATCGTATTCCACAGTTTTGGGGCCAGATGTAGAAAACTTCTGAAACCCCACTTTACTATTTTTATCATTGGAACCACCAGCAGAGAGGCGGTTGCAGATCTAGGTTCTTGTTGAGGTGTGTAGAGCTTGAGTAAGTAAAGGTAGGCTGAGCCAGCCCCGTGCAGAGTCTTATGCAGAATGCACATAGATTTGAAATGGATTCTTGCCTGTACTGGTAGCCAGTGCAAGTCTTGAATGGCGTGGCTTACTGGACTAAACTTTTTGGAATTTTAAGAAATAAACGTGCCGCTGCATTTTGTAGCATCTGTAGTTTGCATATCACGCTCTTCTTTGCTCCCAAATAAAGAGCGTTACAATAATCAATTTTAGACAGTATCAAGGCCGTGATAACTGTCTTTTTGAGGGCCATGGGGATAAAAGGTAGAATCTTTCTGAGGACTTTTAAAGTAAAAAAGAAGGAGGAAGTAATGTTGTCAACCTGTTCAGATAGAGAGAACTGGTCATCTATTCTAATCCCAAGGTTTTTTACTTGTTTAATGGGCTGAGGACAAGGTCCTGCTACTTCCGGCCACCAGGTAGAGTTCCAGATGGAACGTGACCACTTCATTTTTTCCGGTGTTTAATTTTAAACAGTTGTCCAACATCCAGGAAATGACGTGTCTCATGCAATTGCTAAAATGTACTGCCACTTCAGGTTTGGATGTTAAAGAGACAACTATTTGTGTGTCGTCAGCGTAGCATACCACTTTATTACCATGGGACCGTATGAGTCTGGCTAGTGGGGCAACGTAAATGTTGAGCAAGGTGGGGGAAAGTGAAGATCCCTGGGGAACTCCACACGGCAATGAGTGGGGATGCGATTTATGTCTTCCATCGTGATGGATTGCTCTCTACCAGTTAGGTATGCCCGGAGAATATCAGACACTTTGTTCACGATTCCTATATCAGTCAGGCGCTAAATGAGAATACTGTATCAAATGCGGCCGATAAGTCGAGTAAGATCAGTATGGCCTTCCCCCCCTCCATCGAGTTGAATACGTATATATCCTCAGTAGTAGCAATCAATGCTGATTCTGTGCTAAGATGTGGACGGAAACCGTGTTGCGCCGAGTCAAGTTTATCATTGGTCTCTATGAAGGATAAAAGTTCCTCGTTGAGGGCTTTTTTCAAAATTTTGGAAGGAAATGGTAAACATGGAATAGTCCAGTAACTACTGACCTCAGTAGATTCTAAGGTTGGCTTTTTTAGTATCGGTCTGACCAGGGATTTTTTCCATGTGTCGGGGTAGTGCCCTTTGGACAGAGAGTTATTGAGAAGGGGTGTTAATCTAGTCGCAATTATGCTAGGTGCCATATGAAAGACCATGGCTGGACAAGGATCCAAAGGGGATCCAGACTTAGTTGACAGTATTAGCTTTTCCACCCTGTCTGAGGTAAGAGCGTGGAATTCATGTAGGAAGACCTCCGTGGTTTCCTTATCGTCATTGGGAATGTGAGTTTTTGTTCCAATTTTGTTGTTGGAACTCCTCAAAAATGTTAACTACTTTATCCTGAAAGAAATCTGCCAATTTGTTACAGAACTGTCTAGTACGGTTAAATTGTTTGCTATTACTGAAACTAGCTAGATTAGAAACTGTTTTAAAAAGTTCTCTAACCGTGTTCTTTGAGGCCATCATTTTTTCAGTAAAGAAGCTAGTTTTATATTGGACGATTGCTTCCTTATACTTTGCTGGTGCCTGACTTTCAACAGACAACCCAACATCTCCCTCAATAGACAAATCCTGTCCACTGTGATCCAAAAATGAACCTTCAAACAGAGTAAAAAAATCAGACACACTCTCATCTTTTTTTTGTCAACAAGCCAACAGTTTATCCCAATCTACTTTTCTTACCGGAAGAAGTGAATGCATATAGGTAAAAATACAACCTGGCAATGCTAAAATTTCCACTCGGGGCATATCGCCTGGTTTTCTTTTCTGGTCCCATGCTTTAATTTGATCCCATGTACCTCCCATCTCTGCAACATGGTCTTGTGTGTGTACCAGCCTCCTTATATCAACTGTAACCAGCAAACCAAAAAACATTTCAATATCTGCAAGAGTCATTACAATGGAAGAGACAGCTTCAGTCAATTCCTAATAATAACCAGTAGGATTTTTCCTAGGGTCAGGCAAATGAGTTTCAGGAGATAAAATTTCACTTCTTTTCCACGGAGTATAAACCGATTGTTCCTGAAAACTGGCCACCTCCCTCGGCCTACTAATCTTACCACGGCCATCAGTTAATTCTGGCAATTCTTGATGATAAATAGGATGAACCTTCTGCATCGGAAACTGAGACACTGACCTGGGACTTTCTCATGTAGTCTTCCCCTATAAGCTATTATTGTCGTAACATTAGCAAAAACTTGTTCTGGCACTCCATGCACTATAAACAAGGATATTCAAACATCGACATTGTGCTAGGGTGTGCGGGTCTCCCATTACATGTGATCAATTCTCCCTCACCCGCTGTCTCCACTCCTACTCCTTTGCTCCCTCATTTTGCCTCTACTTATCCATGCTCTATATACCCGAGCACATTCCTAAAGCTCCTCCAGTTAGTCAGTGTCTGAGTCCGACTCCGGGAGCCTCATTAATGCTACCAAAGCTTCCCACGCCCGTGCAGTTTCCATCGCTTTTTCGTTATTCGCTCTCCTGGCCTGTTGGAACCTGGCCATTCTCTCGCTAGCCACCCATTTCTCAAATTCCAACCTCCATCTCGCCACGCTGGGCCCCCGTTGAGATTTCCACTGTCTTGTTATTTCTCGTTTGGCCAACAACAGCCCCAAATCGATACATTTGCTTGTGATCTTAGTGCGCACTGTGTGCGGAAACCAGTGCAGTATGCATGCCCCCATGTCTGGCTCTATCTGCCTATCTGTTACCCCACACAGCACCTTGACCACCTCCTCCCTATATGTTCCTAGCTGTGGGCAACTCCACATCATATGTTGGAAGTCCGCTGCCCTCGTGTTACATCTTGGGCAACACGCCGAGTCCACATGGAAATATTTAGTTATATGGTCTGGGGTTAAATAGGCCCTGTGAAGAATGTAAAAATGAATGAGTTGGAATCTGGCATTCCGCGTTCCTTTCCACGCCCTTTCCACAATCCTATTCCAGGTCGTTTCAGATATCTCCTTTCCCAAGTCCGTCTCCCACCTTTCACGTAACCGAGTCAATGGCTGCCGCCCCTCCGTTACCATCCGCCTACACAGGCACGTGAATGCCTTCACGGTCCCCGCTGCCATTACAACATATTGGCACGGCAAGGACGTCTGCGGTTCCGATAGCCCTTCTCTCCAGTGATACCAGGGCTGCATGTAGCAAATAATCACACCTAGGCAAACTGTATCTGTCCTGCAGTACCTGAAAAGGCAAGAGGGCTCCCCCATCATACAGGTCCCCGATCATTTGCAACCCCAGGTCTTCCCACTCTGCCAGTGCCGACCAGTCCCCTCCATGTGGGAAGGCCGTACACATACCCAGGGGTATTTCCGGAGCGTACGGACTACCAACCCCCCTCTACGCTTGTGTCTGTTCCAGCATGCTGTATTTGCTTTCTCCCCATTCGTCAGAGTGGCACCCAGCAGCCTCTGGCCAAGTATAACAAACGACATAAAATGCTGTGGTAATCATCGGTCCTCCAGGCGATCCGGTCATCTAAACTCCTGGGCCACTGCCTGCGTTAGCCATTGTAATTGGTCTGCTAAATAATACACTTCAAAGTCTGGTACCGCCCATCCACCCTCTGCTCTGGGCCTCACCATTGTGGTCAGTGCCACCCGCGGCCTGCGGCTCCCCCATAGAAACCCCCCTACCATAGATCTGAGCGTTTGAAACACCGATCCCGGGATCCAAACCGGCAATGCACTAAATTAATATAAAAGATGAGGCAGTGCTACCATCTTCAGCAGCGCCACTCTGCCTGCTACCGATAGTGGCAAGGTGCTCCAGAATGCCATATTCCCCTTAATCCCTCGCACTGCTCTGTTCACTTTGCCCTCCAATATATCCACCTGCTCATGATAGATGTTCGTTCCTAGACATGGAAGGCAACTGTGCTGCCATCTTATGCCCTCTAGATCAGCAGGCGTACCCATGGTCCGGCACACCGGGAAAAGACAAGTCTTCTCCCAGTTCACACACAAACCCGATACTTTCCCAAACATCCGCAACAGCTCCTTTGCTCCCACAACCACTTCCCCAGGAGCAGCCAGGAACAGCAGTAGATATAGTGTGTTTCTACTCGCAGCTCCATCTCAACGTAATGCCTCCCTGACCTTGCTCACACCGCCAGTGGCTCAATCGCTAACGCAAACGGGAGTGGGGACAGCGAGCAACCCTGGCGCGTTCCTCGTTCCACCGAGCAGGGCAACCGTCCCTCTCGTTCTAACCCAGGCCATCGCTGAATTATATAATGTTTGGGTCCACCTCACAAACGCCTCCCCCAGCCCCATCTTGCGCAGCATGGCCATTCCAAACTATCGAATGCCTTCTCTATGTCCACTGAAAGAATCAAGGCTGTCAATGCGGGGTCCCGGTGCCCCTCTAGAATTCGTAACAATCGTCTCACATTGATCGATGCGTTACACTTAGGTATAAAACCCGATTGATCCCGATGCACTAAGTGCGCCATATATGGGAGCAGGAGGGATGCCAGGATCCTACTCAGGACTTTGTAGCCTCCCTCCCAGGCTTCAGGAGAGGGGCAATAATAGCCTCTCTGGTCGTTGCAGGCAGCTTCCCCACTGCACGTGCCTCCTTCTAAACCACCTGCAGACGTGGAGCCAAGCAGTCCACATATTTGGAGTAGAATTCTATGGGAATGCCATCCACCCCAGGTGTCTTGTTACGGGCCATGTGTTTAATCGCACTCCTAATCTCTCCTACCGTGATCTCACTACCCAGCAAGTCTCCCTGTTCCTTGCTCAAACTCGGCAAGGCAGCCTCCTCAAGATACTCTCCAATGCCATCAGCGTCTATAGTCAGTTGGCTACTATAGAGCTCAGTGTAATATTCAAGAAAGAGGCCATTAATCTCTGTTTGTGTGTGTGCCATCTCTCCAGTGGGGGCCTTCAGGCCCAGTGTCTGTGTTCCCCGAGGCACCAGATTAGCCAACCACGCCAACAATGCGCCTGACATGTCCCCCTCCGCATGCATCCGCATTCTATAATTCTTATAATCAACGGAGCGCAGTCTCTCCACCTGCACCGCCACTGCCTCTCTAGCTTCTGTACTTCCCTCTGTATCTCAGGCCGCCCAGCTCGGTTCCTCTCCATCTCTCTCAGTTTGCCTTCCGCTGTCTCCAAGTCTAGCAATAACTTTTCCTCACTCCCACCGCCTTGCTAATGCAGATACCCCTGGTCACTACCTTAAACGCATCCCATTCGATTGCTACTGAGGTCGCCGTCCCCTCATTCTTCTCAAAGTATTGATCTATGCCCCTCCCCACCTCTTCACTAAAGACCGGATCTTCCAGCGTCTCTGGACGGAGTCGCCAGGTTGGTATGATGGACCTCTCCCGGCTCCATCTTATGCACACTAGTAGCGGGTTATGATCTGATATTGTCCTCCCTAAGTATTCGCTACCCATCATCTTGGAGTGGACATCGGGGGTACTCAATATGGCGTCTAGGAGCACATGGCAGTCGCGAAGTCCAGAGTAATATGAATAATCCCTCTCTTCCGGGTGTTGGGCGCGCCACATGTCAACCAGCCCCCAATTATTTTGCAATGCCCTCCATACCTTTGAGGTCCTGTGTACTGGGGGATTGGGAAGGGGGGGTGGAATCTATCTCTGTCCACGTCTGCCATGGAATTGAAATCCCCCCCCACTATTGTTGCGCCCGTTAAGTATGGGGCCAGGCTCCCCGACAATCTTTCAAAAAAGGAAGGCTGATCAACATTATGGGCATACACACTGCACAGAGCCACATCTACTCCATTTAACCTCCCCGATACTGCTACAAACCGTCCCTCTGGGTCAATCAATTGCTGCGTTGGCTGAAAAGGAACCCCCGCTCTAACCCATACCAAGGCACCCCTGGCAAAGGCAGAGTAAGTCGTATAAAAAAGTTGCCCTCTCCACCTCTTCTTCAATGCTGCTCCCTCGGCCTTATTAATATGCGTTTCCTGAAAGAGTGCCACCAGCACCCCCGAAGTACCAGGTAAGTGTGCACCTTGTGCCGTCTCTGCATAGTATGGCGCCCCTTTACATTCCAGGGTGTACATTTTAAATCATGTGGCGTCCCCATTTGCCAAGCCACCACCCCGCTGCGCACATCCCCCATCTATGAGCACATCAGTGTCCCTAACTCCCTCCAACCCCTCCCCATGCCCCCCCAGAACAGGCACTACAACATTAGAACCCATCCAAACTACTACACAATTACCCCCCCACATGTTAAGAAAGCACAAGACATCGTGAGTAAATAAACCCACTAAGACATTTGATGCAAGCACGAAAGAATTGAACTTTTATTTAAAAGGCATATGGATGTAACACAGATTCCATGCATCATATTACAACGGCCAAGCAAAATGCATCATGGGGATTGTATTCTAATACAGACTGTCATGTGACTTTTAAAATAAAAGGCGCGCATAAATGCACTTTGCACTTTAAGAGCTCCACCTGTGATCAAGGCAATGTTTTGTTGAAAGGCGTAAGGAGAAGGAGAAACTTACAGCGCTGCTGTGCCTGCAAATAAATGCTTTGACTCCGGCATTGGGCCCCTTTGTGTGTTTGGATACACATATATATATATATGACTTTCATTTTGCCAAAGGCATTTTCTCGCGCACTCCCGGCTTTTTAGAAATGACCACCAGCAATTCCATGCAGTGCATGTTATTTTAATTTCATAACAGCTTTACCACCAGCACTTCTCTACGCTTTTCGGGCTCATGAGACTACTATCAACTGACATTTTCTGCATGTATGTTTTAAATAAAGTGAAGAAAAAAATAAAAGTGACATCATTTCCTGTTGGCGGCAGCTAGGATTTGTGGTACATGTAGTGCACATTTGGCGAAATGAAAGTCATTACTTGCAGCGAGGCTCTGCTGCACTTGGAACGCACCGCCTGAGAGCGCCCGGGATCCCTGAGGTGGGCCACATTTGGATATATATATATATATATATATATATATATATATATATATATATATATATATATATATATATATATATATATATATATATATATATATATATATATATATATATATATATATATATATATATATAATTTTTCACTATTAGTGCAATAAAAATGGAGTTCAATTAGTTGGATCATGACCTTCTCTAGTAGCTGAGGTAAGTAAAAAATGCTTTTAAATGTATGTTGTGTGCATGCTTGCAGGTGAGTGTATGTTTAAGTGAGGGAAATAGTGTTTTTGTGTGAAAATGTGGGTATGTGTAAGCATGTGGTTGTGAGTGAACATGAAGGTCAAAGGACGTGTGTTGTCCCTTCCCTGCCCCTTACTTTTTGGTGAATTGATGTGCATGAACACTGTCTCCCCAATCACCCAATTCATGAGCAAATTACGAGGAAATGTGCATCGCAAGCACCTGATCCTACAGCAAAATCCACTTGAATGAGTCAACACTTTAAATATTATGAGTCCGAACAATAGCAGCATATGGTCTGAGGACAGTATTTTGACTATGGACAGTATTTTGACTATCAAAAGCAAGACACCATAAGTTGAGAACCAGGGGCACCACACAGTACTTTGTACACCATGGGTTCGATGCTGCTCTCAGTATTATGAATGCGAGATGGTACTGCAGCTATAATATAACCAGACAATACTGAAAAACCCAGTAGCACGATAATAATAGGATCACATTGGGCACACGATAATAGGAATCACGGGGGTGCAAAAAATACCTAGAAACTGATTGTTCATTAAGGGAATTTCTGTTTATGGGCACTGTTTTACCTTCTAGGAAATATTATAAATAGAGTTTCTGAGTGCTTCTGCGTTGCATATTCTGAATTGGGATTTATTGAGAGTACAATTCTAATGGAATCTGAGGTAGCAGTATTAGACTTCGTTGTGAATCTGTGTGGTATATGGAGCAGAGATGTTTGTGATTGTGCATTTTATTTCATTTAAGTTTATAAAGGATTTTGTTTTAATATATTGCATTCAATGGAGTTATATAACTCAACTTACTAAACGTAAACACTAACAAATGAAATAAACTGGCTTATGTTATTTACATGACAATACACTGAATGGCATAGCTAATATGTTAGCGCTTGGCGCAAAGCCAGACCCAGGCCCCAACATTTTATATACATTTCCTGGCTTGCTTGCCTCTACTTAAGTGTTCCATGTGACTCCAGGAATTATTATGAGCCATGTTCTCCTCGTGTCTAGTTATTACCAACAGAAATATTTGAGTGATCCTAGGAATTCTCAAGGCCACATTTTCTATGGACTCTGCAGTAGGGCCTCATTATGAGTGGCCTGGAAAGAGTTATTTGCCCACCACCGGTATTACGGATTCCAGGGGTCCTGGTAACTCGAGTGACACGGAAAAATCTCACTTATTGCAGGTTCAACCCTGAGGGTCCCCTGAGGAATGAGGAATTACCAGTAAATTCAAATGGCCAGTTTCCAGTAATTGCTCGTGTCTAATTATGGTCCACACTTTCAACTGCCGAAAACTTAGGATAAAAGAAAAAATATCATACTAGTGATGTGGACAGTACTTGCAGTTATTTTTAGGTTGAGCATTCAAGACCTTGTGTATATACTTTAGTATATACTTTAATATATATACTTTAGTATATACTTAAATGTGTATGTACTTTGTGGGCTCTGGAGATCAGCCCTAGGACTTGTGTGCTTCTGCTTAGGGACTTTATTTTCTGTTCAACTGCCTCTATTTAACAGTCTTGATAGCAAACGACCAGCAGAGGTCAGTAAAATATCCGAATCACTTTAGCATTGTCTAGATTCCAGTCCATAGAATTGTGTTCCACGATCATCTGTAGACAATAATATTTTTTCCAAAACCTGTATTTTCAGATATATGACCACGGAAGGCCCTGCTTTTATATTTAAATCAGGGTTTTGGACTATACCATTTCCGGCTGAAAAGCAATATTTCTCTCCATGTGTTCCCATACCTGGCGTGGCACGCAGTTAGGTGCTTACTTTCCCTCCATGTTAAAGAACAGTAGATGTTTCAGCACCCAGGCTAATGTGCTCCATTAGTATTAAGTGCCCACCAGTAATGAGGGCCTACATATTACAATGAGAGTTCAGATTCAGCTAGTATTATTTAAAGTGGAGAAAATGAGCATTTAAAAACAGAGCTATGATCAAATAAATGTGGTATCGTAGCGAGCAAAGCTCCTATTTAGGCTTGATTTTTCAACTGGTGTAATTCTTTGAGCAGTTCTATGCTTTGGAAACAACCTAACCATGAGTGTGCCTGCATGTTATGAGGAGCACTGTGACTGTGTGTAGTCATAATCAGTAGAGGAGCTCAGAGGTTGTTTGGGTGTCATTAAGACCACAGTCTTTAACAACTTGATATGATCTGGAGCAAAGGCCCAAGTGATTTTATAAGTAGAACAAACTTTGAGAGTGTACCCTGTAAAACCTAGCTCCTGACCCGCTATTCCTAATTAGTATACATACGATGGGAGTCCCACATCAGTTATGTGTGCACACTGTTACTGCACCCACTGCAACAGTGCAATCGAATACAGGATTATAACAATTTCAAACAAATCACAAAGGTGCACCACTTAGCAACTAGACAAAATAGACGCATAAAAAATGATCAGGTTCGTGTCCATAGTGTTTTACTTCAATTCTGTTCTTATATTCAAAACATTTTAAAAAGCCACAGCCAACGCGTTTCGTCCAGTTCTGGACTTCTTCAGGGCTGCAAATTTAACAGATATATTTACAAACATAAATATGAATAAGGCAATATATCTATACATAAAAAAATGTTACAGACATAGACTTCAATGTTACAGACATAGACTTCACATAAACACAGCAATACATACAAAAAATATAACCAAAGAGAGAAACACTATGTACATAAGTTATATCACAATGAGAGACCACATAATCGCTAGGTCAACAAAACATGACATCTTAACTAACATATTTTTTCAAACATCCAATGATTTTATATCTCTATATAACACTACAATAAAATATACCATTCTATGTAAATAAACACAAATAACAAACATATAACGGAAAGAGGGGAGAGAACATACGATGCAGAGAAATTTGGGAAAAAAGTTTGAGAAAGATATGAAAGGTAACGTGATACATCCTCATGCTCAGAAGGGGATAGGATAAAAAAAGATAAATATAAGGATAATAACAAACATATATTGCATGGAATAAGTCACCAAAAGGTGATCGATTCCTAGAAAAGAGGAAAAGAGAAAGCTGTACCTGAGAGTAGAAGCTAAATATGTAAGCCATATATGACAACAAACATTTGTCACATGGAATAAATAACCAAAAGAATGTTCTTTTCCCAGAAAAGAGGAACAGAGAGAGCTGTACCTGAGAGATACCCAGAGGAGAAACTAAATATATAAACCATGTATCACCAATATACCCACCATGAGGATAGGAATTGGGCACTCCTGAGAAGAGTCAGCGTCAGAGTGTCCGTGGTGGTAAGTATTACAAGCAAAATTGCACAAGCTCATTTCAGCAAGAATTGTACCCAAAATAAATAATATAATATGACCATATGAACTCAGTGATGGAAACTACCCAACTGTATATCAGAATTAAAAGTGGCAATATATGATTACTGACTTAATAAGACGGAGATAAGTACTTCTCTTGGAAACAAGAGAGAATCCCCGGTATGATAACACCAATATGAACAATTTCAAAACACTCACCACAATAAGGTGGGCCGAGAATAGGGAGGACAATCACCTGATCCAGCCTATAAAGGAAATCATAGTCTGTATTTACCAATTGGCTTACTTCCATCAAGTCAACAGTTTTAATGATTGGTACAGTATATGAATTCCACCGTCCATGCATAGGCAGAAAAGTTAAACTTAGCTCCCAAAAATCATGCTGTGAGTCATTTCATCAGCAAGTCTTAGATCAACAATATGAATCGGGTATGTCCCCAACCAATGACACACATTTAGCATTAACACCCCATTCTTGAAGCATACCATAACAATAATGAGATATACGTCAGGGATCAGGAAAAAAACAATACATCCAGCCCCTACTTCAAACATCAGCTAGATCAGTGCGCGATGGGGTTACACAATGTGAACCCCCCAAAATATTGGTTGTACCAGGTTAAGGGGAGAAAGCCTGCCAGGCGTCTGGGATCCATGAATTAAACAATGTGTGTCCCCAGACAGTGACACACATTCAGAGTTAACACCCCCCAGAAGAATCATGCCCAGACCATGACATACATGCCAACATTTCAGGAGAGCAAAGTGGGAGATTTTTTAAAAAAATCGGGAGAATGGGGCTTTGAATCGGGTTACTGTCATGTATGGGCTTTGGAAGTGTGCTGCTGCATGATCGGAATTTTGATACACAAATGCAAATTTTTTTTCTTACCTTTCAGAAGCACATGGAGCATAATGGCAGACAGAGAGGGTGATGCAAGTGTTGGGCACTGACCTGCTGGCAGGTTGTTGGCAGTGCATGCACCCTCCACCCCCCTGTGGAAGCCTGGGCTGAAACCCCCCTCCCCTCCCCCCCAGTACTTCGCAGTTCTTTAAAAGACGATTCCCTTGTTAATGACGCTTTGTTGGTTTTTCACCCCTTTGAGAGCCCCTGCATCGCCACTCTTTGCTGGAAGAATTAGTACTTTACACAATTCCAAGCCCTGTTAGCTGAAACCCCCGAGGAATCGGGTTTTTGCTTGTAGGAATCGGGAGGCGGGAGACTAGCCTTCAAATCGGTAGTCTCACGCCTGAATCGGGAGGGTTGGCATGTCTGCCATGATTTAAAAAACAAACGGGGGAGCGAGCAAAAGTAGTACCTCTATCCCCTCCTCGGGCCATCAGTAGACTCAGTGATTGAGAGGCTACACAGCATGCCCCCACAAGGCATAGGCTCTATATTTTAACACAGCGAATTAATCTATCGACTGCAGGTCCTAGTGACGATGTATGGTGTGCCTCCTTACCTCGATACGGCTGTAATACGACCTGGAGCAACCTCCTGCAGAACGAAGACGGTATGAAATGCATTCATTCACCACCTCGTTTAAATAGACCGCGATAAAATCCTAACAAGGCACAGCTGCAAACGTTATGTGCCGGGAACCGGAAGTTACATCAAAGCCCTAGATGATGTGAAATGTGGCCGCCATCTTTGAATGGTGAATAATACATATTGAAGGTAGTATGAATTTGGTTATCAGTCGTAGTTTAATATATTCCAGGCTACACACAAAAAAATTAACATTATCAAATGGGCGTGAAAAAAATAGGAAAAAGAAGGGATCATATTTATGTGACTGTAATAAAGGTACATGTTCGTTGTAGGAGATTAGGATCTGCTTCTTATAGTTACCCCCACTTTTTGCTGATATTTCACTGTTTTTCAACTTTAGTCTGGCTGGGACCCTGCTATCCAGGGCCCCAGCCTAGCTGCTTCCTCCCTAAAATGATTGCATGTACTTTAGGTACACCACAGATTGGATTCTGGGGTACCCTTATAAGTCCCTAGTATATGTTATCCTATATACCTAGGTACCCCAGAGGCCTCTCAGGGGCTGCAGCATGTATTATGTCACCCCTGACAGACCACTCAAAATGACACCACAGGTCTGCTACAGCAGCCTGTGTAAGGTGGTGTATGTGCCCCTTACTTAGATATAGGTTCCCTATATCTACCTTATATCACCACACATATAAACCTATCAGTCACCCCTATGGCAGACCTATCATTCCTGAAGGCAGTGTGCTGGGTTTTGTGTTAGAGTGTGCCCATGCATGAGCAGGGCCCCTCTGCAGCCTTCAGAATCTATTATCAGGGGTTGTTCTGTGATGCACCCAAACCATATACTCTTAAGTGCATCATAACCTTGCGGTAAATGCTAACTTTGGATTGGCTGCAAGGAAGCATGTTGTGTTTGGTGTCAAACACCTTGGAATCATACCTCCCCGCCAGTTCTGGCATCAGAGGTTTGATTCCACCCTCCTAATGGGGGAAATGTGAATACACCGGTACACCCGGTACCAGCTTAGCAGAACCCTGGCATCACAAAATGGATGCTGCAGCCACAGTCATGAGTCTGGCCTCCTGCTGCTGGACGAAACTCCAGCAGGGGAGGCTGGACAATAGGTTTCCTGTCACAGGAATGTGTAACCACCTCCCAGACCGGCTTTAGTGTGTTGAGGCTGGGTGGGTGCATTCCAAGGGTGCTTTGATGTCTGCACTGGGGCACCTTTGGGGTCCATGTGCATAGTCCAGCTCACACCGGTTGCAGGGGCTACCAGCCCCTGCTATAGCACGAAACTGGACATCGGATATGGGTGTAACCACCCCTCTATCCTGACCCTCCCATAGGTGGGTCCCCAGAGTTTGTCCCACCCCTTCCTTGGGTATAAAGTAGGAACCCCTGACTACAGGACTTTAGATTTACCTGGACGAAACTCTGCTACAGAATCCCAGACTTCAACTATCTACACTTGGTTGGATGACCAAAGAATCTCCCTTGGAGTAAAGGAGTTACTCCCTACATGACAGGCAGCAAATATGCATCTGTCTAGTTTTCAACAACGCAGCTCCTGAAGGACTCAGAAGAGTTTGCAACACAGAAGGTGGGTTTCCAAGCTTCCCTGAGGCTGACCCAGGCTCTCCGCAAACCTGAGATCCACCAAAGCCCTCGTGGGAACCGTGCAACTCGAATCCCTGGACACTGCGACAATTTGTAGCTGCATATGCTTCTTGGCAATCCCTGAGTCTGTGCATTGGGCTACTTATAGTCCAGACCACTAGCGGTGATTCCACCGAAGATTACTGGCCTACACTCCACGAGTGACCCGTGGGCTGGTATTTAGTGATTCCTCTTGAGGTCCCTTCACGATCCCTTGTCCATCGACTTGTGGGTCCCAGAGAAAGGGTACTGTAACTTTAAACGGGCTTACCTGGTTGCTCCAGATATGCCCTGACTCTCCATTGCTTGGGGAGTACCCTGGACCTTGCTGGTTCATCCTGAAGCCTTTTTACTTTCACAGCGTGGGTTGCTGTTGCCAAGGCTTGTTGGTCTACGATCCGGACACTGACCCCCCAGCACTCGACATCCTTTGTGGGAAAGCTCGCCTGTGGACTCTGGTTGTCGTCGACATCTCCTGGTCCTCGCGGCAGCGGAGTCAAGCTTCACCTCATCGCACCTGAAACACCCAACATTGGTGGGCATTGGTCTACCATGCCCCTGGTCACCCTGAAGTGACCCAGACTCTGTCCCCTCTGCTTTCATGTTCTTCACAGCCTCGATCCAGGCTTGGATCGCACTGGACACTGTTCCTTTCCACGACAGCAGCACTTTGCAGCAACTCGCCATTGAAAACAGCGACGATTCCCGACACCATTTGGTACCTATGCACCCGGCTTCCCTTGGTGAGGTAACACGAGTACTCCGGTGCTCACATGGGTGCTGGCCTTAGAACCATCTAAAAGTCTAAAAGGGTTTGCTCTAAGTCCTCTCTGAAGTGTCCTTAATCTTTGATTTTCCAACAGCGACTTTCCCATAGGTTTGTACGGAGCTCGCGGCTGTTTTCTCACACTGCATGCGTCCCCTGTGGGTCCCTTTTGTCACTACCTTGGGTGGTTCCTTGGGGTCCCAGCGATTCTACGTGCTCTAGGCACTGTGTCTAGTTTTTTAATATATGGTTTGGACTCCCTCTGGGTGCCATTGTATATTGTGCTATTTACTGACATTCTAGTGTGCTGATATTGTGTATCTTGTTCTCTAATGTGTAAATGTGTTTGTATTTATATAGCGCCTTCTACCCTGAGGTCTCGTAGCGCTGCATTCATACCGCTGTGGAACCCTTCCTGGCTTTCCTGTGAAATGTCCACTCCTGGGCACCCCCAAGGTGAAGCCAGGCATCCAAGCGCTGCTGGGGCCGTTGTGGAGATTAAGCAAGCTATTGCCCAGAGTCACAGAGTGGGACCCATGATTAGACTAGGCACCGAGGCGAGAATTATCAGGTCCGGGGAAATTGCGTCCAAGAACCGCCGAGGCGGGAATTGAACCCTGGTCCCAGGCCAGTCCTCTGCATCAGGGTCTGCCGCTCTAACCATTGAGCCACGCTTCTCCATCAGAGGTTACTAGAGAGTGTTTAGTAATAAATACATATATTTTATATATATACCTTGTGTGGTTCTCCTTTCATTTGGTCATTCAAGAGGTTATAATCTGGTAAATTAAGCTGCTTTACACTCCTTCAAGACTTAGCCTGAAGGCTGCTCTCCATAGCTACCACTAGGATAACTTTCAATAAAGGTTGTCTTTAAACCTATCATCAATAAGGGTTTTTTGGACTGGTGCCAGTTGCCCACTATAACTAGTGGACAGCATATGCCAGGCCAACTTCTCACATTCGTATATCCAGCCAACCGTCTTTTTGGGCAGGTACCTTGATTTCGACCATCCTTACGAATCATAAAACCATCCTTTCGGAACATCAGAATAACTCCAATATCAAGTAAAACATACTAGTCAAAATATCCAATGCGGCCACCATTTTGGAAAGGGTCAGATATTCGGACGAAAGACTTATACATCAATTATGCACAATTCCACAGTACTAGTTCCCGGAATAGTGTAACTATCTACACAATCTCTATTAAGTAGACCCAAAATAAAGGGTGTGGGTACCATATTTACTCTATCTGATCAGACCTATTACATCAAAGTAGATTTGATTCTACACACCAATAAGATATGTAAAGCAAATTACACAGCCAAAGCGCATGATTATAGCCTCTATGGTAAGCCTGTCAGTTGGGCCAAATGTATGGGAAACATAATTGTCAAATGGTGTACAAGTGTATTCCAATTGTTATCAGGTATACACACTAAAAATACTGAAACGCTATTGTAACATATAAAAATTAATAAATCACAACAAGTGAGTTAATGCGGTGATAAAGACTCACAGCAAGTGAGTTAATACAATATTAAGGAATAGAGAGACAAAAAAATATAAAACTACATATTGAGGGTAACCAGCGCTAGCAGCACACATAGTTCACACCGTATATGAGTGAACTATTCTCTACAAAGGGTATCTCAGTATCAAAACAATTTATATTTTGTCCACCGCAGCATGAATTAAGACACAATATTTAGATATCCAAATAAGATACAAGAGATGCCACATATAATATGAAAGAATGAGAGGGGAAAGAACAGGAGAGGAACAGAATAAATAGAATATTTTTTTATAAGAAAATGCTTTTCATTTTGCAAATATTTGTCAAATTACAGACAAGTGTAACTAGGACTGATTCATAAAGGACCACATTGGCAGATATGTCATGCGTGCCTATTGTGATCCTACTGGTAAAATACAATCTGAGCCCAGGCAGCATATCCAGTTTACAACCCATACTCCACATATCCAACCTGCTTCGTTCTTCCTTAGGGCTAATTCCCTATCCCCTCCTCTCCGGTTGGCCGGTATGTGATCAATATCCATAAACCATAATTCATTGTCAATAGGATGGTTTTCTTGCATGTGAAACGTCATTGGGTATTTATGATCATGATTGCGCATCGCACGCAAATGTTCCTGAACTCTCATTTTTAGACGTCTTATGGTGCTGGCCACGTAGATCTTATTGCATGGGCAGTCCAGGATATATGTAACATATTTCGTGTTGCAATTAATTAGATGGTTAATGTAATAGACACAGCCAGTATTGAAACAGAAAGATTTGGTTTTATCTTTCCCTAATGAACAAATGTTGCCATTATTTTCAGGTATAAAAACCCTTGGTTGTATGAGACAGCTAAGTAGCCTTCCTTGGTGTAGTGATGTAACTGGGACACAATAAATTTCTCAGATTCCTACCCCTCCTGTATGTTATTTTAGGTATGGAGGCTAGCGTCTCCTTTAGGCTTGACACCTCAGTGAGTAGGTGACAGCGAGTAGTGGACAATGTTTACATAGTACATTGTTAACCCTGCCACTATGATTAGTAAATTGCATGTTAAAAGAGACCGGGACCTTCTTAGATTTAACTGGGCCCTTAGGTTTCAGGGTGATGCCTCTAGATATTTTAGAGATCCTTTTTTCTGCATCTTGTACTTTACCTGGGAGATATCCAGGTGCTAAAAACCGTAGTTTGGTCTGTTTGATTTTCTCGGAAAAATTCTCCTCTTTACTACAGTTCCTTCTCATACGTATCATCTCCCTGTACGGGATGGTATTGATTACATGTCGGGGGTGTGCACTGCAAGAATGTAAAGTGCTGTTACACGCTGTACTCCTACGATGGGTTGAAATTTGTATGCAAATATTCTGAACAAAGAAGGTAATATTCAAGAAATCAATTCGTTCACCACTGAAATTAATGGTGAATCGTACAGTGGAGGGGCTTTCATTAAGAAAAGTATTTATATTCCGGCAGATCTGAGGCAGGTCCATCCTAAAGCACGATCACATCGTCGTGGTACCTGCCCCAGAATATAATATGTTCCGTCATGTTCGCAGCGCGATGGCCCCTCATACCCCTCTCCCACTCATACCAACCCATAAAGAGTCTGGCATAAGCAGGAGCAAACCTGGAGCCCATCGCTGTGCTCTGTATTTGATGGTACCATTGGGCGTCGTGCAGAAAGAAGTTCTTTGACAAGATGATATCTGTCATTTCCAATAGAACTTCATTATGCATATAGTGGTCCGCAGTTCTTTGTCCCAGGAAAAATTCCAGAGCTTTCTCCCCAAATTCCTTCCTGATACAGGACTGGCCACATCCATGATGACACAGAGGAGGTTTTCAGACCATACCAGACCTTCAAATTCTTTTAAGATGTCTTTGCTATCTTTGATGTAAGCTGGCAAGTTATGAACTAGGGGTTGAAGGAATTGATCCACATAGTCTGACAACTTCTCTGTAAGGGAATTAAGACCCGAGATTATTGGAGGTCCAGGTGGAAATGGGCCCCCCTTGTGTATTTTGGGGAGCACATATATGCAAGGGAAGGAGGGTTCACTAACCATCAGATACGTGTACTCCTCATCACTTAGTAGGCCTCTCTCCTGCCATTCCACTAGTCTCATATTAATATGGGTACTCAGTGTTTTAGTTGGATTTCCTGGGACCTTCCTATAGCATGTGGCTTCCACCAGCTGGTGGTCGATTTCCTTCATGCAACTCTCCCTATACATCATCACCACATTCCCCCCACCCCCCTTGTCTGCTTCACTAATGACAATAGAGGGGTCAGATCTTAAATCCATCAGTGCCTGGTTTTTCTCCGCTGAGAGGTTGAATTTAATTCTATTTTGGGGAGTTGAATGTTCCAGGATTTTATGGAAGTCTTGGTGACTCTCTCACTAAAAAGATCTATGTTAGTGTGTGTCCCTACTGGAATGAATTTAGATTGAGATTTCAGACCGCTATCGATTTGCATATTTTCTGAAATGTCCAATTCAGCTCTCAAAATCACAACCTCAATCAGTATTTCATCCTGTAGTGGCATCATCAACTTTAAAGTATGTACATCAGAGACAGTAGGGGTCGGTGGTATACATTACCCCGTGTTCTTCGTACACATAACAGGATGCCGAATAAAGTGATCTTTCAACTTTAATAATCTGGTTAATTTGTACAGGTCAGCAAAGACGTCTATGTCATTTCCAAATTGGGTGGGGCAAAACCCCAAACATCTACCCAGTACAGATACATCAATTTCCGACAGGACTTTAGAGAAGAGGTTAACAATCATAAGTTCCTGTGTTGAACCCCCCCACTCTCTCTTCTGCTGTTATATCTCCTAGGTTTTCTTGGACCTGGTGGACATGGCAATTGTCTTGTTCTATACTCTCTCTGTATTTCTGCCATCTCCGCCCCCCTTCTTGTTTTTGATCTTTTCCCGTGGTTTTTACTTCTAAACTCAGTCGCTCCATTTCCACTAAAAAAGTAGATACATTTTCTATGTCAGAAATACCCGGTTTCTCTTCGGTAGTAACCGAACTGCCCACTGATGATAATGAGCTGATACTGTCCAGTTGATGCTAATTCGGATGTTTCGTCGCATTGTCTTTTTCCTTCCCCTGTTACTTTGAGGATGCCATATCTATAGGAGAATGTATAAATCCTCCCACCCCTGTAGTCCTTATCATTGCTCTTAAACTTTTTTACTTTTTTGTCCCTCAAGTATATTTGATATTCATCTAATATTTTGTATAGAATATCACAGTTCTTTTGTACTGTATCCTTTAATTCCGATTCTGCAATCTCTTTCTCAAGTTCCTTTTTTTTGCTTTAACTTACAGCCCTTCTTCTCCGCCTTTTTAATTAATATACTCATCATATTAAACGATGCGTTATGGAGACTTTCCTCCCAATCCTTCAATGAATCGAGATCCAGGTCCTCAAAGGTTGAAAAGATTAAAATCCTGAGGCCTCTTGGAATCTTTTCAGTCTCTATATATTTGGCCAGAGTGTTGCCGTCCCACCACCTGGACATTTCTTGTTTTTTAAATTTCTCTAACTTCTGAAACTTAGATTTCAGACCCTCTGTCTTTGCGGCATTACTTATTGTGCCTCCCACAGTCTGTCTTGAAGAAAAGAGGTCCTGAGCTAGTTCCTGTCTTCTATCCTTGAAGCTAGGCATGTTTATCGTAATTAGTAGTGTTAGATCTGGGGGTCTCTAGTTGGCAATGGTATTCACCTTTGTCCAAATAGGGACCCTTACTTCTAAGTCCGGATAAGGGGATTACACTCCTTAATAACCCCTGCTCACCCCCTTGGTAGCTTGGCACGAGCAGACAGGCTTATTTCATTATTTTATTACTCCTTCCACAGAGACTTCATATAATTAGAAATTAAGTTTGTACCTCGGTCAGACATCACCTCTCTGGGGAACCCCACATGGGAGAAGATCCCCATCAGTGCACGTCCCAACACGGGGGCCGTCACTGTCCTGAGCGGAATGGCTTCCGGGTACGGGGTAGCATGATCCACCAAGATCAGGATAAACCTGTTGTCCATGGCTGTCTTGGGGTCCAGTGGCCCCACAATGTCAATGCCCACCCGTTCAAAGGGGGTACTGACTATGGGGAAAGGTTGGAGAGGGGCCTTGTGCCTCCTTCCACTTTTCCCACTTGCCTGGCAAGTTTGACAGGTCCTACAATGAGTATCTGAACTCTTCCGCATCTGGGGCCAATAAAAGTGGGAGACAAGCCTTTCAAAGGTCTTGTTCTGCCCCAGATGACCAGCTAAAGGAACATCATGAGCCAAACCCAGTAGGAAGGCTCTGAAGCACTGGGGTACCACCATCACTGGGCTGACCCAGGCTCAGCAACCTTAGGCTCGCTATACAGGAGACCATTCTCCCAGTAGATCCAATGGGATCCAGACTGATCACCTGCTGCCTGGTTTTTGGCCTGTTGCCTCAAACCCACAAGAGAAGGGCAATTCTGCTGCTCTTCACAAAATTCCTCCCTGGAGGGATCCCCTTCTTGCTGCCAATGGGTCAGCTCAGGTAGGTTTAAGCATGGGCGTAAAATCCGCTACGCTTGCGGATTTTTCGGATTTTCGGCAAATTCGCAATCCGCGAACTCTCGCGAATTTGTCGAAAATCCGTGAATCCGCTCGCGGCGGATTTTTTGCTTGGTTGCGGCGCGCGGCGTGGTGCACGGCGTTCACTTTCCGTCATTAAGCGTTTGCCGAGTTGTTTTTCTCGATCATATTTTTCTAGTGCCGTGCCATTTTAGATCTTGCTGCGTGATCCCGCGGGAGTTTGGCGCCCGCGAATACGTAATCGCGGCTTGCCACCTTGCACAGCACACCTCGCGAGAGTTCGCAATTGCGAACACGTAGTTGCGGCGGAAAGGAACAATCTCGCACTCGCGAAATAGAGATTTTGCAATTCTGCACAAGAAAATCACCAGCAAACAGGATAAACCTTCAGAAAATTATGGTTTTTATCAGAATCACTCCTCAGGTTGACATTTGCATGGCCTTTTTTTTTTGCAAGGAGTCCATTTTTGGGGGGGGGAGGAAGGAAGTGCCCCACAGTCTCCAACTTCCTGTTCCTGTCCAGCAGGCTCCTCCCAGTGCTTTGTCCATCTCCTGGTCACTTTCATTTGGATCTGGAGCTGGAAGGATTACTTTTTGTGGGTGCTGCTGGATATTTGGATTTGAGGCCTTTTTGACTGTCTTTGGATCACTTTTGGATTAGAAATCAACTTTCACAAGTAAGTTTGTTTGGGGCATTACAGTTGCTGCAAGTACAATTTTGGAACTTTTTCAGAGCATTAAATAAATTATATTGTGGGTAGCCACAGTATCCAGTAGGACCAGGGTTGGTTAGGGGTGCATGATACAACTGTTTTGTTGAATTTAAACACCATTGAGGCCATGGATGGGCTGGGATTGTGCTGATTTTTGTCGTTTTTTTGGGCCTGCTGGTGTGGCCCTTTGCCCAGGGGTGGTGAGTGTTGCATGGGCCTAGTCTTTCTGTGGGGTGTCTTCTTGAATTTAAACATCATTGAGGCCATGGATGGGCTGGAATTGTGCTGATTTTATTGTTTTTTGTCGTTTTTTTGGGGCTGCTGGTGTGGCCTTTTGCCCAGGGGTGGTGGTGCATGGACTGAGTGTGCCTGTGGTGTGCTCTCACTCCCTTTAATGTAAACATCATGGATGGCATTGGATTGTGGTGATTTCTGGCTGGTTTTCTGTTTTTTGGGGGTGTACTGTTGATGTGGACTGGCCATGTGGGTGGTGGTGGTGGCCATCTTGAGTGCTGGCTGGTACAGGCAACATGTGCTTGGGGTGTAAGGGGCCATTTTGAAGAGAGGCAGTGTCTGAGGCCTGCACTTATTTTGCCTACTTTTCATCCATTATGCCCAGGGGTAGTGAGTGTTGCATGGGCCTAGTGTTTCTGAGGGGTGTCTTCTTGAATTTAAACACCATTGAGGCCATGGATGGGCTGGGATTGTGCTGATTTTATTGTTTTTTGTAGTTTTTTTGGGGCTGCTGGTGGGGCCCTTTGCCCAGGGGTGGTGACTTGCATGTGCCTAGTCTTTCTGTGGGGTGTCCTCTTGAATTTAAACACCATTGAGGCCATGGATGGGCTGGGATTGTGCTGTTTTTTGTTGTTTTTGTCGTTTTTATGGGGCTGCTGGTGTGGCCTTTTGCCCAGGGGTAGTGGTGCATGGACTGAGTGTGCCTGTAGTGTGGTCTCACTCTCTTTAATGTAAACATCCTGGATGGCATTGGATTGTGGTGATTTTTGGCTGTTTTTCAGTTTTTTTGGGGTGTACTGTTGATGTGGACTGGCTTGGGGTGTAAGGGGCCATTTTGAAGAGAGGCAGTGTCTGAGGCCTGCACTTATTTTGCCTACTTTTCATCCATTATGCCCAGGGGTAGTGAGTGTTGCATGGACCTAGTGTTTCTGAGGGGTGTCTTCTTGAATTTAAACACCATTGAGGCCATGGATGGGCTGGGATTGTGCTGATGTTATTGTTTTTTGTCGTTTTTTTGGGGCTGCTGGTGGGGCCTTTTACCCAGGGGTAGTGGTGCATGGACTGAGTGTGCATGTAGTGTGGTCTCACTCTCTTTAATGTAAACATCCTGGATGGCATTGGATTGTGGTGATTTTTGGCTGTTTTTCTGTTTTTTTGGGGTGTACTGTTGATGTGGACTGGCTTGGGGTGTAAGGGGCCATTTTGAAGAGAGGCAGTGTCTGAGGCCTGCACTTATTTTGCCTACTTTTCATCCATTATGCCCAGGGGTAGTGAGTGTTGCATGGGCCTAGTGTTTCTGAGGGGTGTCTTCTTGAATTTAAACACCATTGAGGCCATGGATGGGCTGGGATTGTGCTGATGTTATTGTTTTTTGTCGTTTTTTTGGGGCTGCTGGTGGGGCCTTTTGCCCAGGGGTAGTGGTGCATGGACTGAGTGTGCATGTAGTGTGGTCTCACTCTCTTTAATGTAAACATCCTGGATGGCATTGGATTGTGGTGATTTTTGGCTGTTTTTCTGTTTTTTTGGGGTGTACTGTTGATGTGGACTGGCTTGGGGTGTAAGGGGCCATTTTGAAGAGAGGCAGTGTCTGAGGCCTGCACTTATTTTGCCTACTTTTCATCCATTATGCCCAGGGGTAGTGAGTGTTGCATGGGCCTAGTGTTTCTGAGGGGTGTCTTCTTGAATTTAAACACCATTAGGCCATGGATGGGCTGGGATTGTGCTGATGTTATTGTTTTTTGTCGTTTTTTTGGGGCTGCTGGTGGGGCCTTTTGCCCAGGGGTAGTGGTGCATGGACTGAGTGTGCATGTAGTGTGGTCTCACTCTCTTTAATGTAAACATCCTGGATGGCATTGGATTGTGGTGATTTTTGGCTGTTTTTCTGTTTTTTTGGGGTGTACTGTTGATGTGGACTGGCTTGGGGTGTAAGGGGCCATTTTGAAGAGAGGCAGTGTCTGAGGCCTGCACTTATTTTGCCTACTTTTCATCCATTATGCCCAGGGGTAGTGAGTGTTGCATGGGCCTAGTGTTTCTGAGGGGTGTCTTCTTGAATTTAAACACCATTGAGGCCATGGATGGGCTGGGATTGTGCTGATGTTATTGTTTTTTGTCGTTTATTTGGGGCTGCTGGTGGGGCCTTTTGCCCAGGGGTAGTGGTGCATGGACTGAGTGTGCATGTAGTGTGGTCTCACTCTCTTTAATGTAAACATCCTGGATGGCATTGGATTGTGGTGATTTTTGGCTGTTTTTCTGTTTTTTTGGGGTGTACTGTTGATGTGGACTGGCTTGGGGTGTAAGGGGCCATTTTGAAGAGAGGCAGTGTCTGAGGCCTGCACTTATTTTGCCTACTTTTCATCCATTATGCCCAGGGGTAGTGAGTGTTGCATGGGCCTAGTGTTTCTGAGGGGTGTCTTCTTGAATTTAAACACCATTAGGCCATGGATGGGCTGGGATTGTGCTGATGTTATTGTTTTTTGTCGTTTTTTTGGGGCTGCTGGTGGGGCCTTTTGCCCAGGGGTAGTGGTGCATGGACTGAGTGTGCATGTAGTGTGGTCTCACTCTCTTTAATGTAAACATCCTGGATGGCATTGGATTGTGGTGATTTTTGGCTGTTTTTCTGTTTTTTTGGGGTGTACTGTTGATGTGGACTGGCTTGGGGTGTAAGGGGCCATTTTGAAGAGAGGCAGTGTCTGAGGCCTGCACTTATTTTGCCTACTTTTCATCCATTATGCCCAGGGGTAGTGAGTGTTGCATACTTGCATGGCCCTAGTCTTTCTGTGGGGTGTCTTCAATGTAAACATCATGGATGGCATGGGATTGTGCTGATTTTTCTGTGTTTTGTCGATTTTTTGGGGTGTATAACTGAACTGATGTTCCTCTGTCTTCCATTGCTTTTAGGTGCACAAGACTCAAGAGAACCACCAGTGCCAGGAAGAAGTCCTGCAGCGGTGTGTGTGTGCAGCATAACGTCACGCGACGTCACGTCTGGACACAGACAACTCTGCAACTCGTGCAACTGCTGCCTGCTGTTCTGACCTGCTCTGAAGAAGATGGCCCCAAAAAAAGTTACCCGTAGCTCCTCTAGCAAGAAAGGTGCCAGTAAGGAGCAGAAGAAGCAAGTTACCAAGGAGACTGGTGTGCCGCCCGCCCCTTTTTTTGGGAGTAAAAAAAAAAGTATGCCTGCAGCAGCAGCGGGATCTGCTGGGGACCAAGCTGGCAGCAGCACCCCCGCTCCATTGGGCTCAGTGCCACCACCACCACCACGCCAACTTAAGTCCAAGCCCTTGAGTGCTGCAGAGGCAGCCAATCTACTTGTTCAATCACCATCGACCAGTGATGTTGGCTCATCGCAAGAAAGCAGCAGCAATGTCCCTCAATCAACACAGGTTGTTGTAGCTCATCTGACGAGTGTTGAACAACCACAGCCGCAACAACAATCACATGTGCAAGTACAAGCCCAAGTACATGTGGAAGGAGAGGCAGCGCAAGGAGATGCGCAAGCAGAGGTGCATGGAGGGTCACAAGTGCCCACAATAGTTGTTCCTCCCGAAGTAGGGGCACATCAGGAAATCGACAATCAAGGCGAGGTATCATTTGAGGAAGCCACTCCTCCTGATGATCATTCATTGTCTTCCACACCCCTAGCAAGGAAGAGATCAAGGGTGGTGTCTACATCTTCTTCAAGCACACCTCCTTCTGATGATATGGATCAAACTTGGGAACCAGCACCACTGCCGTCTGACAGTGAGGCACACCATGATCTGACAAAGGTAGTTAAGCGTAAAAGGAAGCTCGTCCAAAGTCTCAGAGTTATGGAGTGTGATGAGGCTCAACAAGAAGTGGCGGATACTGCTGCTGATGAAGACTCTGACAACGACAACCCAGTCATCATAAAGGTCACTGCAGCCCCAGCGGGCATGCAGCAAACAGACATTTTGACCCTAGCCCGAAGAGCTGCTGAGCGTGATGATGATGATGTTGTCGATGAGGAGGCAGTGGAAACACCACAATCATTGGAGTTAAGTAGTACACCAACTCGTCCCGCTTCCATATTTCTTTCTGGCAAGAAGGGACCTCCATCCACCTCGACCTTAATTAGTGGCGGTGAAAGTGCACAACGTACAAAAGTTAGGCAATCCAGATCCTCCACTTCAACTGGCATTAGCTTCATGACCACCACCACCAGTATCGCCGCCTCCTCCAGGCCCCACAGACACTTCAAGTCCCCAGTTTGGGACTTCTTTACTGTTTGTCAAAAAAATCCAAAGTTTGCCATTTGTACCCTTTGTAAGCTTGCAGTTAGTCGTGGTAAGTCAGTTACCAACTATGGTACCGGAGGCCAGAGAGGTCATCTTAGGAGACAGCACACTGTCCAATGGTTTGCGCACCTAGATGCGATCAAGGAAGCCCGAATTCAAGAAAACGTTGATATTGCATCTGATGATGACGAGGAGGAAGAAGACGTGTCAAACACTTCCCTTACACCCAGTACCCCTGTCAGCAGCACACCCAATGTGAGGCACACTAAGAGTGTTGGAGCGAGTGAGACACCAACGCACAAAAGTTCACCAGCGAGCAAAATTGGGTCAACGAAGTCATTATCAGCCCGTAAATGCTTGGTCCAGGGCAACATTAGAACCATGTTTTCTTCAGACGTGCCATATGAATGCAACCACCCACTGACGCGTCTGTATAACACTAAGCTGGCTAAAATGCTAGCTGTGGACCTTCTCCCTTTTTCTTTTGTAGAAGCAGTAGGTTTTCTAGAATTAGTGGCAACGCTCTGCCCTAAATGGAAGGTTCCTAGCCGGTTCTATTTTGCCAGAGTTGCGGTTCCAGCACTACATGAAGATGTGCTGGAGGCGATTGGGGCAGCTTTGCAGAAGAGTGCTGTTCACACAATACATCTGACAATAGACATGTGGACCAGTGGCACAGGTGCTGATTACATGTGCATCACTGCACACTGGGTCTCTTTTTCAGGTGTTAAAGCAAAGCTAAACGCAGGTGTTGACCCGAACCAAGTTTTCAAAGCTGCTCGGAAACATGCAACACTAGCCATGTTTGGCTTGGAGAAAAGTCACACATCCGAAAACATTTTGGACGAGTTGAACAAAAAGGTCTCGAAAATGCTATCCCCAAAAAAACGCCAGATTGGTTATGTTTCCACGGATAATGGCGCCAATGTAGTTAAGGCCATGTCGCTGGGTGGCTATTTCAGAGTGCCGTGTTTGGCGCACTGTATTAACCTGGTAGTTCAAAAATTCTTGAGTGATAGAGACAGTGCGGCGTTCGCGGTAATGGCCACCTGCCGCAAAATGTGCAACCATTTCAGCCATTCTTTTAAGGCCCGGAAGCATCTGAGGAGGCTGCTACTTGAACGTCGAATGCCAGTGAAAGCACTCATCCAGGAGGTGGCAACACGTTGGAACTCAACCTTCTACATGCTTGAGCGTCTGTATGAGCAGTATACGGTACTCGATCACTATTTCTTAACAGAGGGTACATCTCAGAAGGAGGACCTGCGGATGGCTGCGGCGCAATGGGACATAGTTAAAAGCCTGACAGACATGCTTCGTCCTTTTGAGTTCTTCACGCGTGCAGTCAGCCAGGAGGACTGTAATTTGGGAAAAGCTATCCCATTGTTGTGCATGCTGGAGCACCAACTGATGGCGGTGTCTTCTGAGTTTGAAAAAGATGTAAAAAAAAAAGACCCTTTTATTTTGTCTGAGAAATTATTAGAGCGCCTACGTGGTGATGAACGTCTTCAAAAGATCAAGTCAGAACAGCATTACATATGTGCTACTATTCTGGATCCACGCTACAAAAAGGCGCTGGCAGGCGAAGCATTCTTTCCTTTTACTGATGAAGATGTTCAAAAGTACAAACATTGGCTAGCCTGGTCAGCCAAGAGGTTTGAAAAAGAACGGCAGGTTATTGAAGGAGAAGGCAGTACATCAGCATCAGCATCAGCAGGCCATCCCCAGTCACAAGAATCCACTTCTGCACCTGTGGCTGGGGCACAAGAGACCTCTCAGCCGTTAAAGACACCGGCAACTGGATCATCTGCACCACACACAACAGTAACAGTGGCTGCTGTAGAGGATTGGCTAAGTTTGCTTGGGTATGGTTCTCGAAAAAAAGTCACAGGCACAGCAAAAAGTAAGCAAAGTGGAGGAACCGCTGATGACCTTGAGTCGATGGTGCAGGACTATCTGAATGACTCAACAGAGGTCTTTCTTAATGATGAGCCATTGCAGTATTGGCATGGCAAAAAACAATTGTGGCCACAGCTCTCCAACCTGGCTATAAACTACTTGTCTTGCCCACTCGCAAGTGTGTCTTCTGAACGTGTTTTCAGTGCTGCTGGTGGCATTGTAACTCCCAAACGGAGCCGCCTCTCGCCCAAAAATGTGGAGAGGCTAACAATGATCAAGATGAATCAGCACCTCATACCACCAGATTACAAAGTACGAGAAAGCACGCCGCATGAAGACGAGGAGGACAGCAACGTAGATGAGGGAATTTGTTCTCTGTTCGGTGACGCTGACCTCATCCTGCCTGAATTCGCAGAGTATGATGACGAACTCTTATTCTTATTCCCTGACAGCGAGCCCTGAAAATGAGACAATGAATCAATAACTTTCTTTTTCGTCCTTATTCACTTTTATTCCTGTGTGTCTGTCTTTCTTTGTTTTGCACAGTTAATTTAATTCAAACTTTAATCACCTAACCACTAAAACAAGCCCATCAGCAGAACTGTCTTCACTTGTTTGCTTATTGATTCGAAGGTGCCGCAGTCTACATTCCTCAGGTTCACAAGTTCATTAGAACATGCTCCTCTATCCTCCTCCTCCAGACTGCGATTTCCCTCAAAGCAGAGTGCTGGATTACGCCCAATGAAGAAAGACTCAGCACTTGTGGGGGTGTTCTACTTCTTTGCTGGTGAGTTGACGGCTTTGGGCCCATTGCTGTCAAGCTCTAATAATGGATAAAAGTGTTTTGGACCAAATATGAGGTGGAAATTTCTTGCCGTTTTTGCTGACTTGCTTGCCTTTGAGGTGCTCTTTGGCGGGGTTCCGGGTGTTTGTGGGTGAGTTTTGGGGTCTGGGAGCACTGCTGCGACAGTCTCATCTTGATTGCATTTGCTTTTCAGGAAATCCGTGGTGGGCAACAGGAGTTATGATGATTGGTGACCTAGCTGCACAGCGCGTTTGGACGGAAGGCCGAGAGATATCGTAAGTATGAGATTTAGCTTTTTTGCTGTTTGGGGGTGTTGTCGCGTGCTTTTTTGCGGGTGGGTTGGCGGGTCTTGGCTGGGGCATTCCTGGGAAGGTCTAATACCGGATAGAAGTGTTTTGGACAAAAACCTTAAGGAAAAGCATTTTTTTTGCTATTTCTTCTGACATCTTGCTCAATGTAGCGTTTTGGGGGGCTTCCTGCTGTTCGTGGGTGGGTTGCGGCCGGGGTCTCTGTCGAAGCACTGCTGCCAGTCTAATCTTGATTGCATTTGCTTTTCAGGAAATCCGTGGTGGAAAACAGGAGTTATGATGATGACCTAGCTGCACAGCGCGTTTGGACCGAAGGCCGAGAGATATAGTACGTATGAGATTTATCTTTTTCGCTGTTTGGGGGTGTTGTTGCGTGCTTTTTTGCGGGTGGGTTGGCGGGTCTTGGCTGGGGCATTCCTGGGAAGGTCTAATGACGGATAGAAGTGTTTTGGACAAAATCCATAAGGAAACACCTTTTGGCACTTTTTGTAAGTTAGGGTTCGTTAGGGTTAGCCCTAGCAGCAGGATTGCATGTGTTTCGGGGTGTTCTATTGCAACGCAGTTCTGGGGTTTTAGAGCACTGTTGGAGCGATGCTGGCTATGGATACTTTTGCTTGCTTGCAACTTGCAAGTGGTTTGAATACAATCCACGGTCGGTAAGGGTGTATTTGGGCCTACTGTTACTTTCAAAGTACGTTTTGTCACCATTTTTCTGCTAGGCATCGTTTTTGGAGATCTGATTGGGGGTCTTCTACATTTTTGCGACTGGCTTTAGTAAGGGTCTTGGTGGGAGCATTGCTGGGAAGGTCAAATTGTGTTCTAAAACACAGTTTACAGTACACCTACCTTGAGGGGAAAGATCCGCTATAATATTTTGGCCATACTTATTTATCCTTAAAAAGGTGACTCAGACAGAGCACGCAATTTCAAAAATATTGTACTGTCTATTAGGGAAATCAAAGTGTGACTTTTTGCACCACACAGCGTACATACCTTTTATTTATTTATCAGTGGTATTGTAATAGCACTTCCTGTTTTCCGTTCAATAATTACAGGCCGGGTTTCAGTCAACATCCGCCAGGCAGGCAGTGGACAGGGTGTCTTCTGTCAGTGGTCACCAACATTGATGGACGAAGCGTCAGCTGGAATGGAGGAGTGCCGCTAATAAGAGGAATTGTTTGCTGCATGCAACTTACTTACCAAATTCAACAGGACAACTCCAACAACATACAGAATACAGATACAGTATCCATTGTTTTCTTCTATGAGTGTGACTGCATGTGCTTAGCTTTAGTTTGTACCAAAAGATTTCTTTATCTTCAATTATTGTTTGTCCAGGCTGTGCATTTTTTTTCTTCTCTCCACAAAACCTACCCAAAAAGAAACCCCCATTCCCATCCATTTTCCAAACCCTAACCCTCTTCCCCCGGGCTGTGTTGTTTTGCTTGATGTCTGACTAAAATGACATCAATAATTCCACACACTTGCTGGGGAGGATAAGGTCATAGCAACAGGCTGGCGAAGGAATACGAGGATATCTTCTAGACTTACTCAGCTTCAGTACTATTTCTTCTAGTAGTAGGAGCCAATGTCAAATAAATTCAACGCAAGTACAAGTTATACTTGCAAGCAAATACTTTACCATTTGTTAGGCTACATTATGGCACTGTTCTAGTGTACTGTCACCTGCTATATTCTCGATCGTACCGTAACTGTTGTAATGCTACAGTAAGGACAAACCAGGAAACGTTTTCTTTTTTTCCATAGGCATGCAACTGCCACTGTGTCACACCACTAGTACCACCGCAATGAGGAAATTTCACCCGCCCAGGATTGCCAACGTTAATCCCCATTTCACGTGGAGCCAGCCCTGGGCCTAGCCCTAATTTCTAACACAAATTACAGGTAAGATAAGCGTTTGGTGGGAGGTAGTATAATGGAGTATTAGGACTAGAGAAGAGAGTGACGGTAGTACTACTAAAGTCCTACGACTGTTCAGGAAAACAAACTTACTGTTACACCCCCGTCCCCCACCCACCAGACTGAAAAGCAGTAAAAAACAGGTATGGTCAGATAAAGTTCAAAAAAGTATATTTATGTAGCCCTAACAAAATAATCTCCCTCAAGACCCTCCCTAACCCCAACGATTGTCTTTGAAAAGTCCCAAAAAGAACCCAACTCCCAAATCCCACCCCCCAAAAGTCTCTAAAAAAAGGGCAAGGGACACTCCACTACTGGAGGGTGCTGGTGAATTTTGCGGCCAGGGCATCATACTCCTTGCGGAGGGTGGCAAGGTCGAAGCGGAGGCCCTCCACCAAGTTCTTGTACGTAAGGACCTCCTGCTCCAGGTAGGACATTCGGACTCCTAGGCGGCGCTGGCGTGCCTTGCAGCTCCTGTGGGGGGCAGCTGGTCTTTCTGCTGCTTGGCGGTGGCGGTTGGCTTTCTTAGCCCGGCTCCGTACCGCTGGAGCACTGCGCATGCTGGCGGCCCGTGGGGTCACGGAGGAGGATGCAGCTGTCCCAGTCGAGGATGTTGTGGTGGTTGCACCGGTCGACTGCGTGTCCTCCTCCTCCTCCAGGGCCACCAGCCGCCGATATTCGGCGACAGTGGCATCCAGCCTCCGTTGCCGGGCCATTCGAGCCTGCTCCCTCCGTGATGTTGATTTGGAAGGAGCAACTATATGAAGAAAGAAAGACATAGTCTGTAACCAATGCTCCTTAGCATTAATAACACAAAGTGAATGAGCCGAAAGTTGGGTCACAGTACAAGTAGCAAATTGAAAGCACAGTACATAACTATTGAGGACAGTATCTATGTAACCTCCCACTTCTGCATCCTTGCTCTAACATTAGTGGTAGTTTAATGAACAAATTCTACGACTACTATGGACTTCCATTACAGTCGACTATGACAGTACCCCAGTCTTATTCTTCTTCTTCTCTCTTGTTTAGGAAAATTGGTACGTTATCTTATGCAAGCCGGCAGAATGGCAGCACAGTGAACTTGCACCCGAGAAAAACAGTTGCACACCATGATGAGTGAGACACACTGGCATTACTGTACCGGTCCAGTACATGCAGGTGGTGAAGCTATTACTTTTCTATTACGGGTGGCACTGAGAATACTCTGTTACAAGGGCTACTGCTTAATTAATTTACCTTTCACCCTACAGTGCAAATGAGTACTAGAAAAGGAAAATGAAGAAGCTAAATAATTTGATTATCTATCAATTCACATGGACGTATTTGATGACATATGGGATGACTTTAGGTGCTTTGCTTAATATTGAGTGAACAGTGATACACCCACACATGAATGACGTACTACAACTAAACTAAAGTTATTAAGAGAGGTACGGAGTGTCCACCGTAATAACCGGATATATGCTGTGCTTGCAGTTGCAATACAAACTACTGCTACTATTCATGGTAGTATTGGACACATTTACAATTTCTTTTACTTGCCTTCCCTACACTGGAACGGACGTGCGGGTGCGGTGGTACATGCTCTTCAAGGTAACACTTAGTTCATCCAGCGACCATCTACTCTCTCTAGAGACACATGTGCTATCTAAGAGTCAGAGAATCCCATGCTCCAGGCATCCATTCATTCTAAGTATACGCACACATACAGTTTCTGTTTCACCCACCCAGGCTGCTGTCCTTCCACCCATCATTGCTTCATCATTGACCCAGCCATGCACCATACCATATTCTTTCCTTCCCAGCCACCTCGGGGGCCAAGCAAACACATATCGTTCTTCTTTGCCAGCCATCATAAAATTTCGCGTCCCACTTACTTACACCCTTCTTTCGCTTTTCGTTCATCCCATCCATCACGTTCATCTAAGATCTTATTGGGATTCTTCTCACCAAAAACTTCACAGCTAAGTCGGAGTACATTTCGAGGAGGCTACTACCTGGTTGATTTGTAATACACCTGTGCAGAAAGCACACTATGCAGTCTTCAATCTCAATAAGTAAGGAATATATAGCTTACCTGTTCCCGCCACCACCGTGGGAACCCCCACAGGACCGTCCGCCGGCTCTTGCACCGCTTCCTCCCCAGAGTCCTCCGAGTCCTCGCCCAACACCGCCACCTCCGGGCTGGCCCCGCCACCAGATGTTCCACCTACAAAGTACATTTAAGAATGTTAAAATACACCACTCACTACTATATAATATTTGGTCTAGGAGTCATAAAGAAATGTTAAAAAAACAGAATACAATGTAATAATTTGTGACTGTCTACTCTAAAGTAAAAATGTCCCTTTTTCCAGGGAAGGCTGTTGTCTTGCTGCACTTTTATGCACAACTGATGAATGCTTGCTTTTTATTTTTAACACGCACCACTTTTTCTCCTAACAGACAGAAGCTTGACTTCTAAGAACACGAGTCCAGGATCAAGTTCAAACCAGGTGAGAGCTCGGCTCGACCACAAGAAATGTGTCCAATTAATCGTCAGCACTAAGCACTTTTCCATTTTCAGTTAAATAGTTTTATGACAAAGTTGATTTTAATAAATGTGTTTACCTTTAATAAAGCTATTAAACTTAAATAGACTCTGTGGTTTTTGGTCCTCCAGACTAGAGTGGATGAGCTAAAGGTTTTGGAATTTTTGCAAGCATGAGTGCCTCTGACACTTCTTGACTGTGACTCCGTACTCTTGTCCTGCGTAGGATAATCTAAAGATCATTGGGGATCAATCATCGGTGACTTCGGGAGCTAAATGTCTCTGCCACACTATCTAGTCAGTAAGGAGACAGTGCATAGAGCTATTGCTGAATAGAATGGGAGTACAATGGAATTGCCAAATGTCCAATCTTAGTTAGCTACACAGACAGACTAATAAGAATAATCTAGTAATACCACATGGAGTCATATTCGAGGCAGGATAAGAATTTATATCCAGTCTACAAGAAGATCAAAGACGATTTAGAAAAAATCGAATGAGGAACGCTAGGAAAAAATAGGTACTCTTTATTAAAATTTAAACTTACTGGGGCCAGCAAAGGAGCCCTCGCCTGCCCGATCCTGGCCTGCATCCTCCTGAACAGCACCCTCCTCCTGTGTCCTCTTGCCCTTGGGGGGAGCTGATGTACAACATGAAAGAAAGAAAGACCAGAAAACATGGATGAGATTTGTCAACCAAATCAAACATTTCAAAAGAACAATAACAAAATATTTTGGAGAAATAGCAAATAGATAGACAACTATTCCACGGGATCTATCTCATGTGGTATACTACGTTATTCGTATTGCCTGATTTGCGGACCGTTGACTTAGAAAGTTCCTATGTAACTCAATAAACAGACTACTAAAGAGGTTTGCCTAGGCCTGGCAGGCAGCAGTCCGCAGCACGCGAAGTGACAGACAAAGTCCATCCTGCTTGCAGATCAGTGAATACTCAAACTATCAATCCACCGACCACCGCCACTATTTCTTCTTATAGCCATGTGTCTAAAGGAAGGACTGGACTTCAGTCTGTTGGGGCTGATTTAGAAGTCCCTTGCGGCTCATTTTCCTCCATTGTTGCATGACTTTTGTGACGCAGCGGCAGAACAAAATACTCGCCATGGTGTTGGTGCGGCGTATATATGCATCACGTTGTAAATCCCTGCGCCATCAGGGGGCGTTCCGGCGCAAGGGAGGGCGTACCTGCGCAGGAACGAATCCTAAAAGTGGCTGAGGGAAATCTACAAGATGTCAATCAGTCACTTTTAGGACAATGATGCATGACTCAAACCCTGCGCGCTTGAAGCCGACGTACGGCTTGATGCAGCAGTGGGGAGATAGGGTACCCCAGAGCATTGCTGGAGCTGCGCCATCGTTGGCACGCAACTCCAGCAATGCGCCGCCTTTACGGCACAGATGTGTAAGGCTTCTGTGACATTTTGGGCCAATGGGTGGTGGTGGCATGGCACACAATTACTGCCGCACCCCTGCTACTTTGCAGGGATGCGCCGGTAATTGAAAATATGACCCTTAGTGTCTAGCATTACGCAGTTCTTATCTTTACACTACACTCATACATAATTTCTCAGGCCAATGAAATGAACACAAAATACAAAACAAATAAGCATAGTAGCAAGCAAGGCTACTGAGAAGGAGAGCAGTGCACCTGAAATGCATAGAAGATTTTGAAATATAATTTACCTACAATGTAATCGGCAGCATTATTGCTCTTGGTAAAGAACAAAGATTTGCAAATGACAGAGCCGGATAAAACAGAGTAGTGATGAATAGCTACTACTACTCACCAAGCCCAGGGACCTCTACGCCGAGCGCGTCCAGCAAGTCCCGCTCCCGGTCCATGACATCTGTCCAGCGGTGGGTGGCCTGGTTATATGTGCGCCGGACCCCAGAGAGCTTAAACATGGCCCGGCACACCTTCTCCCACCGCTTCCGGCGCTCCCGGATGCCATAGCCGGTTGCGATCTTGCCGCCTCCCAGGATCGTCTTGGGGAGGCGGCGCTGGACGTGGAAGATGAGTGCGGCCACCTCCTCCGCGCTAAAGATCTCCCGTGGCACCACTTGCTCCCCCCTCAAACGCCCGCACGGGAGCCGGTCACGGGGTGCGGGACCCTTCCCCTTCTCAGGGTGCTTCCCGGCTCCCTTTACCATGGTCTGGGCAGAAATAAAGTTAAATGATAAAGAAGAAATAGAATAGTGAAGAAGAAGAGAAAAGAGTTTAAAAAAGTAGTTTAAAAGTAACTAAAAGCAGCAGAAACCACAAAAATATAGAGCTAGAAAAATAGAGGGATAGATTAATAAGTAAAATAGATCAAATAAACTTCAAACAAGCAAAGGATGGCAGAGATTCAGAGAGGATACAGAAAGCATGCCCAGAACCATAGCAATGAATGAGAAACAAGATGGCCGCGCCCGTTCCCGACCGCGTGGGTAAGTTCGCGCGAGATTTTCCTCGCGAGCACGCGCGAAATTGTACTAGCGAGCAGCACAGTTTGCGAGATTACACATAGCGGCCGGAAACGGAATTACGTCACGCAAACAAGATGGCCGCCCCCGTGTACGACCGCTAGGGTAACTTGGCAAACGTATAGCTACAAGCGCCTCTCGAACACGCACAAAATCACGCGAACATACACGTCGCAAAGAAAAACTTAGTGTATTCGCAAGCATTCGCGGCTTCCGAAATCGATCTCGCACGGATTAGCGCCCCAAAAAACGCGCGAAATTGCAGAAAAAACGATTTTTGCTAAACTGAAAGCAATGAGCAGGTGCAAAAGTTCAAACTTAACATTAGTAACATTCACTCTAGTGCTTCCTGAGGGGCCCCTCCAGAGTTTGCAACTATTCTATGACCCTGCTATGACCCAAACAGCAGGCTCATAGAATAGCTACAAGTAGACCATAAAGGTCCTGGGAAAAAAAATTGCACTGCAACAGAAAGCAAATTACAGATAAGGAAGGAAGCAGGTGCCAGCCAGACTGGAACTTTCAAAATAACTGACACATTAATCAACCCCAAATTAATTCATGGCAGTTGAAGTAGGGGAGGTGTGCTTGCTTTTTTCAACCCCCATAAACTACAGTGATAAACAAACCTAATGGGTGGCAGTGAGGATGTACCAGAGGGTGGCATGGGTGTCCCAGAGGGTGGCAGTGGTGAAACAGAGGGTGCTGTGAACCTGTGATGATAAACCAGACGTAGAAACAACATAGTCGCGGCCGTTGCGAGCCGAAAAGTAATTTCGCAATTGCGAAATTGTCCCAAAATCCGCACGAACGCTCGCCAACACAAAAAACAGGAAAATCCGCAAATTTGCGAGAGTTTGCGTATTCTCGCGGATTGCGAATCCGTAAATACGCAAATTCGCGTACGCGAGATCCGCTAGATCCGCCCATGCTTAGGTAGGTTCCCCGATTCAGAAACTTGCTCCCCTGTAGGTTCCAGGGCATCCCCCTCAAGGTCTGCCTCCTCCTGGACCATGGGAACAATGGGGGCTGGTTTCCCGCACTTCCTACCTCTTCTCTTTAAGGCAGGTCGCTGGGCCATACTCTCAGGCTCCAGGGTCTCTTGAACACCCTTGGCTGCCATAGACTGAGTGGTCACACACGCCCACTCAGGCAGACCCAACATCTCTAAATGAGCCTTCTTCTCCACTTTAACCCAAGGGGAGCTTTCCAAATCATTGCCTAACAGACAACCAACAGGCATGGCTGGCCTCACAGCTACCTTACAGAGTACCAGACACCCCCCACTCAAAGGGAACTTGAGCCACTTTGCAATTGCTCTCTGTGTTGTCAGTGGCAACAACTGGGAAGAATGCATTGGGGACCACCTGCTCTTCAGACACCAATTGACACTTGACAGCTGTCACACTGGCTCCGGTGTCTCTCAGCGCCTCCACTCTATGGCCATTGATGGTCACCCACTGCCTGTATTTTTTAGTGTTATCAGGCAGCTGAGTTTTAGGGACCATCTCAAAGTCTCCTAATGAGACAATGGACATTTCTGCGGGACCCCACCCACCTTGGGCATCCATCTCCTCCCCACCCAGGGCTACACTGGCCATCTGACGTGGTGGTAAACGGGGTGGCACATACTGATCCTTTTTTGGGGACACTGGAGATCATACCAACGGTGTCCCACCTGCTTATACTGAAAGCAGGTAACAGGCCCCCTATGAACAGGTTCACCTGTCGGGGGTCCTGACTTCTTCTCAGGGGGAGGCTGGGAACCCTTACCTTAGTTCCCTTGGGAATTACTGTGGGGCCCTTTCTGGAACTCCCTCTGTTTACCCTTGTTCCCCCACTCTTCCGCTGGGGACCCTGCCCACCTTTGGCGGAGACTCCCACAAGACCCTTGTGGATTCTGGTACTGACCCAGCGGTCCGCCTCTTCAGCAAGCTTTCTAGGGTTAGTCAACTTGCTATCAATAAGATGCTGGCGTAGCTCTGGAAAACAATTAGCAGACAAGTGCTCCCCAATCAAATCATCGAGCACTTCAAAATAATCCACATTGCTACCCCTCACCCAACCATCCATAGTTCTGCAAATAAAAGACACATATTCTACCTAGGTGGTTCCCTCCAACTTTTTACAATTTCTGAATCTCTGTCTATAGAGTTCTGGAGTTAAACCATACCTTGTCATCAGTGCTTCTTTCATGTGGGCATAAGACATTCTATGATGATTGGGCAAGTCTAACAAAGTATCCCTACCTTCAGTTAAAAAGCGACCCCACAACCCCGCTCCCCAATCCTTCTCAGGGACCCGGTGGGCCAACATTGCTATCTCATAGGCTGCAAACCACTGCCAAATATCTTCACTTTTGTGGAAATCTTTGATGAAATCAATGGGAATATGTACCCTGCCTTCTGAAGACACAGATGGTGCGCTGCCACCAGAGGGATTGATTTCTAAGCCCTTGGCATTGATTTCTAACTCCCTCAACAACCTCTGATATTGCATTCTCATTCTCTCCCTATCCAAAGACAACCTCTTATTCTCTGTTTCCCTCTGACTCTCCATCTTAAGCTTAGCCAACTCCAGCTTGAGTGCCCTATTTCTCTCCCTGTCTTCCAACTCTCTGGGGGACAGGTCTTTGGAAGAGATACTGCTGCCAGGTGGAGAGAGTACCCCTCCCCTAGCTGAAAACACTGGCCTCTCAATGGGCCCATCTGCATCCCCAACTGGCTCCACCACACTCTACCCAGGCCCCAGCACCTTCTGGTAGTCATCCTTTTCAGAAATGCCTGGTGTAGCAACTTTCAATTTCCTGCACAGATGCTTGAGCTGTTTCACAGTGTAGGTTTCCAACCTCTCTTCCTCAAATTCAAGATCCATAGATGCAGCAGATGCTGGTTTATTTATGGTAGTAAGAATTGGGAGTTTTCAGGAAAAACTAACAATCCAAGGAAAAAGATTCTAAAACAAAAGTATGTTGTCGCGTTTGGTCTGCACTCACTAGTAGTGTACACCAATTACTATATATGAAAACACAAATGCAAAGTCCAAATACTCACCACTGACCACCAATGTTAGATCTGGGGGTCTCTAGTTGGCAATGGTATTCACCTTTGTCCAAATAGGGACCCTTACTTCTAAGTCAGGATAAGGGGATTACACTCCTTATTTACCCCTGCTCACCCCCTTGGTAGCTTGGCACGAGCAGACAGGCTTATCTCAGAGGCAGTGTGTTAAGCATTTGTGAATATATATAGTAATACAGTGAAAACACTGGGGGACTACAAAAGGGGACTACAAAAGGCAGTAGAGACGTTCTCATATTACATGAGGGAAAGGGGGCTACACGTAAATGTTTCTAAGACATTTACCATGTCATGTGGACCGAACAAACGTAGATCATCTTGTCGGATCACCCTTGAAGACAGGCGTGTGGAGTTAGCGGATATATTATGCTACCTGGGAGTCCACTTCGATAGAAAGGGCACATGGAAGCCCGCTGTAAACGCGAGGGCTCTAGCCTTTAATAGAGCAACTGGAGCACTCTCAAACTTTTCCAAAAAGCTAGGGTCTAGGCCAGCAAGGGAGCTTTTGCAAATATTTAAAGCGAAATGCGTCTCAATTGGAACCTATGGGGCGGACTTATGGGGATCACAGTCTGTGGAAACTATTCAACGTATTGAAAACAAGTTCCTCCGATACCTATTGGCAGTGCCGATGAGCACATCTACATATGCCGAACTTGCCCTACATCACATTTCAGACATCATAAAAATGGCACCTATCCTACTCTGGCATAACGTCTGGACCAACCCGGCCACAGAATTAAATAGAAATATTATAGAGGATTGTTTGGTCTGTGATGGAGCAAAAAACATTACATGGTTTTCTTATATAAAAAATCTTGCATTTGAAATAGGTCATCCTGAATACTTCTCAAACCCAACTACCATGGAGTTCATCTCAAGATCTGTTCTAAAAAACCTCTATTAGAATATCTTGAGATGAAAAGATGGAAGGAAGAAAGGACCAAGATAACCGTCAGCAACCACGATGACGTTACACTGCACAGGGACATCCAGTTATACCTTATAGTAGACCAACCTTTTTTTTATCGCAGGCTCCTAACTTGTTTCCGTTTAGAAACTTTCTATAGATTAGTAACTCTGCATCGATGTAATGATTGGACAAGAGAAAATAGAACTTGTCCCTGTGATGAGGTCTCAATCCAATCAAATATTCATTGTATCCTTTATTGCACCCTCTATAGCCATCCGAGGCGCCAAATCTTGAGACCTCTCTTGTTATCTTGGGGTGTAAGAAACCCTAGAGAAGCATATTTATTTATTTATTTATTTGCGGGTTTATAATGCGCTAGGATCATCTCCCGAAGGAGTATCTCCGTGCCTTTGAAAACCTTCCAGCTTATAACAGTAGGTACACAGAATTACACTAATTTTGGAATAGAAAGGTTTTTAATTGTTTTCTAAACGGGAGATATTCCTGACAAAGTCTCAAAGAGAGTGGGAGGCTGTTCCATAGCATAGGGCCAGCAATTGAAAGAGCTCTGCCACCCTGTCTGACTTTTTTGGCTCTCGGAACCTGTAATAGAGCTTGTTCACTAGATCTCAAGGATCTTACAGGTTTATAGGGGGGAAATCTGTCATTTAGGTACACTGGGCCTTTATTCTGGAGAGATTTATGTATGATACAACCTATCTTATACTTCACCCTTTGTTTAATGGGGAGCCAGTGCAGGGTATTCAGGAGAGGTTTAGATGAAGTACGAGGGGGCTGGTTTAGGACAAGACGGGCTGCAGTATTCTGGACTACCTTCAATCTTGCAATGACTCCCTCATTTGCTGATAGGAGCATCCCGTTGCAGTAGTCCAGACGGCTCAGTATTAGGGCCTGCACTAGCGTCCTCCTAGTTGAGTCAGGGAGCATGGGAAAAACTTTCCTCAGCATACCGATGACATGAAAGCAGGAGCTCACCACTTGATTGCTGTATTGCTTCAGGGAGAGCTCCTGGTCCAAACGCACACCGAGATTTTTTACCACCTGCTTTGGCTCTGGGACTGGGCCAGGATCTTGCGGCCACCAGTCTGGGGACCATAGGAGTTTTGCCTCACCGAACAGCATCACCTCAGTTTTTGCAACATTACACTGCAAAAAGTTAGATGCCATCCAGTGGGCCACTGCCTTCATCCCCAAGGAGAAAGAGTTCCTGACCTCGTCCGTAAGATGTTTAAAAGGAAAGAGGAGTTGGGTATCATCCGCATAGGACATAGGGATGAACCCATGGGATCTCATGATGTTCGCTAGGGGGGCCACATAGATATTAAAGAGGGTAGGGCTTAGGCAAGAGCCCTGTGGCACCCCCTTCGATATCCCCAACTCCTCTGACCGATAAGCACCCAAGGTGACTGTCTGGGTGCGATCTGTCAGGAAACTCTTTAGCCATGCCAGAGCTCCACCTTCCAAGCCGGTGTTAACAAGCCTGGTGTCATGATGTCATGTGACACGGTGTCAAACGCCGCAGACAGATCCAACAGAACCAGGATGACAGAGTGACCCCCATCCTGGAACATGTGTAGATCGTCTGCGACTGACAGCAAGGTGGTCTCGGTGCTGTGTTTCGGCCTGAAACCCAACTGGGATGGGTCCAGTCCATGTGTCTCCTCGATGTATCTGGGCAGATGACTATTAACAAACTTCTCTATCATTTTGCCCATAAAGGGAAGAAGAGAGATAGGTCGTAGGTTGGTAAGGTCCGTCCAAGGAATAGCGGTGTTTTTCCTCAACGGTCTTACTAATGCCCTTTTCCAATCCCTCGGAACCTCTCCTGTACTTAATGATAGGTTGATTAATTTCTGAATTTCTGGGCCAAGGATTTCAGCCAGCATGGGCATAATACGGGCGGGGACAATGTCCTGAGGACTACCACTCTTAATCACATTTATTAAGACATTAACTTCCTCTAAGGAAATGGGGGGAAAGTTTCTTAAACAATTAGCTTGCATCTTCTGCTGTATGCTATTGTAAGAAAAGTTAGAGTCGGCTACCTCAGTTGTTTTTGTGGCCAATATTTTAGCATAGATCGTATCAATTTTCTTCATGAAAAAATGTGAGATCTCATCACATAGGTCTTGAGATGCGACCTCTGCAGTCTCACATGCTGCAGGCTTAGTAAAAGTGTGCAGGATTTGGAAAAGAACTTTAGAGTCCTTTCCGGCCTCTGTGAGTTGCATAGCAATATGACTTTTACGAGCTATCCTTATGGCCTTATGATATGACCTAAGGGATGTTAAATAGTTTTGTTTGTCCTCCAACCTCCGAGACTGTCTCCATACTTTTTCCAACTTTCTGGTCTTTTGTTTCATCTGTCTCAGACCTTGGGAGTACCAAATTTCTTGTCTACCAGCTTGGCGAGGTTTATATGTTTTCTGCGGAATGATGTCATTAATCGCTTCGCTCACTGCATTTTCGAACCGATTAAGTTCAATTGGCATTATTCCCTTATGATCATTAATCATGGGAGCTTGATAGGTTTCTCGGAAGGTGTCCGCTGTTAGTTTGTGCCAAGGTCTCCTTTTGGTTGGCAAGGCGGTTGGTGCACTTAGTTTACCCATAGCCTCAGTGTAAAATTTTAAGATAAAGTGATCTGTCCATTCTACCTGGGTGGGAGGTGTACACATATTTAGAGATGAGTTGGAAAACACCAAGTCCAACGTATGGCCTGCCTCATGTGTGGGTCCCTGATTCATCTTTTTGAGACCTAGATATTCCATATCCGTTATGAGGGTTCTAGCCTCCATACATGTCTCTAATTCACTGTGTAAGTTAAAATCTCCCACTAGTAGGAAGTTTTGATTTCCTACTATGAATGGTGCTAGAACTTCCATAAGGGAGATCGAAAAGTTCACACTCGAACCTGGGGGGCAGTATAATACCGCGCCCCTTCTATTCTCCCTAGGTGCGGAGCTAAGTTTAAAAATCATTAGTTCCATCAGAGGGGTGCTAATTTCCTGCAATATTGTAACAGTTAGCTCCTCCTTATATACAATGGCTATTCCCCCTCCTAGTTTGTTCAAGCGGTCCAATCTGGTGACCTTATATCCCATCGGGATGCCTAGTGTGATGGCTGGGACTGAGTGAGGCTTGAGCCATGTCTCCGTTAGGAAACATAGGTCAGGCTTCTCTGTGGATATCAGGTCCCACACCTGTATAGCGTGCTTCGTCAGCGAACGCACGTTGCATAGCAGATGTTTACTTCCTGTCGGAGTGAGGTCCTTTATGATCTTAGCTGGGCCGATGTTGTGTGTTAAACGATGTCTTGTGGCTAAAGCCCGCAGATGGCTATTGGCCACTACCTCAAGGCCAAACTGTGTACAACAAGTCTGGCATGTAAAAGGTCCTTCTGGATTAAATTGAAAGGTAACATCGCATGTGTTGTATGTGTTGTTCCGTAGGCCTAATAATACCTGTGTGGAATAGGTTAGGCGTCTGACACAAGGAATCCTCGGGATGGTAGGAGACATAGCCATAGTCTCCTGCCCCTGGCCCCGTCCAGTCACGGACGGGCACAGACGGGCTTCTCTCTGGCTTGTCTCAGGCGCGTCCTCAGGCGCTCCCCTGCGCGCGACCGCTGCGCGCTCAGGGCAATGAGAGGGCTAAATAGCCCCTCCTTGTGGGAGACTAGACCGCTAACCGATGGACTAGCGGAAGTGTGGTAGTTTGTCAGGCTCTTACCTGTCCGCCCTCCGCTCAACGGCAATAATTGCCGAGTCGGACCGGGGCGGGCAGGCTACAGCATCGAGCGCCGACTTCACAGTGCAGGTAAGTTTCTAAATCACCCCCAATACACTGACCAACATGCAAAAACAGATTTTTACAATATAAGGCAGAAACGAGTGGTTTTAAAATCAACCAATGACGTTTTAAAAATATTCAGTTTTTCCTGATTTCCAGGCAGTTAATAGCTCGTTACTGTGTACCTGACCTGATACAAGCTGTTGTCATCAAGCAGAACGGGGAGACACTGCCACTGTCAGCCCTATCCGCAATCAGCGCGCAGCTCCTCGCTGCCTAAATAGCCCCTCCTTGTGGGAGACTAGACCGCTAACCGATGGACTAGCGGAAGTGTGGTAGTTTGTCAGGCTCTTACCTGTCCGCCCTCCGCTCAACGGCAATAATTGCCGAGTCGGACCGGGGCGGGCAGGCTACAGCATCGAGCACCGACTTCACAGTGCAGGTAAGTTTCTAAATCACCCCCAATACACTGACCAACATGCAAAAACAGATTTTTACAATATAAGGCAGAAACGAGTGGTTTTAAAATCAACCAATGACGTTTTAAAAATATTCAGTTTTTCCTGATTTCCAGGCAGTTAATAGCTCGTTACTGTGTACCTGACCTGATACAAGCTGTTGTCATCAAGCAGAACGGGGAGACACTGCCACTGTCAGCCCTATAATAAGTTAAGGACCCTGGAGGATTATTATACTATCAACACTGTAAGTCTGTACCTGAGAGCAATACTAAGACTGAGAAGGTCTATTATAATTGACTAGCTCTAGTTTGTATTAATGTATCAATTTTTAACTTTTTAACTAGTTTGAATGTACTCTTTGAACTCTTAGATGTTCCCAAGAATTTTTATTGTACTGTACAATTAGCTTTTTTAATTAAGAGTGTAATTGATAGGAATTTTAAACTGTGATTTTATTGTATTTGCTTTTATGAATTGTTTATACACTTCGAATAAAGCTCTTTGAACTTGAACTTGAACAGTGAAAACACTACAGATGGACACAACACAGGTTTTATAAAAATAAGTATTCTTTATATAGACTTAACACAAGACCACAAACGACAAAAATCCACAATACTAGACTTAAAGTTGACTTAAGATTCTAAAAGTTGTTTAGTTCAAGTTGATGATAAATGTGACAAAGTTCTCAACAAAGTACCTGGATGCATAACGCAAAGTAAACAAAAGGCTCGCAAAAGGGGAGATGCGTTGTTTTCGTGATCCGGGGGAAATTATGCGTTTTGCTTCAATGCTTGCGCAGCCTAGGGGATGCGTCGTGATCCTTACCGGTAAGGGGTTAATGCGTAGTTTCTTGGCCTGCAGGCCCGTTGCGATGCACAAGATGCTGCCTTGATGCGATGCGATGATCCAGTTGCGATGCGAGAAGATGGCACCCTTGATGCGACAATGCGATGATGATGCGTAGACGGCCTGGCAGCCTTGCGACGACTCTGTACTTTTGAGCCGCGACAGGCCCTGCGACATACTTCTCCGGTGATGCGATGGCGACTCTCTCGATGGCGTCACGCTTCTCCGATGATGCGACAGCAGGCAGCTTCGATGAACACACGCTTCCAGGGAGATGCGGCGAAGGCTCGCTTCTCCGACGATGTGACAATTTCAGCTGCGGTGGCGACATGCTTCTTCTCGTTGCGTCGCGCTTCCAGCTCCCAGCGAGACGCAAATGTCTGTAGATAGAATTCCCAGCAAGGAAATTCACAGGGAGAAATGGAGATGAAGTCTTTTGTCCCTGAGACTTCAGCAGGAGGCAAGCACTTGGAATTCAAGCCCTTGGAGAATATTCTGTAGATGATGAAAGTCCTTAAAAAGTTCCTTCTCCTTTCCTTGGCAATGAAGCAACCACTGCAGGCCAACCCAGCAAACAGCACACTGGCAGGGGGGCAGTAAAACTCCTGCAGCTTTCTTGGTTCTTCTCCTTGGCAAAAGGCTTCTTGTTCCAGAAATGATCTAATGTCTTGGGATCAGGGTCCCAATATTTATACCCCAAAATCCTTTGTTCTCTGAAGGCAGAGGGGCCTCCGCCTAGTCCAAACCAGTTCCTGAGCACTTTGGTTACATGACTCTCTCCTTCCTTTCACTGTGCAGGGCAGAGACATCAGCCGCCCCATAGGAGGTGGAGGCAGCACAGGGGAGGGAAGGCACAGCTCTGGAGCACTCTGTTGACATGATTCCTTCTCTCCTTTCACAGTGCAGGGCAGAGACATCAGACAAGCCACAGGAGGTGGAGCCAGCATTGTAGAGGGAAGGCCCAGCCCTATGCAGGTCCCACGTGCAACTCCTCCCTCCCATCTAGACGCAGATCTCTCTATTCTCCACTGGGCTGCCCCAGCCTGTCTCCTGGACTCCCCCAGCCCTGTCACTCACAAACCCAGACAAGGAATACACAACCTAGCAGAGGCAGGCCTGGACAGTTAGGCAAAAAACGACCTACTTTCTAAAAGTGGTATTTTCAAACACAGAATGTTAAAACCAACTTTACTAAAAGATGTATTGTATTATTCTGAGTTCAGGCATACTAAATTCGAATTTCTACCATGTTCCCTGAGTCAGTTAGGATTGTAAGAATGTAATAATCTAACTGCCCATTCTAGCCTATGGAGAACAGGTAGCCTTGCAATAGTGAAAAATAAAAATGGCTGTAATTCACTATTAGAACATGCTACACACACCAGATTATGTCCTACCTTAAACTTACAATGCACCCTGTCATTGGGCCTACCATAGGGGTGTCTAATATGAAGCAAAGGGAAGGTTTAGGGACTGGCAAGTGGGTGCACTTGCGAGGTCGACATGGTAGTACTAGACTGCACACAGGCCTTGCAATGGCAGACCTGAGACACACTTTACAAGCTGCTTCTGTGGGTGGCACAACCAGTCCTGCAAGCCCACTAGTGTTCCATAGCATTTTAGAACCCTAGTGTAATTTTCCCGATTCATGCCCTTATATAGGTATAAATCACCATGTCCTTATATAGGCATAGAAATCATAACCATATGTAGACCTAGCTCATGCAGTCATGCCGAGAAATCCAGCTCCAGTGTTTCCAAGCTCCCCTTGCGGGGTGTTGGGAAATCGAGTCCTGAGACAGACCTCCTTCATTCTAAACCAACGTATGGAGCTGATTAGACCCTAAGAGAAACTTGCATAGATTCTTGGCAAAAAAGAAACTAAACTTATGCTGCACCACACTTACTTCTTTCCTCGTACTAGACTTAGGTTAGGTACATCGGGGTAGGCGTATTTTAGAAGCACCAGATGAGTACTTCTAGTCTTTATTTATTTATGTATGTATTTTATGGCTTAGAAACCATACCATGCTTTTACAGTATTATTTTATAATACTCTTGTTGCTGTACGCATTATACTTTACAGCCAGTATTACGATTGTAGCAGTTCATTTCTTCTGCATGAGAAAGAAGACTGTTCAATAAATACTTTTATTGAAAACGCCATCTTTCTTTTTCTCTGCACCTCTGGTGAAACGAACCATGAACGAATGACTGATTAAAATATCTATCTATTGTTTCCACGACTCTGAAGATACGTTTTATCTTGGGGAAACAAAGTTGTCATGTTTATGCGGTTGTCAGAAACGAATCTCTTCTTGTTTATTCGAGAAAGTTTCTATTGACCTCTGAGCGCTAGCTGGCACTCACGATTAAGTCTAATATATTCGATAGAGACCTAGTAGACATAAGTCCTACGTCAAATCTATAGGATATATTATTCCAATGCGCATAGCCTATTGGGAATATAGTAACTACACTACATGGCGCCCAACGTTTGGTAAGGCACTAATTTAACGCTAGATACGTGCTTTTCACAGAGACCCCTTTATCCCGTAAAATACTCCAATAGACGTCTGGAGTGGGTTAAAGGATAAAATATCCGCCTTAAACTGAGTAGGACGAAAAATCCTATTTATTATTTTTTGGTTATGTTCGACGTTGAAGGATACAGTGTTCCAACATATTGTGCACCTTATCTTTATTTCCTTGAAACGTGCTTTGCAAGACATTCAACAAAATGTCGAATAGTGACGAAGAAAACAGTAGAGATGCAGTAAATGCAAACCAACCAGGTCTTGACGTTACAGGTTTCGGACAAGACGATGCGGATGCTATAATCATCCCGGAAAATGTAAGAAAAACCATAGCTATAAAGCTTATAGAAAATGGCCTATCAGCAAGAGGTGGTAGGGTAATTTTTGTCATAGAGGCACATGAATATCGGCAGACAGAGGTATTCTATTCATGGATTATCTTTCCACACGCAAATCCAACAACACATGTGTTCCACTTCTATAAAATAGAGGAACATCCAGGGGAATACGTTCCTTTCGAGGACATTGAAATTCCACTAACTTACCAAGAGCATCAGCTCTGGTTTAAAGGCGCCCTACAACATCAAAATCACATTACCAGGCTCGGTCCACTAGGTAGACCAGGAGCAACATGGCTGGTACTAGCCAGCTATACACCACATCCTGCCATTGAGCAAATGCCAGGTTCAGAACTATTAGCTCAGCTGAAACAATTAATTAAAATCCATAGACAATTGGTACAATATGTCATGCAGACTCTAACAGTCCAACCTGCTATAAGGATTCCACAGCAAACCCTTCATCAAGGGAACACAAACAAAATCACACCACAGACTATTCAATCAGTCATCGGTAAATTACCCACAAAAAGGGAACAAATTCCATTCTGGTTAGCTCAAACAATTACTCAGATTGAGGCAGTATTTCCCGATAGTACACCTCATGAGAAACACAGGATTCTAGCAATCTGTTTACCAATGGGGATTGCACCACACCTGGAGGACTGTGACACTTGGGGTACAGTCTTTGCTGCTATCTACACAAAAACACATGGTGTTCCGTCTATGGTGGTAATACCAGACGTCCCGAAACAGATTCAAAATGAATACGGGGCAGAGCCTGCTTTAAATCTCGGTATGAGGTTACTGAAAGATTTCAAACAGGTCTTAGCTATAATATTAGCGAATATTAAAGGCGAAGCAGCATCCGTGGCAATCCGACAAAAACTAAAAGAACTTGATGTAACTGAGCTACCATATGAACTGGCCAGAATAATAGAAAAATCCTGTGAAGAACTAGGAAGAGATAGTTTGGGAGGGAAACCAGTAAAGCCGAACTAACAGAAAATCCTGAAAAAGTTTGTATTAAAAACACACTCACTACTCCTAAAAAGAAGTGGGAAAATACTAGACAGACACTTCCTAAAGAGAAGCGTTCTCAATCCAGAGGTAGGTCTCCTCAAAAGGAGCCCTCTGAAAAGAGGTATAACCTCAGAAACAGGGATCATTTGAGAAAACCTGATAGATATCAAGATACTGATACACGTTTCTCTCGTACCTTTCAGACTTCCTCGCAGAAATCCGAAAGAAGAGGACGATCAGAACACAAGGAAGAACGCGTGAAGTCCAAAGACGATCAACACGTTCCGAAAAATAAGAAAACTCAATTTACCAAAAAGAAGGTAGCAAGTCTAAAAATCAGACATGCCGAGGATCTTGAGGACACAACTCAAGAACGGGGAGTGGTCCGACTCCCCAGACAATGCTAGACAGCGCAGCAGGCGTTACCATAGCTCGCAAGATCCTGAAGGATCATCTGGAGACAGTGGACCTGAATGAATGCATTTAGGTTGAAACTGCAGGTACCAGGGTTACTGTACCACATAAGTTATATGAAGTCACACTCCGAATAGAGGGGGACATAACTAGGAAAATAAAAGCACTCTTTTGCGAAAAACTATCTAAGGGTTATGACATTCTTCTGGCTGAAAAATACACCTATGCCCGAAAACTGGCTGTGGCCCAGGCGCCAGCATTATATAAAAATCATGTGGGATTAGATGAGGATTCTCCTCACCATAAGATCCAGTTAAAAAAATCAACCAACTGCTCGGAAGCAGTATCCAGTTAAACAAGAATCTAAAAAGCAGGTCAGGGAGATCCTAGATCAACTTGAATACCAAGGGGTGATTGAAACAAGCAACTTGTCCATGAACAATCCTTTGTTTCCTGTCTCCAAACCAGACAATACATATTGTCTAGTTTTGGACTACAGACATTTAAATTCCTGTTGCAAAACATTTGCAGTACAAAATGTACACAGTGCAGAACTGATGAATAACATTGTGCGCAAAAAATATAAAACCACATTAGATATTTCAAACGGTTTCTTCTGTCAAAACGTTGCACCTGAAAGCTGGTATTTGACCGCTTTCTCGATAATGGGGACACAACAACACTTTTGTCCTCTTCCCCAGGGATTCAAGAACAGTCCTGGGTTATTTTCAGCCAGAGTAACAGAGTTACTACAAACGTACGATGATGAGGCATTATCTTATGTCGATGACATCTATCTCACAGATGATGACTTGGACAGGCACTTGAACAGGGTGAACACCATGATACTTGGCTTCGCGTCTGAAGGGTAAAAATTCAATTTTAAAAATCAAGAATTGCCCACCTCAACGTCCTATTTTTGGGATACGAACTATCAAGTGAAGGCAAAAGCCTGGCAGCAAACTTTTTAGAAAAATGTGCTCTGCTCCAACCTCCAAAAACACTGAAAAACGTGCCGTCAGTTCTAGGATGCCTGGATTTCGGATGAACATACATTCTAAACTACGCAGAAAGGGTTAAACCTCTCTACAAACTAATTAAACCTGATTTCAAACCTACTAATTGGACTCAAAACGCACAGAAATGTAGCATTCAGTGCAAACAGACATGTTAGCAACAACACATTTACAGAAACGCGTAAATGAACGCAACCTTGTAATCCGAATCATCCCAGGGAGATGCGGATTCACATACCACATATAGTGGAGGAGTGTGGCTCAATGGTTAGAGCGGCAGACCCTGATGCAGAGTTCTGGCCAGGGACCAGGGTTCGATTCCCGGCTCGGCGGGGTCTCGGGCTCAATTTCCTCGGACCTGTTCATTCTCGCCTCGGTGCCTATTCTAATCACGGGCCCCACGCTGCAACTCTGGGCAATAGCTTGCTTAGCCTCCACACCGGCCCCAACAGCGCTAAGGATGCCTGGCTTCACCCTGGGGGTGCCCAGGAGTGGACACTTCACAGGGAAAGCCAGGAGGGGTTCCACAGCGGTATGAGTATCAGCGCCAGGAAACCGCATAGGCGACACCGCAAGGTGACCGTCTGGTGACAGTGCGCTCTATAAGTACCATGACATTTACATTTACATACCTAACCTTTAATGAAGGGGAAAAGGTACCAATATCTTACAAATCACACTTGTACACACAAGCTGAAATGAAATTCACTTCAACAGAAAAAATTCTGACGGCGGTTCAAACTGCAGTAGAAAAAGAGAGAGCCCTCGTGCAGGGAAAACGCATAAAAGTGGTTACGCCTGTACCTGCCTTAGCGGCAGTGACAAAGGCAAGCATTCCAAATGCTAAAGCTTTACATACAAGATGGATACAATGGTTTAATTCTCTTGCTGCTACAGACGTTGAATACGTTTTTGACCCCTACTTGAAGACACAAGAATTTCTCCAATACGAACAAGAATGTCCTCTGCCGTCTGAAATTCTGCCTCTAGAACATTACGGCTGTATAATTTATACAGACGGGTCAGCACAGCCCGTAATTTCGGGAAAACAAGCTTATAGTGCTGCGTGCGCGATTGTTAAAGGTCGATGGCGCGATGGTAAATTCCGACCTATGGTAACAAAAACTCAATCCCTAGGAGACTGAACAGCTCAGCGAGCTGAACTACAGGCTTTCAAGATGGCGCTTGAAAATACCGATCGCGAATTCCCCACACTCCTAGTGTGCAATTTGCATTACTGCGTCCAGTCTTATAATGAATATCTGCAGAACTGGGTTCAAAATGGTTTTAAAGAGGCAAAAGGTGGCACAATCAAGCATAAAATGCTTTGGGAACAAGTAGTTCTTTTGCAGAAAGAACTACAAAAGACTCACTTGATCCATACACTGAGTCATCAGCGTGATGGCGTTCACGTTGAAGGGAATTCATTGGCTGAAGAAGCCGCGTGGCAGCTGTGCAAACGGCTTCCGTAGCTGCAATCACTCGTTCAAAAACAAAAATAAACGGTGAAATGATGCTCGCTGTCGTTGCCACAAGCAAAGGCAGCGGAGCTGCGTCACCTCTAAATTATCCACTCGAATATACATACATAATTGATGCAAACTACGTTCCTTTTGCTCAAATCCCTGGAGTGGGGGATAGAGTAATCCCAAACAGGAATCGGAGAGCTGCTTTGATTCAAGAAGCACATATGGGAGAGGGTCTGATACATCAAGGGATCTCAAAATCGCTAATAGAATTAAAGGAGATGTACTGGTGGTCAGGGATGAGCGCCCACATTTACGAATTTGGAATTAATTGCGATGCCTGCTAGAGAGATCACAGCTTGGAGAGCCACCAGACACCTGACTACAGTGTAGCCAGCCCAGTACAGACACCATTGTTAGATAGCATTAGACTAGCCACACTCAGACTTCCCTATGGACAAAAGCGGTCCCACAAATATTAGGACGAGATTCATATGGATGTGGCCTCAGCGCTCGGCTGACGCCTGAACTGTTATAAAGGATTTGCGAGTCTTTATCGGCACATACGCAATTGGCACGCTACATTCTGACCAGGGTCCTGCCTTTAGCTCTAGGGCTTACAATGAGGCCATGGCTAGCTTGGGCGTTGCATTGTGGTACTCAAGTCCATTCCATCCTGAGGGAAATTCGGTTGTGGGTAGAGAAAACCGTGACATGAAGCAATCTATAACAGCTAGGGTATTAGGCTCGGGTGAGGGGTGAGTCAAACATCTAATAAGTGTCCAACGTAGTCTTAATAACCTGCAAAGAAATTCTCTGGGTGGAATCACTCCATATGAAATCCTTTTTGGTACTAGAATGATGGTTGAAGACCTTGATCGCCATACTTCAGTGGTGGAACAAAAACCCTTTGATATCAAAGATCGTTTGGCTGTTTTACAGGACTTAAATGAAACAAGAAGAAGTCTAAGCAACATCATACAAAAGCCAATGACCACTGAAGAAAAACCACCTGTCCCAGCAAGACCTGTCTGGATTCCAAAGATTGGGGATCTGGTCAGAGAGAAAATAGCGTATAAGAAGGAATTTGGGCCTTCTTACAGAAAACTAGTACCTGCACTAGCAATCCACGGATCAAGAACAGTGCTACTGCTGCCACTTGCTGGAAGAAAGGGGAACCGGTCCATATCAATTGACCTGGTAAAACCACACCATGTGGCCGATAATACGTAGTAGGCCCAGTGGACTTGAATGATGTAGCAGACGACCAAATCTTGCTACTATTCAAAAGGTCCAAACTGAGAGACTCATCACCTTTGAAGAATCTGCAGTAAGAAAAGAAGGACTATGCAACAAAGCCATGGAACTTGTGCCTCTTGAAACCCAAATGACAGTTTGTCAAGACACTCCCATCTACAATGATGTAGCATCTGACTATACTATTATGTCAAGGGACCAAGCAGCTCCAGCGATTTCAAATAATCCAGATGCAACACCAACAATTGACAGAACTGCCTCTGGCTATTTCATCAACTTTGATACCTTTTCTGAGGATTCCAGTGAGACTGAAACAACGCCAACAAACAAAAATTTCAAGGAACAAGTAAAAGAACTTGGTCACCAGCTTGCAACTACATATCTGACTTCACCATGGGTTGAATTTTGGATTGTGGTAGGTGTACTTTTTCTCCTACTATGGCTCATTCTTGTTTTAAGTTTGGGAAAGCTGATAGATGGGAAATATAGTAAAATGGACACAGCAAGTAAGAACATCAACTTGCTCAAGAAGCCACACAAATCATCTCATCGTGAACAAAGAGACCTGTCATCAGTGAACATCACAGATGTTCCTCTTCCTGGTGGAATAGCATAGGATAGAACTGATTATGACATTTATGGCCCTGTCGAGCTGCTGAAGATTCCACACCAATTTAAGGTTTCCTTGAGTGATTTTGTTTCACCAAGTACATTTTCTGATGATTGGGACTTTGAGACTGTTAATAACATGATGGCAGACTAAGAAATGTCGGCAAAATTAGCAAAACATGAATACTTAGAAGGTTCATCAAATTATGAAGAAATGTATTGTTTTAATCATTTTGGTCATCATTATTTGCACAAATCTACAAACCCTAGAAATGTTTTAACTTATAATCAATGGGAACATTGTCCAACACCTCCAAAAGGTAGCTCTAAAACATTCTACAGAACATTTCCATACTTTACAGGTTTGAATGTCACAAATACAGAAAGCTTTTATTTTAAAATGTTAATAAGACAGGCATGAAAAGTATGTTAACAAATACTAAACAAATGTATTCTGCAGCCTTTTATGCTCAATTGTCCACAATAGGCTTTGACTTTTGGAAAGACAACATTGAGACAAAAACTGTTTGGGGCACAAAAGACTTGCAGGTACAAGGTTTAGAAGCATTATTCAGAGCCTGCATCATCCCAGAACAAATACTGTTCTTAAATGAAACTGTTCAATAGACATCTTGTCTTGGCCTGGCTAAGATAAAAGATTTAAACAAACCGTCCATACCTAAGCCCACACCTGATAGTAATAGAACTACAGATGAGGAGGTAGACGTCAATTATATTTTACAACAAAACAGAACTAATCCTGAATGGAAACAATGGTTAATCTGGCCCACAGACACGAATAACTGTCATGATAGATTCCTGAACAAGACACAAGAGTTTACAGTAACTTGGCCAGATCCAAGATATGTCCAGAGACAACATCCAGGGATAATAACAACTTACAGTGTAGGAAACACTGGGCCTTGGGTGGCTACAAAAATCCACACTCCCAGATATAAAACAACACTTAACTTTACTTAAAGATGGCGTTGACCTGCGAGAACTCTTACTTTGACCTCGCAAACCACATCATACACGTTTCATATACGCCGGTATTTACGCTGCTTACAATGAAGCTTGGAAAGTCACGCAAATGGAAACTGCAGAAAGAATACGAGAAATTGATCGTATTAACTTAGAGAAAGCGCTCTCTGTAGTTGACAATGGATTAACAACTCTGTCGTCTAGAATTTATTCCTTGGACAGCATCGTATCCTCTGCCATAGACATAATGGAACAAGACTTGCTAATGTTACAACATGGCCAGTCTCAATTACGTTCTATAATGCTGCTAGGCTGGACGTTACAAAACCTTCATTCTGGCTATGTGCCTTGGCGTCTAATCAACACTACGTCATTGTTTCCTGTATTTAACCTTACAGATAAACAAATCTCTTTGGCACAGAGGGGAGCAGACTATACGGTGCTGAGCATAGAAAAACTGGAGAGATTACCATTAACCGTTTCTGAGAAACCAGCCGTTGAATGGATAATACATGGCACCATCACGATACCAGTGACGATTTTCCAGTTTCAGTATTGCTTAAAATACATACCAGTAGGCCTGTATGAAAGGTTGGGTAAAGAGTACATAAAGTCGACCTGGGATTTACCTTACACACACAAATGTTGGAGTGGGAAAAAGGAGGTGTTTCTTAGTGGTAAAAACTGTAAAACAACATTGAGCGGAACACTTCTTTGTCAAGGCATTAATTTACATGGAGGCTGTGATGGTTCTTCAAACAACTTATGCCACCTGCAGGGTTCCCCGGCAGCAGTGATAGATCCAATTTTTAGGCAGCTTTCCAATGGAAGCTACATAATGCTGAATGATCACAGCTGTTGTGGAATGATGCCAGGGACAGCCTATCTGGTTAGTGTGTCAGCCAGGGTCACTTGATGTATGCAAGTATTGTTTCCAAAAACTAAGACATACGGGGAGTCGCCGTTATGGCCTTCACTGAACATCTCTTCTATACGAATTGATACTTTAAGCAGAGATACATGCATTAGTATCAACAAACTGCCCCATACATTTCGCTGAAATCTTAGGTCGTATCTTAAACAGGGCTGTTACCAGCGGTATTGTACATGTATTTAGGACAAATGTTTTGGGACTGTTAGCACCCTTTGAAGCAGTCCTGGGCATTTTTCCTAACTTCCTGAATTCTGTGTTGGGTGGCCTGCCTCTCATCTTGGGACTCGTAGCAGGGATACTATTTTTATTTCTTCTGCTTCGTTATGACAAGTCCAGTCACCAGCGATACCCAAATTACCATGGAGAATGCTCTTCTGGCAATGCAGTATCGTGAAAGAGTAACACAGATCCTTGGCTTGGCTCGTTTGAGAGATCTAAATACCACATGGTTCCTGTCATTCAGACCAATCTGGCAAGATTGCATCTTACCTGTTCTACGATGCCTGCTTTGTGGAGAGGAATGCGTGTTAGATATCTGTCTAACACTTCCATCAGCAATGCCAACGGATGTTGACCCTTTACTGGGTCCGGTAACGGCTCATGTATTGTGTAGCCCCCAATGGCTACCAATCCTGATGACGGCATTCATTGAGATCTGTCGGGATTGGCAGTAGCGCAAGAAAGAAGGACGCCACTAACCTTGTTCTTGTACCAAGCGGAGACGATGTCTGAAGCTAAGTCCCCCAATTCCTCCCGACACGACCCCCAACAGAGAAGAGTAGACTCTCTGCGTGAATTCGTGCCCCGGGGGAAAAAAGGGAAGGGGATAAAAGAATAAAGAAGCTGTATTTTCGATATTCCTCTCAAGGGCGTGGTATACACTCTGCGCTGGGTCTGTAATACCTTCAAGGCTGCAAATGGGGTGATAAAGCAAAGATTACTTTTATGTTCAATTATACTCTTTACACAAGGTATTGTTCATCCCCTCCTCCAACTCACCAAGGTCTCACAGCCCGCTGCAATAACAGATGTACTGTAATAAACTTCCAATCCTTAGATTAAATCTAGTTTCTGCCCAATCATCCGAGAGGTAATGTCAGCAAACAAATACTTCCCCAAAAGGTGCACAGTTCTAGAATGCTGCAATTCACCTAAGCAAAAATAGTCACTAGAAGAAAGGGGTATTTCGTCTTCCCTTTTTTCAACAATGCGTTGTTACAGTCACAACACTGGTTCCTTAGATCCTCACAAGTGATACCACTTCGTGTCCGGAACTGAAACAACTGCCTGGCACTTTCAAAACATGTTCCAAAGAAAAGGAAATCAAGCTGTGTCCAAACAAATACTACGGTATATCTCAGCAAGAAGCCCTCGCTAAAACTGAAAGCAATTATCCCGGCCGCGTCTTTCTCTGAGACGCGATGCACAGTTTAAATGCCTTTCTTTTACTCACGTGCTATTAAACGCGTCTCCGCGCATTTAACATGCATCGCGGCTTCTCTCTTTAGCAGGGATTATTCGGTTCTCCAGGAAACGGGTCAGGGTGAAGGAGGCGAGCCCGCTCTCCTTCAGCGGTACTAAATTAATTGTCATAAACACCCTCCGATACTTCAGAGCTCTGGGTTTGACCACGTCCAAAACTAGACAGCAGGAACACTCCCACGAGGCTTGAGTCTTCACGCTGGAATCCGGCGGGGAGCACCATCCGCCATTCCGATCTGTAAACAGGTTAATTGACAAGCACCTTTCCCCTGTGAAGGAGGGACTTATGTCTGCAGAAAAGGTCCCCAGGCATGCTGGTAGCTGAAGTCCTAGAGACACTACCCGCTTTTCGTGCATGATAGGGCAGCAGTCCCTTCGACCTCAGAATCGCTACAGAACCCCCTCTCAAGGACAGCCGACCCGGCGGTCGTCCTGGTCTTCCCGGGTGCAATTCATGGAACAGATCCACTAACACCGGACAGTTGAGATTACTCACAGGTTCCCAGGTTCTCTCCTCAGGCCCATAGCCCTTCCATTCCACCAGATACTGAACCCTACCTCTAATCATACGAGAGTCAAGAATGGACTGTACCTCATATTCCTCCTGCCCATCCACCTCAATAGGGAGGGGTCTATCCGAGAGTCTCATACCAAGAGGACAAGGTTGGAGGAGGGAAACATGGAATACCGGATGGATCTTCCACGAGCCAGGAAGGGACAATTTCATCGCCACTGGGTTGATAACCTCGACCACACTGTACGGACCTACATATGTAGGCTTCAACTTATTCTCCCCTTTTAGATGAAGGTTTTTTGTGGAAAGCCATACCCTGTCCCCCACCTTGTAATCTGGTTTGAGTGTCCTTTTCCTATCTGCAAAGCACTTCTGTGAGGATTGAGCAGTGGCCAGGCTCTGCTTTGCAGTGATTAACACCGCCTTGAGATGTGCGTGGTGTTCATGTATGCTAGGTAAAGGTGAGTGCATAGGTACTTCGAATGGGAGTGCATTAGGGTGATAGCCAAAAAGACAAAAAAAGGGGAACAACCCAGAGTGGAGTGTATAGCGTTACTATAGGCAAACTCTGCCATCCAAATCAACTTAGTCCAGTCCATGTTATTCTGTAGGGTAAAACAACGAAGATACTGCTCTAGCGTCTGATTCAGGCGTTCCGTTTTTCCATCAGTTTGGGGATGGTAAGAGGAAGAGAGTCGTGCATCGATATCCAAAGTCTTACAAAGAGCCTTCCAGAATCGGGAAGTAAACTGAGTTCCTCTGTCAGTTATGAGCACACAAGGAATGCCATGAGCACGAACTATATGCTGAAGGAACACCACTGCCAGTTCCGCTGAGGTGGGCAGGCCAGCCAACGGTATAAAGTGCCCCATTTTTGTCAAATGGTCTACCACCACCAAGATCACAGTCATTTCATCACAAGGTGACATTTCAACTATAAAATCCATTGACAGAGTATGCCAGGGTTTTGGAGGAATAGGTAAAGGTCTAAGAAGTCCAATAGGTTGTACATGAATGGATTTTCCCTGAACACAGACAGCACAATTCTTTATATAACACCGTACATCTTCTCGGAGTCGGGGCCACCAAAAGGATCGTTCCGCGCTAGCAATGGTTTTATACATCCCCAAATGTCCACCCAACGGGGAATCGTGAACCCATCTTAACACTTGTAGTTGCAATGTCTCCGTTGGGATATAGATCGCAGAACCTTGATAGGCAAGATCGTCTTTTTCCACACGATGTTCAGGATCTTCCCGTACCCATTCCTGTAGGTTAGTGTCCGCTAGGGCGACTCGCACATCTTCCAGAAACTCTTGTGAAGTTAACAAGGCTACTGATAAGGTTGGATCACCCGTTTCAGTCAGGATCAATGGGGGTTCGTTAGCACTGGAATCTCGCTGTTCTTCTGTTTCGCCAATGCGAGAAAGGGCGTCTGCCTTCCCGTTTTGTGGCCCTGGTTTATACTTAATGACGAAATCAAAATCGGAGAAGAACAGTGTCCATCGTAGTTGTCTAGGAGTAAGCGCCTTTGCCGTTTTCAGAAACAGCAAGTTCCTATGATCAGTATAGATTTCGACTGTGTGAACCGCTCCCAACAAATAATGGCGCCATTCTTCGCAAGCTCGTTTTATCGCAAGAAGTTCCTTATCCAAAATAGTGTAGTTAATCTCACAAGGAGTGAGCTTCTTCGAAAAATAAGCAACAGGATGTAGTTGGCTGGTTACAGGATGACGTTGAGATAGAATCCCTCCAACTGCAAATTGAGATGCATCCGTTTCAAGCACAAAGGGTATCTGAGGATCGGGATGGCGAAGGATAGGAGCCCTCGTGAACTGGTCTTTCAAAAAGTGAAACGATCTAGCTGCCTCCTCGCTCCAAACAAATGGGGTATTCTTTCTCAAAAGGCTGGATATTGGATGGATGTTTTTAGAGAAATCTTTAATGAATCGCCTGTAATAATTGGCGAAGCCAAGGAAACTCTGCACAGATTTGACGTTCTGAGGGGTACTCCAACGGATGATAGCATCTACCTTACTAGAGTCCATTGTGAATCCTTGTGCGTTGATGACATAGCCAAGGAATGATACTTCTTTCACATGAAACAGACATTTCTCAATCTTTGCATACAGTGAATTAAGCTGCAGTTTACTGAGCACGGTTTTCACATGTTCAATATGCTCCGGAAGGGTAGATGAATAGATCAAAATGTCATCTATGTATACAACGCAGAAGGTCTCCAGACATCCTCTCAACACCTGATCCATAAAAAACTGGAATGAGGCAGGGGCGTTACAGAGCCCGAATGGCATCACTCTATATTCGAACAGCCCAAATTTTGTTCGAAACGCGGTTTTCCACTCATCCCCTCTCTGGACCCTGACCAAATGATAAGCTCCTCGAAGGTCAAGTTTAGTAAAGAACCGGGCTCCCTTCAGCTGGTCCAAGAGCACTGGTATTAAGGGGAGAGGGTAACGATTCTTTACTGTCACTCTATTGATAGCCCTATAATCAATACAGGGTCGTAATTCGTCGCAATCCTTTTTCGGAATAAAAAAAATCAGGGATGAAGCAGGGGAGGTTGAATGCCGGATAAAACCTGTTGCCAGATTTTCAACAATGTAGTTCCTCAAGTACTGTGTCTCTTTTTCAGTCATGGCATACACCCGACTACATGGGATATCTGATCCGGGCATTAGTTCGATGCGGCAATCATAAACCCGATGTGGAGGCAGGTCAGTAGCCTTTTGTTTATCGAACAAGGAACGATATTCCTTGTACTCCTCAGGAAGGATGGTGGCACAGCAATAATGTACTCTGGAACATTCTGTCACCAGACACACAGATGGTGTTGTGCGGATAACGTTGGAGTTAGGCATTTCCTGCCTACAATTCTCCTTACAATAATCCGACGACAGGGTAATTGTGCGAGCCGCCCAACTGACTTTAGGATCGTGGAGAGTCAACCACGGCATGCCCAAAATAAGACGGAATTGGGGTGCATCTATAAGGTTGAATTGGATATGTTCTTGGTGATTCTGGCTCGTCTGCATCAACAAAGAACGTGTATGGTACGACACAGGACCAGACGACAGGATGGTTCCGTCTACTGCTTTCACCAGCTCAGGTCTGTCTTTCTTCTCGCAAACTATCCCAATTTTCATGGCATATTCCTGATCGATGTAATTTCCGGTAGCACCAGAATCAAGCAGGGCGTCTATATCCAGGGCGTCTTGGGAGTTGACCCACAGGGTGACTTTCAGATGCATATGTGCTACCGCAGGATGTAGAGTGTTAGTAAGCGTAGGTGAGATCGTTCGTGGTTGATAACCCAAGGCAGAGACCTCTTCCTGATTTGGGCTTTCTAGTTTTCCGCCGGACTTCCTGATTGTACAATCGCCTGGCTTAGCGGCACAAAAGGTCGTCCGGGCAGAGCATTCCTTGCTCTACAATCCTTAATGAAATGCCCTCCTTTTCCACAGTACTTGCATTGCTTCAATCGTCGTCTCTTCTCCTTTTCTTCTCATGAAAGGGGACCCCGTATGCCTCCTATCTGCATAGGCTCTACCCTTTCAGGCACCTTAGGATGGTCTTCAGTAGAGCTTTTTATGCGAGGATAGAAGTAACGACCTTCTCCTCTGTTCTTATCCCCTCTCCGTTCTAGGAGTCTATGATCTAACTGGACGGTCAGATCTATGAGTAGTTGCACTACTTGTGCCAAAATGTCTTTGAGCTCCCCTCGTAATCCTTGATAGAATATGGATATTCTTTTTGCAGGAGGCCATTCAGTTTCGACCACTAGTCGATTAAAGGACGTGATATACGACAGCAAATCTTGGGACCCTTGTCGCAATGTTAACAATTCTCTGTCTAAGGACAGCATATGTGATTTTCTGTCAAACAATTTTCGCAGTTGGGGGCGCTAGAGGGCGCACGAGCAGTATGGCCGCACTTGCGTGAGGCTCCTGCTGCCTGGATCAATTATCCTTTATTTATCAGCTAAACTAACTCCATATCTGTCAGAACTACGATCGAGTGTGGCGCACAGGTACTTACAGCGGCAGTGCAATTTTGGAGGCATTACGTGCCGGCACGACGACGTTAGAGACAGCAATTTCCTCACCGAGACCTGTGCTGGAAGGTGGTGGAGCGGCCTGCGGGGATCGGTGACCTACGCCGGGCCGTGGCTCGCCACGAGGTGAACAGGCCTCACATCGAGAGACGGCCGAGGAAGCGCCCACCCTCGGAGTTCCTGCCTCGCGGGACACGCTGTGCCTCTCCTGGTTGTTGACATCGGCCTGGCACCGTTGTGCTGCCTGAGAGGGGCTGTGAACCGGTGCGGAAATATATGGAGCTGCGGTAAGGAGCTGGGGCACGGGGCAATCCAGCAGTCCTCCGCCGATCACAGCAGCCGGTCCGCGTTGTGACAGTGGCCGATGGCACGTTAGACGAGGTGCGTCTCCTGCAGCGGAGGTCCCCGGAGCGTCTTGGACTCTCTGGCCGACGCCTTGGCGGTTGCCCGGTCCTGCTTACCTGGACAACGAAGGACTGTTCAGCTCAGACTGCCGTGGTTGAACTGACGCTGGAATAGCCGGCACCCGTACACGCGGTTGCTGCGGGCTCAGCCGGCGGGGCGGGGTGCGAGCGCTGTGGGCGCCTGGATGGCTGTGCGGCCCTGCGGCAATCTGCGGAACCGACCCACAATCCTGGGAAGCCACGCGCATTCATAGTGAGTCATCAGAGTCTCCCTCCCGGCCCGGCGCTGATCTGGTGCGGTAACGTAATTGTGGCGCATTACACCATCTGGGACCATCATGGCTGCGGAAGCGCCATGCTGCTCATAGACTCGGGGGCAGTACACGGGAATGATATTTTGGCTCAGCTCATGTGTGTTGCCCTGCAACGCTGACGACACTGTAGTGCGAAGTCTGTGAGATTATATCGGCGGATCTCTAGAAGACCCCTTTGAGTGCGGCGACAGCGCAAGTTAGGGACTCACTGCTTGCCCGACCTGGGTCGCGACCACGTAGCCCACGCTGCTCCCTACGGTATTCTTGACTGAGGGGTCTGCCGGCCACACCACTGTCACATCCTGCCAGCCTCTTCTTGCTTGTTCCCGTGCCCTCCTGTTGCTCTGTGTGAAGTGAACATAGCTCTGGAAATAGCGGATTGGAGGCCCCTTCTTCTGCCCAGTTGTACACATCTAAGGTTTCTCTAGCCTGTCTTGTCCACTGGAGATAAGGACGTCCGGTCGCACTGTACCGTGTATATGCTACCAAGCCCTAGCCCTCGCCTAGTCATACGAACATCGCGATTATCACCTGCCGCCGCAAGTTCATACAAAAAGCCTAGAATGAGGAAACTGGATAATAAGCAATCCAAGCTGACATTCGAAAATACCAGCAGCAAGAAAGGACTGCGTCACACACCGGATGCGACCTGTTCCAAGAGCCCCTCGACGGCTGAGGCAAACCTCGCCTCCTCAGAGTCCGCTATACAACAATTGATGCAAGAAATGAGGCAGGGGTTTACTACGATAGTGGACAAGGTAGATCGCATCTCTTCCAGAATGGACGCCATAGCTCAGAAAATGGACGTACATGAGGAACGCATCACGGAAGACGAACGGCGCATATCTGACCACGAGGATACCACGGCCTCTCATTCCACGCGCCTTTCGAGAATGGACAATGTCCTAAGGGTCATTGCGGCTAAGAATAAGGAGTTGGAGGCGCGCAGCCGCAGGAACAATATTCGTGTGATAGGTGTGCCGGAGTCCACCAACACTGGACGCATGGAAGAATACGTGGAAAAGATACTGCTGGCTGCAATTGGACCAGAAGCGTTTTCCAAGCAATTTATTGTTGAGCGAGCACACCGATCACTTGGACCGCAGCCTAAACCTGGTGCCCCGCCAAGGCCCATCATTGCGCGTCTCCTCAACTACCGGGACCGCGACACTGCACTGAGGGCGGCGCGAACTAACCACAATCTCTCCTGCGATGGAGTTAGCTTCTCCATTTACCCTGACTTTACGCCTGTGGTGCAGGAACAACGGCGGAAATTCTTGGATGTAAAGAAAAAACTCCGTGCCTTACAAATTGACTATGCGCTACTATACCCTGCTAAGTTGAGAATAACCCACCAAGCAAAGCAGCGCTTCTTTACGAATCCGCAACAAGTAGAAGATTTTTTGAAAAGCCTGCGTCGTGCAAGAACGGATCACGGACACGCCGAAGACGGAGAGCATGATGACGAACGATCGCTGCATGAAGACTTGTAAATATGGGGCCGGATGTTGTTATACTTCGGCTGTGCTTTTGACATCACTCTAGCGGACCGAGAGGCTACCAAGTCTGAGACGCCGCCGCTGCTGTGCGAATATATCATGGACGGATACTGGACTGTTGGTGGTAGTGTACTCCAGGCACCACCCCCCCTCCCCCTTAGCTCTTCCCGTTGCAGGCCGTACAGGATGAAGGGTGCGGTGGAGGGGGGTGGTTTTGTGCACGCCTCTTGATGTTCCCCATAGGGTGTACCCCGTTGACCGCGTTGCTTACTTTGCAACTCCTGCGTAATTTCGATGTTGTGGAGGGTGGGGGGTGGGATGGGGATTCTGGCAAGTTGGGGATGCTTCAGTGGGTGGGGGGTGGAATGTTGATCTACTTGTATACCTTGCTGTTCTATAGTATCAAAGGCAGTATCGATGCATATAAGATAGGAATGTTTTGCGATGATTGCCTCAGTACTGGGCTTTGTTCCTTTTTACTCAGAGGTATGGACAGCCCCGGTGTTTGGGCCCGTATTATGATGTCTGCCCTGGTCGACTGTTGGGAGGGGGGAGGATCGACTGTACCTGTTGATGGCCCATTTATGCTCCTGATCCTAGGCCTGTCCTGTGATATATATGCTCATATCGATGCTGCAGAGGCACAGGTGTTGTTTGTCACTACCAAGGGGTGGAGATTTTATTTACGGGGCGAGGGTGGGGGGGAGTTTGGGAATGTTATAGTTCACTTCGAAATAACAGATGTTGAAGAGTTCTTACCACTGGATCCGACAGGATCGCTTGTTGAGAGTAATCACAGGACATACATTGAGGTGCATATGGTATACGTTCACACTACTAATGGTGACTGCATTGGCATGTACGACACTGGGAAGCTTGGATTAGTGGGTTGGCACAGCAGGGATATAGCGTGTCCTACACCCACCCTTGACTGCAGTGACCGGACACTATGGTCTTTACTGACACCTTCTACAGCCCTTGGACACGACCACACACATGGAGGGTACTGAGTTGAATGTCTTAACGTGGAATGTGAGGGGATTGGGAGACCCGAGAAAAAGGAGGCAAATCTTGTCCTATTTAGATCGCCATTCAATCCACATAGCCTTTCTCCAAGAGACCCACTTCAGCCCTCGACCAGTTCCCACCTTTGCGAGTAGATGGGCGTTGTGCACCGCTTTTTCCTCTTACTCGACATATGCGAGAGGCACGGCGATCTTGGTAAAGAGAGGCACACCCTTTGTTTTAGCGGGCACCAAAGTGGATGGACACGGGAGGTATTGTATAATGTGGGGCAGACTGGGACATATAGCTATCACGTTGGTATGTTGTTACGGCCCCAACACGGATGACCCCCATTTTTTCGAAGACCTGTGGGCTGCCATTATAGGCACGGGTCCACAACACCTTCTCTGGGGGGGTGATTTTAATACCTCTCTTAATCCTGATGTGGATAGATCACACCCTGCCCCACACCACTACACTAAAGCTAGGATGACACTGCTTGAGTCCATAAACGACCATAACCTTCTAGACGCTTGGAGACGTATGCACATGGATGTAAGGGAAGGTACACATTTCACGGCGCATGCACGTTCATGGGCGAGGCTTGATTATATACTCATTTCACCGCAGCTATATGCGGCGCTTACTGCAGCACAGCACCTCCCTAGAACCTACTCCGATCACTCGCCTGTTCGAGTTACATTGCGGTCCATGGACCTTGGCCCCCCCCTGACTGCTTGGAGGTTGCAACCCACGATGTTGTTGGACAGTGCGTTTCAGGAAGAGTTACGGGAGGAGTGTTTAGACTTCTTCAGACGCGATAAAGATTCTGTAAAAGATGTGGAGACTATCTGGGACGCCTTTAAGGTCACACTGAGAGGCATATGCATAGCGAAGGGGTCGGGAATTTTGAAGAGTATCCTGAGTCGACTGCGACTTTTGGAGGACAAACTCAAGACCCTTGAGACCGTCTTGACTGACAAACCTGACAATGCCACCCTTTCAAGCATACGCGACACACTGACCGAATATACAGATGAGGCCATTAGGGAAAGTAAGTTTAGGGGCAAATATTGGACGGCTCGTCAGTTCGGTGAAGGTGAGAGGCCGGGTAAGGCGATAGCTGCGACTATAAAACTAATGAGGCCCTCTAATGTAATATTGGAGCTAGAACACTCGGAGGGACTGATATATAGGGACACTACGCAGATTCTTAATGCATTTGTGAACCACTATGGTGCACTGTATATGTCCGCTAGGACGAACAGGCTAAATTTGCAAGATTACCTTGCTGATGTGTCCCTAGGGTGGCTGAGCGATGTACAGCGAGCCTTCCTGAATGCCCCATTTGAGATCGATGAGGTGAGGGAAGCTATCATGCACATGCACTCAGGGAAGGCTACGGGGCTTGATGGAATCCCAATAGAATTCTATAAAACATACATTGACTTTATGGCACCGGTGTTGAGAGAGGTATATGAAGATGCCCTGGAGGTTGGCCACTTACCCCCCTCTATGCGCTTCGCCCTCATCACCTCGCTGTTGAAACCGGGCAAACCGGCAAATAAATGTGATTCTTATCGACCACTCTCATTGCTTAACTGCGATGCGAAAATTCTGGCTAAATTGATTGCTACCCGTATCAGTCTCCTGCTCCCTAATCTAATCCTGCCGGACCAATCGGGCTTCGTGCCTGGCAGGGCGACGTCCCATAACTTGCGTACCTTTTTCTCGATCCTGAACACTGTGTCTGAGGACCTGCCTATGGCGGCTGTTTTCCTTGATGCCACCAAGGCGTTTCAGAAAAGGGGGTGGTGATGAACAGAGTGTCTGAATTAAGCAGACCACTCTTACCCAGTCCAAAGATCAGGGCTTGATCCATCACCGTTATTTAGCTCACTGCCCCATCCCAGCTCAGAACCTGGCTATATGCAAATTAGTCTGTCCCTGGCCCAGTGCATCATGGGAACAGGGCAGACCAAACTACCAAGCCAATTCTTCACCAGAAAGGAGACAAGCTACCGGGGACCGGTTTCTGGCATTTCAGCCTCGTCGGCCCGGCTTGCTTGAATCCTGATGGAGCAGTGAGCAAGGGACTCATGTCTGAGTATACCCTGCCACACCTATAGTGGCCAAAAACGATTCAGAAAAGGGGGTGGTGATGAACAGAGTGTCTGAATTAAGCAGACCACTCTTACCCAGTCCAAAGATCAGGGCTTGATCCATCACCGTTATTTAGCTCACTGCCCCATCCCAGCTCAGAACCTGGCTATATGCAAATTAGTCTGTCCCTGGCCCAGTGCATCATGGGAACAGGGCAGACCAAACTACCAAGCCAATTCTTCACCAGAAAGGAGACAAGCTACCGGGGACCGGTTTCTGGCATTTCAGCCTCGTCGGCCCGGCTTGCTTGAATCCTGATGGAGCAGTGAGCAAGGGACTCATGTCTGAGTATACCCTGCCACACCCATAGTGGCCAAAAACGATTCAGAAAAGGGGGTGGTGATGAACAGAGTGTCTGAATTAAGAAGACCACTCTTACCCAGTCCAAAGATCAGGGCTTGATCCATCACCGTTATTTAGCTCACTGCCCCATCCCAGCTCAGAACCTGGCTATATGCAAATTAGTCTGTCCCTGGCCCAGTGCATCATGGGAACAGGGCAGACCAAACTACCAAGCCAATTCTTCACCAGAAAGGAGACAAGCTACCGGGGACCGGTTTCTGGCATTTCAGCCTCGTCGGCCCGGCTTGCTTGAATCCTGATGGAGCAGTGAGCAAGGGACTCATGTCTGAGTATACCCTGCCACACCTATAGTGGCCAAAAACGATTCAGAAAAGGGGGTGGTGATGAACAGAGTGTCTGAATTAAGCAGACCACTCTTACCCAGTCCAAAGATCAGGGCTTGATCCATCACCGTTATTTAGCTCACTGCCCCATCCCAGCTCAGAACCTGGCTATATGCAAATTAGTCTGTCCCTGGCCCAGTGCATCATGGGAACAGGGCAGACCAAACTACCAAGCCAATTCTTCACCAGAAAGGAGACAAGCTACCGGGGACCGGTTTCTGGCATTTCAGCCTCGTCGGCCCGGCTTGCTTGAATCCTGATGGAGCAGTGAGCAAGGGACTCATGTCTGAGTATACCCTGCCACACCTATAGTGGCCAAAAACACCTTGGAGTGGGATTATATGTTGCAAGTGATGGAAAGCATGGGATTTCCAGCCTTATTTCTTTCTTGGATTAAGCTCCTTTATGAAGCTCCAGAGGCCAAGGTGCTCATCAACGGTAAACTCTCCAAGGCATTCCCTATCACTAGGGGTACCAGACAGGGGTGCCCCCTGTCGCCGTTGTTGTTTGCTATAGCAACGGAACCGCTCGCGGCAAGACTAAGACAGCACCACAACGACAAGGCGCTAAGGTGTTTTCAACGCCAAATCCTTATATCTCTGTACGCAGATGATATTACCTTATATATACGGGATCCCAGTGATAATTTAAACCCGATTCTTCGTGAATTTGTGCGTTTTGGTAGACTCTCCGGAGTCCAGATCAACTGGGGCAAGTCTTGTATATTTCCTCTCACGGCCTCTACGAAGCAGTTTGCGCTAGATTATCCTCTTGCTTGGTGTGAAGGCGATTTCAAGTACCTTGGTATCCACATAGAAAAGGACCGAGACGAATTGATGAGGGCTAATTATGGTACGACAATGAACCGCATCACAGATAATATCTCCCGTTGGATCACATTGCCCCTGTCCATGGCGGGTAGAACCTCATTGATCAAAATGGTGATTTTGCCTCAATTATTATATTTATTTTTAAATATTCCTTACTATCCAGGCCGATATTTTTTCTCGCGACTTAGGACGGAACTTATTAGATTGGTGTGGGGCGGGAAATCGCCTCGGCTCAAGTGGGATTTCCTCGTTGCCCCCTATAGTAAGGGAAGATTTGGCGTTCCGGATTTTGAGCTCTATTATCAAGCTGCTCAGGCTCATTATGCCTATTATTGGGTGAAACAACCTAGATACATGCCTCAGTTAGCAGCCGAACACTGGCTGGCTCATCCGATACCTATCGACGGTGCGCTATATACTTTAGTTACCGGCAGAGACAAAACGTCCACACCGGTGATGAGCACAGTGACGGCGTGGACCCAATTGACTCGCAAATTGGGAATAGGCATGGTGTACGCACCGCTCTTGCCCCTTACCTACCACCCAAGCATGCCCCTGCTACAGGAGGCAGGATTTCATAAGCTGCTTCATAAAACTAATGTCAAAACGTGGGGTGACTTATATCACAATGGAACATTCCGTTCCATGGAACATCTCTGTGAAGGTGTGCAAGTGACCCCACTGGATGTCTTTCTCTACATTAGACTCAAGCAAGGACTTAAGGCCCTTATGCCTGATTTTCCGAAAGAACCCCTGACGGTTGCCCCCCTACAGCGCATGCTCCAGGATGATACCCCTAGCAAACTAGTCTCCACTATCTACAGATCGGTTCATTCGTTGATGGACACCCCACAATTGCAGGCTAGGGCCAAATGGGACCTGGAACTGGCGACCCCCCTGTCGGACAGGCAATGGGAATTCTGCCTTCAGCAGACTGAACGCATTTCCTCTAGCAGCAGATTCAGGATTATCCATTATAAGTTCGTGCATAGACTTTATTGCACTCCAGCCCGGATGTATCGCTTTCAGCTTCGCACTACAGATCATTGTGATAGATGTAATGCCCCGGGTGCGGATTTTCTCCACTTAGCGTGGGCATGTGATGCAGTTCAAAGATATTGGTGTCAGGTGTTTGCCGCCCTCTCCATGATGGTGGATTTGACATTTGACCCGTCCCCTATCATGGCGCTTTTGGGATATGTAGAACCTATACAAGCAGCGCACCGTAAATTTCTTGCACTTGCCTTCCTAATGGCCAAACGGCGAGTGGCATGCAGATGGGGCAGGGGGAGGGCCCCAAAATTTAAGGACTGGCTACGTGACCTCACCTACTGTCAGGAACAGATTGCCACGTACTCGGAGCTATTGCCAATTACCTCAAGACCTGCTGATATCTGGGGTTCACTCAAATGTTATCTGAGTAGAAGGGACGAGGATGAAGGAGATGAGTTACATACTTAGATGCACATCCGTCCGTTTACTGCGACACACCTATGTTTGCATCACGAACACCCCCCTTGCGCCGATACACTCAAGACATCTGAGGCACTGTAACATACTATGTGTGGGTTTCATCGGAGCGGTGTTGAACTTTGATGCTCATGTGCCTTCTGCTTTGACTCTAGGGGGTCATGTAACGTGCTGTGTTATTACCTCTTCATTGTAACTGCTTATTTAATGAACTGATTAATGCCCTTCGGTGAAGTCGGATGTGTCGGGAGGATGTGGCTGCACTGTGGTTCTAGCCGGGAGGGATGGGACCAGCTGCATGATGATGCACAGGGATGAAAGACGTGTCCAGACTCATAGTACTTGCCTTTGTACATGCACTTCTCGATATTGTATATGATATGAATTGTGTGTTCATAACTGCACCTCTTGTTTGATGTACTGTCACTTGGAAAATCTAAATAAAGCTTTAAAAAAAAACAAAAAAAAAAACCAATTTTCGCAGTTCCAGACAAAACTCAGCAAAACTGTGCAACACAGGATCGTTCCTTCCTAGTAGTGGAATAGTCCAACTTGCGGCATTGCCTCCCATATACAACATCATAAATGCCGTTTTTGCGGAGTCATCCTGAAACACCCCAGGTTTGCATAAAAAGTGTAACCTGCACTGGTTCAAAAAAGTCTCAAACTTCCTGGGGTCCCCATAGAACCTTTCTGGGGGCGCCAATGGAATACCAGTGCTTTGTATGACATGTACTGTAGGGACTGATTCTGAAAGGGAGGATGTTGTTGGAGGAGTCACAAAAAACCCACCCCCTCAGCTCCCAGTGAAGGAGTGTGTGCAGTAGATACAGGAGGTGGCAGAGTAGCTGGCTTGATATAGGGAACCCCTCCAGGACCCTTCCGTGCTAATCCTGACACTTCTTTCCGCAGGATACCAACTTCCTTATATAGGACCTGATTCTCACTTCTGGACGTGTTGACCTCCTGCTGCAAGGCCGCCAGGCTCTCCACCACGGATTTCAACACGTTCTCAATATCCATTGTCTAGGCCGGGCTTCTATACTTGGGCTTGTCAATCTGTCGGGATTGGCAGTAGCGCAAGAAAGAAGGACGCCACTAACCTTGTTCTTGTACCAAGCGGAGACGATGTCTGAAGCTAAGCCCCCCAATTCCTCCCGACACGACCCCCGACAGAGAAGAGTAGACTCTCTGCGTGAATTCGTGCCCCGGGGGAAAAAAGGGAAGGAGATAAAAGAATAAAGAAGCTGTATTTTCGATATTCCTCTCAAGGTCATGGTATACACTCTGTGCTGGGTCTGTCATACCTTCAAGGCTGCAAATGGGGTGATAAAGCAAAGATTACTTTTATGTTCAATTATACTCTTTTCACAAGGTATTGTTCGTCCCCTCCTCCAACTCACCAAGGTCTCACAGCCCGCTGCAATAACAGATGTACTGTAATAAACTTCAAATCCTTAGATTAAATATAGTTTCTGCCCAATCATCCGAGAGGTAATGTCAGCAAACAAATACTTCCCCAAAAGGTGCACAGTTCTAGAATGCTGCAATTCACCTAAGCAAAAATAGTCACTAGAAGAAAGGGGTATTTCGTCTTCCCTTTTTTCAACAATGCGTTGTTACAGTCACAACACTGGTTCCTTAGATCCTCACAAGTGATACCACTTCGTGTCCGGAACTGAAACAACTGCCTGGCACTTTCAAAACATGTTCCAAAGAAAAGGAAATCAAGCTGTGTCCAAACAAATACTACGGTATCTCTCAGCAAGAAGCCCTCGCTAAAACTGAAAGCAATTATCCCGGCCGCGTCTTTCTCTCAGACGCGATGCACAGTTTAAATGCCTTTCTTTTACTCACGCGCTATTAAACGCGTCTCCGCGCGTTTAACATGCATCACCGCTTCTCTCTTTAGCAGGGATTATTCGGTTTTCCAGGAAACGGGTCAGGGTGAAGGAGGCGAGCCCGCTCTCCTTCAGCGGTACTAAATGAATTGTCATAAACACCCTCCGATACTTCAGAGATCTGGGTTTGACCACGTCCAAAACTAGACAGCAGGAACACTCCCACGAGGCTTGAGTCTTCACGCTGGAATCCGGCGGGGAGCACCAACTGCCATTCCGATCTGTAACCAGGTTAACTGACAAGCACCTTTCCCCTGTGAAGGAGGGACTTATGTCTGCAGAAAAGGTCCCCAGGCATGCTGGTAGCTGTAGTCCTAGAGACACTACCTGCTTTTCGTGCATGATAAGGCAGCAGTCCCTTCGACCTCAGAATCGCTACAGATCTCACTGGCAATTCCAGCTGAAGGTGTGATACGAGGACCAACATGCACACAGGTACCATTTACTACGAACATTGCTAACGCGGCTGACGCTGACGGCGATGCTTCTCATCTGTGTACGATTGATCTACTTAATGAAGTAGTTCAACTTTCATCTACTGTGGTAGACGATTTCTTTTTCAGCCTAGATGACTTAATGTTTTCTCCTGACACCGAGAACAACTTTTGAAGTTAGCACACTGCGTTCTTTCAACTCTGAAATTCGACCTTCACTTTTTTCAAAACAAAAGCTTCTAACTTTGGAACTCTATTTTTCTACGATTTGATTTGTCTTTTTTCCAAAACTGAACTTTGGCACAAAGTAATCTGCTTAAAGTAGAACTATTCTTAGAGAACAAGAACTCTTTGAATAATTCCTAGAAACAATATTGACCTTATCGAGAAATCAAAAACAGTTTATATGTTCTGCTATGGGATGGTCTCGACTTTTCTTCTGTAACTAAGAGCCATTTCATAAATGTAATTTCATGATTCATTCGGTTATCATTGCCAATATCATATTATATGCTTACAATGAAATCATTGTTTTTAGATGCGTACTGTATAAATGCTCATTTTATGTGTAAAACCATTTTCAAATGCATTTTATGTATTTTTGGGTGGGATTGTATACACATGCTTTAGATATGTTTTAAAGTGCTTACATTCAGTAATGTCGAACATAATAAAGTGGAGTGGGTGTTGTATAGCATTTTAGGACCCTTGTATAATTTTCCTGATTCATGCCCTTATATAGGTATAAATCACCATGTCCTTATATAGGCATAGAAATTATAACCATATGTAGACATAGCTCATGCAGTCCAAATACGGCATGGCTACTTCCACTAGTTCCGAAAATCCACAACGATTTCTTGGAAAACTCGGCTTCAGTAGTTAGGGACTTCCCCTTGCTTGAATATTGATTTGTCCAAGAACTCATGGAGTTTTCAAAGAACTGAGACTCTTTGATGACGTTATTATGTCCACCTTTAAGTCAAACTCAGCACCTTCAAGGTATAAATATGCCCACACTTGCCCTAGCAGTTCGACTATCTACTTGCCCGACGCATCCTGCTACAGCAAGAGACGCTGTCTTTTCTCCTGCCGAGAAATCCAGCTCCAGTGTTTCCAAGCTCCCGATGCAGGGTGTTGGGAAATCGAGTCCTGAGACAGAGAGATACCAGATCTCCTTCATTCTAAACCAAGGTACGGAGCTGATTAGACCCTAAGAGAAATCTTGGATAGATTCTTAGCAAAAAAGAAACTAAACTTATGCTACACCACACTTACTTCTTCCCTCTTACTAGACTTAGGTTAGGTACATCGGGGTAGGCGTATTTTAGAAGCACCAGTTGAGTACTTTTAGTCTTTATTTATTTATGTATGTATTTTATGGCTTAGAAACCATACCATGCTTTTACAGTATTATTTTATAATACTCTTGTTGCTGTACGCATTATACTTTACAGCCAGTATTACGATTGTAGCAGTTTATTTCTTCTGCATGAGAAAGAAGACTGTTCAATAAATACTTTTATTGAAAACGCCCGTCTCTCTATTTCTCTGCACCTCTGGTGCAACGAAGCATGCACGAATGACTGAGTAAAGTATCTATCTATTGTTTCCACGACTCTGAAGATACGTTTTATCTTGGGGAAACAAAGTTGTCATGTTTATGCGGTTGTCAGAAACTAATCCCTTCTTGTTTATTCAAGATAGTTTCTAGTGACCTCTGAGCTAGCTAGCACTCACAATTAAGTCTAATATATTCGATAGAGACCTAGTAGACATAAGTCCTACGTCAAATCTATAGGATATATTATTCCAATGCGCAGAGCCTATTGGGAATGTAGGAACTACACTACACTAGCAGCATTTGATTTACAAGTCCTGGGTACACATGGTGCACTGTACTAGGGGCTGACAGGTAAATCAAATAACCCAATCATGGAATCACAAATTAGTACATCATCTTAACATAGGGAGCACTTGCACTGTGGCACTGAATAGCAGTGGCACAGTGCCCAAAGCATATAACCAGCAAAAACATATCAAAACAGAGGAGGCAATCTGTCAAAATGGAAGGGAGAATCACGCCAATGATGCCATGTCTATCAAGTAGTAAGAAACAAAGATGATAGGGGGACAGTGCATACACAGGGAGTAATTTACAAGTAGAATAAACTTTGACAGTGGACATGGGAGAGAACATACGATGAAGAGAAATTTTGAAAACAGTTTGAGAAAGATATGTGCTCTTAAAGAGGGTACCCCTGAGTACCTTTCCGCCTCTGGCTCACCCTGTAAGTCCGCTACAGCCCTGGGTGTGGCGACCATCACAGCCAGGGCCCCCCATCAAGGCTGGCATTTCAATTTACACCCTGCTATTTCTAGGGCCTCTCCCAGATCCAGCAAGAACAGATCCATGCCTATTATGGACAGATGTACCTCATCGTCCTCAAAACACCCTGTGGATTTGGCGTGAAGCAACCCATGTCTGATGAAGCCAAATCCCCGCTGTTCAGTGAATTTACGCATAGCGACATTAACCCTCCTGCGTGCAGCCTCCATTGCCTCCCCTGACCGAGCTCCCTGCCACCGGAGCCAGGGGGTGATCTCGGACCACCAAAGTTCACATGTCCGAAACTGGTTGCTCAATTTGCACATAGTGGATTTCATGCTTTGAAGCAATGTCCATTTACCCAAGGCAGTCAGATCGTTCCCACCCAGATGTATAACTAGGACATTGGGAGGAAGGGGGTCTTCACCTAGTCTCAGTTGCAGCTTGCCCAACAACCCATTCCATCGCATGCCCGGGTACCCCAGCCTAATTATCTCGGTGTTGGAAAAGCCATGCCTCCACTTTCTGCGTTCCGCCCACTGTGCCAGTCTCAAGACACCAGAATGGCCACTTGCCCGGATCAGTGTTGCCTGATAACGCCAAGCATGCGTGCATAATGTGTTCCACCTGGAAGTTTGTCAGGGGTGTGCCATCAGCGTGTACAATTAGATACCCTTCTGCTGCCGAGCGCAGGGCCAGGTAGGCGGCTAACAGGCCCACAGGGCAATACCTGCCATCCCCCCAACTGTGTAGCCAGGAAACCCTCCCTTCACCAGACTGGTCCATCTTAGATCTTCTCAGAGATGTTTTGAGGGAAGCCCCCGACAGCACCACATCCTGGATCATCAGCGCCATCCCAGACTTATCGTGTTTAGATCTAGCCACTATCTCACTAATTCTGAGGGCCCCGAAGAAGGCCAGGCTAAAGGTGGCCAAAAATAACGCTGCCTCAAAAGCAGAGTGGGTAGCCTTGTGCACCCCATCCAGCATTCCCTGCAAGGTCTTGAAGTCTATGAGGGACCTATTGTCTGATGTCTTCGGTTCACTCCTGGCCCACCCTTTTAGTGCTGTGCTGGTCTCCTGCGGTCGGGGCATCTATTGCTGTGTTCGCTGCTCTGTTGCCTTTTTAGGCTTTTCTGCCCCATGTTTCTCCTGCTGTGTGCCCCTTTGCTGTAACTGTTATTGTATTTGTTGTTATTGTACTTCTCATCGCCTGTCCCCCTGTACTTGCTCCCCTCCGCTGCCCCGGTTTCCTCCCGCCCCGCTCCCCGCTTCCCGCCTTTTGATTTGCCACGCCCCTTTTTTCTTTCTGTGCCCTCCCCGCTCCCGCCTCCCAGCTGCTCCGCCCTCCCTCGCACTTCGCCATATATGGCGACCGTGCGAACGCGCAGCGGTCACGCGCAGCGGGAGCGCCGATTGTGCGCCGAAGGCGCGCCAAAGGTAAGCCCGTCTGCGCCCGTCCACGCCTGGACCGCGCCCAGTGCCAGAGCCCCTGGCCCCCGCAGACCCCAGCCCACCCGCCGGACGTATGACGCCACCACCCTCAACGCACTCAACACCGGCCGACTCCCGGAATGTCACCGAGCCACCCCGAGAGGCACCCATGGACCCTTCAGCTGCCGCTCATGCGAGTTCACCTGCATCCGGACCTGCACTACACCCACACCCACCAAGACTAAGACGAGCAACAACAGCAGCCACCTGAAGTGCATCCTGCTCAACACCCGCTCCGTCCACAGACACGCCGTCGAGCTCTGGAACCTGCTCAACACCACTTCACCAGACGTCGCCTTCCTCACGGAAACCTGGATGAACGCCTCTTCAGCGCCCGACATCGCCATCCCCATCCCAGACGGTTACAAGATCATCCGGAGGGACCGCATCAACCAGACCGGAGGAGGCATCGCCATCATCCACAGGAACACCATCCGCATCACGACCAACGCCGACGACACCCTGACAACCGCCGAACACCTGCACTTCCAGGTCCACATCAACCCCAAGACCACCCTCAGAGGCACCCTCATCTACAGACCCCCGGGACCACGCACACAATTCAGCGAAGACTTCGCCGACTTCATCAGCCCGCACGCCCTCCCCTCCGCCGACTACATCCTCCTCGGGGACCTCAACTTCCACCTGGAGAACAACAATGACCGCAACACCACCACCCTGCTGGACAACCTCGCTAACCTCGGACTCAAGCAGCTGGTGACCACCCCCACCCACTACGCCGGACACACACTCGACCCCGTCTTCTCATCCAGCAAGGACATCACCTTCAGCCACGCCACCGGACTCCACTGGACTGACCACAGCTGCGTCCACTTCAGCTTCAGAAGGACCACGATCCACCACCACCAACAACAGGCTGCACGCAGAAGCTGGACCAAGATCACAGCCGACTAGCTCGCGACTTCCCTGAGCAAGAACCCTCCCACCAGCACAACGAACCCCAGCCAAGCGGCCACCAACCTCACAAAGTGGATCAGCGACTGCGCTGACGACCTCACCCCCCTGAGGACCCCGCCCAGCAGACCCAGCAGCAAGAAAGCCCCATGGTTCACCGAAGAACTCAAGAGCTCCAAGAAGAACTGCCGAGCCCTCGAGAGAACCTGGCGCAGAGACCCTACACCGGACAACATGACTGCCCTCAAGCTCGCCACCCGAAAACACCACCAACTCATCCGCGCAACCAAGAAAACCGCATTCAAGGAACGACTCGACATCAACGCACACAACAGCAAGGAACTCTTCAACATCGTTAAAGAGCTCTCCAACCCCAACGCCGGAAACAACGACATCACCCCTTCGCAAGACCTCTGCAACTCCCTCGCCTCCTACTTCCACACCAAGATCGCGGACATACACAACAGCTTCAGCACCCAACCGACGCACGCCACGACCGAACCAGCGCCCCCCACCACCACCCTCCGCGCCTGGACCCAGATCAGCACCGAAGACACCATCCGCACAATGAACTCCATCCACTCCGGATCTCCGACCGACCCATGCCCTCACCACGTCTTCAACAAGGCCGATGCTGTCATCGCACCCCACCTGCGGAACATCATCAACACCTCCTTCGACACCGCTACCTTCCCGGAGAGCTGGAAGCACGCCGAACTCAGCGCTCTACTAAAGAAGCCATCAGCCGACCCCACCGACCTCAAGAACTACCGCCCCATCTCGCTACTCCCGTTCCCTGCAAAAGTCATCGAGAAGACCGTCAACAAGCAGCTGGCCGCCTTCCTCGAGACGAACGGATCCCTAGACCTCTCGCAGTCTGGCTTCCGGGCCAACCACAGTACCGAAACCGCCCTGATCGCAGCCACCGATGACATCGGAGCCCTGCTCGACAACGGAGAAACAGCGGCCCTCATCCTCCTGGACCTCTCCGCGGCCTTCGACACTGTCTGCCACCGTACCCTAGTACAGCGCCTCAGCAACGTCGGAATCAAGGAAAAGGCACTGGAGTGGATAATCTCCTTCCTTGCCGGAAGGACACAGAGAGTCCGCCTCCCCCCGTTCAGATCGAAGGCCACCGAAGTCATCTGCGGCGTTCCTCAAGGCTCCTCGCTCAGCCCAACACTCTTCAACGTCTACATGAGCCCCCTCCCAGCCATCGCACGCCAGCACAACCTCAACATCATCTCCTACGCCGACGACACCCAGCTGATCCTCTCCCTCACCAACGACCCCGACACCGCCAGAGCCAACCTCCAAGAAGGGATGAAAGAGGTAGCCGAATGGATGAAGAACAGTCACCTGAAACTGAACTCGGACAAGACGGAAGTCCTCATCCTGGGATCCTCACCCTCCGCCTGGGACGACTCCTGGTGGCCCCCCGCCCTAGGCAGCACACCCAAACAAACAGACCAAGCACGCAACCTAGGCTTCATTCTGGACTCCTCCCTCTCCATGACCAGACAAGTCAACGCCGTCTCCTCGTCGTGCTTCAACATCCTGCGAATGCTACGCAAGATCTTCCGGTGGATCCCCACCGAGACCAGGTCACCCAGGCCCTCGTTACCAGCCGTCTGGACTACGGCAACTCCCTCTATGCAGGAACCACCGCCAAACTCCAGAAGAGACTTCAGCGGATCCAGAACGCCTCAGCACGACTCATCCTGGACATCCCCCGTCGCAGCCACATCTCCGAACACCTGAGAGACCTGCACTGGCTCCCGATCAACAAGAGAATCACCTTCCGTCTCCTCACCCACGCTCACAAAGCCCTACACAACCAAGGACCAGGATACCTCAACAGCCGCCTCAACTTCTACGCTCCCAAACGCCAGCTTCCATCAACCACCCACGCCTTCGCCGCCGTCCCCCGAATCCGAAGAGCCACCACAGGGGGACGGTCCTTCTCCTACCTCGCCGCCAAGACTTGGAACTCCCTCCCGACCTACCTCCGCCTGACCCAGGACCACCTCGCCTTCAGGAAGCAGCTCAAGACCTGGCTGTTCGAGTAGTGGCGGACCCCCCTCCCCTAGCGCCTTGAGACCCTCTGGGTGAGTAGTGCGCTATACAAATGCTCTGATTGATTGATTGATTGATTGATTGATCAAGAAGGATTTGCTGGGGTCTGACTAGCCCCTCAGTTTAGTGTGGTGACTGGTCGCCGTCAGATGGCCGTAAATCCAAGAGTGACTCTTCCCGTTGTCCCTGGCCCACAATATGAAAGCCTGTACCTTGTTTTCCAGAGATGCCCCGCCCTCATCCCAGGGTCCCACCACTGAACCGAATTTGACCTGTATCTCTTGCTGGTCTTGGGTGCTAGGGACAGCTCACCCAGCCCCCTCAGTCTGTTTTCCACTTCAGCAGGAACCAGAGATGTGGTGGGAAAGGGGTCATCTCCTCTCTCAAACACGCCCCCTGGAACCGGCGCCACTGAAAACAAGAGAGAGCATCAGCCGCTGTGTTCTGTACACCCTGAATGTGTTGCGCTCTGCATTCGACGTTATTGTACAGACAGACCCGACCAACTCCCTCAAGAGGCACAAGATCAGGGGGCAACTCGCTGACTGGGAGTTGATGGCCTGCACTACTCCTAGGATGTTAGACCAAAAGAGGACCCTCTTAGCCACCAGTACTGCAGACCACAGGTGAAAGGCTACCACAATCGGAAACAACTCCAAGACCTTGATGTTAGCCGTGAGCTTCCTCTTGTGCTAAGAGTTGGGCCATTTCTCCACACACCATTCTCTAGCTAGGATAGCCCCAAAACCCTCTCTGCCTGATGCATCTGTAAATAGAGCTAGGTCTGGATTGCCAGCCTAGGGAGCCCTCCAAATTACTGAGCCGTTGAAACTAGCCAGGAACTCCGCCCACATGGCCAGGTCCTGCTTCATTCCTTTGCTTAGTTTCACCATGCGGTGCTTCTTTTTGATCTTGGCAGTGGCCTGGCTAGCCTTCTGGCAAACACCCTGCCCACTGGGATGACCCTGGCTGCAAAGTTCAGTTTCCTCAGGAGGCATTGAATGGATTCCAAAGTGGCCCTGTCCTGCCCCATCATGGCCCGGATTAGTTGCCCTAGGTCACGGACCTTGTCTGTCGGCAGTCTGGACTCACCCGCGATTGTATCAAGCTCAATACCCAGAAAAGTTAGTACCTACGTCGGGCCCACTGTTTTACCTTGTGCGAGGGGGACCCCAGATGACTGGCCAACTTCTCGAAGTCCGCAGGGGCCTGATCACAGTCCTGCATGCCATCACTCCCTATGAACAGAATATCATCTAGATATTGGGTCACCCCTTCCACCCCATAGGTCTCTTGGAGAGCCCACCGAAGGAAGCAGCTAAACACCTCTAAATATGCACAGGACACAGCACAACCCATGGGCATGCATTTGTCATAAAAGTACCTGCCCTCCAGCTTGAAACCTAGCAGGTGATGGCTGCTTGGGTGAACTGGTAGAAAGCAAAAGGCTGATTCGATGTCTGCCTTGGCTAACCAGGCCCCCTTTGCCCGCCCTACTGACTAAGTCCAATGCCACGTTCAGAGTACAATATGACACGGAGCAGGTGCCCTCCTTTAGCTCATGGTTAACAGATGCCCCATCCGGGTATGAGGGTATGAAAGGTGGTGAATTAGCTGAAAAGCCCCTGGTTCTTTCTTAGTTACCACCCCCAGGGGAGAGACCACAAAGTTGTCCAACGGAGGTTGCAGGAATGGATTTGCCACCCTGCCCAAGGCCCTCTCCTTCTCTACCTTGGCTCGAACTACCTCTGGCCACTCCCTTGCTGATTTAAGGTTTTCGGCCTCCCTGGTGGCATGGGGGCCCACATAGGGGATTGTGAACCCTTCGCCAAAACCCACTAGCAGTAAGCGGCTGTCTGGTTTGTTGGGATACCATCTATGGAGGGGTGTGATGTTAGCCAGGCTGACGTGGGATCGCCCTTTGACTGTGTGAAAGGACGCAGAGGAGCTAGCTATGGTAGGGGGTATAGGGCCAAGTGGTGGGTGAGGGGTGGGAGCTTGAGATACTGGAGATCTTAGGGCCTTAACTTTGTTACCCGCCCTTGCTGGCTGGCTGTCGATCCTGCTTCCTGTGGCAAGAACACTCTGGGTGGGCCCCTCCACATATGTTGCATGCGTGCAAGAAATTGCACGTCTTTCCCCAGGAGCAGGATCCACTGTTGAAAAGGCGGCAAGTTCCCGGGGGAGACCTCCTGAAACTTCCCCTCTGTCTCCCCCGTGTGTGGTCCCCAAAAAGTCAGTTTGAAGTCCCTTGTGCCTGCCTGAAAGGACCCTATGGAAGAATACTGACCCCCCTGTGTTTTAACCTGGGAGCCTCCGCTCACTTGATCACGGGATCCCAAATGGTCCATCCAAAGTTGGACCTCCTTTTGGTCCCACCCCATCTCGGGCACTGAGACATCTTCCTCCTGAACTCCCTATCGTAATTCAACCAACCACTTCCTCCCCAATTCATAGCTTCGTTGTGTATCGTCTTGGAGTACTGTACCAGCCCAGGTCCCAACTCCGGGAATCTCTCCATCGTGATGGCTGCTAAGATAGAGAAAGCCTCGAGCCAGTTTTCTATGTTCTTCTCAAGCCAAGGCTGGTACTTCACTTTTTTGTCATCCTCCTTAGCCCCAATTTTCCTGGCGTCCAGGCCCTCCTGACCTAGCATGAGCAGTGTAAAAATGTACATAAACTCGCGCCTCCAAATACCTTCTTTGGCTGCTTGTGGCACTTGCCAGGCCACCGAGCAATGTCCTAACAACAGTGGGCAGAGGTGAGTTGTTGAGCTCGGGGGAGCGAAGGGTGGCAGGCGTACTCAGCATGAGGGCTAGAGGAGGCACTACGCTTGCAGCTGCTGCACTGGTGGTGCCCAGGGGTGGCACCAGGCACGATGTTTGGGAAGGGAGCAGGACTGGTGGCGGTGCGCTTCTATCGCCCCCTGCGGTGAGGGTTGCCGAACTAGCTGCAGGAGTGCTAGCCCCTTCCTTGGATGCCTCACGTGTTGCGATAAGTGTGGACCCCTGCTGCCCTAACGTCTCACCAACACTTGCTGACCATACACTTGCAGCCGCTAGCGTGCCTCCCTCCCCTGGGTTAATACTGTTCCCCAGACGCATGGGGCTGATGCCAACAGTACCCGCTTTAAGCTGTAACATAATACTGTTCATTGTGTCCATGAGCTTGGCAAGCTCGTCCCTAGTGGTGTAGTTACCTGGGGCCGCAGTATTGTCCATCGGGGTAGACGGCCCTGGGGGCGAGGGAGCAGCCACGACAGAAACGACTTCCTTGGGGGTCTGAACTGTTCTGCTTCTAGTTGGCGGCAGCGGATCTGCCGGGAAATACCTGATTGTGGGCTTGTGGACTCGCTTGGGCCTAGAGGGGCCTGCCTCAGTGCTGGGCTGCTGTTCTGTAGGGAGGGAATCGCCGACGATGCCAGAGTCCTCCTGCTCAGAAGAGTTCATAATGCCATTGGCCCACGCCAGGCCTTTGACCTTGGCCATCTCAAGGAAATTCGCCCATTGTGTGTAGTGGGAAGTGCTCGGCATCGAGTCCTCCACTTGGGACCTCTCCGGGAAAAGGGGAGGGGAACCCTGGCTATCCATGCTGACCTCTGACATCACACAGACCACCAATCTGAGGAGAACATTTTTGGATCAGAAAAAGGGATTCACTGCGTTGCCTAGGGAGGACCTCTAAGTCCCCTGCTGCTGCAGAAGCTCCGTGCCCCCACCTTACCCCTATACTTACTTATCATGCGGTAGTGTAAGTGGACCTGGGGCGCAACGTGAGCAAGAGTCGATTCGGTTTGTGCTCTGCGTGCAGGGATGGAGGGGGGCTAGGATGAGAAAAGAAGACGTTAGCTGTTACCATGGCGCGAGGTTCACAAACCTTCAGTGCACGCCCTCCTTAAACTCATAGTATCCCACATGTGGGGCCAGATGCTATCGCCCCTGCTCCATCCCGCCTGCACGACACTTGACCCATACCTGCTTCTAATTCCTGCTGTTCATCCCTTTTTTTGCAGGACCACCTGCGTCCTTGCCTCACTAGCAATTGGTTCTTTGTCCTGAAAGTACAAAAGAAAGTTTTAATGTACTCTGGGAAGAGCCCTGTGTTCCTGAACCCTTCGAACACTGCCGTGTTGCCGTCGGTGGCCCATGGTCCCAGTACCTGCTGCGTGCACGTGCGTCGCCAAATCCTTTCAGGCGCGGAACGAGCTTGCAAGACACAGCCCCTGAAAGTAAACAAATGTTAGCCATGCACATGCATAGTGTGTATTGCCTTCCTGATACTGCCTGTGTGTTCCATGTATTAAAACAATCAGGAGCAGGCCCCCACACATGCGAACAGCGCGCAGCCTGTCATGCCATCCAATAAACCCCGCATTCTGTTGTTGATTGTCCATGCATGCATGTTAGGCTTCATTGACAATAAACTGCCCCCTCACAGTTCAAGGGTAAACTCGCCCTGCTTAAACACTAAACATTTACTGTGTTGGCACTCCCCGCTGGGATAATAGCCTGTTACCGCATGATGTATTACAATCAAATGAGCAAAGTGCGCTATGCTGTGAAAAGGGTGGGCGGAGGGGGGAGGTGAAGGGGCGTTGGGTATCGTAAAGGCAGCAGTGTTCCTTGACCCCGCCCAGCGCACCCATGTGTAAGCCGGGGCCTGGCCCCTGCGCATTGCGCCGCAACACCCCCCCAGCAGGGGGGGGCAGCACCGAGCCTAGTGCCCCCCTGCCTCTGCCACCGCAGAATGATGCCAGAAACCGAAGTATTACAAAGACCCCCGCGGCCCGGAGCGGGAAGAGCCTGCAGTTAATAAACCCCACCTATGCGTGGGTCAGAAACGGATGCTCTGCACGCGACTCGCCTCCAGCCTTCTGTCTTCCAATGCGGGGTCCAGTCCTCCTTTGAGGCGCCTTCCGCGCTTTACATTGAGCCCGGTTGCATTTCTTGGATGACTGACCTCAAGTCTTTGAATCTTCAAACTAAGCTCTACTTTAGTACATTTACTGTCTCAGACTTGGATGCACAGACAGTTTGTATAGTTATGCATTGTGACGTTGCTTGTCCAATTTTCCTGACAATAGTTAGTGTAAAAAGCTGCCCTGAGGAAGCCTTTAAGGTGAAACGCGTTGGCTACGCTTGTGCTTTCAGAGGAAGAATCCGAATAAAAGACAAACATAAATGAAATACAACTATTAGTCTTATTCTTGTCGAGTTTTGGTAGGTCTTACACTGTGATCAAATCCGATTGGCTACAAGGAGAGGCAGAGTGGCCAGCTGTGGTCAGCAGACCACCCTGTCTGTGATTGCTATTAAATAAAATAATCATTTTTTCTTTAAAGGGAGCCTCTTTTTGTCGAAGGAAAACGGGCTGGGTAAAAAAAAAGAGAATAATTACACAAACCTTTTTTATGAGCAGGCAGTGTTCTAATGGACAACTGCCTGCTCATAAAAAACAGTTATGTGAAAGTTTACAAAGGGCAAGGATTCCTCTGGAGACCCATTCCCATTTGCAAATTCTTTACCAACTCCTTTGAGGAGGTGGTAAAATGATAATGCTTTGGGTCTGGATTTCAGACACAATAATGAATATACAGTTTATAGATTTGGTATCTGGGAGGGACGCCCTTTACACGTCCATTCTAAATACTGAAACTTTATTTATTCCCAAACCCAATTAGTGATTTGTTGGGATCGAAATTTGATAACATGCATTATTGGCCTAATATATTCAATATAACCTCGTAGTAATATAATCAGGTATCCAGAGTTCACTATGGTCGCCTATCGACCGACGATTCACTTTTTATTTGTTTGCTCCTATTGGTATAACCGGAGCCATTTTGTTTCTTTTCTCCATGTGCAAATACTGTTTCCCAGAAATCACGTGGTTATGCTTTCTGCTCGGAACCACGTCGGCAGCCAAACTGCCTACGATAGTTGTTAACTGGCAGCTCAAGGAAACTCAAGGTCACACCTGCCCTTCTTGTGGGATGCGCACATTCTAGCAGAGCCCGTTCCTGTACTCCCCGGGCTCCAGATAGACAGGGAGGCACCTTACTGACCTGCCCCCGGAATAGTTTAGGCCTAGGCTACTAGCAAATCAATTGTGCCTTATATGGGTATTCCTCTTGGCTTACTGCCAAGTTGTATCTTTCCTTGTAGGGTGTCATCTTGAACACATGAAACGTATATATGCTTTGTATTTTGAACATGTAATCAGTCTCCTCTGCACACCTCCGAGGGTCGTGTAGACTAAGGCTCCCCTGTCAGGGCTTGTATTTTGAAGAATAAACGATTGAACCTTCTCCATTGCCGACTGAATTATTATAACTATTATTGGTATATGGGCTATTGGTAAGTGTAGCCCGATAGATTTATTTTGAATCCTTCAGTTGGTGACTCCGCCGGGACTCCGCGATAGGGTCCTCCCCTCCTGTAAACAGGGGTAACGGGACAAGGAGGAGTTCTGGCCGAGTGGGTGGACAGAAAGAGGATCCTGATTTGAGACACCCGTTTGTGGTATGAAAACAAGCCGTTCCACTCTCGAGCCCAGTATCCCTCCCAGCTACTGAAGACCCTACGCCGGAGTCCTACGGGCTTAACCCGAGAGGAAAACAGACTGTGCCTGTCTGTTTAGGTGTCGGCAGTGGAGAACTCGCAATCGACCTGAGTGCACCAGGTGAGTGATATTTGTGATTGAATTGGTTAAGGATCACTCAGAGGGAGTGTTTCCTTTTTGGATAACAGTTAACTGTCTTTGTTGGAAGGTGGCCCGAGAAGCCGGACCACGAGGGAATCTGGGGATCTACCGTTGCGTCAAAGGGGCTGCGCGGGTAGAGACCCCATGGACTTGTTTGGTGAATAATTGAGACTACATTTGATGCCCTAGCAGAGTACGGCGTTGCTCACTCGGCCGAATTCTCTCCGGGAAAGCCCTGGGAGCAACTGGGTAAGCTAGGGTTCTGGAGACGTGTCCAGATGCCCAGCCCAACCAGAACAGGACCATGGGATGGCCTGTGAGAGAGTTCGTGGTTCGCCTATCAGGTGTTCTCAGAACAGTCTGACGACTGTTCTTTTTTGGTGAAATTTTGTTGATCTGGAATTCTTTTGAATCGATTCCCCGAACAGGAGTCGACGGGCTCTGTTCGTATTTGAAGACGTCATTTGCATTGAATAGGTTCTGGGAAGTATTTGCCTTGCACTGTTTTACAGCACTTTATTGTGACGATTGAATGAAGAATGTATGAGTGACCGGTGAGAAAGGACGCGTCCAAATGGGTGTGTGTTTTGTGATTTTGTATAGACAGAACGAGTAAAATAAGCATAATGTCTTGTTTTAGTAAAATATGTTTTGGGTGCTGCTGTCGGCGAGGTACACGGCTTGAAGAAAGACAGCCTGCCCCTCCTGAGGGCAGTCCCAGTTTTGATATGTATGTTAAACATGGTCTACAACCGATTTTGTTTAATACCCTTTGGAACAAGTATACGAAGGATAATTTGGAGTTACAATGGCCTCTTACGGGGTCTTTTGATGAGAAAAAGATTAATTATATACAGAATAAATTATATATGAAGAAAAGCCGTCAGTCAATGTTTGATTCCTTGAACTTATGGTTGAAGGAGGCAAAGAGACGACGGATCAGAGAAGAAAAGTTGGGAAGGCTGAAGAGTGGGCAGACGATTACTCAGAAGGCAGTAGCATACAATAAGGGAAAGGTGGAAGAGAATATTGAAAGAATGGATAGACAGTTTCGATTAGAGACGAATAAAAGCTATGTGGCTAGACCAGAGACAGGAGAGGAATTAGAGGAATTACTGGAAGCCCGACCACCTCACCCTTATGCCCCACAAGGCTTGTATCCAGCCGTACCTGTGTTACGAGCTGACCAGACGGGAGCTGTTTCGGCCGCCAAACCACAGATAGGGGTGGTCGCCACGGCCCCCACTGGCAGATCGGGACATGATGCTCAGTTTTCCCCTCCTTCTCTTCGACTAACTACCTCACCCCTAATATCCCTTCGGCCGGAAGCGGCTGTCCCTTCTCCCTTGCACCCTGTGTTCCTCTCCCCTCCGACTCAGACAACCACAGATCTCCGGAATACAATTAGTCCGGGTGCCACGCCCAAACGACCTATGTCTGACGTTTGTGATCAACGAGCTTTCACTCTGTCGCTGTTGGGACAGGAGGAGAGGAGAGCTATTATAATTCAGGCATCCCAGTGGATGCGGAATCCTATTTATACTTTGGAGGATATTTGGAGCACTATGAAGGATTTTGAACCCGTTGCACAACAGCTTGCTTTAGAAAGCATGGCGATTCGATTGATTTCCTTATGGGAACAGCATTTTGAGGAAGGACTTCCGCCTCAGATATTGCGTGATATAAGGGATCACGCTCATAAATTTCATCTCCAAATTGAGGAAGTCTATCAGAATGTGACAACGCTTTTGAATTATCGGGAACGGATGCACCGAAGAGTGCCGAATGGGGAGCTCAGCACCCCATGAGAGAGGTGCATCCTCTCTTTTTCCCGGAAGTGCCCGAGATAAAAGACAATGGGGGTAATATCACCAGAGCACGTGTGGCTTCAGGAACAATGAGTTTACACCCCTTGGAAACGAAGCGAGGTCCTTACGCTAAAAGCCCAGCTCCCTGGCCCCCGTAACAATCCTACAGCTTATTACAAAGAATTGACCGAAGCCGCCAATTCCGCTATCATGACTATAGCTGATATCGAGCTATTTTTTGGTCTCCTGATTCCGGTGGATATCTGGAGACAGATACATGATACGGACCATGCCCCCGAGTTAGGAGGAACATGGGACCAATTAAAGAACTGGGATAAGGAACGAAAGCCAGGTGAAAAACCCAGGGATGAAATATTGGCAGTACCAGATAAAATTGTTACATACATGAAGACCCTTCTCCCTCCGAGGAAAGTAGATTGGGATAAATTAACACTGTGTAAAAAGAAAAAAGACGAAAGTGTGTCTGATTTCTTCACTCGATTTGAGAAAGTTTTCATAGATTTTAGTGGCCGAGACCTCTCTACAGAGGGAGATATTCGATTATTTGTAAATAGATTTGTCACAAATTTGCTCCCGGAGGTTATGTCTCGCCTCCAATCTGCTGAAAGCACGTGGTCTACGGCTGCACCATCTGTTATCCTTAGTATGGCCCAATATTATGAACATCGTGAGAATGAGAGTAAGGAAAGATCAGAGAAAAAGACTAAGGATCTAAAAACTAGAGTACTACTGCAGCAAGTCAGTACAGGGCAAAATTCAGGATGAGGAGTGCGAGGCTCGTTTCAAAGAGGCCAGACGACAGGGAGAGGCAGAGTAGGCCCTCCGAATGTTGGGATAAACCAATGTTCCTACTGCAAGGAGGAAGGACATTGGAGGGTGGATTGCCCTCTGTTGTTGGCAAGGAACGGACCTAGTAGAGGACGAGGAAAAGGTCGAGGGAACATAGATCGAAATAGTACGAGAAGGGAGGAGTCACAGCATGAGGGTTCTCGTAAGAATCATTTTGATGACCCTCAGAATAGACAATACTACAATGAGACTTATCAGGATGACAGGTATGATGAACGAGATTACGCATGAGACAGCCAAGGACAGAGCGGGGGCCATATTACAGTACCAGTTGACCAAGAGGGACCTTATGTAAAAGGAAAACTGTTGGGTACATCGGGAAAGTTTTTAGTGGATACTGGGGCGATGAGTAGTTTGGTCGCCCATACACTGGTCCCAGGGGCAGCTCTGTCTGGCCAAAATAATGTATCAGTAGGATTCTCTGGAATACCGGTAGTGAGCCCCGTTTCAAAACCTCTGCCTTTTACGATCGGTCCCATCTCCATGCACACACCCTTTCTTCTCACTTCTAATTGTGGTGAAAACCTTTTAGGGTTGGATATCTTGAAAAGATTACATGCACGAATTTATTGTTCCCCTGATGGTGTTTTTCTAACAATGAAGAAGCCACCTGTGGAAATGACCCAATACTTTGCTAAGAATGAGACTTTGCCTCCTGAATTCTCTACTATTCCTCAGACATTATGGGCAACAGGGGACACCGATGTGGGTCTGTTAAGAATAGCCCCTGTGTCAATAACAGTGAAACCGAATGCACAGATGCCACGCATTCCACAGTATAAGATTTCACCAGAAGGTGAGCAAGCCTTGTTGCATATCATTCGTGACCTCATTGACAAGGGGGTAGTGGAAGAAACAGCTGCTAATATCTGTAATGGTCCAATTTTACCGTTTCTGAAGAAGACACCAATTGATGGTGCCCCTGATTATAAGTCTGCATATCGTTTTGTGATTGACCTTCGAGCGGTCAATAAAATAGTAGTCCCTCAATACCCAGTGGTACCAGATATTACAGCAATTTTACAATGATTCCCCCTACTGCACAATATTTTTCTGTAATAGATTTAAAAAAACGCTTTCTTTAGCATCCCGATTCACCCTGATAGCAGACATATCTTCGGATTCTCATTAGGAGGCCGAAGCTTTAGATTTACGCGTGCACCTCAAGGCTATACAGAAAGTCCCAGCATATATAACCAGGCCTTGAAGGCAGTCCTGGATGAATTCATTTTGCCTGCAGTAAATGCGATCATCCAATATGTGGATGATATTTTGGTGGCCTCCGATACAGAGGAAGGCTGCAGGGAAGCGACTGTGAAATTGTTGCATAATTTGGCAGATAAAGGAAATAAAGTCTCCCTCTCCAAATTTCAATATTGTCGACAGGAAGTGACCTACCTTGGCCACTTACTGTCGAAAGCGGGGAGACGACTAACACCGGAACGAATATCTTTAATTACTAACATGTCTGTACCTCATACTCAACGTGATGTCCGTGTTTTTCTTGGCATAACCTCTTACTGTCGCCAATGGATTCCTAACTATTCACTCCTCTCTAAACCATTGTTGTATTTGACTACCAAAGATGTGCATGAACCCCTACCCTGGACGGATGAATGTCAAGAAGCCTTTGACTAGTTGAAATCTGCTTTGTGTTCTGCACATGTCTTAGGTACCCCGGATTACCGGAAGCCTTTTCACTTTATGTGCACGAGGTGGACGGTTGTTCCATTTCAGTGTTAACACAGGGTTTTGGCGGAAAACAGAGACCATGTGCCTTCTTTTCATCAGTACTAGACATGGTCGCACAAGCCCTTCCCAGTTGTCTGAGGGCCACTGCGTTGGTAGCGGTGGCCATCCGACAATCAGAAGGTATAGTTTTGAATACAGATCTCACAGTCATGGTACCGCATTGCTGTGGATATTCTGTTAAATAGAACTAAGACCCAGCACCTTACGAGTGCTCGTTTAACAGGATACGAACTGACATTGTTTGCACCCCACATTACAATTAAAAGATGTGCTACATTGAATCCAGCAACATTATTGCCCCTCCCTTCCAATGATAAAAAGGACGATATCCATGATTGTATATTTAGAACTGAAGAGGAAACAAAAGGGCGTGTAGATCTTACCGACACCCCTTTACCAGAACCCCAAGGAGAGTAGTATGTTGATGGTTCTTGTTTTAAATTGCCAGATGGTACTGCAACAGCTGCGTATGCTATTATGACCCTGAAAACGGTGGTGGAAACCGCTAGGATTTCACATCACTCAGCCCAGGCAGCTGAACTAATAGCTTTGTTACGAGCATGTGAAATCAGTAAAGGCCTGAGAGTAAATATTTATACCGACAGCCAGTACGCCTTCGGCGTTGCCCATAGTTTTGGGAGGCTGTGGAGGGAAAGGGGTTTCTTTACCACACATGGCCAGAAAATTCAACATGGTCCTTTAATTGACCGATTGTTACTTGCCTTGACTCTACCAGATAAAGTTGCCATCATCAAATGCAGTGCTCATAAAAAGTCATTGATTCCACAGGAAAGGGAAATGCTTATGCCGACTCAGTAGCCAAGGAAACAGCACAAACTAAGATGACTCCCATGTTTCTTAGTGCTTCAGCCCGGTGGGTGGCGGAAACATCTGTGTTCGACAATACCATCGAAAGTGTAAAAGAGTTAGAGAAAGAAGCTACCATAGATGAAGCACAAAGGTGGGAACAGGAAGTGGGACAATTGGACAAGAATGAATGTTGGATAGATCGAACTGAGAAGCAGCGTTGGTTACTTCCTAATGCATTGGTATATGCTGTAGTGACTATGGCTCATGGTCCAGCACACATAGGAGCAAAGGGTATTTGTGCAGTATTAGACCCAGTATGGAATAACCCAAATATTCCCAAAACTGCAGTACATGTGGTTAAGTATTCCCTGTGTGTTTGCGTTATAACTCAGGGGGTAGAGAATCTGTCCTGAGTGGAAACTTTGCACCACCAGCTTTGCCAGTTGAAGTTATACAAATAGATTACATACAAATGGAGAGAGTGAACAATTTGAAATATGTATTGGTGGTGGTTTGCGCTTTCAGTAAATGGGTTGAAGCCTACCCCACCAAGGAAGCCACTGCAGTTGCAACTGCCAAAGTTCTGGTGAAAGAATATTTCCCCAGATATTGCATACCCCGGATTATCTGGTCTGATAACGGGACGCATTTTAATTCCTTACTGGTTCAGAGTGTGTGTGATGGTTTACAAATTAGGCAGAAATTTCATGCAGCCAGGCATCCTCAGTCAGCTGGCCTAGTCGAAAAATATAACGGTATATTAAAAGTAAAGATGGCCAAGATTTGTGCTAGTACTGGATTAAAATGGCCCAATGCCCTGCCTTTAGCGTTATTATCTCTGAGAACGACACCACACACGAGAACGGGGTTATCGCCTTATGAGGTAATTTTTGGCCGTCCTGCCAATGTGTGGGGAGTCCCTAGGCCCAGGTCCTTTAGAGATATTGATTATCCTTTGATGACAGACTACTTGTATGCCTTGACTAAATATCTGCGTTCTATTCATCAACAGGTATCCGAAACATTGCGGCCGTTACCAGAGGGTCCTGGACATCGGCCAGGACCCTCTGGTTCTTCACCAGAGGGTCCTGGCCGATGGTTCTTCACCAGAACCAGGCCAGTGGGTTCTGGTGAAGAACTATCAACGGAAATCGAGTTTGGAATCGAAGTGGTCCGAACCCTACCAGATCATACTAGCCACAAGGTCGGCCATGAAGGTGCATGGGCGCAAGCATTCGATCCATGCGAGCCACCTGAAGCGCCTCCCGCTCCCTTTGCCCTTTGATTTGCAAAACCGCGAAGGAATCCCAAGCCAAGAAGGAGAGTCGCTTCAGAGCAGACAAGTGAAGCGGTGCCCCCAGTATACAGGGCAGCGGCTCAATCAGCGGAGGCCAGTGTTTCTGGTGCACCACAGGGTTCGAATGCATCTGTTGCCCGTGCAACTGAGTTATTTTCTGATCAAGAGCGACCTGGTCGATGTAACTACGACCTGCGCCCCCAAAAACAGCGCGGTACCCCAGATTCTCATGGTAGGAGTTAGGGAAAGACTTGAGTTGAGAAACATCGGATAGACGCACTGGGGTACTGAGCGAGACACTGGACTGAACCCGTTGAGAGCTTGGAACACTGTGCTAAATAGCTCTGTTCAGAAAGAAAGACTGAGTTGGGGGCTGCGGTTGTTCCAAGGGATGAATGAAGTTGTTTGCCGTCTCTTTCTCTTTGATGGATGACAAGAGTCTGCCTGTGAGGCTCTAAACGGACACAGGGAATAAGAACCCCTCTGGTGGCGTGCGTGCTTTGTGGATACAAAGATAGTTTTTTGGACTTATAGAGAGGGACCGAGTTAGATTTGGACTTATAGAGAGCATGTTTCCTTTTGCTCGATTTGCAATGGAGGATGAAAGGCCACTATCCCCTCGGCGATATGTGGATAATATGCATTTGTTTTCCGGATGGTCCACCAGAGTGAAGGTGGCATTCGTTGCTTTTATTGTTATCATTACGATGATTATGATGTGTGTATTTGTATACTTAGAGTTTCAGCATCCTGTACAGAAGCTGTTAGGAACTACTGTTGCCCCGGAACAGCATATCTTCTATTCCTTGCCCCCTCACAAGGCAAGACATAGAGAAACGTATATGAAAAACGCCTTTATTGAAATGTTGCATCAGACCCACAGCACTACAAACAAAACAAATTGTTGGGTATGTGGGTTACTTCCCTCAGTCATGCATCAGCATGAACTATTCATTTCCTTGCCAATGTCTTATTTAGCTAGCTGTGAAGCCTGGTTCCAATTATTGTCTCTGATGTATTCCCATTATGTAGCCAAACCAAAAATGTATACTGAGAAAGATTATGAGGCCATTTTGAAGTATATAGAACAACATCAAGGATTTGACGCAGAAGGAAATGGTGGAGAGGGCTCTTTGGACCCCAATGCTTGCATGAATGTATATACAGATTATAAGATTATTACGTGGTTAATATAAGAAATGCAGGATTTTGAACTTTTTAATGACACTATGTATTTCCAGCATTTTAAAGAACGAAATGTTACGAATGACAAAGCATTGCCGATCCCCATTATCAACACTACCTCTCCCTTCTGCATACAGGGGCGAGGCCATGTTAAGGTAGGAAGGAGCAGATGTAATTATACCTACACTCTACAGGTATATAGTACCCCACCTATGATTACTCCGCCGGATGTATATTTCGTCTGTGGTGAAAATGCATATACATGGCTCCCACGGGGATGGGCAGGAAGTTGCTATCTCTCGTTCCTCTACCCTCCTGTGTATATTGCTCCACCTGATTATCACCGAACTCATCAGTTAGTTCAAAAAGGGGTAGTGGTTAGCCGAAATATTAGGAGCTTTGACACCGATAGTACTGATCAGACAGACACTTCCCTGCAGCAATTCGAGGATTTCGCCAAAGGTCTCACCCCCTTTTGGGGACCTATATTCAATAGCCGCAGTATATGACGCTTGTCCCGAACAGTTGAGAACGTGGTCCAGACCACCACTTGGATCTTAACTAACATTACTGTAGAGCTTCAGGCGACGAGGCTTGTTTCGCTTCAGAACCGGATGGTTCTTGACGTCACCCTCGCCGATAGGGGAGGAGCCTGTCGTGTGATCGGCAGCTCTTGCGGCGTGTTTATTCCTGATTCAGCCCCTACCATTCACCTTGCCATACAAAAACTACATAGACTAGCCAGCGAAGCACATGTAGATAACGGCACCTGGTCCCTTAGCAGTTGGTTTTGGGGTCTTTTAGCTACTTGGGGTTGGAAGATATTTATGGTGCTTGCTGGAGCTTTTGGAGTAATATTTACGTGTTGCCTGTGTCTCCAATGTGGCCCGGCCTGCTGCTCATTCTGTGCAGCAAGGATAACATCTGCTTTGAATTTTTCTCGTCAAGTAAAGGCCGAAAAGCAGATGATCCAAAAGGAGGTGTCAGACCTCATGCAGATCGATGAAGGAGTTTTCGTAGAATAAATCTAGTTATATAGGCTATAGTAGGCCAAGAGGGCCGTCTGTTGGGATCGAAATTTGATGACATGCATTATTGGCCTAATATATTCAATATAACCTCGTAGTAATATAATCAGGTATCTAGAGTTCACTATGGTCGCTTATCGACCGACGATTCACTTTTTATTTGTTTGCTCCTATTGGTATAACCAGAGCCATTTTGTTTCGTTTCTCCATGTGCAACTACTGTTTCCCAGAAATCACATGGTTATGCTTTCTGCTCGAAACCACGTCGGCAGCCAAACTGCCTACGATAGTTGTTAACTGGCAGCTCAAGGAAACTCAAGGTCACACCTGCCCTTCGTGTGGGATGCGCACATTCTAGCAGAGCCCGTTCCTGTACTCCCCGGGCTCCAGATAGACAGGGAGGCACCTTACTGACCTGCCCCGGAATAGCTTAGGCCTAGGCTACTAGCAAATCAATTGTGCCTTATATGGGTATTCCTCTTGGCTTACTGAGTTCATCGTATAAAAGAGTATAAAAATAGTGTCATTCAAATAAAAGAGCTAGAATAGGCATTAATACACTGTACCACTTTGAGAATAAAGAGTAAAATATCACTCATGCAAAGCTTCAGACCGCAATTGTTTGATTACTTGTGCAATATTACGTAAAGTGCAGCAGGTGCTAGGGGCGTGTGTGCCTGCTTTGTGCCCCCACAGCCCCAACTCTTCATTGAGAGAGGAAGTTATAATTGAGCACCATCTTTAATAGTGTTCTAGTCACTTAAGAACCACTGAAGGACAAGTATGCTGAAAAATGAGCTTTAGAACTGGCTCCAGCATTATAAACAAGCATTGGAAAATACATTAGGTTTCGCCGATTTGATTAATAATAAGCTGTTTTTTGTTGTAGGCTGTAGCTTGCTGAGGAGTTGTACAATATAAGTTACAGAAAGTTTGTTAAGGTGTTATGACTTGTTTATATACAAAAAGGTAATATATTGTGCTGTTATTAGTGGTATACTGTGGTAAGTGATAGCAACAATTTGAAAAATGAAAAGAAAGAGAGAAACAATAGAATTAATTGATGTAACAGCAATATTTGTGTTTATGAGGGTTCTGACAAATTTCGGGCCCTGTCCAACTGCACCTGCAGTACCATTCACATCATGCCCATAGTGCCTGCAGGATAACTCCAGTTGTGACTGCCTGTTTAGTAGTAACATATAGCAATATTTGGTGTTAGAGGAGTTATGACAACTGTTTTTAGCACTGGTGCCACTGCACCTTCTGCACCAGTCAAATCATGATCCTATTACCTGTAAGGTAACTGCACTTGTGCCTGCCTATTCAGTGGTAAAATATAGCAATAGTTGGTGTTTAGAGGAGTTCTGACAACTTTCTTAGCCCTAGTGCCACTGCACCTGCTGCACTATTGAAATCATGACCCTAGTGCATGTTTAGTAGTAACATATTGCAATATTTGGTGCTTAAAAAGGTTCCTAGAGCTTTTGCTCCTGGTGTCATTGCACCTGCTGCATCATTGGAATCATGACCCTAGTGGCGGCAAGGTAATTGCAGGTCATGACAAATTTTGGGCCCCGTGCCACTACACCTGCTGCACCATTCAAATCATGACCCTGTTATCTGCAAGGTAACAGCACTTGTCACTGCCTGTTTAGTAGTAAAATGTAGCAACATTAGGTGTTTAGTGGAGTGCCTAGAGCTTTTTGTCTGGGTGCTACTGCACATGCTGCACTATTCAAATCATGACCCTGTTACCTGCTAGATAAATGCACTTATGACTGCCTGTTTAGTTGTAAAGTTTAGCAATTGTAGGTGTTTAGAGGAGTTTTGATAACTTTTGAGCCCGTTGCCACTGTACCTGCTGCATCATTCAAATAATGACCCTGTTGGCTGCAAGAGAACTGCACTTGTGACTGCCTGTTTAGTAGTAAAATGTGGCAATATCTGGTGTTTAGTGGAGTTATCTGGAGATATCGTGCTCCTCTAGTACCTACCTTTCACTGTGCACATTGGGCTCAGTGATGCAGCAGCTTTAAGCATGTATGAACGCTTGACAGTGATACTGAGCTGTATCTTTCAGTGAAGCAGGGTGGTTCAGAGTCTCTGACAGTTGTATTTTTTCCTGCCTGCATATCTGTTATTATCTCTTGTGATTATATAACTGCAGAATAGGCCAAGTCCAACTGTTCTGTATAGTTCAGGAAGGATGCCTTGTCTCTTTTTTGTCATCGAATGAGCTACTCGTAGTTCCATTGGCTCTCTTTAGAAGATATTCCACTGTGGTGACTTCATAGGAATTAGTAATAACTCTTCTATTGGATTGTGTGTAAGTCTGCACGCTTAGACTAGACAATCTTGCAGGTATGGACCTGGTTTAGAGAAGAGATAATGGTCCATTGGGAAAACCCTGGTAGTTTTGCCACCTGTGCCTTCGGCAGTATAGCTCCCATCATAAGAATTCCAAGGGTGGCAAAGCTCCCATCATGAGAGGCTCATTCGACTCTGCTGTAGGGCCTTGCAATGCTTGGAGCTCACTATGCTAGGCATGCTAGCGGTTCAACCACCCATTTTAGAATAACTGATCTGTTACCAATTCAGATGCAGCTGCCTCTGATAAAACTAGTGCTTAATTTGAGCCGGTTGTTGCAGGTGGGACCCACCAACACTCAATTTTTAGGGACTGGGACTTGTTTTGCTCAACAGACTGTGATCGGGAGCAAGAGAAAGAAGAACACAAAAGGTGAGAAGGAGGAGGAAGAGAAAGACAGAAAAAAACGTGACAAATTGAAGAAGCAGGTAAGGAATGCCTGGTGGTGGATTAAAGAGGCATGAGGTGGATGGCGTGGCTAAGCGCCCGACGCGAATGGCAGCAACCGGGTAGCGGCTCCGTCCACGTCGGGGCTTACAGGCGGTTCGCTCTCCTGTTCTGAGCAATGGAGTACACTACCTGATGTCGGAGCCCCCCAGGCACCGCCCAAGCTGATTTCTGCTGTTCCTCTGCAACGAGCTGCATTTTTTGCCTGAATTTCCTCTCGGTCGCGGCTCCTCCGGGTCGCGACCGCCATTTTGTTTTTGTATGCCGGCGCTTCTCACAGTTGCGCACTTCACCGCAACTACTTCAACTGGCTCACAAGAACTTCCTCTCTGATGCCGTTTTCTTGTCAATGATACTGGACACGCTCCTCTCTCCACAAAGGTGACTTTTTTTGTTTTTTTTATGCGCTGACCTGCTATTATTATTCCGATTTTGTTCACCTCCTCAAGCTGAGCGGCCATTTTGTGGTGCTGTAATCTGTGCTATTCTCGACGCCCCATTTTTTGCTCTCCCAATGGCGCAACGCTCTGCCACACTTCCTAAGCGCTATCTTATTAAAAACTCTAAGCTATTTACAACGCTGGCCAGCCTTGACACGTCTTTAAGCCCATCCATTGACACTGTGGCAGCTGATATGGCAGCGACTTCTTCTCAGGTTGCACCCAAACCTGACTCACTCCCAAAACGATTGAAAAAGAATCCCCCTTCTCCATCAAATTCATCCTCGGACTCCTCCTCGCCTATCTCAATTGAATTGCTCCTTGAAGAAATACGAGCTCTAAGACCCTTTATGGAGGACACCAATGCAAAACTGCAAACGCTTACTGATAACTGGTCGACCATGAACACCAGGGTTTCCAATGTGGAAAAGGAGGTTTCATCGTTTCAGGAAACGACGACTAAAGTCGTTCATATGGATTTTCAGATTTCCTCTCTTCAGAAACAGGTCGAGAATCTTGAAAACAGAAATAGACGCAATAATTTACGTCTTTACGGCCTGAAGGAGGGAAGCGAGGGGGAGGATCCTATTGCTTTCTTTCAATCCTTTATTCCCAAGCTACTGCACTTGCCTGACGGCACCTCTCTCAATATTCAACGCGCTCACAGACTTGGACGACTCCCATCTTCTCAGACGCCTTCTACTAAACCGAGAGGTGTAATAATGTACTTCCTTGAATACACGGACTTGATGAAGGTCCTCTTAGCTGCCAAAGCATTTCCTCGCATCACCTGGTCAGGCACCACCTTATATTTTGCTCAAGATTACGCCAAAGCCACTGCTGACCGCCGAAAAGCTTTCTTGGACATGAGACCTGCTCTTCGATCCATTGGAGCTCGATATGGCCTTTTTCATCCGTGTCTTTTCAAAGTCACCTACAACAACAAGACTACTTCCTATGAGGATCCTACACGACTCCGGAGTTTTCTCAATTCATGTGGTCCTACCGGCATGGAGTTCTCTGACTCATCGTCTTCGTTTCCACCTTGACTCTGTTGCAGCCCGCATTGATTTTCCCTACTCATTGTGATCATTGAACACCCCTGTTTGCCTAGTTTCGTGTTCTGAGACTCTCACTAAGTCTATACGTTTATCTTTCTTGTTATTTGTTCATTGAATTCTTATCTGTCAGTTCGTTATTGATCTGTGCCTTTGGCCCTTTTTATCGTCTTACCTTATTGTTCTCCTTTTTCCACAGATTGTTCATAGCGTTCCGTCCTGTTCTCTCCGATTGGACTTTCCGTTGCCCCACCTGTTCGCCCTTCGTTGGTTGGTCTTACCTACCTCCCGTTTTCTCCTTTCGTTCTGTTCCCATTTGATCCCGTCGCTGACCCTTCCTTTCCTCCAAAATTTCGTGTAAGTATTTCCCCCCTATTTTATTGCATCATGTTCTTATTGTGTGGATTCCTCTTCTGTATTGTACTCCTTTTCCTCTTTTCCCTCTGTTGATGATAGTTTTGTCCCACTTGTTTTCCATTCCTTTCTTTCTTCTGTTTTTCTTTTCTGGCATTGTTCCTCTTTCTTCCACAGTTATTCCGGCTCATCTCCTGTATTTTCTCAAGACTCCCCTATGTCTACCTTCTTGCTCTATGATACTTTCCTCTTTTTCGTGTGTTGTCTTCTTGTTTTCTGACAGTTTTTTTTCTTTCGCTTTTACTTCTTTAGTTTTTCATTCCTTTGACGTGCTCCTCTATTCTCCTCCACTGGTTTTCTGTTTCTCCTTTTTCGCATTTTCTGAGGCTTTCTTCTGTTCCCTATTTTCACTTTTCCTTCTTCCTTATTCTTGATGTCAGTACGCATTATTTCTTGGAACGTTAAAGGCTTGCATTCTCCCATTAAAAGGCAAAAGATACTTTCCCACTTAGCTAAATTGAATGTGGATATTGCCTTTTTGCAAGAAACCCATTTATCTGATGCCGAGGCTCTCAAGCTCCAAAGAGGTTGGGTGGGTAAAGTGTTTTCTGCTCCTGGTGATGGCAAAAGAAATGGTGTTGCCCTGTTAATTCGTAAGTCTTTCTCTCATTCTGTATTGCATTCCGAATTCGACCCTGAAGGTAGATGGCTATTTGTTAAACTTTCCTCAAGGGATGTCCCTCTTTCCCTACTTAATGTTTATGCCCCTACGGGCGGTAATCCTATTTTTTGGAATGCATTTGCCTCTCGTATTACTGCTTGTATTGATGATAATTTTATATTAGCGGGCGATTGTAATATGCCATTAGACCCCTTCTTGGACAGACATTCCAGCTCTTTTTTTGTCCCTCACAAATCCCACAAACTCTTCACACATGCCATCTCTCAGCACAAACTAGTTGATGCTTGGCGCATCTGTAATCCGACCAGTAAAGAATTTACATTTTATTCCCCGGTCCATCATTCCCAATCCCGCATTGATTATATCTTTCTCTCTCATCATATTTCCCAATCCCTCTCCCAAGCTGAGATTGGCCCCATAGTATTTTCCGATCACGCTCCAGTCCTAATTAATGTTGATATTTTACCCGCATCCACCGGACCTAAGAGGTGGCGCTTTAATAATAACCTTCTTCTTGATCCCAAATTTACTGCCTCCTTTATTGAGTTTACTACTGAATTTTTTGCCATTAATGATACTCCCTCTTTAGCCGTCCACACTATTTGGGACGCCTACAAAGCTGCGGCCAGAGATTTTATTATCAGACATGTTTCCACAAAGCGTAAACTTGCTCGTAAACATACCGCTGCCCTTTTATCTCAGATCAAAGCCCTTGAACATTCCTTTTACACTTCTCATACTCAAGAAAGCTTAACGGCCCTTGTAAATGCAAAAATGAGTTATAACAAACAGTCCACTGATGATGCATCGCTGTACTTATTGAAATCCAGTTCAAAATTTTATGGTGGGAAGAATAAGGCGGGGAAAGTTCTTGCTAATTATTTGAAAGTTAAACATAACAAACTGAATATTGAATCTGTTTTTGATGTTAACTCGGTCTTGCAACACAAAGATGCTGATATTTTGGAGGAATTCTCTCCTTTCTACTCTGCACTTTACTCCTCTGACACCCACCCCTCTCCTGACTTTCTTTCCACCTTCTTTGCAAGCATTCAACCCCCTCCTAACTTCCCTATTGACCTATCCTCCCTCGAAACTCCCCTCACCCTTCGTGAATTACATACTGCACTCCACTCCCTTAAGAAAGACAAAGCCCCCAGGCCCTGATGGCTTTACTGTCGAATTTTATCAACACTTTGCTACCCTTCTGTTACCCAGATTACTTCAACTTCTCGATTCCTTCAAAATCAGTGGTGCCTCCTCGGGCACTTTCTCAGATGCCTACATTTGTATTATACCAAAGGAAGGAAAGGACGCCCAACATTGTAAAAATTACAGACCAATATCACTTGTCAACATCGATTATAAATTATATGCCAAATCCTTAGCCATTAGATTGGACACTTTTCTCCCAAATCTCCTTGGACCTGAACAGTCAGGGTTCGTTAAGGGTCGCTTCATCTCTGACAATACCAGACTCCTCTTTAATGTTCTTTCTAAATCGTCCCGTTTCAGTGATTCCCTAGCCGCAATCGCCCTAGATGCCGAGAAGGCATTTGATAGAGTGGAATGGTCTTTTCTTTTCTCTGCCTTAAAATGGTTTGGATTTGGCCCTAATTTTATTTCCCTCATATCCTTTCTTTATACAAACCCTAGAGCAGCGGTTTGCGCCAACGGCCTGATTTCCTCTTATTTTTGTCTTGGAAGGGGCGTTAGACAAGGTTGTCCTCTCTCCCCTTTTCTTTTTAACCTTGCTCTAGAACCCTTTTTATCTAAGTTACGTCAAAACCCAAACATTCATGGCTTCCCACTTTCTCATTCCCAAATCAAGTTATGCTGACGACATTCTACTCTTTATTTCAAACCCATCTGTATCCATCCCAGCTTTCCTTGATGAAGTTATCGCTTACTCCCATCTTTCTGGTTACAAACTTAATCATGATAAGTGTGAAATTTTGCCCCTCACCAAATTCACCTTCAAGCCTGATTTTGCAACATCCAATTTTAAATGGAGTCCGAACCATATCAAATATCTCGGTCCACATATCACTCCTTCTATCCCTGATACTATTTCATTATGTCTGACTAAATGTACTCAGAAGATCACTGACCTCACTTCTAGATGGCATCCCTTATACCTTTCCTGGTGGGGACGTCTCGACACCATTAAGATGATGCTTTCCCCAATCGTCCTCTATACCATTTCTAATATTCCTCTTGCTATTCCTGCAAAATTTTTTGCTAAACTCAATACTACATTATCCTCCTTTTTATGGTCGGGGAAAAAAACGCGTATGTCCCTCTCTCGACTACGTCTCCCCAAATCGGAGGGCGGGGTTAATTTCCCCGCTTATCATAAAGCTTTTCTCCTGAAACAGGCCGCCATCTGGCTTAGAGATCCTTCCGACTTCCTTCCCCTTTGGGCGGACCTTGAACGACTCTCTCTTTCTCCATTTTCCTTTGCCGAATACCTCTCCTTCTCTCGCAAACCCCAATTCTTATCCACCCCCATTCACAAATATACTGCGAAATTACTCTCAGCCTCTGCTCCACTACCTCCCTCTTCTATTCCCAACCTTCTTGCCACCACTATTTGGTATAACACTAGTATTCTTATCAACCAGAAGCCTTTTTACTGGAAAACTTGGAGGCAGCGAGGTTTAATTTGGGTCTCCCAACTCTTTACTGGCTCTGCTTTCATATCTTTCCCTGACCTTCGCCGAACCTTTTCTCTCCCTTCCTCCTTTTTTCGCAAATACCTCTTACTCAAGTCTGCAGTTATGTCTACATATGATTCCCTTTCTCATTCGTCTTCTCCTGCGACCTCTGACACTCTTACTTCCCCGCTGCATCTCCAATTGCGGTCCAATCCCTCCGCATCTTCCATCTATCATTCCTTTCATAGCCCTTCCACACCTCGGCCTAAAACCAATGTGGAAGAGCAATGGGAATCTGATCTTGTCGTTTCTTGGCCCACCTCTTTATGGGATAAAATATGGATTAAGCTCCGCAAATCCTCTAGAGCTGCGTCTCTCACACAAACACTCTTCTTCATATACAATAGACTCCTTTACACGCCTTCTCTTCTTCACAAAAGATTCCCCTTGTCTCCGGACCTCTGCTGGTCTTGTGCTGCCCCCAATGCCACACTTTTTCATATGCTTTTTCTGTGCCCTCTTACGCACGCATTTTGGAATAAAGTATGGGACCAAATCAATTCTATTTTTCAGACTTCTATCCCCTTCTCTCTCACTGACCTCTTCCTTGGCTCTCTTTCTTCCTCCTGGACCGAAGTTGAAGCAAATGTTCATATTGTGGACTTGTTATTAGCTGTTGCGTTTCAACAGATTACTGTTAATTGGAAAAATTCGAAGGATATCACTTTCAAAGCTTGGTGGTATGCTACAATCATAGATTGGACACTGCATTTGTTTATCCCCTCACCTTGGCCCCAAAACGGCAGGAATTGTGGCTTCCTATCACCCTTTACCTGGACGTCTGCGCCAAACGTTCCTCTCACCTACCCCCATCTCAGCAAGAGGTTTCGAAACCTCCCTGAGCTGCCTTTAGTTCCTCATTTTTCAATAGCTTTTACATCTCTGCTTTTAGTTGCATTGTTCTCCCATATTACCAAGCCTCCCCAGTGTATATTTTGCATTTTTTAGCCTCATCCACTTTTTATTTCCTTTTTTCTTTTTCCCCCTGCATTCATTATCTCATGTTATTTATTGTGATGCCCTAGATTATTGACCTTTTTGATGATGTTCTATCTCACTTTGTTCTTTGTAATGACAACTTTGTTTATTTCAATAAAATTTCCTTGAACTTAAAAAAAAAAAAAAGAGGCATGAGGTGGAATCAAGACCACCTGGGCACCTCAACTCCAAATAGCACTTGCTCTGGGCCCCTGTACACAACTTTGGGATGTGTCTTTCTCCTTAAAATGAAGATAGTGTCCTTAACATGCCTAGATGCGCCACTAAATACATGTTGATATGTGAGCACTGACCATGGAATCCCTCTAGTAACCTTCCAGAGTGTCCACTTCCAAGTCAGGCTTGCTGGTTTTGGTGGAGCTACATCTGCTGCACAAAGAACTCTAAACATGGTCAATTTTTAGCTGTAAGTCACCTGAACCGAGGCAGAAATTTCACTGCATTGGCCATGGACTTTCCAACATACAATCATTAAATCATGCCTTGCGCTTCGGTCCAGTCGAGCTTGGAAAGCCTGAGGAGCTGGAATCAAAGAGTGAGGTATGTCCAGAGGACAACGACCTCCAATGAGAGTGTCCACTTGATGCGTCATTCCTGACAGCCAGGCAGCGGCCTGCAGTGAGAGGCTGGGGGTTGAGAGGTCCCGGCGATCATTACCTAGGCTGCCTAAAACCCATGTCATTCATTAACTGACTTGAAATATACGTGTTCAGTTATGGGGTAAAGTTAAATCATGGTGTAACTGTTGCTCAGTTTGCATTTGAACGTTTCAAAGCACTCAACAATAGATGATGTAACATCACAAAGTCTACCAGATTTTCTGTTCATAATTTCGAGCTATAAGGGTGAAAAACCAAATCACGTTGGTCAGACTGAAATATTTAACTATAACTAGCTGTTTTCCTACTTCTGTTGCTATTTTTTTCTATTTAAAAAAGGTTGTCTGAAGCCCTCATTTTTATTGTACGGAGGACACTGAAGGATACGAACCGTCTGCCGCCTGAATGACAGGAATCAATAGACAATATAGAAGATATGAGTCACCTGAAGGCATTATTAATACACAGCCTGTAGAATTCCTCAATGTGAAAATGTCAGCGCGCCAGTTAATGCGCTGTACTTCTGTGACATCCATCGCAGCCTGCGGGGAACTCGCCAGTGGCAATCACATTGCAGCAAGACCTTTTATTCTGATTATCACCCATTTTCGGAATTTTCAGCCTACTTAGCAAGAAAGTTTGAGCACAAAAGTGGAAAATTGAATAATGTGGCCTTTCAGCGCCCCGGATCCCCAGCGGTGCTCAGCAGAAGTATACACAATGGATTTCATATACAGGGGATCAAAGTAAGTTGACATTTTGAATTATGGACATTACTTATGCCGAATGACTTAATTACAGCACAGAGTATTTATTAGCGAATGCAAAATGCAGTCACGCCTACGCTGAGCTGGAACTCGAGAAAAAAAACCTTAGAGAAACAAATGAAAGCGAAATATAAAGACACTCTAAATATAATCCAGTAATCTTAATAATGTGCATGGCCGTTTAATTATATGATGTCAACGACAAAGTATATTGGAAATCTGCTTCAGAAATAGAACTAAACCTGAGTCGTGCCCTGCGCGCACCCACGTGTGTGTGTGTGTGTGTGTGTGTGTGTATATATATATATATATATATATATATATATATATATATATATATATATATATATATATATATATATCCCAAGCGCCGCTTAGAAAACTCGGATGCCGAAAGCTCTTCCTCAGCAATTCACGAAAGCAGACACGAACCCAGAGTAAGTGCAAAGTAGCGTTTTATTCCTCGCTAGTCAGCCATAACGCGTTTCACCACAAACGTGGCTTGATCACATGACAACGTTCAAACCTTGAACGGACCATTAAGACAGCTAGCACCCAAAGCACGTGACTGTGATAACAATGAACATAAAAGAAATAAACGTGAAGTACATTTGGAAATTTTACCTTCGAATCAAAAGTAAGTATATACAATATATATATACACCTAAATTCACAAAAGTCCAAGGGTAATAATGGGAAGGTGAGATTCAATTGCTGTATATATATATATATTCTTTACCACACCAAACTTTTCCCATCAAAAGAAGGCACTGACTCCGTGAATCTTAGTTCAAAACGTTTAATTCCAAGTTCAGTAGCTGCTCAGACGCGTTTCGGCGGCTTGCTCCCGCCTTGCTCACTATATATATATTTTTTTTTTATGGGCTGCCGTCCTGCCGTCCTGCCGCTGAGCCGAACCACCCCATGGTCAGGGGGCCACAGAGCACAAGATCTGCGGTGCTTTTTAAGTGGGGTAAGAGACTGGATTGAGGACACCCTCCCCTTCCGTGACTCATGGTGAGCTTTGAATTAGCATTGAATTTCGAGCGCATCCATTGGAAGAAACATATACGTCTACAGCTCCCATAAAGCTACGCACATCACATACAGAGCGTCCAATCATGGCGTGCGATGGCGCCTAAAAGGAAACTGCAGACGTACCTTTTCTCTTGGACTGAATTACCCTTGGGAAAGAGAATCCCTCGAAACGCTTCGGGTGCAGTCATGCTTTTAATTGCTGGTGAGCGAGACTGTCCATACCATTAATAAAGACTTTCCACAGGGAGAAGATGTCTTGTATCAGGGTGCAGCTCAATGTTGGACCTTCCCCACCGAGCAATATATATATAATGTCGCGCAATGGAGACCCTTCTTGAAGTGCTCCGAGGTGCAGCGGCAATGACCTGGACCGCCTTTAATCCCCAAGAAGCAGCGGAATCTGTTGTCAAGATGGTGTTAACGCGGGGTTTCTGGTCTCTATTTACCTTACCAGATCCCAAATCATGTCGACTGAATCGTTGGTACCTGTCATTGAGTAAAAGATAATCTACTACTAGGTTAGTCAATTAAGAACTTACACCACTCTAAAGAATCACTTACCATTGGGAAAGGTTAAAAGGTTTTAATTCAAAGCCAAAAGTATCTGGAGATACAAACATCTCAGAATAAGATTCAAAAGGTATACAGGTATTAGTACAAAAAGATACTCTCTGAATATCCTTAAACGACAAAAGGAAATTATCAAAACTACTTCAAAGAGCATCAATGTTGCAAGAATCGCTGTGAGTTGCAACCTGAGAGTCATTTACAGAAAGGAAAAAATACAAGTTTAGTCTGTCCCTACACTAGACTAAGTGACATCCCTACTTAACAAGATCTTTACCTAAAAAGGTGTCAGCCGTGGTGACTTCCTAAGAAGATCACGCACTTCTCTTAGTCTCTTCTGTAAATCGGTCTCTTGTGATCAGCCTAACTGCCTACCCAACCGCTTTCTTAGGCTCCCAAAATCATCTGCTCTGCCTCTCCCCCAGGTCGCTTTCCCTAATACAAAATCACATTTCCGATAGGAACGCCCCTCGGGACGCCCCTCACGTGGTACCGATTTCAGCGGCAAAACTCCATGATGATACTCTTCGGGACCCTCGTTAAAGTTGACCTTGGTTCCCAGGCTTCTTCTCCAGTTCGCTGGTACCCCCTGAAATTCCTGAAACCTCCTCCAGGCCTGCGCCAGGCGTCGCTGAACAAAGCTCCATTCATTACAACTGATTAGGACCCCTCGCACCTGCATTCAGACCATCCTACAGTGGGCCTCAAATTCCAGACTCCACCATATCTATAGGCCATAAAACACGTGTAAAACTCTGTACTTGGAGCCTCTCGACCTCTTCTCTAACGAGCACATTGCAGATCAAAGAAACAACATTATCTGTTCAGGCCTACTTGATTTACATGAAGCGGGTCCCTGCACTCTGAAAACATTTAACTCGGTTTAAACAGTATTCTTTAACTAGCACACATTTCTATAATGCAACACATCTATAAAACATATACTTCAATACTATGCCTAATAATACATTTGCACTCTAATGACTTTAAAATCCACGTCACTAAAAGTGAAGCAGCATCTTTCGTTTCCTGTGAAATGCCATGTGGCCTACACATTTTCATGGTTTGCAGAATTACATTTCGTTTTCACTTATTCATTTAACGTGTGACTCCAACATCATTTTAACATTTCTACAACCTCTACATTAATTTTCCACTCTTATATATGTATCTATTCTAATTAAACAAACAGTCATATATTTTCTCTTATATAAGTTGACACTCTTGTGCAATACAATTTAAACTAACACTACGTGCTTGTAAATATGGTGTACTTATACATTTTCAGATTTGTGCTCTCTCAGTCCCCCCTTTGATGACTTTCAGGAGTCATCACCATCAAAACACCATCTCTAAAATGTAGGACCCTTCAAAGTGAAGTCATGGCAGTACCACTTCTTTTCATTGTCTCCAATGCCTTCAGACTCTTATATTGTGTATCTTGCATCGCCGTTAATCTTTCCTCCTGTTCTCTCATAGATCTCTGCAACCTGTTTGCTCTATACCATTGATACAATCGCACCAATCCCCACAAAGTGATTACACAAATCACAATTATGATGATGGGTTTCAATATGTACCAAACGATACCCTTTCCTAGGTTGGCAAACCAACCTCCAACTTTACCCATTCCATGACCTACCTTTTCCCACACATTTATTTTTGTCAGATCCTCAATTTCGTGGTGAATTGCAGTAATGTTTCGTATGTACTTCTCTAGAGGTTTTGAATTGTCTGGAATGTAAGTGCAACATTCCTGGACCTTCAAAGCCTTACAGACTCCGCCCTCCTTGGCTAACAGAACATCTAAAGCAAGTCGGTTCTGAAGAACCATTGCTCTTATCGATTGCATCTCTCCCTCCACCAGCATTAAGGATCTAGCAGTACTGGCAGATAACCTATCTACGACTGTAGCCAATCTTCTAATTTTGATGTCATTCAGTATCAATCCCAAGATAGGGAATGCAGCACCAAATACATCCCCAATTACCTCTTCAGCACCTAACCCTCTCTTCCCTCTTGTTGGTATTCCTCTCTTTGTCGTTTCTAAATTCTCAACATGATATATTTTTGGGGAAGACAATTGCTAGATAGCATGATCCGTACCAATTATCTGGTAGCTTCACATATGCATTTCTTCCACATACAAAATATACATTTGGAATTGCTTGCATCTCTTTCAAAAAATCTTTGGAGTAGTACTCCAATTGGAAAGCATGTTCACAACTGACTTGACCTACATACAGATTCTCATAATAGGAGTAACTCCTGTGAATGCACAGTTTCCCCCGTTTCTCCTTGTCTAAAGCAATTGGACCAAAGCTACCCTTTCTTTGCTGTATCCTTTCTTCCTTGGTCCAATCTGTTTCCCATTGTCCTGAAGCCTTTAGAATCTTCAGCCTCCTGTATCTAGTATCCACCTGCCCTATAAACTTTTTCTCAATTTCTGACACTTGACAAGTCAGATTATTTCTTCGGGCATGTGAAGTATCTAACGTTTTCCATGGAATGAACCATTTCTGTAATCTGTCTTCGCTCTTGTAATAGTCCCACTTGTTCAGATGCTTGTAATTTGGGACCTCTGGCAATGTCGAGTCGAAATTCGAGAAATAATACTCGAACCCCTCTCGTCCATAGAATATGCTTAACAACAAACTACATGTGATTCCATATGTCAATGGAAGATGATGGTATCTGATACCCTCATCCACAGAAGCTGGTAATTGCATACAAACGTAGCAATTCTTCGCCTCCATGACATCAATGTATTCGTAAAGCAACTTGAATGAAATGAAATGAAATGAAATGAATGAAATGAAATGAAATGAAATGAAAAAGGGACTTCTAAAGCGCGCTGTGGCCAAGCGGCTTCCTGGCGCTGGGGATCACCTCGATGTCTAACCAGAGTGCACGAGAGAGAAGGGTTTATTCAGGAAAGGCCTGGAGAAAGAAGAAAGTTTTAAGGGCTTTGCGAAAATGGGAGAAGATAGGAATAGAGCGGATAGAGAGAGGGAGAGAGTTCCAAATCTGAGGAGCCCGCACAGAGAAGCGTGTGCCACCTGTGCGGGATTTACGGAAGCGGGGGACGTGAAGAAGAGAAAGGGATGAGGACCGAAGAGTGCGGGTGGGAACGTGAGAAGAAATCAGAGAGTTAATGAAGTGAGGGGCAGACCGGGCATGAGCCCGAAAGGCCAAGCAGGCGAGTTTGAAGTGGGACCTGAAATGAACGGGGAGCCAGTGGAGGGTTTTAAGGGCAGGGGTGATGTGGGAAAACTTAGGAAGACGAAGGACCAAACGGGCCGCCTGGCTCTGGATGGCCTGGAGACGGCGAGTCTCATAGGCTGGGATGCCGACATACAGGCCATTGCCATAATCCAGGCGGGAAGTGATGAGGGCAGTGATGATGAGTTTGAGGGCATCAGCAGAAAAAAACCGGGAGATTTTGCGAATGAGGCGGAGGGAAAGAAAACAAGAGGATACAACAGAACTGATGTGTGCGTGCATGGAAAGATCATTGCTGATCTTGATGCCCAAGGTCCGGACAGCGGAAACAGGAGAAGGAGGGGAGCCAAAGGAAAGGGGCCAGTGGGCTGAAGACCAGGGATTAGAAGAACCACCCGTGAGAACAAGCTCAGTCTTGTCAGGGTTGAGCTTCAGATGGTTGAAGCTCATCCACTGAGAAATAAAGATAAGGGTAGAGCTGAGCTTGGAAAGGGAGTGAGGGGGGGAAGAGAGGTCAAAGACGAGCTGGAGGTCGTCCGCGTAATTGTACACCGAGACCCCCAGCTCAAGAAGCGAGGAAATGAGAGGGCGGATATAGAGATTAAAAAGAAGAGGAGACAGAGAAGAACCTTGAGGAACACCACAAGTGACGGGAAGGGAAGGCGCCGAAAAGTGAGAAAGATGAACAGCCTGTGACCGTCCCTGAAGGAAAGAGGAGATCCAGGAGAGGGCAGAGCCCTGTATGCCCGCTGCGCTGACACGGTCAAGAAGGATGGCATGATCGACCGTGTCAAACGCAGCGGACAGATCCAGCAGGACTAAAGCCTGGGGAAGATTACTGTCGGCCTTGCCCTTCAATTCATCCAGGACCGCCAAGACCACGGCCTCGGTTGAGTGGCCGGGTCGAAAGCCAGCCTGGTGAGAGGCCAGGATGTTATTCTCCTCTATGTAGGAGGAGAGACAAGAAGTCACATGGCTCTCAAGTATCTTCCCTAGGTAGGGAAGGAGAGAGATCGGCCTGAAGTTCGATGGAAGGGAAGGGTCCAGGCCGGCTTTCTTCAGGATAGGAAACACGATGGCCGACTTAAAAGAAGAAGGGACAGAACCCAAAGCCAGACAGGAGTTGAGAAAGGTAAGAGGGGGGGTGGGGCAGCTAGTGTAGAGTGTTCTGAGAATGCGGGCAGGAGCACAGTCCGCCGGCGAGCCAGACTTGACCTTAACCAGAAGGTCAAGAAAGAGCTCTGGTGTGATAGGCTTAAAGTGGTCCAAGACAGAAGGGGAGGGAAGGAAGTGATCCGGCACGTCGGGATAGGGCACGACGGGAATGTTGGCCTTAATGTTGATGATTTTATTGATGAAAAAGTCATTCAAGGAATGACAAAGAGATTGAGAGGGGGCAGGAGAGAGACCAGCACGGTCAGAAGTGGCAAGGCTGCGGACCAGTGTGAAAATCTCGCGAGATTTATTTGCCGAGAGGGCGACGCGGTCCGAAAAATACTTCGACTTGGCGGCTAGGATGGCTGACTTATATTTAAGAAGAAGAGCCTTATAGTTCAAGCGAAGAGTGGGACAGTAGTCACGACGCCAGCGGCGTTCAGACTGCCTGAGCTCTAGTTTCAGGGATCTGAGGTCGCTGGAGAACCACTTATGGGCGTCGTGAAGGCGGGCCGCTCTGATCTTTTTGAGAGGGGCGGCCTGGTCGCAAGCCGAGGAAAGCCAGGTGCGGATAGCAGCCGCCTGATTTTCCACCGAAAGGTCGGTCAGGGTAGGGGCCGATAGAGACAGGGAACAAGAAAGATCATTAAGATCAACCTTATTCCAGCTCCGAGCCCAGATGTTTTTGGGCAGAGGAGCTTTCTCAGGTTGAACCAAGGGGATGGAAAAAGAGATCAAAGAGTGATCAGACCAAACACAAGGGCGAATCGAGGAGACTGTGGGGTTGCAACGTAAAGACCAGATCTGGTCGAGGATATGCCCATGGGTGTGGGTAGGAGTCGAGACGTGGGATGAAAAATTGAGGCAGCGAAGAGTGACAGAGAAATCCTTGGAGACGGAATCCTCCCGCGGGTCACCCGGCCAAAAATTAAAATCTCCAAGCAGAATTAATGAGGAATTATTTACAGCCAGGGTGGCCAGGAGATCCTGGAGAGAAGATACGAAGGAGGGCATGTTGTGAGGAGGGCGATAGAGGAGGATCACCGTAAGAGGTACCGGAAGATTAAGGGAGCGGGCCACCAGGAACTCAACACCAGCGATATCGGGGTGTGAAAGAAGTTGGAACTGCAGGGTGCGGCGAGCTATCATCGCCACGCCGCCCCCAGCTCTGCCATCAGGGCGGTCAGCGCGGAGGGCATAGTGAGAGGCGGGGAGAATAGCAAGAAGGTCTGGGAGTGAGTGAGAGGAAAACCAAGTTTCAGTGAGAAAAAGAAAATCCGGAGGGTCAGTGTCCAACAGATTGAAAAGAGCGACTTGGTTTTTAACAGCAGAGCGCGTGTTAAGAAGAATAGCAGATGCAGCGGGGGAACCGGGGAAAGCTCGAGCAGGGGAGGGCATAGGAGGTGACACGGTGGAGATTAAAGAAGGGGATAAGGACGGAGACGACCCAGAAGGAGGGGAGACGTAGATGTCGTGGGAAGATAAGTGTAAGGCTACAGAAGGAGGAAGAGAGATAGCAGCAGAGATAGAGGAGAGTTGTGACGAAGAATATACCAGAGGACGGGCAGGGTCTGTGGCCCCTGGTCCCGGCCCGTCGCGGACGGGCGCAGACGGGCTTGCCTTAGGCGCGCCTTCGGCGCGCAAACGGCGCGCCCGCTGCGCCCGTCCGCTGCGCGAACGGTAAAAGCACATGATTTATAGTGCTGCCGAAGGGCGTGGCCAATGAGTGGGCGTGTCCGGGAGAGCGTCCGCTGGAGGCGGCAGGAAATTGATTGCGGGGCCGCAGCAGCGTCCAAATCGGCCGCGCGGGACAAGGGGTCGAGGGCAGGGCCCCTGAGACGAGGTAAGGGGAAAAGTGCTTTTAAAAGCGCAATAGCGCGAGTAAGTGAGGGTGGTGAGATTAAAATCAAGTCAGAGGCAAGCTAAGTGCTCCCGCGGTAGGCAGGGAGGGATCCAATGAGCTGCGAGCTTGTAGTCAGCTCCTAAGTACCCGGAAAAGAGGGCGTGGCCAATGAGTGGGCGTGTCCGGGAGAGCGTCCGCTGGAGGCGGCAGGAAATTGATTGCGGGGCCGCAGCAGCGTCCAAATCGGCCGCGCGGGACAAGGGGTCGAGGGCAGGGCCCCTGAGACGAGGTAAGGGGAAAAGTGCTTTTAAAAGCACAATAGCGCGAGTAAGTGAGGGTGGTGGGATTAAAATCAAGTCAGAGGCAAGCTAAGTGCTCCCGCGGTAGGCAGGGAGGGATCCAATGAGCTGCGAGCTTGTAGTCAGCTCCTAAGTACCCGGAAAAGAGGGCGTGGCCAATGAGTGGGCGTGTCCGGGAGAGCGTCCGCTGGAGGCGGCAGGAAATTGATTGCGGGGCCGCAGCAGCGTCCAAATCGGCAGCGCGGGACAAGGGGTCGAGGGCAGGGCCCCTGAGACGAGGTAAGGGGAAAAGTGCTTTTAAAAGCGCAATAGCGCGAGTAAGTGAGGGTGGTGAGATTAAAATCAAGTCAGAGGCAAGCTAAGTGCTCCCGCGGTAGGCAGGGAGGGATCCAATGAGCTGCGAGCTTGTAGTCAGCTCCTAAGTACCCGGAAAAGAGGGCGTGGCCAATGAGTGGGCGTGTCCGGGAGAGCGTCCGCTGGAGGCGGCAGGAAATTGATTGCGGGGCCGCAGCAGCGTCCAAATCGGCCGCGCGGGACAAGGGGTCGAGGGCAGGGCCCCTGAGACGAGGTAAGGGGAAAAGTGCTTTTAAAAGCGCAATAGCGCGAGTAAGTGAGGGTGGTGGGATTAAAATCAAGTCAGAGGCAAGCTAAGTGCTCCCGCGGTAGGCAGGGAGGGATCCAATGAGCTGCGAGCTTGTAGTCAGCTCCTAAGTACCCGGAAAAGAGGGCGTGGCCAATGAGTGGGCGTGTCCGGGAGAGCGTCCGCTGGAGGCGGCAGGAAATTGATTGCGGGGCCGCAGCAGCGTACAAATCGGCCGCGCGGGACAAGGGGTCGAGGGCAGGGCCCCTGAGATGAGGTAAGGGGAAAAGTGCTTTTAAAAGCGCAATAGCGCGAGTAAGTGAGGGTGGTGGGATTAAAATCAAGTCAGAGGCAAGCTAAGTGCTCCCGCGGTAGGCAGGGAGGGATCCAATGAGCTGCGAGCTTGTAGTCAGCTCCTAAGTACCCGGAAAAGAGGGCGTGGCCAATGAGTGGGCGTGTCCGGGAGAGCGTCCGCTGGAGGCGGCAGGAAATTGATTGCGGGGCCGCAGCAGCGTCCAAATCGGCCGCGCGGGACAAGGGGTCGAGGGCAGGGCCCCTGAGACGAGGTAAGGGGAAAAGTGCTTTTAAAAGCGCAATAGCGCGAGTAAGTGAGGGTGGTGGGATTAAAATCAAGTCAGAGGCAAGCTAAGTGCTCCCGCGGTAGGCAGGGAGGGATCCAATGACTTGGCATAAGCATTTGACCTAAAGTTCCCCTTTGATTCGTCAACATGTAATCTTTTGATCTCAGCATCTAACAAAGCCTTTTCTTTCTCAGTGTTTTCTCCTTTTACCTCAGCAACAGTGATAGGCTTTTGTGTTGATGCTTTCTTAGTTTCTAATCTCGTCTTTGTTTCATTTTCATGTCCCACTATATATGATACAGTAACTACTAAAACTATAAGAGAAATCACTACCCCTAAAAGTCTGCCAACTATACATTTTGCCCTGCGGTTCGGGTTGCCGGCCTCCATGTTTTCAAACAGTGTAGTTTTGGGTGTTCTTCTAGCACCAGTTTCTCCTTCTCTCCGAACAAAGTCTCTCTTTCGAACAGCGTTTCTCTTTTGAACACCTGGAAGCTGACAGTTTACTCCGCAAACAACATTAGAGTCCTGTAGAAATAGACAACCCTAGCCCTTCTCCGTCCGCTAAAAGGAAGTCCCTACCATTTTCTTCTTCCACTCGGCGCTAGGTTTTCTTGCAGCAATATTTACAAAGTTCTTTTCAAAGTCTTTTATCAATCTGAAACTATAAGTGTTCCAAGAAGTGACACCACGTCCTCATAAATGTCCATACGAAGAAGGATTCCCTCAAGTATTGGGCAGTTCGTACAACAACATGGAAATTCGACTGTCTCTAGGATTATTCTTCTTATTTCACTCAGGACAAGAGGACAAACGAAATTAAGAGTTAATGTTTTTTCAATCTCCACTCCTGGTACTATCAACTCTACATCCACCGTTGCAAAGGGGTCCGTTCTGACCAAGATCACTTTCTTCACCTTCCCAGTTCTGCGCCCCTTTGAAGACATCCGCAACAAGGTATTAATCCAAGACAATGAGTGTTCCAAGAACTTCCACTACTCGTTCAAGCATTTCCAAACGAAGAAGAGTTCCCTACAATATTGGATATTGTGAACAACAAACCGGAAAATCAACTGTCTCTAAAATCAGTTTTCTGATTCCGCTCAGGAGAGGAGGATAGACGATGTTGAGTGTCAGCAATCTTTCGGCCTCCACTCCTGGTAGCAGGAACCTTAATTGCACTGTGATAATTGGTTCAATTCTGATCAGGCTCACTTCCCTGACCCTCCCGGTTCTGTGACCCACGGACATCTGCAACGAGGTAGGTCCAATCAGGAGTAGAGTACCTTCTGCTAGGCACTCGCACCCTCCTTGATCTTCTGGGACCCTCCTGGGCTTGATCCTGGGTATCTTCTTCCGGATCCGAGTCTTCAGATATAGGAGCAAGCGTTTCTTCCCGAGCTGACCTTAAGCTTAGCCTCCTCCTTCTTTCCGGCCAGGTGGCTGCTCCACGCTTTGTTCTCCTATTTCTCGTCCTCACACTCGGTTCTTGATCACTCTGGTACTGATCTGTGTCTGAGTCGTATTCACTGCAGCTCTCTCCTTCAGTTGCGTCTTCGGTCTCACTGCCGTCCTGCCTTCCTTCCTCTTCAGGATCAGATGCGTTCCCAACTCCTTCCGACACCCCCACAGCTGATCTGGTCCCCTCTTGGGATTCTTCTTCCACGACTGGACTTTCGTCTGGGAGAGGAGCTGTTTCTTCTAGAGGTGCTGGAACTCTTCGAGTATGGGATGCATGGATCCAATTTGGCAGCCCTCCGCACTTCACCGCGGTATTCGTGATCAGGATTACCTGAAAGGGCCCACGCCAACGTACATCTAGGCAGTTCTTCCGGACGTGCTTCTTGACCAGCACCCAGTCCCCTGGGCACAGATCATGACACAGGTTCCTTGATGATGGAACTTCAGCCGCCTGCACCTGAAGGGACACAGAATGGATGGCGTCAGACAGTCCCTTACAGTAATCCAAGATCAGATCATCTGTAATGTTCAATAAGGCAGCAGTTGGAACAGTGGGAAGTCTCATGGCCCTCCCCATCAGAACCTCGTGTGGAGAGAGACCTGTCCTCCTGTCAGGTGTGCTACGCATGCTCATGAGTACTAAAGGAAGAGCATCTGGCCAACTCAAAGATGTGGATGAACAGACTTTAGCTAGTCGACTCTTCAGGGTGCCATTTACTTGTTCCACGATCCCTGAGGCTTCTGGTCGATAACTACAATGCAGTTTTTGATCGATCTTTAATGCAGAGCACAACATCTTCACAATTTCGCTGTTAAAATGTGTTCCTCTGTCCGATTCCAGAGAGGCAGGCACCCCGAAGCGTGGTATCAACTCCCTGAGCAATAGTTTGGCTACTGTGAGTGTATCGCACCTGCGTGTAGGGTATGCTTCAACCCATCTGGAAAATATGCATACAACCACCAAAACATATCTAAGGCGGTTGATTTTTGGCATTTCAATAAAGTCTAATTGCATTCTATTGAAAGGCCCCCCAGACCTCCCAATGTGACTCAGTGTAACTGGTGTTCTTTTCCCTATGTTTAACTGTTGGCAGGTAACACATCGCTTGCATACTGATTCTGCTGCTATCCTAAATTTAGGGCAATACCAAGTCTGTCTAAACACTCTCAGCATAGCATCTCTTCCTAGGTGTACTGGACCATGTATTTGTCTGGCCATTGGATTCGCTAGTTCCTCAGGTAACACAGCCCTCCCATCTGCTGAAATCCAAAAATCCATTTCGCTTCTCACGCAACCTGCTATCTCCCATGCCTTTTTCTCTGTTTCAGGTGCGTTCTCCTGCATTACTCTTAAATCCTCCCAAGTGTCTACTGTTTCCAACATCATGCTCAATTCTGTCTTCTCTTCCGCCCCATCTATTTCTACTTTTGTGAAGGAATAGTCCTGCTCCGCACAATAGCGGGCGACTTCATCAGCATATCGGTTACCTTGTGACACAAAATCTGTATTCTTAGTGTGAGCTACACACTTTACAATAGCAATGGCGGCTGGACCTTGCAATGTTTCCAACAACAGCCGCACAAATTCTCCATTTCGAATGGGCGAACCAGAAGAGGTCATGTAACCTCTCTGAGACCACAACTGCCCGAAATCATGAACCACACCGAAACCATATTGACTGTCAGTGTATATGGTGACTCTCCTTCCGCTACCTGCTATACAGGCACGAGTTAATGCAATGATTTCTGCTACCTGTGCGGAATGTACTCCTTCCAGGCAAGCGGCTTCCACAACTCCAGTAATGGTGCAAACAGCATAGGCTGCTCTCAACCGACCAGTATCGTCTCTTAAACATGAGCCATCGACAAAGTAAATCTCATCAGGGTCAGACAACGGCTCATCCACAATATCTGGTCTGGGCTTCGTGCATAGTTCAGTCACATCAAGGCAATCGTGGTCTTCACATACTTCGCCTTCTATTACAGTAGGTAGTGGCATCAATGTAGCAGGATTCAAAACAGAGCACCTTTTGAGGGTCACGTTCTCCGCAGCAAGGATAACTTGCTCGTAGCGCGTGAGCCTGCTATTAGTCAGATGCTGCGTCTTCGTCCTGGTCATTAGCAATTCTACAGAATGTGGTACATACACCACTAACTGGTGTCCCATAACAATACTCTCACACCTCTCAATGCTGACACCCGTTGCAGCAACGGATTTGAGACATCCGGGCAACGCTGCGGCTACCGGATCTAATGTAGCCGAAAAGTAGGCAACTGGTCTACGGGCATTTCCATGGGTCTGTGCCAAGACTGACGAAGCACATCCCTCTCTCTCACAACAGTAAAGCGAAAAAGATTTCTCGTAATCGGGCATCCCCAGAGCCGGAGCACGACACAAGTCGTCTCTCAACTGCAGGAATGCCACTAGGCATTCATCGTCCCATGGTACCGGATCACTCACCTCCTTGTGCGTCAGTTTCTGTAAGGGCTTTGCTTTCAGTGAAAAGTTAACTATCCACTGTCGACAATAACCAACCATTCCTAGGAACATCCTAACTTCTCTCTGTGTCGTAGGCGCATTCATCTTCATTATCGCCTCAATCCTATCTGGAGACACCTTACGCTTTCCCTTTTCTAACCGGTGCCCCAAATACTGTACTTCTGTCAAACAGTACTGTAACTTGCTCGGAGATACCTTATGTCCATTTTCAGCTAAATGGTTCAACAAGGCAATGGAATCTGTTTTACAAGCTTCCTCGGTCTCTGACGCAACAAGTAGGTCATCTATGTACTGAACCAGAACCGAATTCTGCGGCAGTACTAGATTTTTGAGATTCTTCTTCAACAACTGGTTGAAGATTGATGGGCTGTCTGTGAATCCTTGTGGGATTCGACACCATGTTAAGACGCGACTTTCCATTTTAAAAGCGAAAAGGTACCTGCTTTCTTCATCCAATGGGATTGAAAAGAAAGCCTGGCAAAGATCTATCACTGTGAACCATTCTGCTTGGCATGGTATCTGAAACAGTATCACTGATGGATTCGGTACCACTGGACAACATGAAACAACTATATTGTTAATTTTTCGAAGGTCCTGAACTATTCTGAATTTCCCACTAGGTTTCTGCAAACCCATAATCGGGGAGTTACAAGGACTTCCCACGATTTCTTGTAGTATTCCCTGTTGAATCATTGACTCGATCACAGGTTTTATTCCTGCGATCGTTTCCTGGGACAATTTGTATTGAGGCGTTCTTGGATACTCGGCATTTGGCCTTACCATTATTTTCACTGGTTCTACCCCCTTGATCAACCCTATTTCCCCGCCTGTGAAATCCCATACCTCTGACGCCACAGCATCTCGTAGGTCCTGGGGAAGATCTTCTACAGTCAGAGTAGGATATAGTTCTATGCAAGATTTTGAATTGGCTACCTTGAAGGTAGCATCATCGTCTGTAGTCTGTACCTCCACTCCTTGCGGGGTGCAGTATATTGTGCAATTCAATTTGCACAACAAATCCCTTCCTAACAGACATACAGGACTCGAATCACATACTACAAACTGATGTTCATTCATATGGTTTCCTATTTTCACGGATACTGGTTCGGTCAAGGGACTAGTCATCCTTTTGTTTGCAACTCCTACCACTTGAATTGTTTCCCCTGACATCGGTAAATCTGGAACCACCACTGATCTCAAAGTTGATCGAGTAGCTCCAGTATCCACTAAGAACGTTGTAGGACATCCTGCCACTCCAGCCTCAACAAATGGCCCCCTTTGATCCACCTCTAGGACTGCCCCGAGGGTACAGTCCTCTTCCCTACTCACACGCTGTCCTGTCAATGGATCAATATAATAACACTTTTCTTCCTCAATAAAAAGAGGCATCTGTTTAAAGACCTTTCCCCCTGTCGCGATTTTCGGTGGCTGTGGAAACTGAGCTCTTGGAGCCGAAGTCCCCCCTTTGACCACCTTGCTTCCTGGGACTGTCGCCTTTTGAGCTGGAACCTCTTGAACTTGCTCTTCTAATTCTAGCTCTCCATTTTCAGGGTTAAAGGGACACTCGCGTCTCCAATGTCCCACCTGGTGACACTGGTGGCACTTTGTCGTCTTCTTTAAAGTGGCAAAGTCTACTCTAGGTCTCTGCCCTTCTTCATTATCCTTGTTCTGACCATTCGACTTTCGTCCCATCCCCTGTTTCTGTTGTCCGCCCTTTCCGGCTGACTGCATTTGCACCACCATCAGCTTCTCCTTTAGATTTTTCTTTTTAGAATCTATTTCGTCACTGCAGTATCTTGCATATCGCAGGATCTCATCTAGTGGTTTGTTTTGCCAACAGATTAAATGTTGTTGAATCAGCAAACAAATATCTGGTCTCAGCCCCAAAACGAACTTTGACACAAACTGTCCTATGTCTTTGGGATCCATTACATCGAGTCCACTATATTGTTTGAATATTTTCAGTAATCTTTCATAAAATTCATGAACTGTCTCTTTGGGTTCCTGTCTTGTTCTGTCTATTTTTACCCAATCTATATCTTGTGGAGGCACTTTATCCTTTAGCCAGGCTATTACTCTTTCATATTTCTCCATGACACTGTCCGAAGGTCCATTAGTTCTAGCGTTCCTCTCAGGTTCTACATTTGGCCACTGGACACTAATCTTGCAAGTTACCCACAAATCCCCTGGAACCACAATGTCAAACAAAGTGTTCAAATCAATCCACAATACTTTGGAGATCTTTACAAACCTCTCTACCTGCTTATACCACTCAACTGGATTCTCCCTTAACTTAGGAAATGAGTTGGTAAATGCAGCTAAATCTCCTCTACTCCAGGGCACATGTACATAATTTCCGTTCGATATTTCTCGCAAAGGGAACGCCTCCATCTGCATTACCCTTCCCTCTGGAGACATCACACTTGTACTCCGTCTAACTGTACCCCTTTTGGACCATCTCTCCTCCCATTTGTCCAGATCTCTCCACACCCTTATTCCCGATATCAACTCTCTTATGTGTGTTTTTAATCCTGTAGTTCTCTTCTCGTCTAGGTCTTGGTCTGAGTACGGCAACCTATGGTTACTCTGTAATGTCTTTGTTCTGGACAAATCTACCATGTACCTGTCTGCCAGGTTAGACAGTTTCTCATGAATTGCTCTGGCCTTTCTAGTAATATCCTTTGCTATAAATAGCAATTCATCTTGTTCGTACAACTCAATCCTTTCCAAAGGCACCGTCCCTTCTATAATCTCGTCTAGATCGGATTTTAGGCTGGAGACATCAAGCCTTTTAACCTTTATAGCTGCTTTCAGTACTTCGGCTCTCGGTGCTCCTTCAGCCTCTCTCTCATCCCAGCTCCTAGTTCTACGTCTAGGCTCTGGTGTGTTATGTGGAGTCCTCCCATGCTCCCATCTCTCTAGGTCCCATGCCTTTCCATCTTCTCGGGGTGTATAGTGAAACACTCCTTCGCGCCTCATAGCCCCACATTCCCCATCCTGTCTAGGTTCTCGGGATGCATGGTAAGGCATTCCGTTACTCCCTCTTTCTTCTCCCTGCATCTGTGACCTCTGATCACTTGATGTATGACGTGATCTTTCACTGTTCCCTCTTTGCCAGTGTTGTACATCTTCCCCAGGTGCGTGATGAGTGCACCTAAACCTATCTCTGTACTCTCGTGTTCTTTGGTCTCCCTCGTTTTGCATGAGGCGAGACATCTCCTCACACTCCATACTCCTACCATTCTGCTCCTGCTGTTCCCTCCCATTCGCAGGACGTGTAACTCCTCTATTCTCCTGACTTTGACCCTCTCGCCCCTGACTGCTCTCGCTAGCCCCGCAATGAGATACAGTCCCGTTACCTCGGTTTTCCCACTCGGGTTCTGTTCTTGACCTATTACTCGGAGTTACCGTGGACCCATCCCATTCTCTCAAATCTGCTCTTAATTCTGTATAACATTTCGGCCATGGTCCCCTCAGGTCCATCGATCCTCTCTGACCTCCCTGTCCTGTGTTGGGACCCACAGTCGTATCGAATGGGGTGTTCCACGTTACCGATCCTGGCAATTGCTTCCATGCATTTGTCGTGTTATTCCTCCGTTCCATCTCAATCCTTTCTCTATCTAACCGTGCCTGCTCTTCCCCTCTCCCATGATCTGGATTGTAAATCGACACTATAGGTCCTATGGTAACAGGTACTTGAAGAGCATCCGGTAATCCAAAAGACTCAGCCTTTTCGGTGATTGGCGTCTTTTGTACCACAAACCTTCCCACTACACTCTGTATTGTGTTGTTTTGAGGTGTCTCCTCGCCTTTGATAGGTGTCCATTCCGATATAGGGAGTGGTGTAAACCCCTCTATGGCAGTCCCATCTTCCCTTGCTAGTCCTCTATCTTCAATTTCCCCGACTCTCGGAGGTGGTCTGTCTATCAACAATCTGTTTATCACATTGTCCTCCGAATCGCTCTCCTCATCCTCTTCCATGAGGCTCCTCCCACCTACCACCTCCCTCATTGGATACAACTTCTCTATCTCAATAGCCTGTACCCTCCATCTCTTTGCCTCTTCGTCCCATTTAGAATCTCGCACTGCTCTTACCGATCGAGTCAATCTTTGTTGACGCCTGTTCAAATTCCTGTCGTGCGCCGCCCTAATCCATGCATTAAGGGCCTCAAACTGGGTTGGTCTAGGCGGGGGTTTCAATGAGGACATGGTTGCTTTTAACCGATGTAACACTTCTAACTTAAACGTCCCATACTTAGGGAACTGCATTTCTTCATTTCCTTCCGTAAGCTTATTCCAAGCCCCAATCCATAATATTGTATGCAACCCCACATTCGCTGCCATATAATGAGCTGGTGTACCCTCCGGCGGTGCCTCTTCCCCGTAATAATGTTCACTTCTTTTTCTTTTAAAAATCCCTTTCAAACACTTAAAGCACTTCATGATTTCTCTTTTCTCCGCGTTTGTTTACTTCCTGATGACAATCTACCAATCACCGCGCTGTTCTCGCTAACTGGCCTATCCGATCGCGACTTCTCACTGACGTCGCACCAGCCGCCCAATCGCGTCGCGGCTCTTGCCGACGTCACACCAACCGTCCTATCGCGTCGCGGCTCTTCACTCGCCACCCTATCTCAGCGCGGCTCTTTCTGACGTCACTCGTCCCCCTTCGCAGCATTTCCCCTCCTTTTTCAGCTCGTCTCCTCGGTCATGCGTGCATCCCATTCATACTCTGAAAAATTATTACTTCTGTCCAAGCGATCACCTTTCTTGACTGTACGCCCACAGTCTTTCTGTAGTTGTCCCCTTAACTTGACGAAATGTCTTTCCGTTTACTTCCAGACAATCGCCTTCTCTGATAGGTTACTCACACACAGTAACTTCCGACCAGCGCCCGTTACTCATACGCTCACTCTTACACTCCCCCTATCTCGGTCCCACGGCGGTCAATGGTACCTCATGACTTCCGTACTATGGTCGACAACTACTCTGGATGTTCGATACACCCAAAACCACTTAAGCTCTGGCCTGAACTTAAGATTCACCGGTTCACCTGTTTACCAGGTAACCAATTTACCAGGTTGCGCGCGCTCACAACCTTCTCACAATCACGCTACAGGCATTCAACTCTGCAAGACATTAAAATACAAATACAACACAAAACACCGCAATCTGTTCACGCATGACCCTTGTTATACTCACTCTCCTCCGATACTGCTGCTTTTCTCGCCCCGTCTGCACCTTCGGCGCACGATTCTTCCGCTGCTCGTCTCTCGATGTCTAGGGGCCTTGGGGTAAACTAACCTAATCTAGATTACCTTCCTCAAGAAGATAACCATCCTAAACTGCTACCAACTGTTAACGCGGGGTTTCTGGTCTCTATTTACCTTACCAGATCCCAAATCATGTCGACTGAATCGTTGGTACCTGTCATTGAGTAAAAGATAATCTACTACTAGGTTAGTCAATTAAGAACTTACACCACTCTAAAGAATCACTTACCATTGGGAAAGGTTAAAAGGTTTTAATTCAAAGCCAAAAGTATCTGGAGATACAAACATCTCAGAATGAGATTCAAAAGGTATACAGGTATTAGTACAAAAAGATACTCTCTGAATATCCTTAAACGACAAAAGGAAATTATCAAAACTACTTCAAAGAGCATCAATGTTGCAAGAATCGCTGTGAGTTGCAACCTGAGAGTCATTTACAGAAAGGAAAAAATACAAGTTTAGTCTGTCCCTACACTAGACTAAGTGACATCCCTACTTAACAAGATCTTTACCTAAAAAGGTGTCAGCCGTGGTGACTTCCTAAGAAGATCACGCACTTCTCTTAGTCTCTTCTGTAAATCGGTCTCTTGTGATCAGCCTAACTGCCTACCCAACCGCTTTCTTAGGCTCCCAAAATCATCTGCTCTGCCTCTCCCCCAGGTCGCTTTCCCTAATACAAAATCACATTTCCGATAGGAACGCCCCTCGGGACGCCCCTCACGTGGTACCGATTTCAGCGGCAAAACTCCATGATGATACTCTTCGGGACCCTCGTTAAAGTTGACCTTGGTTCCCAGGCTTCTTCTCCAGTTCGCTGGTACCCCCTGAAATTCCTGAAACCTCCTCCAGGCCTGCGCCAGGCGTCGCTGAACAAAGCTCCATTCATTACAACTGATTAGGACCCCTCGCACCTGCATTCAGACCATCCTACAGTGGGCCTCAAATTCCAGACTCCACCATATCTATAGGCCATAAAACACGTGTAAAACTCGGTACTTGGAGCCTCTTGACCTCTTCTCTAACGAGCACATTGCAGATCAAAGAAACGACATTATCTGTTCAGGCCTACTTGATTTACATGAAGCGGGTCCCTGCACTCTGAAAACATTTAACTCGGTTTAAACAGTATTCTTTAACTAGCACACATTTCTATAATGCAACACATCTATAAAACATATACTTCAATACTATGCCTAATAATACATTTGCACTCTAATGACTTTAAAATCCACGTCACTAAAAGTGTAGCAGCATCTTTCGTTTCCTGTGAAATGCCATGTGGCCTACACATTTTCATGGTTTGCAGAATTACATTTCGTTTTCACTTATTCATTTAACGTGTGACTCCAACATCATTTTAACATTTCTACAACCTCTACATTAATTTTCCACTCTTATATATGTATCTATTCTAATTAAACAAACACTCATATATTTTCTCTTATATAAGTTGACACTCTTGTGCAATACAATTTAAACTAACACTACGTGCTTGTAAATATGGTGTACTTATACATTTTCAGATTTGTGCTCTCTCAATGGCAATCCATTACATATGGACAGACGCGGCCACTAGAACCGACGTCTCCAGACGTGCTGTGGATGGGGACCAAGCGGCTGGAAGAGAGGACTTTAAACACCGCTTATGGTCCAGCACAAGTGCAGGGGTTCAACTTGAATCACATCCCTATCAGCCCCTATCTGGAAGGTAATCAAAACGCAGGCTGACAGAAACACTCACTTGCAGATAAGAACAAACTGCATGCTGGATAATGCAGTCTTCCACCATCAAACAGCGTGAGTGTTTCCGATTGTGATGCGACGCAGGTGTGGCCAAGACTACTTTAGGGGGATGGGCCGACCAACACAATGAGAAACTGAACGGACCCCCAGCACCCGAGGCATCTGATGAGGCTAATCGCCGAAACGCGTCATGCCAGAAATCAAATTAAATGGTTTTAAAGTCCCGCCGTGTCCCCACATCTCTTTTACGGAAGTGATAACATTGGAGATATATATATATATATATATATATATATATATATATATATATATATATATATACATATATATATATATATAGTCACTGAAAAAAACATAGATTTTAGGGGTGTTATTGTTAGCTGGAAATTTTTGTCGTACAAAACCATTGAAATTCCTCCGTTATAGTTAGTTGTACAAACTGTAACTCGTGCGCCGGCAATTCCCTGCTGATGACGTCACATATTACATCACTCATGACATGTTCAGTGACATCACTCATGACATCACTGATGACATCTCAAATGACATCACTGATGACATCATCCAGTGAATGTGTGTTTCTGTAAAGTTTAAATATGTTTTATATATGTATATCTCAACATCGATGGAAGAATAAATGGGTATATAACTGTCTAAATGGATGATTTTTTTGGTAAAATTGATTGTATAATGCATTGCTTAAGTGTATCTTAGTGAATACATAGGTTAGTGAGTGATGTTTAAATATGTAAATATCTGTATCAGTCTCTCACTTTGTGTATAAGTGTCTGCATAGGTTCGTGAGTAATTACATGAGTGTCTATATGGGTTATTATTTGGTTTTTCGAGTATGAATATGAGGGTCTGAGTGTCTGTATGGTTTAGTGGGTGGTATTAGTGCATAGATGCATAAATGAGTGAGTCACTGTATGTTTTGAAGGCAGTATGTGTGCAGGACTGTATGGGTGGATGTGTGTGTGTATGGGTGTGTTAGTGAGTGAATGACTATCTCAATAGTGTCTTTATAAGTAACTACATATATTTTAAACAAGTATATATGAGTATTGGTGTATATAAGGGAGTATATGTGAGAGTAAGAGATTTGAAGACTTCCTGTATGAAAAAGTATGTGTTTCTATAATCATTGCTTAAAAGTATGTTAAGTTTCTATAGAAGTACGTGTGGTAGTGTGTGTGAAACTGTATATGCAAGTAAATGGATATTTTATTCTTTATTAGCATGGGTGAGTTTGTGTGTGAGTAACTCTATGGATGAGTGGTGGTGTGTAACAGGATGTATAGGTGTATGAGTACATGTGATGATTGAGTACATGTATGAGTGACTGTATAAGACTGTTGGTGAATGAGTGAATGTGTGTGTAGATGTTAGAATTACTGAATAGGTGTGTTGCAAGTGATATTGGTATGTCCATTGTTTAGAAAATTGTAGTTTCTATTTTTGAATGTGTGTATCAAATGTTATATTAGGGTGATTGGAGGTCTGCCACTCTATCACAAGGATGATGTCATCAGTGATATCATTTGAGATGTCATCAGTAATGTCATGAGTGATGTCACTGACCTTGTCATGAGTGATGTAATATGTGATGTCATCAGCAGTGGATTGCGGGCGCGCGAGTTATAGTTAGTATAACGGAGGAATTTCAATGGTTTTGTACGACTAAAATGCCCAGCTAACTATAACACCCCTAAAACCTATGTTTTTTTCAGTGAATTTTAAAGGTTTTTTAAATGCTAATTCCTAACTATGACATGTGTGAAACCTATGTTTCTTTCAGTGAATTTCAAAGGTTTTTTAAATGCTAATTCCTAACTATAACATGTCTGAAACCTATGGGTTTTTTCTGTTATTTTTAAAGGTTTTGTAAATGACATTTTGTAAATGTATTAATTGTTATATATTTATTTTAATACTGATTTACTACATTTTTTAAACTATTTATTTTTAGATATTTTATTTTTTAAATTACATTGTAATTACATTATACAATACATTACAAAATACACTTTCTCAGAATGAATTTACTTTAGTTTAAATGCTTTGCAAATAGGCAATAGACTTTTAAGTACAGTAGTTGCAGTTGTTGCAATGGGCAACACAATTTCAAACACAATGCAACATTGAACTCAATGGGAATTTCTAGTTAAATGCAATTAGTTACTTTACGGATTACTATTCTAATCACAGGACTGGATCCTAGATTCAGTCCTGGGCCATATCCTGTAAACAGTTGAGTAAAAGCGTTTTGATTACAGTAGTGATTTTTAAGGAATATTATTGTATTTTAAAAGTTGACACTTACAAACCTTTTCACATAGAATCACCAATGTTATCCTATGGGAGGAAATTCACTGAGCAGGTAAGTAGTGTTATCGTTACTTTTTCTTACTCAGTGGTGGATCTTGCATCCAGCACTGGTGCATCTCCTGTAAACAGTTGAAAAAATGAGTTTAAGTCATACAGGAGATTTTTAAGGAATATTTGTAGTTTGTGAAAATAGACAGAAACTTTTCTGGTGAATACCAGACAATGGATTCCTATGGAACGAAATACAAGTTACTGGTAAGTACGGTTAGAATTACTTTTCGGGGTTAGTGCTGGGCTAAAAGATGCAGCACTGGGTTCTCTCTTGATAACAGGTGAGTAAATCGGAATTCGTTGTTCAGATGATTATAGGTGAATATTTTAAAATTCCCAAACTCCACACTTAGAAGAATTTCCAAGTGAAACCCGTCAATGTTAGCCTAAGGAAGGAAATTCAAGTTACTCATAAGTATGGTTACAATTACTTTTCAGGATCAGTACTGTGCTCAAAGATGCAGCATCGAGATCTCTCCTGATAACAGGTGAGTAAATCGGAATTCATAGTTCGGCTGATTTTAGAGGAATATTTTAAAGTTCCAAAACTCCACACTTAGAAGAATTTCCAAGTGAAACCAGCCAATGTTAGCCTATGGAAGGAAGTTCAAGTTACTGGTAAGTACGGTTAGAATTACTTTTCAGGATCAGTACTGGGTTCAAAGATGCAGCACTGAGGTCTCTCCTGATAACAGGTGAGTAAATCGGAATTCGTGGTTCGGCTGATTTTACTTCGGTCCAGTATATATACAGCCACTTTCCTACACCATCCCCTCCTTCACCAATGTGCAAATACGCCCTGTGGCACATTTTAAGTTGGGCAAATAATTCCCCTTCAATCCTGAGGGTCCCCAGAGTCCACCTAGCCCACTAGGTACATCCAGTAGGCGCCACAGAGCTGCGTAGCAGAGAGATGTAAAAAGGGACACGGCCTGTACCACCTCTCTGCAACACAGCGCAGTGGCGCTTCCTGGAATCATCTGGTGGGCTACTTGGCCCCCAGGGTCCCTCAGGATTGAAGGGGAATTTTTTCCCCAACTTAAAACGCGCCACAGGGCGTGTTTGCACACATCATCTCAGGCCCCGTCCCCTCCCTTCACCACTGTGTAAAAGCGCCCTGTGGCCATTCTAAGTTGAGAGATTAAGTCCCTTTCAATCCTAAGGGTCCCTAGGATCAAACTAGCCCACTAGGTATCTCCAATAAGCGCCGCAGAGCTGCGTTGCATGGAGGTGTAAAAAGGGGCGTGGCCTCTGAACACCTGTCTGCAACACAGCTCCCTGGCGCATACTGGAGATACCTGTTGGGCTATTTGGCCCTCAGGGACCGTCAGTATTGAAAGAGAATTAATTAGTGGTGAAGGAAAGGGGCCTATCCTGAGGTGACATGTCTGCAAACACGCCCTGGGGCGCGTTTTAAGTTAGAGAATTAATTCCTCCTCAATCCGGCTCCCCTTTGGACTGTTGCCTGTCATATGTCTTAAAAGACATATTTTCTGCACTACCAACTGCCGCTGTAACTCTCCTTAACGAGTCCTTACTTCAGGACTATGTCCCCATTATGTTTAAAAATGCGATTGTGGTCCCTCTCTTAAAAAAGTCTGGACCCGACCCCCCAGTTCCATGTCCAACTTCATGGAACTGTCTGGTTATTTATATTCTCACCAGGCTGGCTTCCGTCCCGCTAACTCGACAGAATCAGTGTTACTGGCAGTTCTGGATGACCTAAACAAAACGGCGGATGAAGACATTCCACAGGCCCTGGTACTATTAGATCTGTCAGCTGCGTTTGACACGTTCGACCATAGTATTTTGGAAAACCGGATCAGACAGGCTGGCATCCAGGGCCCGGCCTTCCGATGGATCAGTTCCTTTCTTAAAGACCGCACTCAATCGGTGCGTCTGGCCACATTCACAGCCCCAAAGCTAACTACAACATGCGGGGTTCCACAAGGTTCCTCGCTTTCTCCCCATGTGTTCAATCTATACCTCCTCCCCCTGATTCAAGCACTGAAGAAAATGAACGTGACAACTTTCAACTCTTCAGTTAACCTTTACTATTGATAATTCACCTAAGTCAGTGGTTGAATTCTAGACCACCATGGTCTTTATCCGTCAATGAATGGATCAAAACCATCTAAAGCTCAACCCTAATAAGGTAGAATTACTACTTACAGGCAAGAGCAAGATCTTCTGGGGCCCGCAGTACAGGCCTACGGAGCTTGGCTCCCCACCAGTACCATCTACCTCGGTAAAGAGCCTCGGGGTCATTATAGATAGTGACTTATCATTAAAAACCCAAGTAGGTTCAGTGGTCTCCAAATGCTTCCATCAGTTACGAAAGATAAGGAAAATCAGCCGCATGCTTACCCATGCAGCACTAGTACAGGTAACGATGGCTTTGGTATTATCGCATCTGGATTATGTTAACTCAATCTACCTAGGGCTGCCACTCTTCCTGCCTAAGAGGCTTCAAATGGTCCAGAATCAGGCGGCCAGGCTGATCCATCAACAACCTAGATGGCAATCGGCCAGACCACTGCTGAAGAAACTACACTGGCTCCCGATATCTCAAAGGACAGAATTCAAGACGGGATGTTTGGTCCTCAAATCATTGCACGGCAAAGCCCTAAATTTATCAATACTCTCCTAACTAGGTACATCCCCTCCCGCAACCTTCGCTCAATGCATCTTCAGCTACTGATCACTCCTACCTGTAAACGGAAATGACAAGGTGGACGACGGTTTGCATACCTGGCCACTAGACTTTGGAATTCATTCCCTCTGGAGATCCGTTCCTGCACAGACGTACTTAAATTCAGGAAGTCACTTAAAATGCGGCTGTTAATAAAAGTGCACATATAATCTCCCTCTGTTCCCGGTATATTCCAAACAGCGCCATTAAACCGCTGGGTGTACGTGCGCTTTATAAGCAACTTGTAACATAACATAACATAACATCCTGTGGATCCCTGGGGGCCAACTATCCCACCAGGTACCTCCAGTATGCGCCAGGGGGTTGTGTTGCAGAGAAGTGTTCAGAGGCCACGCCTCTTTTTACAGCACTCTGCAACGCAGCTCTGTGGCACTTACTGGAGGTACCTGGTTGGCTATTTTGCCCCCAGGGACCCTCAGGATTGACAAGGAATTAATTCCCCAACTTAAACCGCGCCACAGGGTGTGTTTGCACACATGTGAACTCAGGGCCTGCCCCCTCCCTTCAGTACTGTGTAAACACGCCCCGTGGCGCGTTTTAAGTTGGGGGATTAACTCCCCTTGAATCCTGAGGGTCCCTGGGGTGCAACTAGCCCACCAGCTACCTCCACTAAGCGCAACAGAGCTGCGTTGCAGAGAGGTGTAAAAAGGGGTGTGGCCTCAGAACACCACTCTGGTGCATACTGGAGGTTACTGGTGGGCTAGTTGGCCCCCAGGGACCCCCAGTATTGAAGGGGAATTTGTTCCCCATCTGCAAACGCACCAGGGGGCGCGTTTGCAGAGTCCTGAAAGGAGGGGGGGTGGCCTCCGGCGCAATGTTGGTATTTTTTATTTATTTTTTAATAAGGGGGGCTGCGTAGCCCCCCCTTCTTTTTCTCATTTTTGGGCCCCGGGGACCCCATCCCCCAGGACCTGCCCTAAAAATTGGGAAGGGCGCCGGGTGGCCCCCTCCAGAGGCCTTAATCAGCCCCGGGGACCGCATCCCCTGGGCATGGCCCTTTTTTTAAATAATTTTTGTAAGGGGGAGGGCTGCCTTGCCCCCCTCCTTATGGCCCCGGGGACCCCATCCCCCGGGGCTGGTCTTTCTTAATTAATTAATTTATTTTTTAATTTGAGGAGGGGGGACATGTGGCCCCCCCTCCCAGGCCACTAATAGCCCTATTAGCCTCGGGGACCCCATCCCCCGGGGCTGGCCCTCTCTGTTGGGAACCGTGGGGGGGTCCGCAACCCCCCCACGGTCCCGCCGGCTCCCCGCCTCCTGTGGGAGCCGGCATTGCTTTTCCACACGGGGAGCAGCTAACATGCTGCTCCCCATGTGGAAAAGCAATCTGCTTTACGATTTGGAAGAGAGAGCAGGCTCCCACCCTGCCATAGCAAACTACAGTGTCCTGGGGATGGGCACCCTGGGACACTGCAGGAGCCGGCCCTGGGGGGTGGCGGTCCCCAGGGCCCTCGAGGGCTCCAGGAGGGGGTCCATGTGGCCCCCCTCCCACCTTCTTCAAAGCCCCAGGCGGTGGTGGTCCCCGGGGCTGGGGAGTACATCACGGACCCCCCAATTTACATATTTAGAGACCCAGGGAGGTGGTGGTCCCTGGGGCGTGTGGCGGGGTTCAAGCCCCCCCACACAGGTTTAAAAAAAAAATGAATTAAAAATAAGCCCTGGGGGTGGCGGTCCCCTGGGCTCTGGGGGGCAATGTGCCCCCCCAGCGATTTCAATGTAGTCGAGCCCCGGGGGTGGTGGTCCCCGGGGCTCGTAAACTTTTAAGCCACAGGGTGGCGGTCCCCTGGGCTGCGGGGGGGCTGCGGGCCCCCGCAATGTCAATCAAATTGAGCCCCAGGGGGTGGAGGTCCTCTGGGCTCGGGGGGCCTTAGAGGCCCCACAAATTATAATTATACTTTTAAGCCCCGGGGGGTGGCGGTCCCCCTGGCTGCGGGGGGGGGGCATGTGCACCCGCAAATATACATGCTTTTGCCCCCGGGTGTGGCGATCCCTGAAGCAGTGTGGGGGGAGGATTGGGCCCCCCCCCACACTTTTGTTTTATCAAGATGCCCCCAGGATTTGGCCCCCCGGGGACTAATTATCATCCAAGCGCGGGAGCCCACACTTTGTTCTTTTTTTATCGGCAAGATCTGTGCACCCAGCGCAGATGTTGCCAATTTTTCTTTTTTTTAACTATTTTTTTTGGGACCCCCTGAGCAGGCCTGGGGGTCAGGGTGTTTCTACCTTGCCCGACTTTCGCGTTTTGTGTGTTTTTCATTTAGTATTCTTGTGCCTCAGTTCTACCACGGAACAAGATGGCTGCAAACACTTCCTGGTTTTGAGTGTTGACAGCCAATTAGCATACAGCTCGTGCTCGGCAGGGTGCACGGATCCTGCACGGCCATAGATATATATGTACTTTTACAAATTGAGCCCCGGGGGTGGAGGTCCCCTGGGCTTGGGGGGCCTTAGAGGCCCCCCAAAATTATACTTTTAAGCCCTGGGGGGTGGAGGTCCCCCTGGCTGCGGGGTGGGGCGTGTACACCTGCATATATACATGCTTTTTCCCCGGGGTGTGGCGATCCCTGGGGCAGTGTGGGGGGAGGATTGGGCCCCCCCACAGTTTTGTTTTATCAAGATGCCCCCAAGATTTGGCCCCCCGGGGGCTAATTATAATCCAAACGCGGGAGCCCACACTTTGGTTTTTTTTAATCGGCAAGATCTGCGCACCAGCACAGATGTTGCCGATTTTTAAACGATTTTTTGGGGGTCCCTGGGGGTCTTTTTGGGACCCCCTGAGCAGGGCTAGGGGGTCAGGGTGTTTTTACCCTGCCCTCCTTTCGCATTTTGCATGTTTTTTTATTTAGGTTTCTTGTACCTCGGTTCTACCGCGGCACAAGATAGCTGCAAACATTTCCTGGTTTGGAGTGTTGACAGCCAATTAGCATACAGCTTGTGCTCGGCAGGGTGCACGGATCCTGCACGGCCATAGATATATATGTACATTTAAATGTGAACTACTAAATGGATTTACACCATTTAAGCAAAAGGCACGAGTCTGAACTAAGGACTATCACTTTGCCAAATTTGGTGTAATTCCGTTCAGCAGTTCGGGCTGTAGCCGTGATGAACGGTTCCTATGGAAAATTGCATGGGGAAAACACATTTTGGAACCCTCATTTTTTCTCAACCCCCGCTTGACGAATCACCCCGAGACTTTCAGGATAGGAGCAGACCAGAGCTGGCCATTAGTTTTTACAATTTTACGAAGATTCGTCAACCGGCGCCAAAGTTATCCTAAATAGAATGTTGCGGATTTCCTATGGAAAGTAGGTCCTAACTATAACTATCTACTGGCAACCGCCAGTAGATGATATATATATATATATCTGCAAAACACCGTTCAATCCAAAGTTGGTATTTACCCCTCTCATGCCGAAAGACAACATAGACATTTTTGCAGATAAACTGATACAGGATCTAAAAACATTGGCATTTTCAAGCAGTAATGAATTTAACAGAACAACATCTGATCAAAACATGAATACACCAAACTGATGGAAAAAATAAGATCACGACCAGACATTGTAGTACGCTGTGCAGATAAAGGGGGTAATGTCGTGCTATGGCCCGTGAAAATGTACAACCACGAAGCACAACTCCAGCTGCAAGACAAGGACTGCTATATATGGGCAACATCCACCAACATCGTGAGCCTATATGAGTGGAAAAGATAAGGACTGATAACGAAACAAGAATTTGATTTTTTAAAGAATGACTACCCTATAACACCCCAACTGTATCTGATCCCAAAGATCCACAAGGACCGCCTACAACCTCCTGGAAGGCCGATCATATCAGCCATAGGTAGTCTCTTTGAGAAGACCAGTCAATATGTGGACTTCTTACTCCAACCGTTTGTCAATGCCTTACCTGCGTATACGAGAGACACTGGACATTTTTTATCACTCATCTCTGATTGTATGTGGCAGGATGACTATGTACTAGTTACACTCGATGTGCAGAGCCTATACACCAGCATCAGACACAGGGACGGTCTCAAAGCATTGCAACACTATCTAGGCACTAGGGAGATTAAATTTTACAAACACTCACAAATGCTCCTACAAATGGCAGAATGGTGTCTGGAGAATAATACCTTCCTTTTTGATAAATTCCTATACAAGCAGACACAGGGCACAGCCATGGGTACCTGCTTCGCCCCCAGCTATGCGAATTTGCATATGGGCTGGTGGGAGGAGCAGGTACTCAGGGTCCAATATCAGGATGAGATGTCAAAAAATGTGATGATATACCGTCGCTATATCGACAACATTTTCATCCTATGGAAAGGGACAGAACAGGAAGCACTTGACTTCACTGATAAAATCAACAGCAACACCCTAAACCTGAGGTTCACCTGTAACCTAAACAAAGAAAAAATTACATTTCTAGATCTAGAAATCTTTCATGAAGCCAACAGAGTCCACACCCGCACATATAGAAAAGAGACCGCGGGTAACTCTATTCTACACGTGCAGAGTTCCCACCCCAGAAGCCTAGTTGAGAGCATTCCCTATGCAGAATGCCTAAGAATGAGGAGAAATTGCAGCACCACTAGAGATCTAGAGACCTGCACTTCCAGTCTCTTCACAAGACTTAGACAGAGAGGATACAAGGACACCACATGACCAAAGCAAGAGAGAAAAGCGGAAAATACACCAGAGAAGAACTCTTAAAAACCAAAGTCTCTAACAAAAGGGCACCCAGTCAGGAAAACAACACCATCCCCCGCACTGAAGAACCGGGTTATTTAAGACCCGGCGGCGCCAGGGGCACGCCCAAAGTCTTCGGGTATCACCTGTCTTAGAACACAGAGACACGGAAACTTCTTGGTGGCGTCAAAGATCGAATTTATTGGCTGCAGCCAGTAACAGAAGTCCTAGAAGTCATCACGGTATGAGTTCTCAGGAGACTGCTCAATTTTACAAAGCAAGTCATCCCTTTTTATGCCAAAAATCACATTCCAGACAAATACCTAACATTTACAAACTGTCCAATCACATGTATCCACACCCAAAGTATCGCATGACAGTAAAACCCACTTTTCAGTTGCCCAGCCCATGATCAATCATTGGTCAAACCCAACATTCTTCTTCAGACAGGTCGAGCGAACCCATAATAAAAAAGGGCACATCCCCATCGTAAATAGACCATAAAGAAAGGAGCAGAAACAGGTGAGAGTAGGATAAGGCATATTTGTGTGCAATAAAGTTTTACGATGTCCGGTGCTTTGATCCTCCATCTTGATCAGCTACTGGGAAAGGAACTGGTCTAACAAGTTTGGCTTCAGGCAAGAGAGCCAGTTCGCTCAGGTCATTCAGAAGTCATCTAAAGTGTACGTGTGCTAAAGACTCGTTCGGCCGTAGTCATCGGCCTATGTGAGGGCAACCACAAAATGGCTGCCATACACAAAATGGAACCCAAGGTTTCAGAACGAAATCCCTAAATACGTAGTGAATCCATCGGTCTAACATGACGAAAACACTCATACATGCCGTACTAACTAGTTACGGTTCGCTAATATCAAATTCGTAACGAAACCATGACCTTTATGAAACGGGTTCAGAATTCACTGAACCTCAGCATGATCACAGGTTACAACAAATACCACACAAACTTGCGGAAAATTCTATACCGCACTGGCCGATTGTCCGCTGTGATCCTGTGATTGGTGCAGAATGCGCCAAGCTGCCACAACTCACCTTTAGGAAAGCTAAATCGATGAGGGAAGAATTGGTGAACAATGCACCAACCCAGATACCCAAACCTGACTGGCTCAAAGCACAAGAAGGGTTCTTCAAATGCAGTAAGTGCAAAGCGTGCAAACACGCTAAAAATACCTGCTCTATAACAACACCTCTCAGGAAAAGTCCACTGCTAGTAAAGGGCCATTTTACCTGCAAAACAGATTATGCAGTATACGTGCTACGCTGCACCTGCAATAAGATATATGTAGGCAGCACATTACACCCCGTACACGTGAGGATTTTACAACACCTCAGGGCGATCACCAACGATGACCCGGCCTACCCGGTAGCGAGGCACATAAATAGAGATCACCTTGGCAGAGCAGAGGACTTGAGATACTTTGTGCTAGACAGTGTCCAAAAATCCCGGAGAGGGGGAAACAGATTACTAACACTGAGGAGACTAGAATCAAGGTATATAATCTTATTAAACAGCAGAGCCCCACATGGGCTCAACGCAGATGAAGCTCTAAATGTACATTTTTGAAAACACCCTCCCTGCTGCAAGAACACTAGTTCAAAACATTACTCACATTCCCGCATCCTGACCTCACCTCCCCCGCCAAAACATCTAAAACTCACCATCTCTTGTAAACATATGCACAGCACATGGCTAACACAATCACTACACCAAATGAGCCTGGCACCTCACTCGATAGACCTCAATTTCATTAAGGGCTGCAATTCGGATTAACAACTAGAAAACCCAGGCCGGCGATTTTCAAAACGTCCCACAGCGCGCCTCATTTCGGACAGGCAAGTCCCCTACAAGCACATAGCGGGATGCCGTAATACATCAAAGGCTGACCCATCTGGAGCTCACTTTCCCATAGCGCGTAAATCCACTTGGAATCCACATGCGCACGGTTTTAAGTAAGGTCCCATGCCCCCTCGGTCTTTGACACATGACATTATGCCATCACGAAGGCACACATGTGCCACTCGCACATACATGATAATTAAACCAGCGCCTCACCTCTAGCACGGCCGCATCCCCAGTCAAGCGCCATGGTAACATACTGCAACGGCAACCTCCTTCCCGCAGACTGTTGAAATTCTGACACGGAGTTACAGATTGCGCGCACACGAACTTTTAAAACAATGAGTCGACCAAATGTCCTCACTTTTCATCACATTAAGAATAGCCAATATTCGGGTTTTCTACATGGTATTTCACCCAATCCAACATACATTTCCACACAAGCAGCAACTGACAATTAATGCAACGTGTAAAATTGTAAAAGGAATTAAATGTTAATCTGTTTCGAATTTAATTTAACATGACTTGCATTTTTTTAACCATGTAAACTCCACTATGTCTATCGGTTTTGGTGCCTATAACCATGACAACCAATGGTTTTTTTCTAAGTTTTCACTTGCTTAAACTGGTTTTTCACCTTTTTTTCATTTGGGTCACATGGTATTTTGTAACACTATATAAAGAGTTTACACATGGAGAGAAGTAGATTTAGTGACCAAGGCGGCTGAGTCCGTCGAAACGCGTCTACGGTATGGAATAAAGAATAATCCTTGATACTTATCTCACGGTGTCGGTGCCTACTTTATATGCATTGGAGAAGGATTGAAGGAGTATATATATATATATATATATATATATATATATATATATACATACACACATACATATGTATACACACACATATACATACGCACATGCAGATAATATTTATATACCAAAGTTTTAAGATTAATTATAGCTAGGAAAACTTTATTTATTATTTCTATACAAAACCAACTTAAACTACAGAAACCTGAGAAATTAAAAAGTTATAGGTATAACTTAAAGTTATAATTTGTGCCCGAGCAAAACGTACATACTATACCTTGCGTACCTCCTTACACTGTGTTGTCAACTTGCTTGCCAGACTAAATTAACTATAACTCGGCCTTCCACCATGCATAGTAACCACATAAACGATTTAAGATCCTATAAGTGATGTAATATGAAAGGGTAATAAGAGTGCATGAGGAAGGCTCAAGTTATAATTAATTTAGTTGGCTGAGGGAATATCTTTTGTCATGAAGCCACCTTTCAACTTTTGGAGAACTGCAGTGGCTGAAGAAGATAATCCTGTGCTGTTGCAAGAGGAGGAAGAAGAAGTGGAGTGGAGGAAGAAATTAAAGGAATCCATTTTATGAGAAAAAAATTTAAGCCACTTGGAGAGAACATTCCAATTTTTTTACCTGCACCCTATGCAGTAAAGTGATTTTTCCATGGACACTTTAGGTTAGCGCTTGCGGAAAGAAGACGTCAGAAGCATATAGAAGAGGCTGGAGTAGGAAGATTGGCAGTGGTCACTTCTTTGGTTACAGCAACACCTTTGTCCACCACATCCACCACCACCTGCTAAATCTGTCCCTTCAGTAGCACATATGGTCCACTTATGCTCCATCAGAACCTCTACCAGCACCCAGTGCATCTGTCCCTCCACTTCCTTCTTGTACCACTGTGTAAATACATCTTTTGAGGCAGAATCTGGAAATTATCGAGCAATATGGTGGTACAGTGACATACTGTCTTCTATGCCTTACTGTCATTGTTGTGTGAGAAATATAACCATCCATTGTAAACTTGTCATGGCTCACCAGTGTCCTCCCCAGCAGCCTTTGTTTTTTTCTCTTTGTTGTCTTGTTTTCTGTTGAGACTATTTTTTGGCTGGACATATTGCTCTTGTAAAAAAAAAAAAAAGAACCAGAAATTTTAAAAAAGAAGAAAAAAATTGTTATTATCAGAACTATTTAAATATATCAAAAGATAAAGATCTTCTAACAATATTAACCCCTATTTTTTCAGGTATCAAAAATACTAAAATGCAATTAATATAGAGGTAGATGGTAAGTGTAAGGTAAGTGATAGTAGATAGCAAGGTAAATATACCCTACTACAGTGATATCTGATTGTATTTAATAAACATAACACAAAGTCATGCCATAATTGTGACAAAACTAGCATTTATATTACACTACTATGTCATCCTTTATACAGTTCAAGATGATCATATGGTAGTAATCAACATGAACTTTTAATTTTTTAACCCCTTCCACGCTCATGACGAGCTGGGCTTGTCATGCAGTAGCCTCCTGCTACGCTGATGACGAGCCCAGCTCGTCATGAATAGTGGTATCTGCAAAGTTCCAGCACAGGAGAAAAATCCCCATAGCGTTCAAGGTGTTAAGGACTCTACCAAGTTTTTGCCATGTATCAGGGCTTAGGGCCTTATCACGAGTTTGGCAGTCCATGGACCTTGGCGAGCTCGGTGGTCCGAAAGCTGTATTACGAGTTGGGCAGATTGGCTTTGCAAAGAAGGCTCTTGACCGCTGACACTGCCAGCCAACTCCGACCGCGGCCCTTTGAGGTTTTGGGATGCTCGGACTGCCAGTGAAACCGCCGGCCCAATTACGAGTTGCTTTACAGCAGGCATGACCTTGGCGGTCCAACCAATAAATCTTATACAGCGGAAAGGTAGGTATGTAAGGCTAGGACTCACCTGTACTTACCTCTACTCATCTTCTACCATCATGGAGCCCATCGGACACATCCTGCCACTGCTCTTGCTGCTCGACCACATTCTAAACCCTGTCCATCGTGGATGAAATCAGCGGTAATTAATTCAACTAACTAACTGTTGCCAGAGACTCCTCTGCAAAACGATGCCCAGCCATGGACCAGGCAATGGAGTTGGGGAACCTAAGTAATTTGCACATACCCTGTCTGGAATTGTTTCATAACAATCATCAAAAATACATCAGTAGGAAGCCCTCCTAGGTGAAAACATTGGAACTGCTGTACACAAATGGACATGTGTTTGCAAATGATATACCATGATAGTGATGTGTGCATTATTCTGTGTTCCACAACTGCACCTCCTTAACAATCTCACTTGTCTGCCATGTTACTACCGATCTACACTAGTCATGCAGGTAACCATTACTCAAAAGTGTTGCTGAAGTGGGATTGAAGTGACTACAACTACCATAAGGCCTTGTGATTGTAACTCTGACCAAACTTCTACACTCATTTTATCCCTTCTCACTTGTCTGCCATGCCACTACTGAAGTTCACAAGTCATGCAGGTTACCATTACTCAAGTGTTGCTAAAGTGAGATTGAAGCAACAACGACTACCATGAGACCTTGTCACTCCAAGATTAACGAAGGTGCTACACACCTTTTGCCCCTTCTCGCTTGTATGCCATGTCACTTGTGATCTTCACTTGTCATGTAAGTTACCATTTGTCAAATGTTGCTAAAGTGAGATTGATGTGACTAGAACTACCATGAGGCCTTGTCACTCCAACTCCAACCAAGATACTGTTGTGAATGTGACACACTCACATTGCACAGATCCCAGGTCCTGTTTTGATGACAAAGAAACATCTGTATGGATGTGTCAGTAAAGTCAAACACACTTTCTCTGCTACAACTCTGTATTGGACTCTCACCCATCATCGACATGAAAAGGCAATGTCAGTCGATGGGATTAATTAGGATCAGTGTCAGAACCATTCTAGGGGCACAATGGAAACACTCTCTGCAAGATAGCTATGCCTCTATCAGGGGGAATGCGGAAAGGTTGGGACACTGGGGCACAGTCATTTTGCACATATTTGACAAACTCCATATGCATCGGACGTGGAAACTGAAGCATATCAGGGACAACCAATAGCAGAACCAAGTGCCATGCATGTGTAGACAATGGGTAAGTGCAACTTATGAAAGCAAACACAGCACTAACTTCATGTGACACACATCAAGGGCTAGGGTCAAGGGTGGGGAGGCTGTTTTTCAGGGGTGGAGTGGGAAGTGGAAGGGGTGGGTTTGGGTGTAGGAGTTTTTGGGACTTTGGGAGGGTGCCAGGGTGGCAGGGTGCAGAGGGATAAGGGCAAGGGTAAACAAGAGAGATTAATAGGGAAAATAGATATTCGGTACCAGGTGGAGTTTGGATTGCGAGGAAGAGGGAGTGGAAGTGTGAGCTAGGTCTGCTACATGCACTGTGTGTGTTGTTGGTGTGACTGTGAGAGTTTGTGGTTTTATTTTGGTTGGAGTGATGTGGATGTGGATGTGCTGGTTGTTGTGGAGGGGTCTGTGGCTGTTGCTGTGATGTCTTTGGGCATAGTTGTGTGTGCCGAGGGGTCAGTGTGTGTTGCTGTGATGTCTGCTGGTATGGTTGTGTCTGTGGTGGGGTCAGTGTGTGTTGCTGTGATGTCTGCTGGTATGGTTGTGTCTGTGGAGGGGTCAGTGTGTGTTGCTGTGATGTCTGCGGGTATGGTTCTGTCTGTGAAGGGTCAGTGTGTGTTGGTGTGATATCTGTGGGCATGGTTGTGTCTGTGGAGGGGTCAGTGTGTGTTGGTGTGGTGTCTGGGTATGGATGTGTCTGTAGAGGGTTCTGTATGTGTTGCTGTGGTGCGTGGGGGTATGCTGGCGGTGGTGGGGGTAGTGAGGGAAGTGATTTTCTGCTGTATGCACGTACGTTTGAGTTTCTTGGATGTCTTGTGTTTGAATGTGGTGCTTGTGTATGATGTAGTGTGTGCATGCTTAGGTGTGTGTGTACTTGGGATAGGATTGGGATGAGGTAATGTAGATGGGGAAGCGGAAGGATGGAATGGGTGGAGGGCTGCCATAAGAGACAAGGCCAGAGCCTGAAAAGATCTCTTTATGGCAGACATAGCAGTGTGAATGCCTTCCAGTTAGCCATCCATCAGGGTCAGCTGGGTGTTTTGACCCTGGATGACTTTCATCACTGCAGTCTGACCCACAAAGATGCTCCTCGGAAGCCCAATAGCCTCCTCACTCAGGACAGCGGGGCTAATAGGAGCAGGGGCTGAGGTGCCTGGAGTGTAGGAGACTGCTTAATTCTTACAGGAGTGGGAATTGCCAACTTGTGTGGGGACAACAGGGATGGTGGAGATGGAACTGGGAGTGGCGGTCAAGAATGAAGGTGGAACTGATCCAGTTGGGCCCACCACCACTTAGGAGTGTCCAATGGTGGATGGCTCAGATGATGATAAGTTTTGGCTTATATCCTCTGGGACACTCCCCACGACTTCCTGGTCACTGGGTACCCCTGTGTCTAAAGTCTCACGCCTGGAACCACAGTGAGCAGCTGTGTCCTCACTGACGTTGGCCCCTTCTCCTGTGCTTGCCCTGGATGTCTCTGAAATGACATGTAACATGGGTTTATAGCAAATGCATTTCCACACCTGACAATCACAAATCCACAGAAAACATTGGAGAAGTGTAGATTTCATACCAGCTTCATGGTTCACTCTATATGCGTCCAAGTTAGAATGAGCACATGCATGCCTCATAACCTATAAACAGTTGGGTTCACTCATGTCAGAACCCCAAATAGGCCCAAATGCATAGATGGAGCTGTCTACATTCCATCCTTTTATCCATACTAGGAAAGTTGATCACCTTGCATACTTTGAAACAGAGTCCAACAAATCTAACTATTACTCATAACACATAATGATATCATGATGGTCAAGTTGAACACCAATGTACTATCAATTACTGTTGTGGCAGACATCATGTCACATGCAAATGCTCATTGCACACTGATGACACTTTGCCCGACCAAATTTCACCATGTGACCGCTGACATTTGGACACATGTAGTTTAGCTATGTATTACATTTCTCTGATAAAGTTCCTGGAATACATTGAGGTCCAAATATACTTAGGGAAAATAGCCTTACCAAGCTGAATAAATATAATTTATCCCAGTATGAGTGCGGTGAGTAAATAGGGAATATTTTAGCATAAAAAGTGGTTGACTGGAGAAAAAGCTCCTAAATTGTGGAATATTACACAGATCGTGTTTTTCCTAAAATAATAAAATAAACCAGCTGATGAATGTGGGTCATATAGACCCATATCACTTATAAATACCGCCGCGAAAATATTTGCCAACATTTTGGCGACTCGCCTGGCACCGATAATGCCTGGCCTGGTGTCCCCACAACAACACGGGTTCATCTTAGGAAGGGACACCACGGCCCATGTAAATACGGCTGTGACAGTATTTGAGGTCACCAGGGTCAAGTTAACCCCACTCAGTATGATACTGTTAGATGCTGAGAAAGCGTTCGACCGAGTGAGGTGGGACTTTCTCTGGGCTACATCATCAACATTTGGGATTAAAGGCCAGTTTTTACAATGGATACACGCCTTATATGACCATCCTAGCGCCAAAATCAGCTAATCAGGGCTGGAATCGTCGAAGTTTTTAATATCGTGGGGTACTCGTCAAGGGTGCCCTCTGTCACCTTTATCATTTGCCTTGTTCATGGAGCCATTTCTGGTGGCTTTACAAAACCAACCCCGAAAAATTCCCTTTATTTCTGGTTCAAATTCCCTTAAAATTACAGTATATGCAGATGACATTGCAGTATACTCAGTAGACGTGGGGAAGCAATGAAGGGGATTATTCTGGAGGCAAGGAGATTTTGGGCTATTTCAGGCTACAGACTGAACACTAATAAAACCCAAATAGTGATAAACTATAAATCTCCGACTCCAATACAAGGAGTTTGTAATACTGCTACTTACTTGCCAAATTAGATGAGATAGTTGCGCTAAATTATGAGTCATTATTGAAAGAAACAGTTATCATTAAAAAAGTGTCACAAGGTCCATTTAGGTATAAGTGGGCGGATAATTGTAATAAAAATGAAGATCCTTCCTAACTTTGTTTTGGTCCATCCCCTTGCGTAGCAATAACTCCTTTTTTAAACGCCTAGATGGTATATTTAGCAGTTTTATCTGGGGCTATAAAAAAGCATGTCGCCCATTTGAGCTACTAAAACTTCCATTTAATCAGGGGGGCCTCGATTTCCCAGATTTTAAATTATGTTTTTGGTCAGCTTTTCTAGGACGTATGCCAAATGTACTAAGCCCTAGTAACAATTTTTTTTATTATGTATTTATGTTGGGAGAAGAATCTAATATTCTCCTGTACATGACTAACGATCCAAACTATTATAAGCGGGTCAAATTTAAGACTGCACGGGATAGTGTAATCATTTGGCGGGCTATCCTTAACACCTTCGCTATGGCGGCTATTCCGCCGCAGCGCTAACGGTCGCGGGGGGCGCGCGGCTCACCTGCACGGGTGACAGAACCGTTCCGTCACGGCTCGCGGGTGAGCTGTGCTTGTGACGGAACGGTTCCGTCACAGCCCCGCCCGCTTAATGAAACGCGCCGCGCAGGCGCGAAATCAGCACCGCGCAGGCACGGCGAGCGGGCCGTGACAGAACCGTTCCGTCATGAGCACAGCCCACCCGAGGGGCATGACGGAACGGTTCCGTCAATAGGGTCGAAGGAGTTAATAAATGTAAAACACCGCTTCATTATCCCAAACTTCCCTTATGGGATAATCCAGCCCTCCCGGGAATTTTTCATGATGGGGGTGGGAAGTGATGGCCTAACTTGGGTATTAAAAGTTTGGGGGATTTGTATGATTCCAATGGGTTCTCAACAATTGACAGTTTAAAGATCTCACATAATCTCACAGAGAATATGCGGCTCAAGTATTATCAAATCCTTGATTATTTTACACAAAGTATGAAGCTCACAGCCGTACTAGACTCTGATATATGGGACTGCGTTCATATGGCTAAGGATAAATCACTGATTAGTACTGGATATAAAAGTCTTAACTCTTATAAAGAAGATGATTGTGTGAGACTGGCTGGGCAATGGAGACAAAAAATGGGGACCAATATCACAGCTAATACTATCTCGTCCGTACTTAGTGGTATTTGTAAATCGGTTAATTCCTCTAATCTGAGATTACAGCATTACAGAACTATTTGTGCATTATATTATACTCCTGAAAGGATAGCAAAATGGTTGTTAAATACCCCTACTAGTGATCGGATTAAGTGTCCAAAGTGCGACTTATTCGCAGCTGATCTGCAACATATATTTTTTCAATGTCCGGCACTAAGAGAGTTCTGGCGAAGCGTCGTTCAAATTCTGTCTCAGAAATTTGGTAGACCTATATCATTTACAGTATTGGATGTGATGTTGGGGGGACAGAACAGGGACTCTAACCAGAAAAACATAATAACTATTTTACTGGCTTGTGCTAGACTAACAATAGCCCGGGTCTGGATCTCGCGGAACCACCGTTGGCTCCGGAGTGGTGGGACCTGGTTAAAGAAACATATGATATGGAACTCACACTTGCCAAAATGGTGGGGACTCGATCATTATGCAAATTTGAAAAAATCTGGGGAACATTTATGTAAAGATCTGCCCCTCTTTTTTTTCTCTTTTTTCTCTCTCAAATGGTTCCTTTTTCCTTTTTTTTGCTTTTTTCCCCTTGTTTATTAAGTCCTAAATAACTGCATTTTTTGGGGGATATAATGATGTCATGTAACTGTTTATTGTTTATTGCTATTTCCTCATGTTGATAATAAAAAGAGTTAAACAAATAAAGAATACATTGAGGTCCTAACATGTGTGATATAAATACTCTGAATTCACACAGTACAACTATCTATATAGCCATATGAATATCCCAATCCTGCTTGGTACAGGTGATGACACCAGTCATAGAATGCATATCCACAAGCCAATACACTTTTGAAGGTTTTAGGTGTCCCTGAACATCGATGACATGAAAATGTCGAACACTAGAGTCCCAATGGGCAGGCACATCACACCACTCTTTGGTATTGCATACTCAGATAGCCTTGGAAGGATCAGTGTTCATCTTACTCCCTCATGCATGTCACTAGTCAGTGAATGAGTGTTTTGAAACACTATTGCAGATGGACTATCAGCTACCAAATGCACACTGGCCAACATGTAGGCACTAATGCTGATGGCATCAGTGATGTTTGCATTCTCATTTCACTGTATGGCCAGTACTTACCAATGGGAACTATTGTACAGTCACTGCCTGAACAGTACACTCTTATGCCATGCCACATGCAATAGGGCCACCATCACACGAGTGGCAGTAGTAAGGGTATATCACTCCCCACACAAGCTAGAACATATTACTTGTGTCCATGTCACATGCTATGTACAACTAAAGCATGGATACACACTTTTGTGGTCATCTGATGACTAAACTCAACCCTGGTCATGACCTACACTGACTGAGGTAGGCCTCTAACATCATGTAGGCCAGGGCCATCCTACATGGAATGTGATGTAAGATAACATGACACACAAGACACCATTTTGACCTTCTGAAGGGTAAACTACCTGGGCATGCCTGTCCAGACACCTTTACTGCAAGGCCCATTGCATTAATGCGTTGATGCATATGTTGTTTGTATAGCCAACACAGGACACCCCTTTTGGCATTTGAGGCACTATAGCAGGGATGACATTCAACATATTATTGAATAGGGAATGTTGTAGCCAAGCATATGATTCACATTTCTAATTCTCTTTAAAAGTAACCCACTACATCCTCCTCGGGGACCTGAACTACCACCTCGAAAACAACAACGACACCAACTCCGGCACCCTGATCGCCAACCTCGCCAACCTCGGCCTCCGACAACTCGTCACCAAACCCACCCTTGCCGCCAGCCACACCCTCCACCCCATCTTCTCCACAAGCACCCACGTCGCCTTCAACCACACCACCGAACTCCACTGGACCGACCACCACTGCATCCACTTCTCATTCGAAAAAGGCAACCACGCACCACCAAACTCAACAGCTACCTCGCCGCTGCTGGGGCAAAATCACCGAGAACCAACTGACCTCCACCCTCGCCCTGGAGCCTCCAACGGACCCCAACGATCCTGACACTGCCGCCAGAAGCCTCAGACAGTGGATCGAAGACTGCGCCAACACCCAGCCCCGCTAAAGAAGCCCTCCATCAACCACTCCATCAAGAAAGCCGCCTGGTTCACCAAAGAACTCTAGACCTCCAAACACTCATGCTGGATGCTAGAAAAAAAGTGGCTCCAAGACCGCACGTCAGACATTCACGCTGCCCACAAGGACGCCATTCGCAGACACCACCAACTCATCAGAACAACCAAGAGATCCTCCTTCAAATCCCGCCTGGACAACAACGCACACGATTGCAAAGAGCTCTTCAGCATCGTCAAGGAACTCTCCAACCACAGCGCCAACACCAACGGCATCGCGCCCTCGCAAGAACTGTGCGACTCACTGACCACTTTCTTCCACCGCAAGATCATAGACATCCACAGCAGCTTCAATGCACCGCCAACCCCAACCACGACTGACCCCACCCCGAACACCACCTGCACCAACCAGCTGACTTCCTGGGCCCACGTCAACGACGATGAGACACGAAAGATCATGAACTTCATCCACTCGGGATCACCAGCAGACCCCTGCCCACACCACGTGTTCAACAAAGCAGACGCTACCATCGCACCCCAACTACGAAAGGTCATCAACATCTCCTTCGACTCAGCGACATTCCCGGAAATCTGGAAGCACGCTGAAATCAACGCCCTCCTCAAGAAGCCCAAGGCGGACCCCAAGGACCTCAAGAACATCCGCCCCATCTCCCTGCTCCCCTTCCCGGCAAAGGTCATTGAGAAAATCGCCAACATACAGCTGACCCGCCACCTCGAGGACAACAACATCCTAGACCCGTCACAATCCGGATTCAGACAGAACCACAGCACCGAGACAGCCCTCATTGCCGCCACAGACGACATCCGACACCAACAAGACAACGGCGAAACCTCAGCCCTCATCCTCCTGGACTTGTCAGCTGCCTTCAACACGGTCTGCCACCACACACTGAGAACACGCCTCCAAGAATCCGAACTTCGGGAAAAAGCTCTGGACTGGACCACCTCCTTCCTCTCCGACAGAACCCAGAGGGTCCGCCTCCCACCCCACCGTTCCAAAGCTACCAACCTCATCTGCGACGTACCCCAGGGATCATCCCTCAGCCCGACGCTGTTCAACATCTACATGGCCCCCCTCGCTCAAGTGGCCCGCCAACACGACCTGAACATCATCTAATACGCCGACGACACCCAGCTCATCCTCTCCCCCACCAAGGACCCACACACTGCCAAAACCAACCTCCACGAAGGAATGAAGGCCATCGCCGAGTGGATGAGGAGCAGCTGTCTGAAGCTGAACTCAGACAAGACGGAAGTCCTCATCCTCGGCCACCCCGTCTGCCTGGGATGACTCCTGGTGGCCGACAACGCTAGGAACAGCACCGACGCCCACGGACCACGCACGCAACTTGGGAGTCATCCTCGACTCCTCCCTCTCCATGTCCAAGCAGGTCAGCGACGTCTCCTCCTCCTGCTAAAACACCCTCTGCATGCTTCGCAGGATCTACAAGTGGAGCCTGATTGAAACCAGAAGAACGGTGACCCAAGCCCTCGTCAGCAGCCGGCTGGACTACAGCAAAGAACTCTATGCGGGGATCCCGACCAAACACCTACAGCGAGTACAACGCATCCAGAACGCCTCGGCCCGTCTGATCCTCAACCTCCCCGACGCAGCCACATCACCCCCCACCTCAGAGACCTTCACTGGCTCCCCATCAACAAGAGGATCACCTTCAAGTTCCCCACCCACGCTCACAAAGCACTCCACAATTCCGGACCAGCCTCCCTAAACAACAGACTCAACTTCTACACTCCCGCCCGCCAGCTCCGCTCCTCCAGCCTCGCCCTCGCCGATGTCCCACGAATCCAGCGTACCACCTCCGGAGGCAGATCCTTCTCCTTCCTCGCTGCCAAGACCTGGAACACCCTCCCCACCCACCTACAGCAGACCCAGGACCTGCTCACCTTCAGGAAGCATCTCAAGACCTGGCTCTTCGAGCAGTAGCAGCAGCCACCTCCCCCCACCCCGCGCAGCGCCTTGAGACCCTCACGGGTAAGTAGCGCGCTTTACAAGTTCTGTGAATGATTGATTGACTATGTACACTGTTCATGTCTCAGATATACAAGAGGCCTGTACAATGGAAGCAACACTATTACAAAAGTGTCAACAGACCTGTGTGCATAAGGGGACAGTCATTAGTGTTACACACACATTGACACTGTGGGTCAATGGAAAGAAGTATCAGGTCAGGGAGTCACCTCAATACCATTGACTCATAGTATCCATATAATAGCTATCAGGGCTACTAGTGGAACAGATAACTCTTTTTTAGAAACAGAATCAATGGACCGCACTCCGCTAGCCCCTCCTCCGGGTCGCCCCTTGGGATTCTGGTACTTGGTGTAGAAGAGTGGTTCACCCAAGTGGGTGCAAGTAAGTACTTGTAAGACTGATGATCTCTAGACCCGATCCATGTCCCGGGTTTTTGGATGTCGCCCGAGACATGGCTCGGGTTTCGGGATGACTTCCCTCATCAGTAGAGAAATGGTTTAGGGGTGGAAGAGAAGGCCGCCAAACAACCGTCAAGGGCCTTGTTGCCCAAACCGGCACGCAGGTGCGTAGTCCAGGAGCCCGTCGGCTCAAGGCTCAAGGGAGCCATTTTGTAGAAACAGAAGCAATGGACCGCACTCCGCTAGCCCCTCCTCCGGGTCGCCCCTTGGGATTCTGGTACTGGGTGTAGAAGAGTGGTTCACCTAAGTGGGTGCAAGTAAGTACTTGTAAGACTGATGATCTCTAGACCCGATCCATGTCCCGGGTTTTTGGATGTCGCCCGAGACATGGCTCGGGTTTCGGGATGACTTCCCTCGTCAGTAGAGAAATGGTTTAGGGGTGGAAGAGAAGGCCGCCAAACAACCGTCAAGGGCCTTGTTGCCCAAACCGGCACGCAGGTGCGTAGTCCAGGAGCCCGTCGGCTCAAGGCTCAAGGGAGCCATTTTGTAGAAACAGAAGCAATGGACCGCACTCCGCTAGCCCCTCCTCCGGGTCGCCCCTTGGGATTCTGGTACTTGGTGTAGAAGAGTGGTTCACCCAAGTGGGTGCAAGTAAGTACTTGTAAGACTGATGATCTCTAGACCCGATCCATGTCCCGGGTTTTTGGATGTCGCCCGAGACATGGCTCGGGTTTCGGGATGACTTCCCTCATCAGTAGAGAAATGGTTTAGGGGTGGAATAGAAGGCCGCCAAACAACCGTCAAGGGCCTTGTTGCCCAAACCGGCACGCAGGTGCGTAGTCCAGGAGCCCGTCGGCTCAAGGCTCAAGGGAGCCATTTTGTAGAAACAGAAGCAATGGACCGCACTCCGCTAGCCCCTCCTCCGGGTCGCCCCTTGGGATTCTGGTACTTGGTGTAGAAGAGTGGTTCACCCAAGTGGGTGCAAGTAAGTACTTGTAAGACTGATGATCTCTAGACCCGATCCATGTCCCGGGTTTTTGGATGTCGCCCGAGACATGGCTCGGGTTTCGGGATGACTTCCCTCATCAGTAGAGAAATGGTTTAGGGGTGGAAGAGAAGGCCGCCAAACAACCGTCAAGGGCCTTGTTGCCCAAACCGGCACGGAGGTGCGTAGTCCAGGAGCCCGTCGGCTCAAGGCTCAAGGGAGCCATTTTGTAGAAACAGAAGCAATGGACCGCACTCCGCTAGCCCCTCCTCCGGGTCGCCCCTTGGGATTCTGGTACTTGGTATAGAAGAGTGGTTCACCCAAGTGGGTGCAAGTAAGTACTTGTAAGACTGATGATCTCTAGACCCGATCCATGTCCCGGGTTTTTGGATGTCGCCCGAGACATGGCTCGGGTTTCGGGATGACTTCCCTCATCAGTAGAGAAATGGTTTAGGGGTGGAAGAGAAGGCCGCCAAACAACCGTCATGGGCCTTGTTGGCCAAACCGGCACGCAGGTGCGTAGTCCAGGAGCCCGTCGGCTCAAGGCTCAAGGGAGCCATTTTGTAGAAACAGAAGCAATGGACCGCACTCCGCTAGCCCCTCCTCCGGGTCGCCCCTTGGGATTCTGGTACTTGGTGTAGAAGAGTGGTTCACCTAAGTGGGTGCAAGTAAGTACTTGTAAGACTGATGATCTCTAGACCCGATCCATGTCCCGGGTTTTTGGATGTTGCCCGAGACATGGCTCGGGTTTCGGGATGACTTCCCTCATCAGTAGAGAAATTGTTTAGGGGTGGAAGAGAAGGCCACCAAACAACCGTCAAGGGCCTTGTTGCCCAAACCGGCACGCAGGTGCGTAGTCCAGGAGCGCGTCGGCTCAAGGCTCAAGGGAGCCATTTTGTAGAAACAGAAGCAATGGACCGCACTCCGCTAGCCCCTCCTCCGGGTCGCCCCTTGGGATTCTGGTACTTGGTGTAGAAGAGTGGTTCACCCAAGTGGGTGCAAGTAAGTACTTGTAAGACTGATGATCTCTAGACCCGATCCATGTCCCGGGTTTTTGGATGTAGCCCGAGACATGGCTCGGGTTTCGGGATGACTTCCCTCGTCAGTAGAGAAATGGTTTAGGGGTGGAAGAGAAGGCCGCCAAACAACCGTCAAGGGCCTTGTTGCCCAAACCGGCACGCAGGTGCGTAGTCCAGGAGCCCGTCGGCTCAAGGCTCAAGGGAGCCATTTTGTAGAAACAGAAGCAATGGACCGCACTCCGCTAGCCCCTCCTCCGGGTCGCCCCTTGGGATTCTGGTACTTGGTGTAGAAGAGTGGTTCACCCAAGTGGGTGCAAGTAAGTACTTGTAAGACTGATGATCTCTAGACCCGATCCATGTCCCGGGTTTTTGGATGTCGCCCGAGACATGGCTCGGGTTTCGGGATGACTTCCCTCATCAGTAGAGAAATGGTTTAGGGGTGGAAGAGAAGGCCGCCAAACAACCGTCAAGGGCCTTGTTGCCCAAACCGGCACGCAGGTGCGTAGTCCAGGAGCGCGTCGGCTCAAGGCTCAAGGGAGCCATTTTGTAGAAACAGAAGCAATGGACCGCACTCCGCTAGCCCCTCCTCCGGGTCGCCCCTTGGGATTCTGGTACTTGGTGTAGAAGAGTGGTTCACCCAAGTGGGTGCAAGTAAGTACTTGTAAGACTGATGATCTCTAGACCCGATCCATGTCCCGGGTTTTTGGATGTCGCCCGAGACATGGCTCGGGTTTCGGGATGACTTCCCTCATCAGTAGAGAAATGGTTTAGGGGTGGAAGAGAAGGCCGCCAAACAACCGTCATGGGCCTTGTTGCCCAAACCGGCACGCAGGTGCGTAGTCCAGGAGCCCGTCGGCTCAAGGCTCAAGGGAGCCATTTTGTAGAAACAGAAGCAATGGACCGCACTCCGCTAGCCCCTCCTCCGGGTCGCCCCTTGGGATTCTGGTACTTGGTGTAGAAGAGTGGTTCACCCAAGTGGGTGCAAGTAAGTACTTGTAAGACTGATGATCTCTAGACCCGATCCATGTCCCGGGTTTTTGGATGTCGCCCGAGACATGGCTCGGGTTTCGGGATGACTTCCCTCATCAGTAGAGAAATGGTTTAGGGGTGGAAGAGAAGGCCGCCAAACAACCGTCATGGGCCTTGTTGCCCAAACCGGCACGCAGGTGCGTAGTCCAGGAGCCCGTCGGCTCAAGGCTCAAGGGAGCCATTTTGTAGAAACAGAAGCAATGGACCGCACTCCGCTAGCCCCTCCTCCGGGTCGCCCCTTGGGATTCTGGTACTTGGTGTAGAAGAGTGGTTCACCTAAGTGGGTGCAAGTAAGTACTTGTAAGACTGATGATCTCTAGACCCGATCCATGTCCCGGGTTTTTGGATGTTGCCCGAGACATGGCTCGGGTTTCGGGATGACTTCCCTCATCAGTAGAGAAATTGTTTAGGGGTGGAAGAGAAGGCCACCAAACAACCGTCAAGGGCCTTGTTGCCCAAACCGGCACGCAGGTGCGTAGTCCAGGAGCGCGTCGGCTCAAGGCTCAAGGGAGCCATTTTGTAGAAACAGAAGCAATGGACCGCACTCCGCTAGCCCCTCCTCCGGGTCGCCCCTTGGGATTCTGGTACTTGGTGTAGAAGAGTGGTTCACCCAAGTGGGTGCAAGTAAGTACTTGTAAGACTGATGATCTCTAGACCCGATCCATGTCCCGGGTTTTTGGATGTCGCCCGAGACATGGCTCGGGTTTCGGGATGACTTCCCTCATCAGTAGAGAAATGGTTTAGGGGTGGAAGAGAAGGCCGCCAAACAACCGTCAAGGGCCTTGTTGCCCAAACCGGCACGCAGGTGCGTAGTCCAGGAGCCCGTCGGCTCAAGGCTAAAGGGAGCCATTTTGTAGAAACAGAAGCAATGGACCGCACTCCGCTAGCCACTCCTCCGGGTCGCCCCTTGGGATTCTGGTACTTGGTGTAGAAGAGTGGTTCACCCAAGTGGGTGCAAGTAAGTACTTGTAAGAATGATGATCTCTAGACCCGATCCATGTCCCGGGTTTTTGGATGTCGCCCGAGACATGGCTCGGGTTTCGGGATGACTTCCCTCATCAGTAGAGAAATGGTTTAGGGGTGGAAGAGAAGGCCGCCAAACAACCGTCAAGGGCCTTGTTGCCCAAACCGGCACGCAGGTGCGTAGTCCAGGAGCCCGTCGGCTCAAGGCTCAAGGGAGCCATTTTGTAGAAACAGAAGCAATGGACCGCACTCCGCTAGCCCCTCCTCCGGGTCGCCCCTTGGGATTCTGGTACTTGGTGTTGAAGAGTGGTTCACCCAAGTGGGTGCAAGTAAGTACTTGTAAGACTGATGATCTCTAGACCCGATCCATGTCCCGGGTTTTTGGATGTCGCCCGAGACATGGCTCGGGTTTCGGGATGACTTCCCTCATCAGTAGAGAAATGGTTTAGGGGTGGAAGAGAAGGCCGCCAAACAACCGTCAAGGGCCTTGTTGCCCAAACCGGCACGCAGGTGCGTAGTCCAGGAGCCCGTCGGCTCAAGGCTCAAGGGAGCCATTTTGTAGAAACAGAAGCAATGGACCGCACTCCGCTAGCCCCTCCTCAGGGTCGCCCCTTGGGATTCTGGTACTTGGTGTAGAAGAGTGGTTCACCCAAGTGGGTGCAAGTAAGTACTTGTAAGACTGATGATCTCTAGACCCGATCCATGTCCCGGGTTTTTGGATGTCGCCCGAGACATTGCTCGGGTTTCGGGATGACTTCCCTCATCAGTAGAGAAATGGTTTAGGGGTGGAAGAGAAGGCCGCCAAACAACCGTCAAGGGCCTTGTTGCCCAAACCGGCACGCAGGTGCGTAGTCCAGGAGCCCGTCGGCTCAAGGCTCAAGGGAGCCATTTTGTAGAAACAGAAGCAATGGACCGCACTCCGCTAGCCCCTCCTCCGGGTCGCCCCTTGGGATTCTGGTACTTGGTGTAGAAGAGTGGTTCACCCAAGTGGGTGCAAGTAAGTACTTGTAAGACTGATGATCTCTAGACCCGATCCATGTCCCGGGTTTTTGGATGTTGCCCGAGACATGGCTCGGGTTTCGGGATGACTTCCCTCATCAGTAGAGAAATGGTTTAGGGGTGGAAGAGAAGGCCGCCAAACAACCGTCAAGGGCCTTGTTGCCCAAACCGGCAATGCAGGTGCGCAGTCCAGGAGCCCGTCGGCTCAAGGCTCAAGGGAGCCATTTTGTAGAAACAGAAGCAATGTACCGCACTCCGCTAGCCCCTTCTCCGGGTCGCCCCTTGGGATTCTTGTACTTGGTGTAGAAGAGTGGTTCACCCAAGTGGGTGCAAGTAAGTACTTGTAAGACTGATGATCTCTAGACCCGATCCATGTCCCGGGTTTTTGGATGTCGCCCGAGACATGGCTCGGGTTTCGGGATGACTTCCCTCATCAGTAGAGAAATGGTTTAGGGGTGGAAGAGAAGGCCGCCAAACAACCGTGAAGGGCCTTGTTGCCCAAACCGGCACGCAGGTGCGTAGTCCAGGAGCCCGTCGGCTCAAGGCTCAAGGGAGCCATTTTGTAGAAACAGAAGCAATGGACCGCACTCCGCTAGCCCCTCCTCCGGGTCGCCCCTTGGGATTCTGGTACTTGGTGTAGAAGAGTGGTTCACCCAAGTGGGTGCAAGTAAGTACTTGTAAGACTGATGATCTCTAGACCCGATCCATGTCCCGGGTTTTTGGATGTCGCCCGAGACATGGCTCGGGTTTCGGGATGACTTCCCTCACCAGTAGAGAAATGGTTTAGGGGTGGAAGAGAAGGCCGCCAAACAACCGTCAAGGGCCTTGTTGCCCAAACCGGCACGCAGGTGCGTAGTCAAGGAGCCCGTCGGCTCAAGGCTAAAGGGAGCCATTTTGTAGATACAGAAGCAATGGACCGCACTCCGCTAGCCCCTCCTCCGGGTCGCCCCTTGGGATTCTGGTACTTGGTGTAGAAGAGTGGTTCACCCAAGTGGGTGCACGTAAGTACTTGTAAGACTGACGGTTACTTGGCGGCCTTCTCATCCACCCCAAACACTGCTCTGCTGATGAGGGAAACTGTCCCGAAACCCGGGCCATGTCTCGGGTCCAGAGATCTTGGGGATAACGAGTGACCACTCGCACCAACTGTGGTGAACTACTTTTTACTCGTCCATCTACATGCACTTCATGTACCAGAGTGCTACGGGGCGACCCGGAGGAGAGGCTAGCGGTGTGCGATCTATCTTGGTTGTAGATAACTCTTTTTTGGAACATTCATAGATCAGCAGGTCTACAGGGACATTACTCTGTGCATCAGTTCTCCGGCCACAGTGACTCTGGCCCAGACTGGGCCATGGCCCAGACTGCCCACATATCAATGTCAGGCTTTGCCCTATGCAGACTGAGGCTACTTATCCCACATGAATCTCACATTTCCACCAATTAAGTTCTGAAAGTCAAACTTCTGGCCATTCTATATGTGAACATATGGTTGTTTGGCACTCTGAATGGGTTTGTTAGGTATGGCTACCTCCCAGACAACTGTTTTACAAAGTCTGATGTGGCCTGAGTGATCAGTGGGACGGTACACTTGGCTAACATCATCTTCAAATGCTTCTAACAGCATGCAGACATGGCTCATGGTGTGAATCCTACACATAGCAATGCACATATATCATGATGTAATATGAGAACTCATTGTAGCTACTATGAACTTGACTGCAGCATAGAGATATGCATGTAACACATCCAATGTTGGCCTTCTCTTCACAAAGTACAGGACCCCATATTCAATTACATGTGTGCCCTATGTAGAGGCCACACAATGTATGCAAACAGCATAATGCTACACTCTGATACTCAGAAGCAGACTGTAGCCTATGGGAATAAAAAGGAAGTAGTGAAATGGAGTTAAATATGTAGTTGAGAAACGTACCTGTTCCTCTGGTGAGCCATAGAGCTGGGAATACTGGGGAAGGACCTAACCAACCAGGGAATCCATCTCCTTTGGAGTGAAGGGACGGGTCCTATCCCCTGTAGTTCATGCCATGATTGCTTCCAGAGGTGTCAAACAGCAGCTAAAAAGGAGAAGGTATGGATAGCAGCAGTGTCAGGAGGTAAGGGAGATTTTTTTCATCCACCGCGTACATGTATGCCACATACGCAGTCAGCAGTGTTGGCGCACACAGCCATTGAGCTGCGACCATCACTATCCCCAACATTAGCCTATCACTGTGACCACCATGCAAGTGACCGCCCACCACTCGGTCGACCACCGCTGACGGCTTATGTTCGACATGTCCTATTAGCAAGGTCAGGCATCTGCCATATTAGCGTTTGGGAAAACGCAGTTGGCGGTAATACATGTTATGCTACCCTCACTATAGTGACAATTTAAATTCCTGAATTGATGATGTGCACAGTTCTGTTACAGACCTGTGAAGGTCACCTTGAAGATGGCAGGTGGGTGTTTCAATATTTGACAATGATGATGTAAAATGTGCACTGCTACATGGAGCATTGATGTTCAGACACATGACTTTTGCCTTACTATTCCCATATGCTACTCTGCACGCCTTGGCCAAAATACATTTTGTGTTACTCCTTACATAGGTACCCTGGGAGAGGGTGGAGACATCAGCCTCAATTGTATTCCCCATTTCCAGACCTACACACCATGGAAGAACAAAATAGCATCCAGAAGTTCTGTTTGAATAGGCAAACAATCCTGGATCTATGTCATCTGTTGGAGCCTGACCTCCTACCTCACATCAGTAATCCTACATCAATAACACCACTAGTTAAATCATGTCAGCTTTGCATTGTTTGGCCACAGACTCATTTCAATTCACTGTTGATATTCCTGGTGAAATGTCACAACCTGTATTCAGTCGGATCCTCACAGAGGTGCTAGCAGCAATTTTGAGATGCATGTTCAAGTTCAAGTTCAGAAATTTATATAGCACACTACTCACCCAGAGGGTCTCAAGGCGCTTGGGGGAGGGGGGTGCATTTACTTATCGAATATCCAAGTTTTTAGTTGTTTTCTGAAGGAGAGGTGGTTCTGAGTAAGGCGGAGGTGGGTGGGGAGAGAATTCCAGGTCTTGGCCGCTAGGTAGGAGAAGGATCTGCCCCCATGGTGGATTTATGGATGCGTGGGATAGCGGCGAGGGCTTGATTGGATGATCGTAGTTGGCGGGTGGGGGTGTAGAAGGTTAGTCGTGTGTTGAGGAATTCGGGTCCAAGGTCGTAGAGGGCTTTGTGTGCTTGGGTGAGGAGACGAAACGTTATTCTCTTGTTGATGGGGAGCCAGTGGAGGTCTTTCAGGTGACCGGAAATGTGAGCTTGACGAGGAATGTCCAGTATGAGTCTGGCTGAGGCATTTTGGATGCGTTGGAGTTTTTTCTGTAGTTTGGCTGTGGTTCCGGAGCAAAGGGTGTTTCCGTAATCCAGACGGCTGGTGACCAGGGCGTGGGTGACCGTCTGTCTTGTTTCGGGTGGGGATCCAACGGAAGACTTTTTTGAGCATGGTAGGATGTTGAAGCAGGATGATGAGAGGGCGTTGACTTGTCTGGACATCGAGAGAGAGGAGTCTAGGATGAAGCCCAGGTTGCGTGCGTGATCCGTAGGTATGGGTGCGGTTCCCAGGGCAGGTGGCCACCAAGAGTTGTCCCAGGTAGAGGGGGATGAACCTAAGATGAGGACTTCCGTTTTGTCCGAGTTTAGTTTTAAACAGCTGTTCTTCATCCACTCGGCTACTTCTTTCATTCCTTCGTGTAGGTTGGTTTTGGCGGTGTTTGGGTCTTTGGTGAGAGAGAGGATCAGCTGGGTGTCGTCTGCGTAGGAGATGATGTTGAGGTTGTGTTGGCGCGCGATGGATGCGAGGGGGCTCATGTATACGTTGAAGAGGGTGGGGCTGAGTGATGATCCTTGTGGTACGCCGCAGATGACTTCGGTGGCCTCTGATCTGAAAGGGGGGAGGCGGACTCTCTGGGTTCTTCCGGCGAGGAACGAGATGACCCATTCCAGTGCTTTTCCTTGTATTCCGACATTGTTGAGACGTTGTATGAGGGTGCTGTGACAGACTGTGTCGAAGGCTGCGGAGAGGTCAAGTAGGATGAGGGCAACCATTTCTCCGTTGTCCAGTAGTGTTCGAATGTCGTCTGTTGCTGCGATGAGGGCGGTTTCGGTGCTGTGTTTGGCTCGGAAGCCGGACTGTGAAGGGTCGAGGGATTTGTTGGATTTGAGGAAGGCGGCGAGCTGACTGTTGACGGCTTTCTCAATGACTTTGGCGGGGAATGGGAGGAGCGAGATGGGGCGGTAGTTCTTAAGTTCAGTGGGGTCTGCTGTGGGTTTCTTCAGAAGGGCGCTGAGTTCGGCATGTTTCCAGCTATCCGGGAAGGTGGCGGAGTTGAGGGAGCAGTTGATGACATCGTGGAGATGGGGTGCGATGATAGAGTCTGCTTTGTTGAAAATGTGGTGGGGATAAGGGTCGGTTGGCGATCCTGAGTGGATGGAGTTCATCAGGCAGATGGTGTCTTCGGTGGTGATTGGGTTCCAGGCTCAGAGGTTGTTAGAGTGCGGTTTTGGTTCGGGGGTGGGTGAAGTGGGCTGGTCTTCGGATTGGTTTTTGAAGCTGTTATGTATGTCGGCGATTTTGTTGTGGAAGAATGAGGATAGAGAGACGCAGAGGTCTTGGGAGGGGGTGATGTCGTTGGTGCCGGCGGTGGGGTTGGTAAATTCTTTGACGATGTTGAATAGTTCCTTGCTGTTTTGGGCGTTGTTGTCAAGTCGATCCTTGAATGCTGATTTCTTGGTGGATCGGATGAGTTGGTGGTGTTTGCGGGTGGCGTTCTTGAAGGAGGCCAGGTTGTCAGTGGTTGGGTTTTTTCTCCAGGCTTTCTCGAGGGTACGACAGAGCTTCTTGGAATTCTTAAGGTCGTCGTTGAACCAGGGGGCTTTTTTGTTACCTTGCTTGATTTGATGGTTTTTCAGGGGTGCTAGTTCGTCTGCGCTGTGGGTGATCCATTGTGTGATGTTGGTGGCTGCTTGGTTTGGGTCGGATGATTTGGCAGGGGGGTTTTGGTGAAGCGATGTGAGGAGCTGGTCGGTGGTAATTTTGTTCCAGTTTCTTCGGGGAATAGGTTGTGGGGGGTTGTGGGTCGAGGTCTTTTTGTAGTTGAAGTGAACGCAGCTGTGGTCCGTCCAATGGAGAGCAGTGGAGTGATCGAAGGAGATGTGCTTGCTGGAGGTGAAGATTGGGTCGAGCGTGTGTCCGGCAAGGTGGGTGGGGGTGTCAACAAGTTGTTTGAGTCCGAGATTGGCTAGGTTGTCTAGAAGGTTGGTGGTATTGCTGTCGTTTTTCTTTTCCAGGTGGAAGTTCAGGTCTCCCAGTAGGATGTAGTTCTCGGAGGGGAGGGCATGTGGGCTGATAAAGTCAGTGATGTCTTCGCTAAATTGTGTACGGGGTCCTGGTGGTCTGTAGATGAGGGTGCCTCTGAGTGCGGTCTTGGGGTCGGTGTGGATCTGGAAGTGAAGGTGTTCGGCGGTAGTGAGGTTATCGTCGGAGCTGGTCGTGATGCGGATGGTGTTTTTATGGACGATGGCGATGCCTCCTCCTGTTTGGTTGGTGCGGTCCTTCCGGATGATCTTGTAGCCGTCCGGGATGGCTATGGCGATGTCGGGAGCTGAAGAGGCGTCCATCCAGGTTTCTGTAAGGAAGGCGACGTCCGGAGATGTGGTGTCGAGTAGGTTCCAGAGTTCAATGGAGTGTTTGTGGATCGAGCGGGTGTTGAGGAGGATGCACTTCAGGTAGTTGTTGTCGGGGCACTGTTTGGAGTTTGTGGATTTGGTGTGGGTCTTGATGCAGTCGAATTTGCAGGAGTGGCAGGTGAAGGGTCCATGGGTGTGTCCCGGGGCAGCCAGGTAGCATTGTGGTGAGCGGCCGGGGTTCAGAGCTGAGAGGGATGCGGCGTCGTATGTAATGCGGGCGGAGTGGATTTTGCGGGGACCAGGTGCCTGGCGCTGGGCGCGGTCCAGGCGCGGACGGGCGTAGATGGGCTTACCTTTGGCGCGCCTTGGGCGCGTCCGCTGCACGTGAACGCTGCGCGAAAGTGCATCTGTCTTAAGTAGATAGTGGAGGGGGGCGGAGCGAGGGAGGAGCAGCTGGGAGGCGGGAGCGGGGTGGAGAGGACGGGCTCCGAGGCACAACACAACAAAATGGCAGCAGAAACGAAACCGGAACCGGTTGGGGCAACAATAGTAATAACGCTGTGGGCAGAGGCACTATCACAATAAGGCAGTATTATTTTAATCTATTAGGCAATGCGAGCACTACGCAAGGCAAAGCGGTCAATTAATGAGGCAATGCGATCAGTGCAGGTACCAATACAGTTCAGGCAGCAGAGCAAAGCGAGCAGCACGAGGCAATGCGATCAATGCAGGCACCAATACAGTTCAAGGCAGCAGAGCAAAGCCAGCAGCACAACGATACCCAGGAGAGACCAGGGGCCGTGGGGAGCGACCGCGTCTGACGGAGTCAGGACGGTCACCTACATGGGCATGGGCAACTACATCCTGATTGTAAGTATGGTGTGTGATGTGATGACTGACCATTCTTGCAACTCTTGTAGTGATGTTGCGAGGAGTATGTTAATGCTATATACTAGGAATATAACGGTCTGGAAATATATGGGGAAAGGTGCTTGCATTGTAAGTGAATCTTTGTTCAACTGTAAATGTTGTTTTGGACTGTGTTCTCTAGAAGTTGTGAAAACTTGCTTTTGAACAGTCACATTCCTGGGTTGTGTGATAAAGTAATTAACTCTTTGTAGTTGTCTTCTTAGGTGCTAGTGAGTATCACCTCCTGATCCGTGAGGTGTGAATGAAATAGATATGCACAAGCGTCCTCCTTCAAGGAAAGAACAAACTCACACAGCACTCTAGTTGCGACGAGGTCGCTTCAGAACTGTTTTTCAAATATAAACGAATTCAATTGACTTTATTCATTTGGTAAATAGGTTTTAATGAATCGTACTCCACATTCTTCATATAAGGCCTCTCATGTTCATGAATCCGATGCTAAGGTACATCTGATTACATTATGTCAAATCAAATGGCATAAACTCCCCGATGCATTTCGGGCAGAGCCCTTCGTCAGGGGATAATTCCTAAGGAGAATGTAAACGTAGTTTTATATACTGAAATCCAAGAACTCACAAATGCAATACATATTAAATACATGTGCACAATATTTACCAGATTGAAAAGTGCCTAGTGGAAGTAGAATAGCTGCCTGATGATATTCAATCTTAATTGCGAAAAAAATAGAATACTGTGCCCAGAGTCAACGCGAAAAATAGTATGATACATGCAAAAAAATGTGCTGAAAGAACCATGCGTGAAAACTCAAAAAGTCACATATGAATGAAAACGTGATGCCTGACGTAAAACCCGTGTCTAAACCACACGTTGCAACTAAAATGTGAATAGCATACAAAAAGTGAACACAAGAAGTCACTCAAGACCCGTTCTTAAACCGCTTGTTCTATTGTGAAGTGAAACACAAAGAGTCACTCGAGACCATATTGGCTCTGTTACCAATTTTTACAGCGGCTATCAAATTATGTCTGGCCTTTCTGCAGTGTATATCATACCATAGGGTATTTGTGGCTTTTTACATTTTTACCTTCAAATCTTTATAGAAGTGACCCCCTGATTGATTGTAGTTCTTTAAAAATGGACATAACCAGATAATTGTCACTCATCTCCTTATTAAATGAGCATAAGCAGAAGCAACTGCAGAATAAATATGGGCCAGTGTATTCTCGTCAGAATGTCAGAATGTATGATAGGCCCTTAACCTGCCTCTTATTGTTAGTAACCCTGGGCGTAGCAGGCGTAGTCCCTCTATGCATATTTCCACGGAGTTTGAAAAAACTCAGTGGAAATACTCAACGCTCCCTCACACCTCCCTAAGTCTTTAAACATTAAAAAAGAAGCCACTTACCTATGTGTCTGCCGCCTCCCCTGCCTGGCCGCTCACCTTCCTGCTCCTCGCGTCCTTCTGTAATTAAAAAAACACTACGATGTACGTCTTGGAAGGAGAGCTGCCAGACAGGGGAGGCAGCAGACACAAAGGTAAGTGGCTTGTTTTTTAATTTTTAAAGAATTTGGGAGGGGGGAGGGAGCGGCTGACTCCGCTGCGCCACAGAGCATGGAGTAGGCAAATCTCCGCAAACTCTGCTGGCGGAGCAGAGTTAATTATTAGAGTAGAAAATTGGGGTGTCAGCTAACTCAGGCTTGTAATTGGAGTTCAATGAAGAGATATTTCTCAGTTCCAATGATAGAGGATCACAGTCATTGTCCTGTCTTTCAATGACCTTCACCTCTTAAAGGTGTGACTGTCCTCCAAATCAAATGCCGTGCGAGCATTAAATGCACATATGCATTGGTACCTTCAATCAATAAATCAGAGTACTTGTAGAGTGCGCTACTTACCCGTGAGGGTCTCCAAGTGCTAAGGGGAGGGCGGGGGGGGGTGCTGCTACTGCTCGAAGAGCCAGGTCTTGAGGAGTCTTCTGAAGACGAGTAGGTCTTGGGTCTGCCGTATGTGGGTAGGGAGGGTGCGTAATTCACCACTGACTCCTTTCAGCTAGAAAATATTCTCTTGGAGTGCTTTGGTGTCTTTGTTGCAGTTACAGATCATGACCATGCCATGTGTAGCAGGCGCAGCTGGGTCTTTTGTATCCTCCCTGATTGGAGAGTCTCTTGCAGTTCTGGGTGAGACAAGAGGGCTAAAATGGTTTGTGCAGACAATCTCAGGGATAATAGTATATCTAGCAGAATCACCATGCTTCTCCACTGGCTTTGTATTAGTCTGCTGCGCCTCCTCCTTCCTGTTAATGGTTCTAGAGATACTATGTACACCTCTTGTGACCTGGTTCATTCAGGGCAAATGAAGTGGTTTCCCTTCTTGAAAATGATTGCAGTTTTCTGGCCTGAAGTAGAGCAGTTCATAGTTGTACCTTTATTTAGGATAGACTCCTCCTTCTCTACCAGATTTATATATCCTCTTTGGTGCAATTTTTGGCAGTCTGCCAAACTGTTTTTTAAAATTCTGTTGTCACCCCCCAGTGGGCTTTCCTGGACATTTTTCTTTCCCATTGTCTTAGACAGCAGTGGAACAGTTATCCTCCGCATTCTGAAGTATTCTTTTGCTTTCAGCAAATGAAAGGGGGTTGTAGTAGTCAGCATCAGGGGCAGGGAGTTGTTGTAGTCAGAGTCCTGTTGGTTCCCGCACGGGGGATACTGCAGCATACTTTGTAGTGCTCCCGCCCATGGCCCGCCTTCTCTCAGGGGCAGGGAGGTATGGTAGTCAGAGTTATGCTGGTTTGCAAGACCTTTCATTAACCGATAATATTGTGTTTCATCATCGCCATGTACCGTGGTATGCCGCGAAGGTACTGCACTTTATCATGGCCCATTATATCACTGCAGTTTTGTTGATTATTACTTAAAACTAACCGAACAAATTCAGATCAAGTAACAAAAAGGGTTATTTTCACAACATAATCTATATTCCTGCCTAATTTCATGTAAATCTGTATAACAAGTTGATGTAAAATGCATTGGTGGAAAAACTTGTTTTGGGATAGCCCTTTTTTCTTTGCATCCCCTTAACCAATCGCAAAGAAACTTTGCATCATCAGCCAATAGTCTGACAATGTAGGTATATTTCAAGGCACAGATTTGGTTGGTGATGGCTTGAATATAATCTAAATTACATTCCAGTAAAGTTTAAGGGACTTCAAAAATAGAAGATGAACTGTAAACCGTTGTCAGAGAGGAGCACTGTAGGAATGCCATGTGATTGGATCTCAACAATTATATTGGCTAATTTCTTAGCCGAGGATAATCCATTTAAGGGGGTGAAAAGTGCCATTTTAGGAGGATGATTTACTGTTACCAAAATTGTGTTGTGTCCTTTTGAATTAGGATGTAATTCTACTTTAAAATCAAAGAAAACAGTGCCATTGTCAAGATCAAACTGGACTGAGTTGTAGCAAGCCTGCAGGGGCTACATGAGATGCCTTTCCTCAGGCACAAACTGCACATGTATCTACATACGTTTTAGCAACTCTAGCCATAGTGGGCTACCAAAAACGATGTTTTAACACGTCTGATGTCTTTTCTTACCCTGGATGACCTGCTAGCTGACTTAAATCAACCCCAGCGTCGTGCTTACTCCTGTAAAGTGCTTGTGGAAAGCTATACAGCATTTTTTACATAGTATAAATGATCATTCCTAATCCCAGCATATCGATCTATCACTTTCTTAGTTTCCCCAGAGTCTTGCTCCTTTTGTAACTGAACCATGAATTCAGTAACAGACATAGCCCTCACCAGTCGATCAACTTGTGCTATAAAACAAGAATCAGTGGGATTATTTTAACGTCCTGGCTGAAAAGTGATTACAAAATCCCAATTGCTGAAAAATTGTGCCCAGCAAAATTGCCTAGCTGAATAGGCATGAGCTGACTTTAAAAGTTGTAGATTATGATGGGTTGTCAGAATTGTTACAGTGTGCTTGTGCCAAGAAGGTAATGATGCCACTCCTCAAAAACCACTTAAATGGCCAGCAATTTTTGTCACCTACTGCATAATTCTTTTCTGCTTGGCTTACCTTGTGAGATAAGCAACGGGATGTAGTTGCCCTGTAGATGGATCTGGGTGACAGAGGATGGGAGCGGTAACAAACTGCCTTTTTTAACAATTTTATTTAGATTCTCAAGATAATAATACCAAGAAAAGTCTGTCATACCTGGATTGGCACATGACATTGTCATTGCCTGTACAATATGTTTGTCACTCATTGAGCCACCGACAGGAAGGATAATAACTAGATCTTGAGGCATTATCTGCATCAGACACACTACCTGAGGTAGATTCCATGACATGAAGCCCAACTTTTTGAATCAGTTCTGGGACTTGACTCAGGTTTGTTTACCAAAACCTATTTTGTTTACTAAAATGTAGAAATTAAGCCTTGTTGTTGTGGTTTAGCATTTGTCCATCCTGTTGCTCAGCCGCGCAATTAGTCTCTCAAGAGCATATCTTGCCCCATCGATAGTTGGTGGCGGGGTAGCAGGCTGCTTCCAAAATTGTGCAAATGCAACTCACGCCACCACCAACAGGTGAGTAATAAGCTTCCCACATGCTGTAGGTAATGAGTGTATACTATCTTCCCCTGGGTCACCCAAATGTATCTTTTGTGTGTGCAAGAAAAGCGTTATACCCACTGACTCTAACGTGGGAGATAATGGAAGATTGTGGGTCACTGCCAAATTTTGTCCCATCATCTGACATTTTTTGGCTAATGTTCCTTTCTGAATATTGAGGTAATCTGTGTTTGGGTTTAGGGTCGGTGTCTGTAATTGCTTGTTGCAAGCAGGGGTTTCCCTTTCAAAGTACTTTTTCAAGAATATGCTCTCCAGTGGAGTTTTCTCATAGGTTTGCCTCTCCTGTCTCCAGTGCAGCAAATGCGTGATTCGAAAATCATTTACCCTGTTGATGTGCAACCCCTCCTAAATCTGTTCCCAAGAAAGTATCTCACCATCCAAATAGAACACCTAAGTTGGGGAGGTTGCATTGTTTCAGCGCTGAAATGGCAGTCATGGTGTCCTGGTAGAAAATCTGGATTATATGTGATAGGAGTGTGTGGTGAATCGTTTGTGGTGGCACCTTTCTTGTGTGTGATGTGATGCCAGAAAGATCTGTTTCGTGGTAAGCCTTTCGTGCCTTCCTATGTGGGCACTCCTGGGGAGCCAGAGTAGAGCATGTAATGGTGTCTGAGAGAAATGTTGTTCAACGTGTACCCAAACCTTTTTGCCAGGATTATGATTCTAGTCAAGAGTTGGGTGGAGCTGAGCTGCCTGGATGTAAGTTTCCACGTTTGGAACACCATTGTCCCTTGGCTCACCATGACACCCCAGTTTAGAACCAGCCATGTGAAAATCTGTCTTGACCCAAGTCAATCTGGATCCTCCCTTGACCAGAAACAATCATCCTGGGACTCGTTTCGGGGTATCAACCCTCATCTGCCATAGTAGCCTGAATCAATTTAACCCAGATATGTGACTGGAAGTGAGTATTTGAAAATGTCTGCACTCTGTCCATCATCTTGTTGTATTGCTATGTTCACCCTGATACCACCAAACTGGTCCCAGTATGCTTGTTTCTAGTCCAGGGAGGGCCTGGCCTGGCAGTTCGGGCTGGACTGTTCCCAAGGGAGGAAGGGTTAAGACTGATTTGCATATGTCTAGGACGAAACTGGGGTGGCTTGGTGAGCAAAAGAACGACAGATTTAACCCAGATCTGTGACTGGGGTGAATGGTTGAAAAGTTTCAGCACTCTGTCCAACATCTTGTTGTGTTGCTATAACCACTATAATAGTGCCTTCTGCCTAACTGAAGAATTAAGTGTATATGGATAAAATATCTGAATAAAAATATCAGGAGGCAGAAAAATTGTAAAGTAAATATTGGGATACACAATATCGTGATGCCCCAATGTGGTTGATAAGAATATCATTTTTCTTTAAATAGTATAATGTTGGACATTTTCAAAGGTACAATAACCACTTTGGTTGAACATACCGTATCACAGTTTCAATTGCAAGCGAATCGTAAGATAAACTCCTACCCCCTCAACTCCAACCCATCAGAGGCTCTGACCATTTTAAGCAAAGTCAAAATCCAAAGTCCATACAGTATTTTATAAGTGGCATTTTACAGTAGAGTAAAGATGTTTATTGGTAACATAGCATAGATACGAACTATAGGACTTGAGCATCCCCCTACAGTAAGTACCCCTATAATGTTTGCACTTCAATCTCGACTTCCCCTTGACCTATGGGGGTAGCTCGTCTGATGATGTCAGCACGCCGAGAGCATTACCGTCCACGCCCTCCTATCTTCCTCTAATTTTTCATCCCTGTGCACCTTTATCATGTGACACTTTTTCAGCAGTTATCCATTCAGCCGTATCCTACAGCCAATCATCGATTTCCGGCACTTTAGGAGACAACCATCCTATTACAGTCCTACGTTTTGCTAGCGTCAGCCCCGGGACAAGGAATCTTCTACTTAATTTCTTCTTCTTTCTAAAGGGGATACGTCCCAACAGGCAAGGGCCCAACTATCTAGGAATCCCTCACCCCATGGCTGTACTCAGTTTTACCCACACCGATAGCCAGTAATTATCTATCTTATAATTACTGTCAATCAGTGCTGATGTTCTGGCAGCTCCAGAGTATTTGCAGGAAATCTGCAGCCCGCCCTTTACAGCGGTGGCATTCTGTTGAACGCTCAGGGTTTATGGCATTTAATCTACTGGGTGCAAGGTACACCTGGTGAATCACAATTTGTTGCAACAGTTTGAACTGTGCATTTGTGTAAGTGGGTTTCAACTCCTCATGAATTTCCTACCAGGCTTTCGCCGTAATGGGCGTCTAAAGATGTGACTCTCTCTCTATATATATATATGTGTGTGTGAGATTAATCTCTTGTCCCTTGCCATGGCCAACAGAACTTCCAGAGTCTGTGAGGTCGGCGATGCCTCTGGGAACATCAGCAAATCTCATGCTCTGTCGCCGCTATTTTCGCTAATTTCAGAAATAGACCCGCACCGAGCTGAAACACCTCAATGGTGTCTGCCAAGGTAATAAACATATTGTTAACGATCAAACAGTGTCACAGCTGCCTTCGCAGCATTTCTGCATGGACAGATATCGTTCTATATTTTTGAATGGGTGCAATGCCCAGATGCTCATGTCCAATGCATAAGGAACCCTTTTCAGTACAACTTTAACTGCTCGCTCCCATGCCCCGAAGACCATTTGAACCACATACAGCAGGTTTTCCGGGGGCCTTTGCCCCATCATCAAAATCTCTGGTTTCGGATACCCACTAGAACAAAGTTTTTTAGGTAAATAATGTTGTTTTTACTACTATTGACGTTTTTAATATCGTTTTCAATAATATAGTGGTAAAAAATATCGCTTTTTAATTATTTGAATGTGTTTCAGTGGATAAATTAATTTTATGTTTAATATTGTTTATATAAAGTTATTCTTTTTTAAATATAGCTTGTAATATTAAGTGATTTAGAATGTTTTATTCACCTTCTTATAGTAATATATAGTGTTGTAGTGGGTTTGTTGTATAGCATTTTAGGACCCCAGTGTAATTTTCCCGATTCATGCCCTTATATAGGTATTAATCACCTTGTCCTTATGTATGCATAGACATCATAACCATATTTGGACATAGCCCATGCAGTCCAAATACAGGCATGAATACTTCCACTTGTTCTGAAAAGCCACAACGATTTCTTGGAAAACTCGGCTTCAGCAGTTAGGGACTTCCTCTTACTTGAATATTGATTTGTCCAAGAACTGATGGAGTTTTCAAAGAACTGTGATTCTTTGATGACGTTATTATGTACACCTTTACGTCAAACTCGGCACCTTCAAGGTATAAATATGCCCACACTTGCCCTAGCAAACACACGGTGGTTTGGAGCAGTTCAACTATCTACTTGCCCGATGCAGCTCGCTAAAGCAAGTGCTGAAGGAAGCCGGCCCTCCAGCTGACGCACTGAGAGAGACGCTGACTTTTCTCTTGCTGAGAGATCCAGCTCCAGTGTTTCCAAGCTCCCTTTGTGAGGTGTTGGGAAATCGAGTCTCGAGACAGAGAGATACCAGACCTCCTTCATTCTAAACCAAGGTACGGAGCTGATTAGACCCTAAGAGAAATCTTGGATAGATTCTTGGCAAAGAATACTTAACTTATGCTACACCTCACTTACTGCTTCGACTCGTACTAGACTCAGGTTAGGTACATCGAGGTAGGCGTATTTTTGAAGCACCAGTTGAGTACTTTTAGTCTTTATTTTTTTCTGTATGTATTTTATGGCTTAGAAACCATTCCCTGCTTTTACAGTATTATTTTATAATACTCTTCTTGCTGTACACATTATACTTTACAGCCAGTATTACGATTGTAGCAGTTCATTTCTTCTGCTTGAGAAAGAAGACTGTTCAATAAATACTTTTATTGAAAATGCCCGTCTCTCTATTTCTCTGCACCTCTGGTGAAACGAAGCATGCAAGCTTGACTGAGTAAAATATCTATCTATTGTTTGCACGACTCTAAAGATCAGTTTTATCTTGGGGAAACAAAATTGTAATGTTTATGCAGTTGTCAGAAACTAATCCCTTCTTGTTCATTCGAGAAAGTTTCTAGTGACCTCTGAGCTAGCTGGCACTCACAATTAAGTTTAATATATTCAATAGAGACCTAGTAGACCTAAGTCCTATGTCACATCTATAGGATATATTATTCCAATGCGCAGAACCTATTGGTAATATAAGAACTACACTACAGGTTGTTGGATTTGTAAGGGGATAGGTTATTAAGTAAATTAAGGGCCAGATCATGAGTTTGGCGGATGGGATACTCCGACAAACATGATGGATATCTTGTCCACCAAATTAAATTTCCATAATATCCTATGGAACATGTAATACAGCGGATGGGATATCCATTGTGTTTGTGACGGAGTATCCCATCCACCAAACTCGTAATCAGGCCCTTAGTGATTATTAATTAACAATTAATTATTAATTATATAATAGATTTCAACTATGTAATTTATGGAATGCTTATTTATTTTACTTAGATTTTATTTGCTGGCTACTAGGTTTGTAAGGGTCTAGGGTGGAAAGTTAAGTAATAATGCATTACTAATTTAATAATAATTTTTAATTAATTTTTAATTATGCAAAATGTAGAATACAGAATTATTGTACTCATATTTTAGTTGCGGGATGGTAGTTTTGTAGGAGTATATGGTAGAAAGTTATTTTGTTAATTTATTATTAATATTTAAATTATGGACTTTTTAATTATTTTAGTTATATTTTAGTTAGGGGCTGCTGGGTTTGTAGGGATCTAGACTGGGAAGTTAATGAAGTAATAATTAACAATTAGTCATTAACTGATAGGTAATTAGTTAATTATTTAATTAATTTTAAATATATAAATTATGGAATACTTAAGGATGTGCATAAAGGGAGTTGCTATGTGCCGCAGCCATGAGCCTAAATCTGCAATTACAAAAGGTGGAAGTGATAGGACGTTAGGCCGGATATTCATTGGTTAAAATATTTATTGATAGAAAATGACTGTGATTGCTCACTGCTATACCCCAGCAGGATCAACGTAGTTTCATTAGTTCAACGAACTTTTTAAATAAAATGAAGGGCTAGAATTACAAATATTTGCTGAGGAGTAAACCATTAGTTAGTTCTAGCATCTAAATGTAGTGCAATACTGCAGCTGTTCTATAATTTAATCACAAGGAATTGCACAAAAGCACTGGGCTAGATCTCTCAATGCATTTGAAAAATTTGAAATGGTCTGCGTATCTTAAAGATACCTATTAGAAAAGCTTACTAAATTCACTTGCACATGAGCATCACAAAGGGGCTTCAAACTCCAGAGGGTCAAATGCCCTTATACTTTTCTCGTTTACAGGTTCTAGGAACAAACATCCTTGCAAGTCAGTGAAAGCTGTGCTATGCTCTCTTGGCCGGACTACTTGGGCTTGCCCCTTGCGTCTTCCAGTGAATTCTCCAATATGTAAGTCCTCTGTAGGTGCTCTATGTATTAAGGGTCTTTCAAAGGCAGATTCTAAGTTCCACTGGATGGGAGATACACCTAAGAAGTCCACATACTCGCATTTAAACTCACCATGATACCAGGCGACTTCAAGACTTGCACTTGTTGACAGTTACAGTCTAATCATCGGGTCACAGACTAATTTCCTGTAGAGAGCAGGCTTTAAAAGCCTCTTACCTGCAAAATCCGTGAATTCCCCCTTCAACGGAGTGCTGCTGACATGAATCCATAGTGTTGCTGAGTTGACTTCTTTGTATGTTGAGGAGATGCTGACTCTTGAGAAACAGAATATGCAAACACAAGTGTCCTCAACATGAGTGGACATGATTCTGTCTGTACTGATCAGTAGGTAATGACAAGAATCACAGTTTTACTTCTTTTTTGTGGTTGATTTCAGCCATAACATTAAAAGCATACTTTTTGGTGAATAAAGGATGTATCCTGTGTGCATTTCCGAATAGACAATGTAATGCTGTCAGGTTGCAGGTATGTAGACCTGATAAAAAAAGTCCCTACAGTCCCTTAGTACATATGCAGGTGAGTAAAGGTGCAATTGATACATACGACAAGAATCTAAGGGGAAAAGGTAAGACGAAACATAGAAGAGAGAGAGACACAGATAGAAGGGAGAGAGGGAAACACCAGACAGGAGCTCACTCTCCAGCAAGGACTCTCCTCAATCTATCGTGAGACAGGTCTGACTGAACCGGCTGCAGAGATGACAGAGGAGTAAGTATGGTTTACCAAACAGGTGAAAAGCAAAGCGGTGTCCTCGGTGGGTGTTGCGTCGATGAGCATACGCCTCTCTGGATTCCAGCTGGCAGCCCTAGGACACCACCCAAACTCACCGGTCAGAAGCTAGGAGGTTAGCAAGAGAGAAGGCACACAAAATAGAGGACATGGACGTGCGAGGCTTAACCACAAACAGAGGGGAACCAGAATGTAGAAAAATAACAAACATCAGAAGAAAAGGTGTGTGACCAGGGAGGAAAGGGACAAGCCAATGCAACTAATGACATTTTGCCAGGTGAAATATATGAGTCTTGAGTGAGCTTATGCAGGGCTCTGTCACCATCAATCCAGAAATTACCCCACTGCAGGAAGTAACTGACTACCTTGTTGTCTAGTGTTCTCAATCTTTCATTTTCCATTGAATTGTCTTTCCCGAATCCACGCCTGTGTACCTTACGCTTAGCTATTAGTCTCCATTTAGCCTGAAACCTGACAAATGCATAAGTGCTACTTTTTTTCTTTTTTGCTGTTCTTTATAGAGATACCTCTTCCACTTCCTCACAACAAATGTTATGGACATTCACTCCTGTTTACCACCATGATATAGATATGCTTCTGCCCTTCACAGGTTTAAATCGCTGACGTTTTTCAGTGTGGGAAACTAATTGCAAGGTTTTGTGAATGTGTGGGTATTCACCAACCTTTGCAGGTTACGCCACCTTCAGATAACCATAATCCATTCATGTGAGGAGGTGTTGTCACGGGAAAAATTACAGAATGCTGGTTAAAATCCAATTACAAACAAATTCACTCAGGAGCATAGCTTCAGGGTGGGGGTGACACCCCCTCAAATAAATAAATTTGTGGCTTGGTAGTTGGGCCTAAGGGGCTCTGAGTTGAGTCTGCTATGTCTATGTCGGTTGTCAAGAATAAAAGACACAACAGTGAAATTTGATGTAGAGCAGGATAAAGAGAGAGAGTTGGAACAAGAAAAAGAGAGAAAGATACGTCAAGGGCCGTATTATACATTGTGCCAGGGGTGCGCAATGGGCACCCACATGATACAATGGTATTGCAGATGCTTGTGCTTCCCCTTCTATAATACTGATAGCGCTGACACACCTGTAGAGCCAGCGCTATCATAAAGGGGTGTTCCCATCATTTGAACGGGGCATAGCACCATGCAAATGGTGTATTCTCTGATTCACTTGCCTATGTGTCATGCTACATTATAGACTCAGGCGCAGGGGCAAACATGCCCTTGGGAGGAGCACTCAAATTGCTCCACAAAAGGGTTGTGCACTTTCAGTGCACCTCCTAAAGGAAGCCCTCTGGAGAGGAGAAACAGACATACCCATGCAGGCGGGTGCATCACTTACTGTACCTGCCTGCAAGGGGATCTCTATCTCCATCTCAAAGTGCACGCGGCATGCCACCTGCACCGTGAGACATGGAGCAGCTTTAAAGCAGCGCTCTGTATTTTACCTGTGCGAGCTGCCCTGAGGGCAGCGTAAGTTTGCCGCTGCCCTGGGGGCACCGCATTCTTTCTAATATGGACCACTGTCCCTGTTTGCACCTGGTGCACATTTTGAAAGGGGCGCCATGGTGCAGACAGGGAAAGTGTGCCGTACACCTATTACGGCCACAAGTGGCTGAATTTCAAAATGTGAATACCGGAAAACTTGGAACCAATACCTTCTTCCCTGCTTGTCCACATTATGAGATCATAGGCATACATTTTATTTTACAAAACCTTCTTTTTCATGATTATCACTTAAGAGAGCACTTCTAAATATCTGAGTTCAGGATGTGCACTGTACAAGCACCTCTTATGATTAATTTAATGGGCTATAATGTTGATCCACCCATTCTAGGTATCCAGTCCATATTTAGGGTTTACATGACTACTGAACTGCCTTTTAGTTCACTAATAGAATAGTGTTCGGGGGAGAGCCATTAATGTTTCTAAGTTCATGTTTAAAACTTTTAATAAATGTCTGTCTGTGCCGTGATATAATCTGATGTACTAAGGTGAAATGCTTCTGCATGTTAAATATTTACACTTTTTTGAAAGCTGAAGGGACTGGATCATATTTTACATTATATTTGTTGAGAGATATACATGGCAAATGTTTTCATGGCTTGAGTTATGCATGGACTCTTTGAGTCAAGCCAGACCCTTGACTTGTCCCTGGCTCAGCTCCCCCTCTAAATTTGCTGGTTCACCTACCTCTTTTTGTAACTCTGGTCTGGCCATCAGTCACTTGATATAATGATTTTTTAAAAGGTGAGGATGAAAACACAGACCCCGCCTACATGCACCAATTTGACTCGTAGCAGAGATGAAGAAGAATGTGTGCAATGAAAATGCATTCAAAATTTGTGATCCAAGGGCAGAGAATAAAGGCTGCTATGTACGTGGCTGTAGCCATGAGTTCCTTGAGCAAACTACCAGGCCCAGTTGGGACAGGCAGGGGCATTGCTTCAAAGGGTGTTATCGGTGTGACATCACCCAAATGCATTCTTGGCTTGGTAGTTGGGTCTGTCGGCCATGATTTCGGGCTGCTATGTCTGTTACGTTGTTGTCATCATTCTCATTTCACTAAGAGCTTTTACATTTTTGGGAGTGAAAACTTAAACATATATAGTTACTGTACACCAAACCAATAGTAAATCTGCATCATAGAAGTATTCACTGAATTTCCTACTTGTCACAAACATTGGAAAGCTGCAACAGTATCTGGCATAGTTCTGGCAATCAAACATACAACACCAAAAGATGATATGATGAATGCTTGTAAAATCCAACCAGTGGCAAACCCTAATGGAAGCATTCCAATCTGTTGTTTTTGCCCACTGGGCCACTCAAAACAGAGGCCCACTTAATGTATAGCAGTACTGACCCTGTTCCTCATGGACAGTCCATACCGAACCTTGGTCATCTCGTCTCTCCACCCTGCAGCTCACTGGTTTTATAGTTGAGGGATTTGAGGTACACTCACGCCCCTCCCCCCTCTCCAAATCTCACTGAATAAGCAACACCCCTAAAGTAACTATTTGTGAATAGTTATGTGGCATTTTCAATGATAAATGCTTCTGTTTGAACATCTTACTTACATTTAGTTGCAGCTATGGGTTTGTGAATCAGATTCAATGTATTTCAATAAGATATGAAATGATGGGCAAATCACTTGTAATGATTATATAATAGGAGAATACAATTAATTGCTTTATATTTTGTACTACAGTCCTATTGTGTAGCAATTTTGTTGAACTAAAGAAACACAATTTTTTGCAAATGCTGATAGGTTCTACATTTAATTTTTCTAACAGCTTGCAGATTATTCATGTACATTCTGGTGTTATGTGCGTTAGGGAACATGTGAAATTAATATACAGGGTTGTCAGCTGTAAGCAAAGCAGCATTTTATACATGTATACATTAAACTACCATTCATCACTAGCCTCGTTATTTAGGTCCTTTATAATTGGCACAAACAGATCACACCAGAAGGAGATGTGTATCCTAGTGTATGGAATGTAAAGTAAAAGCAAACATGCTGGTGGCTCAGTCTGCTGCTCAGCAACTGTACAGAAATGTGCCATCTGGCCCACACGGCAGTAGTAGAAAATACATGAATACACTTAGCTAGCAGATTACCTCTAATTAAAAAAGTAACTGTTGTCTCCCAGAGAAGGTGGAGACAGAACCATGAACCAAAGTTATTGTGCCCTTGTTTACATATTCCTCAAAAGATTCAGAAGCCTTTATTGGTGTAGGCTACGATCGGCATGCATTTGCTGCCCTGCCTAGTGACCTTGTGAGCCCTCACTACATCACATCCCATGTGCCCAGAAAAGACACTTCAACGAGTATCTGTTGCACTATAGGCTGCACTTTAAATATACACCTCCTAATCACAACCCCAGGCCCACCCAGCCTTTCCTTCTCTAGTTCTTGACAATCATAGCACTCTTTCTCATAATAGATCCTTATTCTTACCCAGCACCAAGGTCCTAGACAATATTGCCTTTGCATCCTGAGTACAACTATAATTCAAACATCTGTATAACGTGTTTGAAAGCATACTCGTTCCTACAACAGTAAGTATTCTCTGCATTTATAATAGCCGTGTGCTAGTGCCAAAAGGCCGCGTTTTACTGCTGCACGCCTTACAAGTGCCCATTACATTAAGTACATTTGTTAGGGTGGGCTCCATGCCGGGAAAGAAAGGAGTTGATCTTAGGACAAATCGTTATGGAATTCACACAGCCCTTTAACCGGAACCTCTTAGCTCTAAAGATATGATACACTAGATGAGAGACAGAATGTCTGGTTATAATGTGTAAGTCGAGTTTTTGGAGCAGTATCTCTTTGTCAGATATTTCAAACTCTTCACAAACTATGCCCTTTCGACCTGGCAGTACTGGGGTTCGCATACCTGCTTCTGTGTGCTGATGTGTCTTTTGCCTTAGAGTCACTGTCCTTCTCAAGCATACACCACCCAGGTTGACTACAGAGAACACAGATTTCTTTGTCTCTATGTCCGATATGCTCTCTGACAGCATATTGGATATTAAAGGGAGGGATGTGGGCTGGAGGGGACCCAAACTCATTTTCACCAGAACTGGTATCACATTAGCTCTTGGAATATCTTTGGTTTAATGGCCAGCCTAGCAAGCAATAGTGCACCGCCTGGGCTGTGCTGTGGAGACTATAGGCCCCATGTGGTACTGGAAGAATAGTATTGCTGTCAGGGAGGAATTTTAATGGACACAATGGTCACCTTATTCTTACCATGTCATGTGACCATCCATCATAGCATTGTGGATCTGTTCCAAATACCTAACAACAAGATCCCAGAAGAGGAAACCAAGGAAAGCATAAGAATAAAGAATCAATGACTGAAAGTGAAGGGGCAGAAGCCAATGAGGCAGTTTTGCTTAAGGGTTGGAACCCTGATCTACCCACCACGGGCCCCCTTTGAGGATTGGTTACATGCTTATTGGGCAGGATTTCCATCCTATATTCAATTGATGTATGGGAGGAAAGACTGAGATTAGAGGGCTGATGTTAAAAGGGAGCTATCAAATCAGTCCCAGATTGGTCACGCAGGGAAGCAAACTTCTCCTCACAACCTTCCTTTTGTTCCACATGCAAGTTCGGGAAGATCTTAGAAGTGGAGGTGTTAAAAGGGTTTGTCATGGAGGAGGGGAATTTCTGCTTACAACCTTCTTTTCTCTTTCACAAAGTCATCACTAAAGGTTAACCTAAGGGTTATTAAACTCTCAATTAATATTGAACACTGGATACATAATTCAGCATTGGAGGTGCTTTTCACAAACTTGATTTAGTAAACTGAAGGAAAGTTAATCTACAGGTGAGGACTTTCTTACTTGCAAATGGCCACTTTGCCCATCCGCTAATGAAAGAAAATATGTAGTTTGCGACGATTATGGCAACAGTGAGAGTCCCATTCACATATGCAGTCACAAAAAGTACCTGAAATGAACAGTGTCCCTCACATTTATGTGTTTGGCTATTTTATGTGAAATGGACTTCTCTTTTTTTCAGCCACACTATGTGACTGTTTGGTTTTGTAAACTTATAAGCAAATAATGCTAACATTCTACTTTTAAGGTCTTGGCTACAGACAGTCATACCTCTTTAGAACAAGCATTGGAAATGCAATAGGTCTCGCAATAACGCGAGTCTGAACTATTAGCATTGTAAATGATAATGCCCTTTATTTTTGCGTTCTGGTTTTTGGAACATAAATAAAAGGCTTTGTCATTTACAAGGCCTATAGCTTAAATTTGCGTTAAAACGAGACCTATTGCATTGCAATGGTGGTGGTGCTGCTGAGTTTTCTCTGAATCTGCACTCTGAATCTGCACCCACAATCTGCACTCTGAATCTGCACCCTGAATCTGCACTCTGAATCTGCACCCACAATCTGCACTCTGAATCTGCACCCACAATCTGCACCCACAATCTGCACCCACAATCTGCACCCACAATCTGCACCCACAATCTGCACTCTGAATCTGCACCCACAATCTGCACCCACAATCTGCACCCACAATCTGCACTCTGAATCTGCACTCTGAATCTGCACCCACAATCTGCACCCACAATCTGCATCCACAATCTGCACTCTGAATCTGCACTCTGAATCTGCACTCTGAATCTGCACCCACAATCTGCACCCACAATCTGCACCCACAATCTGCACTCTGAATCTGCACCCACAATCTGCACCCACAATCTGCACCCACAATCTGCCTCCACAATCTGCACCCACAATCTGCACCCACAATCTGCACCCACAATCTGCACCCACAATCTGCACTCTGAATCTGCACTCTGAATCTGCACTCTGAATCTGCACCCACAATCTGCACCCACAATCTGCACCCACAATCTGCACCCACAATCTGCACCCTGAATCTGCACCCACAATCTGCACCCACAATCTGCACCCACAATCTGCACCCACAATCTGCACCCACAATCTGCACCCTGAATCTGCACCCACAATCTGCACCCACAATCTGCACCCACAATCTGCACCCACAATCTGCACTCTGAATCTGCACCCACAATCTGCACCCACAATCTGCACCCACAATCTGCACTCTGAATCTGCACCCACAATCTGCACCCACAATCTGCACCCACAATCTGCACTCACAATCTGCACCCACAATCTGCACCCACAATCTGCACTCTGAATCTGCACTCTGAATCTGCACCCACAATCTGCACCCACAATCTGCACCCACAATCTGCACCCACAATCTGCACTCTGAATCTGCACTCACAATCTGCACCCACAATCTGCACCCACAATCTGCACCCACAATCTGCACCCACAATCTGCACTCTGAATCTGCACCCACAATCTGCACCCACAATCTGCACCCACAATCTGCACCCACAATGTGTGAGTGGCGTTGCGTGTGTGAGTGGCGTTGCGTGTGAGTGGCGTTGCGTGTGTGAGTGGTGTTGCGTGTGTGAGTGGCGTTGCGTGGCTGAGTGGCATTGCGTGTGTGAGTGGCGTTGCATGTGTGAGTGGCGTTGCGTGTGTTAGTGGCGTTGCGTGTGTGAGTGGCGTTGCGTGGCTGAGTGGCGTTGCGTGTGTGAGTGGCGTTGCGTGTGTGAGTGGCGTTGCGTGGCTGAGTGGCGTTGCGTGTGTGAGTGGCGTTGCGTGGCTGAGTGGCGTTGCGTGTGTGAGTGGCGTTGCGTGTGTGAGTGGCGTTGCGTGGCTGAGTGGCGTTGCGTGTGTGAGTGGCGTTGCGTGTGTGAGTGGCGTTGCGTGGCTGAGTGGCGTTGCATGTGTGAGTGGTGTTGCGTGTGTGAGTGGCGTTGCGTGGCTGAGTGGCGTTGCGTGGCTGAGTGGCATTGCGTGGCTGAGTGGCGTTGCGTGTGTGTGTGCTGTTGCGTGTGTGAGTGGCGTTGCGTGTGTGAGTGGCATTGCGTGGCTGAGTGGCGTTGCGTGGCTGAGTGGCGTTGCGTGGCTGAGTGGCGTTGCGTGGCTGAGTGGCGTTGCGTGGCTGAGTGCCGTTGCGTGTGTGAGTGGCGTTGCGTGTGTGAGAGTGGCGTTGCGTGTGTGAGTGGCGTTGCGTGTGTGAGTGGCGTTGCGTGTGTGAGTGGCGTTGCGTGTGTGAGTCGCGTTGTGTGTGTGAGTGGCATTGCGTGTGTGAGTGGCGTTGCGTGTGTGAGTGGCGTTGCATGTGTGAGTGGCGTTGCATGTGTGAGTGGCGTTGCATGTGTGAGTGGCATTGCGTGTGTGAGTGGCGTTGCGTGTGTGAGTGGCGTTGCGTGTGTGAGTGGCGTTGCGTGGATGATAGTGGGCTTGCGTGGGTGTGAGTGGCATTGCGTGTCTGTAAGTGTTGCTGTGTGGGTGAAAGTGGCACAGAGCCTTTGATGTGGCCTGGCGCAGGAGAAATGCTGCTGCTGCTAATTAAATACAAGAGTGGCCGGGAAGCGGCCGGGAAACACAAGTACGGCCGGCCACATAATTAGGGGAGGAGAAGCCGCACAGCACACGCTGGGAGAAGCCCTTTGATGTGCTGTGCGGCCGCGATGCGCGCTCTGTGCTGGGGGAGGGGGGAGGGCCATTAGCCTGACGAAGGGTGGGAGGGACATTGAGGAACAGATGGCCATGAAAGTGTATGGGCCAAAAGCGCGTGCCTGTACGTGCACTCGAAGAAAACGCCACGAAAAAAAGCGGTGGTTTGACAATCAGTTCGAGCACTTGAATTCTCGGCCATTTCCCATTCCTTCGGAATGGTAAAGGACGAGACCTAAAAAGAACCTGTAGCATACATTTTTAAGCACCAAGAAACTCTGTATATGAGTGACTGCGGACTTTATGTGCTTTATAAAAAATACATGGACTATTGTTTCTTAAACATTACATATATTTAGAGAATGCTTTGGGTAAGCCCCTTCCTCTTGACTGAACAACTTCCTTGTCTATCTTACTTTTCCCGCTCCTGATTGAACAGCTTTCCTTCATATTTTTGTGTTTGTCCAAACCAAGAGTATATCATTCTCACAGTGTTGATTGAAGATGTATTCTCACACTGCTGACACCATATGTTGCTTTGCATGCATGAGAGGGACTATTCTCTTTCCGACTTATATTCTACTCTGCATCCTCCCCAATATCCTTTGCGCCAACAATGGATCCTCTTGCACACCACTTGCACGTGTGTTCATGCACTGCGGGTATTTCCAAATGCGAATTAACTCAGGTGGTTACGGGGTTAACGCATCTGGCAGGTCACATGCTGGACGGAATATTCACAAACAATCCTGATCTGAAGTTTGTCAGGACTGATCCCGTCGCCTGGTCAGATCATGCCCTAGTGGTGTTTAACATCTCTGCCACCTCGCAGCATAGGGCTAGGCAGGACAGGAAAACAATTAGGACCTGCAGATCCTTGAATAAGGTCGAAGGAAGTGTGCTTGAGGACCTCTTGGTGTCCTCCATGGTCCCTCTGCCAGCAGATGTGAACAAAGCGGCGTCCATGTATGCCAACTGGATTGACCGGACCTGCACTACACTTGTACCACGCAAAATCTGTCGCCCCACCAGCACTGTCCCGTCAGCCCCCTGGTTCTCCGACGAGCTTAGGGAGTTCAAGGGGGCTTGTAAGAAACTTGAAAGGATCTGGCGCAAAAACTATTATGAGACAGACAAACGAAAACTCAAGTCTAGCCAGATGATATATAAAGATATGATACAGAAGGCCAAACAAACATATTTTACTGACCGTATTAATGGGGCTAAGAACTCACCTAAGGAACTTTTTATCACGGTATTGAGCCTGGCCACGCCCAAGCCAGTGATCACTCCACCTAGGGAGGAACTCTGCGAGAACTTAGCCAAGTTCTGCCTAAGCAAGGTGGAACTTATCTTCACCGCACTTGAGCCTCAGGTCAGGCTGAGCTTACTAGAAGGCACTCACAGGAATCACACTGTCAATTTACAGGAGGCCAAAATCTTAGAATTTGGCCCAGTGAGCTCCGACGAAATTAAAAAGCAGCTGCATGCCACAAAATCGGGTTCTCCCCTTGACCCCTGCCCGGCGTCAGTGGCAAAGCTGGCGGCAGCCCCGATAGCCGCTACCCCTGCTAATCTTTTTAATCAGATGTTTGAAGTAGGGGATTTTCCAACATGCTGGAAACGGGCATCCATTGCCCCTCTGCTAAAGAAACCCTCTCTGGATATCGCCGATCCCAATAGCTATCGGCCTATTGCCAGACTACCGCTGCCAGCCAAACTTTTAGAAAAAGTTATGAACTCTCAGCTCTGCGCATTTCTGGGGGCCACTCAGGGCCTGGACATAGCGCAACATGGGTTTAGAGAAGGTCACAGCACCGAGTCCGCCCTGATCAAATCGACCGAGGAGATTAGGAAGGTGATGGATGCGGGGGGGCCGAGCGGCACTAGTCCTCCTCGATCCTTCCTCGGCCCTCGATACTGTCCACCACAGTATTCTGGTGGACCGCTTGGAGGACTGCGGGATCCAGGGTAGGGCCCTGAGCATCCTGAAATCCTTTCTCACCAACAGGGTTCAGGTGGTGGCCATGGGAGAGTTCGAGTCAAGACCGGGGGGGATCCTGAGGGATCCTCTTTAAGCCCCACCCTTTTTAATATATATGTCTCCCCTCTCCCCCCGGTTATCCGATCATACGGGTTTGAATTAACATCTTGTGCAGATGATACTCAGATCGTGGTATCACTGCTTCCGGGGAGAGAAGATGGTGTAGCCTCTAGGTTTCAGGATTGTATGGCAGCAGTTAGTACTTGGATGGCCAGAAACTGCCTAAAATTGAATTCGTCCAAAACTGAGGTTTACTCTGCGGCTCCAATGTCAACTTCTGGAGTCCCAAGTGGTGGCCTGAAGAGATGGGAACTCCCCCCATTCCAGTAACCAAGGTTAAGAACTTGGGAGTCCTGATCGATAACCAGCTCTCCTTTAAACCCCAAGTTAATGCACTGACCTCCTCCATCCACTGGTCTCTGAAAATCATCCGGAAGATTTTTCCCTTTCTACCGGATGGGTGCAAGAAAACGGTGGTGACGGCACTTGTGCTCTCCCGCCTTGACTATTGCAACAGTTTATTCCTCGAGGCCCAACAGGGACTGCTTAACAAACTGCAGGTTTTGCAGAATGCTGCAGCCCGTCTCGTTTAAGGGCCTACCAAAGTTTGCCTCCGTCTCCCGGGAACTTTTGAAGCTACACTGGCTTCCAGTGCGTAAACGGATAACTTTTAAATCATTGTGCATAGTCTTCAAGGCGGTTCATGGTTTAGGTCCATCGTTTTTGCAACAGCATTTCCAGTGGTACAAGCCGGGTAGACATCTCAGGTCGGCCAGCTTGGGGCTGATCAGGACACCACGCATTAGGAAAGCACGCTGGGGGGGCAAAAGTTTTGTCCGAGGTGCAGCTAACGCCTGGAATGCCCTACCAACGGCACTGAGACAGAGCATGGATCTGCTGGCTTTTCGGAAAAGACTTAAAACGTGGCTTTTCACTCATTAGTTTGGAGGCTTGTTGTCACGGGAGCTATCACTACAGCGCCAGGACACTGGTTGGTAACAGTGTGCTTTATAAATGATAAAATAAAAATAAATAATAAATAAAAATAAAGATGGTTGCTGCATATGTGCTTGCAACCACAATTACCACTTTTTAACCAGATTTGTCAAATGAAAACAAAATGCATGCAAAGATGGGCACCACAGATCTCCAACTTCTGAAGTAGCCATTTGTTCATGGATTTTGTAATGTTTAACAACATTTTGTTTTAAAATGGCAGCAATAGATGTGCCGGCATTCATGGCGTCTATTTAGAAGGGCAAAAAGCATCCTTTTTTAGGTCGAGCCTGGGCAGGGCATGTGCTGCTACAAGGCATGCAGTATTCGAGTATGGCTTTGAAGCCCCGTCCACTCTCCGCCCATATTTTTGATTGGCTTGTGTCATTGTCCTACGTAAACGCTGGCTTCCGAGTTGTTATTGGACTTGTTAGTCCTTTCTAGGTACCGCCTTGTCTGCATTTGTTACCTCCCATCACAACTGGACCTTTTACTTGTCTTGTTACATGGTTTGGTTTATCTTGGCTGTGAGCACTATTTTGTTTAATAATTTGCCCCTATACCAACCACTACGCTGCAGCACACCGCCCGCTTTTATTTTATTTACTAATGACGTTTGGCTTTAACTATAGCGGCCGCCTTTCTTTCTTTCTTTCTTTAAGTAGCATGGTCCGCTTATAGTATAGTGGCCGCCTTTACTTATTTATGTTTTTTGTTTGTTTACTAGCGCCCCTGCTGCCCTTTCACATTCATGGTGGCTGTTGCAGTTTCTTTAGACATGCCACGTCTAAAGTGAAACCGCGGCATTGGCACTATGACAAAAAAACAGATGCTTCTTTTGTTAAATCGCCCACGCCGCGTTTTCACTTTAATGTCGGCTTTGCCCCTTTTTTTAGACACAGCTTGTCTGAAGAAAGGGCGCGGCCTCCATGAATGTTAAAGAGCTGCAGGGTGGCAGTAATTTGCAATGCAATAGTTCTCGAATTTGCAAGAGTTTAAACTATTGCATTGCCAATAGCTCAAATTCTCATTAATGCAAGAATATTGCATTGCAAATGCTTGTTTCTAGTTTTTTTTACATACATAGTTTGGCGTTATGCTGCTTTGGGTTCACCTGCCATTGTAGTAGGTGAACGCTTTGAGAGCAATTCTCCCAGGTTCCATTCTAGGGCAAAGCAAAGATACCTGTCATCAGAGACAGTTTCAATATTTCCCTGTACCTCACTTGTGTCACTCCAGCTGAAGGGAGGGCCTAGTCATGATGCTTGTTTCTGTTTTCGAACAGAATGTGATCACAAAGGGAATGCGCTTTGTCTGCATTATCGTTTACAAGCGATTGCATAGTAATGATAGATGAAAACATGAATTCAAATTATGCATGGACTTTTTAATATAAATTTCGGGGTATAGAAAATAGTGCCTCTTTCGAAGCAACACACCAGCAGTGTGTAATCGAATAGTCCCTGCCTGTTGAAGTGCAAATTGGAAAAGGCTAGGCGTGATATTCTGCATTCTATCTTTTCAAATATGGTACAATTTGAAATGATTTATGATTGTAACATTGTTTGCATGTTGTTAATACTGTTCTTCCCTCTGCTGTGCGTATACCAATATTGTGAACAGACGTGCGGCAAAATAAGGACATATGAATCATTTATTCTGCATTTATTGGAATACATTTCTGAAGATTGACTGAGAAGCGATGTGATTAATTTTCTGGTTATTTTTTCTACCATCTTAGAAGAATCATTCCGAAATGTTTTTTCCTAGGAAAGAGCTGAAAGGTGGATTTAGCTTGTGTTCAATAAATATGACTTCTTAGTTGTGCGTTAACAATATTTTTTATTACCCTCCTCTTCTTTCTGGCTTTCCTTCCTCCTGTCTCGCCCTTTTTTTTCTCTCTGTGTAGCCTGTTCTGTGCTCATTGATCTCTTTTTATCTCCATATTTCCTTAATCTGCTTTGATGCTTCTGTCTCCCCTTGTTCCGTGAGCTCCCCTTTTACTTTTCCAGTATCATTCTCTGACCATGTTCTTTCTCCTCTATTAACTTGATAGAGCGCGCAAGGTCACCCAACCAATAATTTCGCCGTTTCCGGCTTCGGGCCCATATATTTCAATTCACAATATACATTGACCGGGTGACTTCACGGGCTGCTACCAATTTGTGTGAATTCCCTACTGTTATTACTCAGCGTACCCGACTTACCATCCACCGACACGGGTACCTATGACCACAACGGATCAGGGAGCTAGCTGTAAAGGAAAGGCAGCAAAATACAAACTCAAAATGACATTCAATACCTTTGTAAATGACCACGGACAACTGGAAGTTTTAAAATCTTTATCTAAAGTTCGTTCTCGGTAAGCATTAGATTTACAAGAATAAGGCAATCAATAATCAAGATAACGAAAAGTACATAACTATAGAGAAATAAAGTCAGGGTAATCATGGAAATGCTAATATGGGGTGCAACAGAAAACGCTATGCATTTAGGGCAATAGTTCTTTGGAAAATTTAAGTAAGGCCGTTCTAGACCATATCAAGAAATGACAAACTGCAATGCAAAATATGATTTCTAACAGGTAGGGTAACATGGGAACACGTTATGAAAATATGCAATGTCTTTACGTTTCAATAATTGCAGCAAAAGCATGGAAAATTCAACATATGCAAAGGTGTCTCTTTATTGAAGCAAAAGACAGAAAAATAGAAAGGTGCAAGTTAAAGATTTTGAGCGATATTTACCTAGACTGGTGTGAAAACCATACCCTGGCCACGGGTCAGTTAAGGACAGGAAACCCTCAAGGAAGGATACCCCTCAATGGACAGCAGGTGCAGAATGGACACCCAGGACAGGACAGGATACCCTCAGATTAGGAATCAGGACAGGACCCTCAGGACAGGACAGGAAACCCTCAGGACAGGACCAGCACCCGCAGTTCGGAAGCAACGCCTGCGCTCCACCCTCTCTGCAGCTATCGATCAAGACCCCGATTGGGTCAGCGAACTCCCAGCAAAGTGCTTCGCCAGCACTTTAAGGTTCAGTAGAACCTTAGTCTATGGTCAATTTCGGACAGAGTACTCCGCAGTGCTCTGTATCTTCAGTCACCTGCGATGGGTCAGTGACAGGTCAGCTAAACCAGACAAGTCGGACAATTTCCCTAGGTGAACCCAGGGTAGATATACAGTTTGGGGACGGTGTACCACCCCCCAATGTTGCAAAGTGTCAGAATCCCTCAATTTGGATTGGTCCTAAGGTAGGCTTTGGGTAACACACAAATCAGAACACACCATTTGGAGGCCTTATTTACATCTCAGTGAATAACAGGGGAAACCCATTAAACCAAACGGTACCTAGGTAAAGAAGACTAAATTAATATGAAATTGGTACCTTGGTTCTCGGTATATATTCTGAATTGAAATAAGGAATAAAGCAAAAGTATTCCCTATTCAGTGTTTATATCACTATGGCCACACTTTATCTATGTTTACCTTTTACAATCTCCTGTCTCGTCATGAACCACAACCACGCCTTAGAATATTACTGATTGATTTTTTATTTTATCAAAGTAAAGAGATTTTTTTAAAAATATTTCTTGTTTTCAATTCAAACACATTTGTATATACAAGTAATTTTTACATATATACAATAGAAGCCCTTCGTTTCCAAACTAGGATGTCACAATGAAAAAATAAACCAGACATTCCTATCGAGATCAAACAGACTAATGTGAGGAAAACAAATAGGTAAAAATTATTTAAACCAAATGTCTTTTTCAGTCCCTCAACAAATTATTTAAATTAATCAAAAGTATTTTTTATATATCTGTTGTCTCTTTACAGTCGACGCGTTTCAGCCAATCAATTCTGGCCTCTTCAGGACTAGGGCTATTCAAAATCCATCTATATAAATAAAAATAAAAAATTGGAACAGACATCACTTATAGATCCCATAGACTAATAACATAATTACCTATCTACATATCTACATATCAACATTCAGAATATATACCGAGAACCAAGGTACCAATTTCATATTAATTTATTTACATCTCAGGGCACCGCCTAGCAAGATTGGGGTTCCCATGAGAAAATTGCGCAGAATACAGGGAAAGAATACATTTTAGCAACATAATAGAACAATATCGTGATGCTGCAGGGCGAAGGTGCTGCTTCCCAGGGTGGCTTCTTTGGCAGCAATTCAATGCCAAGATTGCTTCTGGCGAGTCTGCGCACAAGTACCCTCCAAGATGGCTTTCGGCTCAGTCAGACCCCCATTCCCCGCGGTACATGAAAAGTAAGCGAGAACAAATTAATACATAGAAATAACATTATGAAAACACATCACAGGGTCTGTACTTTCAACTTATCACTAAGAAAGATACTTATGCAGTGTAAACGTTAGCTACATATATACGAGCACAAGAGCAGTGGGACGAGCAGTACCACGTTACTGGCAAAGCTATGTATTACGCATGTGCAACTATTTCCCTCCAAACCTGCAAACACGTCAGGACACATGAGTGTGACTGACGCATGCGCAGAAGCTATTTCAAAGCAGCGGCCATTTTTAGGACTCAAGTTAATTGTATTAGGAATACACATAGGCAAGCTTCATGGACTTCGTTTAAACATGAAATAAACGTTAGTAAGACGTACAAATTATTATTTGGTTATACATAGACGAGGTTCATGACAAAAGCAAGTCGCGAATGCGAAGCTTTGCTTCATCAATCCCCTCTTTCATGATATTTACTATCATCACAAATAAATGGAACCAGATGCCAACTTTTCACACCTTATACATCTCTATCTCTTCCAGCAAGCTATCCAGCTTTTCTCTCTCATTTTTGGTAGGGTGAGAATTCTTCACCCTTTTGTATATCTGATTATTCATTTCCTCTAATTCAAGTTCATCCACACTTCGTTTCACTCCTCTCGCATTCACTTGATGCTTTCCGGTGTGCTTTCGACATTTGCAACAGGCAAATATGAAGAATAGGATAAGACCTATAATTCCAATTGGCATCAGTATCTTAAACAATAAGCTTTTACCTAAGCTAGCAAACCAATGACCTACATTTGAGAGAACATCTACCAGTCTCTTCCAGGCACTGTCAACCTCGAGTGGTTTGAGTTCCCTTTCCAAATTAGTAATGTTTTTCACGTATCTTTTGAGCTGCACACTTTTGTCCGGAATATAAGTGCAACAATGTTGCGCCTTCAACATCCGGCAGACTCCGCCCTCTTTTGCTAATAAGGTATCAAGAGCAAGTCTGTTCTGCAAAACCATTGATCTGATCGCAACCATTTCGGTATTGACCAGCAGAAATCCATGAGCTGTGTCAGTAGACAACGCATCCACTATAGTGGACAATTTGCAAATTCTGTGAGTATTCAGAACCACTCCCACTCCAGGTATCAGTGCACTGAAAATACTACCCATTATTTCACCTATGCTTTCTCTTTTACTACGCACTAAGCCATTAGTATTTTCACTGCTTCCAGCAACTTTGTTCACATGGTATATTTTCGGGAAGACAATGCCAAAGTAGCAGCTTCCATACCAGTGATCCGGCAATTTGAAATAAGCCTTGTCCCCACATATATAATAAATTCCAGGAAACACAGGCTCTGACCCATTTTTGAAACCCCAACCTCCAATTACCTTGTAATTATGTTCGCATTCACTGGAACCAATGAAAATGTTATTATAATAGCTAGTCTTCTCGCGGTGAAGACATAGCTTGCCTTTCTTTTCAAAATCCAGCAACAGAGCAGGACCCGCTCCACCATTTGAGGTGCCTTCCATGTTCTCAGCTCATTTTGGCCTTTTCTGTGTTTCGTCATCTGCCTTTCTTTTTATTTTTATTCTCCTTTTCTCTGCCATGTTCAGGAACATCTTTTCCTGCTCACGCAAAGAACAGGTCAAGTTATCTCTGTGTGCGTCACCTAGGTCTATATTACCTATAGTCAGAAAGTATTCACCCATATAGCGAGTAACGTCACTTTTGGTATGTACAGGATTCAAGTTCCCACGTATAGGAAGTTCAGAAAAGATCACGTCACTGTTTGAGTAATAGTACTGTAACGGTCCTCTTTTGTAAAATAAACTAGCTAAAATGCTACAGGAAATTCCATAGGTCAAGGGCAGGTGATGGTATGTCACGCCTTCAGCTACAGAGGTAGGTAGCTTCATGCAGACATAGCAATCTTCAATTTCCATAGTCTCTACATAGTGTATTAACAGGTTTGCGAAAACGTTTAAATGCGTCTTATTCTTAATTCCATGATAATGTAGTTCTCCCTCATCTGATGCTTCTAAGTCTCGATTTGTTTGTCTAAGTGCTCTCTCATGTCTTGCTACACTCTGTGTTGTCAGCTCCTCACTGTCAGTATTTACAACTTCAGTAGGGACAATATTAGTATTTTTGCTCACCGCAAAAGGAATGAAAACTGTTAGTCCTATCCAGAGTAATATCAGTATAACTATACTACATACACATACCTTGCAGCATGTTTTGCAACGACTGCAACTAGGTCTACCATTCACGTTTGAATCAGACATTTTGGCTCAGAAGAAGTTTCTCGACCCCTCTTTGTGTCTTTACACCAGTAGCTTACTTTGTGCAAATTCACGGTGGCTCGTCTTCTTCTTCAGCAGAGTATTCAGCGACTGGTTCTCCGTCGCTCTCGTCAGTTAGATCAAGATCTTCAAATTCCTCTAAAACGAGCGTCCATTCAGGAGACTTGTACTTTTTGTTTTGTCTTTTTATTCGATCACTCCTTCTCTTGGAAGTATCTTCTGGTTGTTCTGCTATGCGAGCACTTCTCCTTTCTTCTGCACGTTTTTCTTCTACTGTTTTTATTCTCAGTCTCAATTTCTTTATGTATCCAGGCTCAATGTGCTTTCTTTTCTTAAGTCTTTTTGTTGGTACTGAGACCTCATTCTCTTCTCTTGCCCTTTTGTTTTCATTAGTTTGTGGCAATTCTGTTTCAGTTTCTTCCTCTTCTATCTGACTATTTCCAGGGCTAGCATCTATTTCTTCTGCCTGGTTACTATTCTGGCCTTGTTCAGGAGAATTTTGTTTTTGCTTTTCAAATGTCTCTGTTTCTGTTTCCTGAAAACGTTCTTCTAATCCTATCTGATCCTGTTCAAGCACTTCGATCTCTTGATTTTCTTCTGCTCGAACTATTACGCTATGTCTAGTCTGTCCCTTCCCGACATCAGGAGTCAGTGGAGGAGTATCAATCACCTGTTCCGTATCAACCACTTGTTCTGTATCAATCACTTGCTCTGTATCAATCACTTGCTCTGTATCAATCACTTGTTCTGTCCCTGTCTGACCTTCTCCTTCCTCAGTTTTGATGTGAATCTCAAGATCCTGAGGTTCTTCGCCTGTGCCTTGCTTTTCCTCTCTACTCCACTCTCTACCTTCCCAAAGTCGCTCACTTGTTCAAATGGGGTCTTTGGTGAGATCAATCAATGGTATCCACTCCTCTGGCCATATGCTCGGCAGCTCGTCTTCAGCTACTTCTGGCTCAGCTTCTTGGACTCCTTCAGCAGGCTGGACTCTTGGCAGCTTGTCATCAACTACTCCTGGGCCAACGTCTGCTGATTCTGCAGCTCGACTGGTACTGGGCTGTACGTCGTCAGCTACTTCTGATCTCGCTCCTGCAGAGTCCTCTGCGGGATGCCCCTCTTCTTCAGGCTCTCCGTCTGGTAATACCTTCTGGGTGTGGCTGGCGTGTACCCAATGTGGAACCCCTGCACACTTTACTGCTGTGGTTGTTACCACGATCACCTGACGCTTCTCTCCCCACCTTGGCTCCAGACAGTTCTTCCGAGTATGCTTCTTTATTTTTACCCAGTCTCCGGGAACCAGTTTGTGGAGAGGAGTCGTTGGATTGAGGATGGCGTCTTCTCCGATCTGGCGAGAGATAGAACGCACTTGGTCACCTAATCTCTTGCAGTATTCAAGCACCAAATCATCAGTAATACTCAACAGTTTGCTTCCTGGTACCCATGCTTGTCTCATCACTCTTCCCATCAATATTTCATGGGGACTTAGGCCTGTCTTGCGGTCAGGAACACTTCGGAGTCCCATCAGGACCAAGGGCAGGGCCTTCACCCAGGTCATACCAGATGCATCACACAGTTTTGCTAGTCTGTTTTTGATAGTTCCATTTACTTGTTCCACTATTCCAGAAGCCTCTGGACGGTAGGCACAGTGAAGCTTTTGTGAGATTCCAAAGGCCTTACAGAGTTCGTCGATCACCTCATTCTGAAAATGTCGGCCTCTATCTGATTCAATAGTGACTGGAACCCCGAACCTAGGTATCAGTTCTTTTAGTAAACACTTGGCTACTGTCATTGCGTCATTTTGGGGAGTAGGGAAAGCTTCCACCCACTTCGAAAATAAACAGACCATGACAAGGACATATCGTTTCCCTTCACAACGTGGCATGGTGATGAAATCAACCTGTATTCTCACAAAGGGACCCCCTGACCTCCCAATTTTCCCCAATTCCACCGCAGTTTTCTTGCCTGCGTTCATCCTTTGACATGGCAGGCACCTCTGGCAGAGGGACTCTGCTACTTTCCTGAACTTTTTACTGTACCAAGTCTGTTGGAACACTAGGATCATGGCGTCCCTACCAATGTGTGATCCTTCATGTATCAATCTCGCCATTGTGCTAAGTAAGTGTCTAGGTAACACAGGCATACCAGTTGGGCCCAAGATGACACCATCCACACGTCTTGGTCTACACCCATCTTCCTTCCACTTCTCTCTCTCTTGCCAAGGTGCCGCCTGCTGCCACTCTTTCACTTCATCCAATGTAGGCACTTCTTCAAACACTTGAAGTTGGCAGCTGGTTCCTGGCCCCCCTCGTTTTGGATTTATGATATACCGATCTCTGGCGCACCATTGGGCCACTCGATCAGCAAAATCATTTCCCAGTGATACAGTGTCCATGTCTTTTTTATGAGCGACACACTTTACCACTGCCAGTTCCTTTGGTAACTGGATTGCCTCTAAAAGGTCTTGTACAACTTTTCCATTTCGAATAGGGGTACCTGATGAAGTCAGGAACTCCCTCTGTAGCCACAACTGGCCAAAGTCATGCACAACCCCATAACAGTACTGACTGTCAGTATACACTGTTATGCGTAGGTTTTTCCCAATTTTGCAAGCTTTTATCATAGCTATCAATTCGGCTACTTGTGCAGACTTTACGTCAAATAGATAACCTGCTTCTTCAATTTTGGTTAAGGAGACTACCGCATAAGCAGCACTCAGGCCTCCTTGTTCATGTCTTAGACATGAACCATCCACAAATAATTCCTTGTCATGCACAGGCAATGGTGTTTCTCTAATGTCTGGGCGTGGCTTGGTGTTGAATTCTGTTAAATCAATGCAATCATGCTCATCATCCACCCCACCTTCCATATCCATTGGGTCTGGGAGCAAAGTAGCGGGGTTCAGAATACTGCACCTAACAATGTTTACATTTGCAGCACCCACAAGAATCCTCTCGTATTTAGTCAGCCGACTAGGGGTGAGATACTGAGTCTTCGTTCTGGTCAGTAAAATTACCACTCCATGTGGAACATACACAGTTACAGGATGTCCCATGACAATGGACTCACTCTGCTCTAAACTTGCGCAGGTAGCAGCTACTGCTTTCAGACAACCTGGTAATCCAGCAGCCACTGGATCCAGGGTGGCAGAAAAATATGCCACAGGCCTTCTCGTTGTGCCATGATCTTGTGTCAGGACTGACAACGCGGAATTATCGCGAGTGTCACAGAATAGAGCAAATTCTTTGGAATAGTCTGGCATTCCCAACGCAGGGGCTGTACACAGACAATCCCGTAGTTTTGTGAAGGCTGTTAAGCTTTCATCATCCCATTCTACAATATCTGGTGTTCCTCTCTTGGTCATTTTTATCAAGGGCCTAGCCAGGACTGCAAATCCCAGAATCCACTGCCTGCAGTATCCTATCACTCCCAGGAACATTCTGATCTCTTTCTGAGTACGGGGTAACTGCATCTTTTGAATTATTCTCACTCTTTCTGATGTCACTTTCCTGACACCTTTCTCTATCTGGTGCCCCAGATATTTCACTGATTTTGCACAGAACTGTAATTTGTCAGGGGCCACCTTATGTCCCTTCTCACTCAGGTGATTCAGTAGGGCAATGGTGTCAATCACACAATCCCTATGACTTTTAGACGCCACCAAGAGGTCGTCTATGTATTGCACTAGGACAGAGTTCCCAGGTAAGACCAAAGTTTCCAAACATTTTTTCAAGATCTGATTAAAGATAGAGGGGCTCTCTGTGTACCCTTGGGGGACCCTGTTCCAGACATACACGTGACCATTGAAGGCAAATGAGAAAAGAAATTTGCTATCTGGATGCAAGGGAATGGAAAAGAATGCATGACACAGGTCTATCACAGTGAACCACTCAGCATCCCAGGGAATCTGATACAGAATCACTGCTGGGTTCGGGACAATAGGGCAGCAGGGGACCACTATTTTGTTGACTTTTCGTAGGTCCTGCACTACTCTGTACTTGCCACTAGGCTTCTTGATGCCCATAATCGGGGAGTTACATGGGCTACTCAATACTTCCTGTATGATGTTTCCTTCTAGCAATTTCTGTATTTCCAGGGTAACACCTGCTCTCACTTCTGCATTCATCCTGTAGGGTTTAGTATTGGGGTATACTGCATTGTCCTTGATGGCTATCTGTATGGGGTCCACGTTTTTCATTAACCCTACATCTTTCCCAGTAAAGTCCCATACCTCTGGCTTCACTGCTTCTTGGAGTTCTTTGGGCAAATCCTGCATAGTCATTCGTTTAATTTCTGAGTCAGGTCTAATTAACATTAATTTATAAATGCCGTCTTCATCTGGGGTCTGAATTTCAACACCCTTTGGTGTGCAAAAGATGGTACAGTTCATTTTGCACAGCAAATCACGTCCCAGTAAGTTCACTGGACTGGTGTCACAAACGACAAATCTATGCATTTCCTTAAAGTTTCCAATTGATATCTCCATTGGTTTGGTAACAGGAATACTAATCAATTGATTAGATACACCCACTACTTGGATGGCTTCTCCCGAGAGGGGTAGGTTTGGAACGTCCACTGTTCTTACAGTAGAACGGGTAGCACCAGTGTCCAACAGAAAAGTGACATCATTTCCGTCAACCTTTCCTCCAATGTATGGTCCGGACTGGTCCACCGGCAAGGAGGCGCCAAGTACGCACTCCTCGTCCTCCCCTCTCAGGCCCCGTCAGTACTGGTCATCACAAAGGAAGGTATCGTTCAACAAATACTGCGAAGTTGCTGCATTTCTGTTCTCATTGCTTTCCCAGACTTCTATCTCATCACCCTCTGTGACTTTTCCCCTATGTGCTTGCTTTGGAGCTCGGGGCACCTGAATCGTTTTTACCTGTGGTTGAGTCTTTCTTGGTCTTTCTTTCTGTGTCTGTGGAGTTAAATCAGGTGTTTTGGAGTTATCGTCAGGCAAATAAGGACACTCGTTACGCCAGTGTCCAATTTCTCCGCACTGGTGACAGGGAAATTTCTTCATAGCCTCTTCCCTGCTCATTTTGGGCCGGGGCTTACCTCCTCCCCCACCCCCAGGACCTTGGTTCTGAGTGTTCTTGGCCATATTACTCAACTGTTTTTCCTGCTGTTCTGCGAGCTTCACTTGAGCCCACATGACCTTCTCTTTGAGAGCCTTTTTCTTTTCTGCCATCTCGTCCTCGCAGTACTTTGCGTACCGCAGGACCTCATCTACCTTTTTGGTATGCCAACAGATCTTATTATCCTTTATCCACTGACAAATTTCAGGCCTTAAACCGTTTACAAACCTGTAAATGAAATGCGTCATATCCTTCATCTCGATGTTATCTATACCACTGTATGTTTTAAACACCTGCAACAGCCTTTCATAATAGGAGTGCACTGTCTCGTCTCTTTCCTGCGTTGTTCTATCTATCCTGGTCCAATCAGTTTCCTTTGCGGGCACCTTATTTTTCAAATGCTGAATTACTTGTTCGTATTTTTTCATCACTTCAATCGACGGCTCCCCTGTGTTAGAGTCCCTCGGGTACTCCTCACTAGGCCAGCCTATGGCTATTTTACACTCGGTCCATAGATCTACCGGGACCATGATATCAAAAAATCCATCCAGGTCTTTCCACAGGCATTTTTGCACCTTTACGAACCTTTCCACCTGCCGGTACCAGTCAACTGGCTTTTCGCGCAATTTCGGGAAATCGTTAGTAAAGGACACAATATCCTGTCTGGACCATGGAACGTGCACATACCTCCCACCTGGCACTTCACGCATGGGGCATAACGTTTCGGGCTTGTCTACTTCTCTCAAAGGGAACTCAGGGGTCGCTTGTCTGGATCGAGCCTCATCTTTCTTTCGTGCCCACCTGCTTTTCCATTTTTCCACGTCTCCCCATTTTTGCAAAATTGCTAGCAACTCTTTAATCTGCAACTTTTTCCCTGACACATTCAAGTTCTCTATATCTTTGTCTGAGAATTCAGCTCTGTAAGGTTTTTGCAAGGGCTTGGATCTTGAAATATCTACCCCCATACTAGCTGCAGTGTCTGTCAACTTTTCGTGGAGCACCCTGGTACTTCTGGTAAGGCTCTTACACATAAACAGCAACTCTTCTTCAGAGTAGGTATTTAATCTGTCCAATCCCACAATTCCTGCCATTAATTCCTCTATTTCTACCCTCAGTTTGTAGAGGTCTAAAGGTTTCGTTTGCGGAGTCTGTTTTTCTAATTCCCGACTCCAATTTTCAATTTCCTCCGGAGTTACCAAAGAAACACTCCTAGTACCTGACGTTGATTCTAATTTAATTTCTTTCGCATTAAAAGGATTATGCCTCTTCTGCACTCCCTTCCCGGTCTGTTTGTTTGGCAGGTCCAAAAACACAACTTCGGACTCGCACTCACTGGACTGATCGTCTATCAGTAGGGGCTCCTGCCTCGGCGGGGCCATGATTGGGTTCATAACTGGAGGGTTTGGACTTCCTTGATTATTCCCATACAACGGAACCACTGGTCCGATTGTTACCGGAATAGTCAAAGCCTCAGGACTGGTATTGAACTGGGAGATTTTCTGAATTATTTCTGTTCTCTGTCTAGCTAGGGCCTCTTGCTCCCTTTCATCTAGTACTCTTCCTAATGTCCGGTCAGGTATCATCTGTGGGGTCAGGTGAGGGGTAAGACTCGGGGCAGTAGGATGCGTTTCACTTGGTCCTCCACCATAATTTGGTTTTGGGAACAAAGTTCCTGTGCCAAATGACCTGCGCTCTCCCCCATAGGGAGGCTGTAAAAAGGGCATTCCTGAACTTAATGGTTTCTCTTCGTTTTCATAAAGAGGTCCGGGGAAAAAGGCTCTTTCACAGGAATATTTTTCCTCCGGGCTCACGGGCACTCTAGGATATATATCTCGTACCTCCGCGGGTCCGGGATTCTCAAAATAGGGCAGTACCTGGCCACCTTCCCCCCTACTTAAGGATCTGTCCTCCTCCTTAATAGATGGACGCTTGGGATTCTCGCCTGTACTAGAAGGTCGGGCTCCCTCATTATAAGGGGGCGGGCTTCGCGTAAAAATGTCATCTAATAATTCATCGTCTGACTCCCCAAGCGCTCCCCAATGCTTACTCTTTTCTGTCTTTTTCTCTCCCGCAGAAGGGGTACCCGCTGGCATCATGGGAAACAGACCCTCAACAATCATGCTCTGTCTCCACTGTTTCATCCTTTTATCCCTGGTCTCTTGTTTCAGCCTTGGGTACCACTTGGTCAGACCTTTGTCCAACCGGGGTTTCTCTCTTTCAAAAGCCTCAATCTCCCATTCCTCTAATGCCTCATACTGCGTTAGTCTCGGTCTGGTATGCAATTCATTCATTCGGGTTCTCAAATTAAATAAAATCCTACCATTGAAAGTACCGTCTAACGGAAAAGCCAATATTCCGTCATCTTTTGTGTACTTCACCCAATTTTCCAACCACACACAGGTATTGTACCCTCGATCAAACATCATGAAAGAGGCGGGCGTATTGGGTGGTGGGACAATAACGCCCTCTCTGGACTTAATCGGTTTGTCCGTTTTGAAGTAATTCTTTACCCTATTTACAAGGGACATTTTTCTCTTAGTTCCGTACATAATATCGTATCTATTGGCTTTCCACTGATCCCTTTCAAACCCTTGGCTTCTTGGATCGGGTCTAGTCTCTGGACAATACGAGTGCCACATACGATTTCTACGCTTAACTCTGTTTACAAAGTCACCTCCAATCAGAACGCGTCTTGCAATTCCGTGCGACCAATGGGGTGCACGCGTTCAAATAATTTCGGCCAATGGGTGCGCGGCCCCTTCGTGAGACTGTCCTCACGCTCCGGCGCCTCACCCCTCCTTTACAATTCCAGCCCCGCTACCCGCCCGCTGCTTCTACCAATCCCAGCGCGGCACGGAGTGACGTCAGAGACGCTTCGCGGCTGACTCCCTCCCTTCACAAGGTAACGGAAACTTTCTTTCTTTCTAAAGTGCTAGTGCTTGGTTATTTTACAACGAATACACATTCGCCACAGTGCTCAAGTGTCTAGACAGAGAAAGTGTTATTTTACTGCAAGTAAACTACTTCCATTTACTTTTCATACGCTGCGGGTAGATCTCTTCCGCCTACCCTTCACTCTAGCATCAGTGAACCTGTTACTTCCCTAAACTCATCCACTTCTCTGGGATATATCCGAGTCTAAGGTTTCCCAGCGGACCCCTCTGCTTTCACCCAAGCTCCGGGGAACCTGCTACTCTTCCGATGTGACCCTTACTAGGTTACGCCACTATGGGAATTTTGCCAATGAACCTCGTTACTGACATTTATTCACACACGTATTCAGAAAAATCCTAGTTAGTGCTTCCCGGTTGTACCTAACCTGCACCTAACTTTCCTCGAGCCTGCGACCTCAAGGCAATGGATTCTATTCACCACTTGCCTTTTCAATTCCCCGGGGAGTTCGGACAACAATGAACGGATTAATACATATAACAATATAAGAACAAGAATAACAATGATAAAACAATTCATGAATTTCAAAGCAGCGTATTCACAAGAGAATGATCAGGTCCCTCGGAACGGCCGCTCTTATAGCAGCATTAATATACTAGCAGCTACCGACTTAACTAGTCTAACTAATCCTGCCTAACCTTTAACTAGTCCCTAACCATCCTCTGCTAGCCAGAAAAACTGATAGAGCGCGCGAGGTCACCCAACCAATAATTTCGCCGTTTCCGGCTTCGGGCCCATATATTTCAATTCACAATATACATTGACCGGGTGACTTCACGGGCTGCTACCAATTTGTGTGAATTCCCTACTGTTATTACTCAGCGTACCCGACTTACCATCCACCGACACGGGTACCTATGACCACAACGGATCAGGGAGCTAGCTGTAAAGGAAAGGCAGCAAAATACAAACTCAAAATGACATTCAATACCTTTGTAAATGACCACGGACAACTGGAAGTTTTAAAATCTTTATCTAAAGTTCGTTCTCGGTCAAGTCAAGTCAAGTCAAAAAATTTATATAGCGCACTACATACCCAGAGGGTTTCAAGGCGCTTAGGGAGGGGAGGAGGATTATTTGTCAAATATCCACGTTTTAAGTTGCTTTCTGAACGCTAGGTGATTCTGGGTGAGGCGAAGGTAAGCGGGAAGTGAGTTCCATGTTTTGGCAGCCAGGTATGAGAAGGATCTGCCTCCCATGGAGGTTTTGTTGATGCGAGGGACAGTGGCGAGGGCTTGGCTGGAAGAGCGAAGATGGCGGGAGGGGGTGTAGAAGGACAATCGAGAGTTGAGGCAATCTGGTCCGATGTCGTAGAGTGATTTGTGTGCGTGGGTAAGCAGTCGGAAAGTAATCCTCTTATTGACGGGTAGCCAGTGGAGGTCTTTAAGGTGACCAGAGATGTGTTCGTTGCGTGGGATGTCTAATATGAGCCTGGCTGAGGCGTTTTGGATTCGTTGTAGTTTCTTCTGGAGTTTAGCGGTGGTACCTGCGTAGAGGGTGTTTCCGTAGTCCAGTCGGCTCGTGACTAGAGCGTGGGTGACTGTTTTCCTTGTTTCGGAGGGGATCCAGCGAAATGTTTTTCTGAGCATGCGAAGGATGTTAAAGCAGGAAGAGGATACGGCGCTGACTTGTCTGTTCATTGAGAGTGAAGAATCCAGGATGACGCCAAGGTTCCGTGCGTGGTCTGTCGGTATGGGTGCATTTCCGAGGGCATCCGGCCACCAGGAGTCGTCCCATGCAGAGGGGGATTTACCTAAGATGAGGACTTCTGTTTTGTCTGAGTTCAGTTTCAGACGGCTTTGTTTCATCCATTCGGCGACTTCTTTCATTCCTTCGTGTAGGTTAGTTTTGGCGGTGCTGGGGTCCTTGGTGAGAGATAGGATCAGTTGGGTGTCATCCGCGTAAGAGATGATGCTGAGGTTGTGTTGGCGGGCGATGGCCGCGAGGGGGCTCATGTATACGTTGAAGAGGGTGGGGCTGAGTGAGGATCCTTGTGGTACGCCGCAGATGATTTCAGAGGCCTCGGACTTGAATGGTGGGAGGCGGACTCTCTGGGTTCTTCCGGTGAGGAACGAGGTGATCCATTCCAGTGCCTTTCCTTGGATTCCGATGTTTCTGAGGCGTTGTAAAAGGGTGCTGTGGCATACTGTGTCGAAGGCTGCAGAGAGGTCGAGGAGGATGAGGGCGACTGTGTCTCCATTGTCCAGTAGAGTTCGAATGTCGTCTGTTGCTGCGATGAGGGCGGTCTCAGTGCTGTGTTTGGCTCGGAAGCCAGATTGTGAGGGGTCGAGTGATTTGTTGGCTTCGAGGAAGGCGGCGAGCTGGTTGTTGACAGCTTTCTCGATGACTTTGGCCGGGAATGGAAGAAGCGAGATGGGGCGATAGTTTTTGAGTTCGGTGGGGTCTGCTGTTGGTTTTTTCAGAAGGGCGGTGAGTTCCGCGTGTTTCCAGTCTTCTGGGAAGGTAGCGGAGTTGAAGGAGCAGTTGATGACGTCTCGGAGGTGCGGAGCTATGACGGAGTCTGCTTTGTTGAAGATGTGATGAGGACATGGGTCTGTGGGGGATCCAGAGTGGATGGAATTCATCAGGCGGATGGTGTCCTCAGTGGAGATTGGGTTCCAGGCGTTAAGGGTGTTAACGGGGGGAGGATAGTCAGCTGATGGAAGGGTGGGTTGGCTTCCGGGTTGGTTGTCAAAGCTGTTGTGGATGTCAGCAATCTTGTTGTGGAAAAAAGAGGCTAGGGAGTCGCAGAGGGTTTGAGAGGGGGTGATGTCGTTGGAGTTGGCCGAGGGGTTGGAAAATTCCTTGACGATGTTGAAAAGTTCCTTGCTGTTGTGGGCGTTGTTGTCGAGTCGATCCTTAAATGCTGTTTTCTTGGCTTTTCGGATCAGTTGGTGGTGAGTACGGATGGCGCTTTTGAAGGCGTCCTTGTTGCTGGTGGATGGGTCTTTTTTCCAGGCCTTTTCAAGGGAGCGGCATAGTTTCTTGGATTTCTTGAGGTCCTCGTTGAACCATGAGGCCTTCTTGATGCCAAGTTTGTGTTGGCGTTTTTTCAGTGGTGCTAAGGTGTCGGCGGTGTTGGATAACCAAAGGGTGAGGTTGGAGGCGGCTTCGTTGGCGTTAGAAGAGAGGGCTGGGGAGGTTTGAAGGAGCGATGTGGAGATCTGCTCCGTGGTGATTTTGTTCCAGTTTCTTTGTAGAGTTGGTTGGAGGTGGATGATTGGTTTCGGCTTGTTGTAGGTGAAGTGAACGCAGCTGTGGTCAGTCCAGAGGAGATCCGTAGTGTGGCTGAAAGAGACATGGTTGCTGGAGGTGAAGATGGGGTCGAGTGTGTGACCTGCGATGTGGGTGGGGGAAGTGACTAGTTGTTTAAGTCCGAGGTTGGCGAGGTTGTCCAGGAGGGTGGCGGTGTTGCGGTCGTTGATCTTCTCAAGGTGGAAGTTGAGGTCTCCCAGAAGGATGTAGTCTTTGGAGGGGAGCGCGTGTGGGGTGATGAAGTCCGTGATGTCTTCACTGAATTTAGCGCGGGGTCCTGGTGGTCTGTAGAGGAGGGTGCCTCTGAGTGTGGTCTTGGGGTCGATGTGGATCTGGAAGTGAAGGTGTTCGGAGTTGGCGAGGTTGGCGTCAGAGCTGGTTGAGATGCGGATGGATTTCTTGTGGACGATAGCGATTCCTCCTCCTGTATGGTCGATGCGGTCCTTGCGCGTGATCTTATAGTCATCAGGGATAGCGATGGCGATGTCAGGGGCGGAGGAGGCGTTCATCCATGTTTCCGTTAGGAAGGCGACGTCTGGAGAGATGGTGTCTAGTAGGTTCCAAAGGTCAATGGCGTGTCTGTGGACCGAGCGGGTGTTGAGAAGGATGCATTCTAGGTGGTTGGGGTCGGGAATCTGTGGTGTGGTCGGGGCGGAGATGTCGTCGGTGCCGCTAAATTTGCAGGAGAAGCAGGAGAACGGACCATGGGTGCGTCCAGGAGCGGCTTGGACGCAGTTGGGGGCGCGACCCGGGTTAAGGGCTAGGAGGGCGGCGGCATCGTAGGAAATGCGGGGGGGTTGGGCAGCGCGAGGGGCAAGGGGACTGGCGCTGGGCGCGGTCCAGGCGCGGACGGGCGTAGACGGGCTTACCTTTGGCGCACCTTCGGCGCGGGTTGGGCGCGGTCGCTGCGCGTGAACGCTGCGCGCGGGAACTCCTGTCATATATGGATAGTGGGGGGGAGGGGCGAGGGCGCTTCAGCTGGGAGGCGGGGCGGGCTAAGGAGGACGAAAACAACAACAAAATGGAGGTGGAGGGGTCAGGGCGGCAGGAGAGCTTGGGGGGGAAACGCAAGGACTGAAACAGGGTCGCGCTGGTAAACAGAAAGCAAATTAGCAAAAGCGGCGATAAGTAAATAAATTAAACTGCAGAGTCACGCTGGCAGAATCACACTGCGAAAGGGCAGATCGTCAATTTCAGCAAGTAAAATGGGCAAAGCAGCGAACAAAATGGGCAGAGCGGCAGGAGCAAAACGCGATTATTTGCAGTCTGGAATAGATCAAAAGCGCTGCACAGACGGTACCTTATCAGCAGGGGAGCGACCACTCAGCTCGGAAGCGTAGAGCGAGTCACGGCGCTTCGAGGTGTGTGAGCGCTGTTTGTTGTCTGTGGGAGGGCGCTTCAGCTGGGAGGCGGGGCGGGCTAAGGAGGACGAAAACAACAACAAAATGGAGGTGGAGGGGTCAGGGCGGCAGGAGAGCTTGGGGGGGAAACGCAAGGACTGAAACAGGGTCGCGCTGGTAAACAGAAAGCAAATTAGCAAAAGCGGCGATAAGTAAATAAATTAAACTGCAGAGTCACGCTGGCAGAATCACACTGCGAAAGGGCAGATCGTCAATTTCAGCAAGTAAAATGGGCAAAGCAGCGAACAAAATGGGCAGAGCGGCAGGAGCAAAACGCGATTATTTGCAGTCTGGAATAGATCAAAAGCGCTGCACAGACGGTACCTTATCAGCAGGGGAGCGACCACTCAGCTCGGAAGCGTAGAGCGAGGTAAGCATTAGATTTACAAGAATAAGGCAATCAATAATCAAGATAACGAAAAGTACATAACTATAGAGAAATAAAGTCAGGGTAATCATGGAAATGCTAATATGGGGTGCAACAGAAAACGCTATGCATTTAGGGCAATAGTTCTTTGGAAAATTTAAGTAAGGCCGTTCTAGACCATATCAAGAAATGACAAACTGCAATGCAAAATATGATTTCTAACAGGTAGGGTAACATGGGAACACGTTATGAAAATATGCAATGTCTTTACGTTTCAATAATTGCAGCAAAAGCATGGAAAATTCAACATATGCAAAGGTGTCTCTTTATTGAAGCAAAAGACAGAAAAATAGAAAGGTGCAAGTTAAAGATTTTGAGCGATATTTACCTAGACTGGTGTGAAAACCAAACCCTGGCCACGGGTCTGTTAAGGACAGGAAACCCTCAAGGAAGGATACCCCTCAATGGACAGCAGGTGCAGAATGGACACCCAGGACAGGACAGGATACCCTCAGATTAGGAATCAGGACAGGACCCTCAGGACAGGACAGGAAACCCTCAGGACAGGACCAGCACCCGCAGTTCGGAAGCAACGCCTGCGCTCCACCCTCTCTGCAGCTATCGATCAAGACCCCGATTGGGTCAGCGAACTCCCAGCAAAGTGCTTCGCCAGCACTTTAAGGTTCAGTAGAACCTTAGTCTATGGTCAATTTCGGACAGAGTACTCCGCAGTGCTCTGTATCTTCAGTCACCTATTGAGTGCGATGGGTCAGTGACAGGTCAGCTAAACCAGACAAGTCGGACAATTTCCCTAGGTGAACCCAGGGTAGATATACAGTTTGGGGACGGTGTACCACCCCCCAATGTTGCAAAGTGTCAGAATCCCTCAATTTGGATTGGTCCTAAGGTAGGCTTTGGGTAACACACCAATCAGAACACACCATTTGGAGGCCTTATTTACATCTCAGGGCACCGCCTAGCAAGATTGGGGTTCCCATGAGAAAATTGCGCAGAATACAGGGAAAGAATACATTTTAGCAACATAATAGAACAATATCGTGATGCTGCAGGGCGAAGGTACTGCTTCCCAGGGTGGCTTCTGGTATCAACCTTCTTTGGCAGCAATTCAATGCCAAGATTGCTTCTGGCGAGTCTGCGCACAAGTACCCTCCAAGATGGCTTTCGGCTCAGTCAGACCCCCATTCCCCGCGGTACATGAAAAGTAAGCGAGAACAAATTAATACATAGAAATAACATTATGAAAACACATCACAGGGTCTGTACTTTCAACTTATCACTAAGAAAGATACTTATGCAGTGTAAACGTTAGCTACATATATACGAGCACAAGAGCAGTGGCACGAGCAGTACCACGTTACTGGCAAAGCTATGTATTACGCATGCGCAACTATTTCCCTCCAAACCTGCAAACACGTCAGGACACATGAGTGTGACTGACGCATGCGCAGAAGCTATTTCAAAGCAGCGGCCATTTTTAGGACTCAAGTTATTTGTATTAGGAATACACATAGGCAAGCTTCATGGACTTCGTTTAAACATGAAATAAACGTTAGTAAGACGTACAAATTATTATTTGGTTATACATAGACGAGGTTCATGACAAAAGCAAGTCGCGAATGCGAAGCTTTGCTTCATCAAACTCTTTCCGTACCCTTTACAATAAACCAGTGAAGAAAAGGAGGCGACTATCCCTTTGAAAAGCTGTAGTAGTCATTTACAATATGATAATTTGCATATGAGTATTATTAATGTATTTCTCTCAGTAGTCATCCGTACTTCTTTAGGGGGTGAGTCATATTTGCTCACACCACTAGCATTTTGAAATGAGCCCCAAAAATGTCCTACTCTCCTTTGCCACAGTAGCTAGTCACAAATGTTGTCGAGAATGGTCTGCTAGCCTGCTTCTTTCGAATCTAATTTTTGGTCTTGCCATTGTTTGATTATACGATGGTGCTTGGGTAGATGCAAGCAGCAATAGGTACTTCCGTGGCAATTACTAAATGTTCTCCCACCCACCTGTGTCGTAAGTGTCTGAGTAGCTCATTTTCTTCATATATGCCTTTTGACCCTTATGGACAGCTACAGTTTGTGCAATGTCTCCCAAATGGCGAGCCCTACCAGCGTAACAGTGTTGGCTGTTGCTGTCCCTGTGATTTGTTTGTTTGTTTGTTACGTGTGCTCTAACTAGATGACTGCTTTCTAGTGTAGATGTCAGTGTTAGCGGTGCAGCAGGTTCCTACTCCGTGTCACTGTCATCATCATGGGAGACATACATCGTCCTTCCCGTGTAATGTCAGTGTGTATGTACTTTAATGCATTATGCCATGATTTTATATGCATGGCCATGATGTTGGGTGATAACAAAGTATTGCATGCAAACTTCAATGGGTGGTGGTATTCTACCTCCAGCTAGCCATTTAATGAGTCCAAGTTCCCAGCTCTTAAGTTAGCAAATTAATTTAGCTTTTCTCAAATGGCTTCCCAACACTTGGCACTTGTTTCTGTTCTAGTCTCTACCAGTAGGAATCCAAAACTAAACTTTTCTTCCTTTTACAACTGCTTTAGAGATACCTGGAGCTCCTCATCGGAGAGCCTTAGTTTTCACCAATGTCTAGATTCAGATATGTCGGTGTAATGTAGGCTCATATATGCACCAATGAGCATTTTTGCATCAGTAAAATAGAACCTGTATATTTACTGCCTGTGAGGGATGGGCAGAAAATAAATCTGGGAGGCCATATGTGTTTCTTAATCTTGGCGTGTATATTTGGAGAAGTCAATGTAACAAGAGAAATTTGAGTGAAACACAAAGAAAAAAATGTCTTGGTTCTGATAATTAGTCTTGATTTGTCAGGACTTCTACACTCCTTAGTGAATCTCTTTTCTTCTTGCCCTTTTCTTAGGTTACAGGTCCGGTCTCCAGTGATGCGTCATCCCCAGGTACCAGGAAAGAACAGAAGGAAGTCGAGGTAAGTAGAATGGTCTGTCTATTAAATTCAATAATGAAAGAGACCATCACCACACCCAGGTGTACATAAAAAAAACGCTTTTCCCGAGTTATTACCCCTTAATTCTTTATAGCATCTACCCTCTAATAAAAGGGGTGTTGAAAGAAAACGCTTTTCCTGAGTTATTACCCCTTAATTCTTTATAGCATCTAACCCTCTAATAAAAGGGGTGTTGAAAGATGGGACGATATTGTGTGATAAGAAGAGAGAGAGAAAATAAACACATGTGTATAACTAAATCTGTGTCGGTTTATTCTCTTGTTTTTCCAACTAATTACATGGACTTTTTCTTCAGTCTTCTTGAATCCTTTCTATAACTTCCCTTAAGCTACTGCCTTAATCCTTTCTTCTTACACTCTTTATATATACGTTTGTCTTTTGCTTTTGTCGGGAGTCTCTCTAAGCTTCTTTTCCTTCGTTTCCCTTCTCAACCCCGTACAACCCCAAGGCTACTGTCACCCCCCCCCCTTTTCACATACCGGGTAAAGCCACAACTCTCCCCTGAGTTGCGCCTGGAACTTCAGATTTCCCAGGACGACCACCACTCTTCGCTCCACCCTTCTGGAGCCTCATCATCTTCTTGCGCTGTTCTCCAGTTTTTGGTTGCTGAACCTGGACATCCGTCTTCTTCCTCTACTCTGGCGTCTTCGTCCTCCTCCCCTTTAAATCCTTGAGTCCAGACTCTTTCCTTTCTGGAGTCTTCCGGATTCCACCTTCCTCCATCTTCTGCCCCAGGTCTGAGCGTCTGTCCCTCCGGGTCCATGCTCGTTGCTGATTGGTCTTCAATGTTCCTGCTCTGCCTTCCTTCTTTGTCCACGCCTCTCCGTTGTATGCCTTGACCTTTCTTTTCTTCATAGACACCAGATCCATGGGACAGGTTGCCGGTCTGAATACGGAAGGGTAAGTCTGAATGGGTTACGGGTGCTGGGTTGGGGCCCGGGGGTTTCTTAAGAGGGGGCGGGGTGGCTCATCCTTACACTTCTGTAAAGGGCAGAAGGATCAATGGTTCTTAAATTAGGGTAGATTCCACATTTGCATGGGAGAAGCCCTTCAGTAGGTTTCTTTTTACTCACTCACTTAACTGTTCATAACATACCAATATAACTTAAAAGACAGCATTTTAAAGTTTCACTCTGGGTGGTAAAGCACGTTGTTTTTGGGTGGTAAAGTAAGAATTCTCAGTAGGTCAGTAGCCTTCTGTGTACAGCCAAATGCTAAACTATAGAACTATGCAGGCGATGACTGTATTCACAGTATGATTACCCTGCCTCGCAAAACCGATTCATATGGCCAACAGGGGGTACAAAAACCTGCAATTCAGTAAAGGGTGATGTTAGGGTTTGGAAGATTTTAAGGGCCCATGGGTGCATAGAGTTGCTCTGGTTCACCCAGAGAGTTGGCCCATACTTTGAATCCTCCTCTATGTGGACCTTATAGTGGCCAGTATATGAGAGAAAAACCAAAGGTGGTGATGGACGGAGCGTTGACAATACAAACACTCACCCCCAGTCTACTGATCTGGGTTTAATCCATCACCGTTCTTTAGCTCACTCCACCACACCAGTTCAGACATGGCCATATGCAAATCAGTCTGACCCTGTGCCTCATGGGAACAGTCCAGCCCGAATTGCCAAGCCATGTCTTCCCTGGACCGGAATCAAGCTTCCCAGGACGGCTGGAATGCCAGAAACCGGTCCTCGGAAGCTTGTTTCCGGTCCAGGGAAGGCATGGCTTGGCAGTTCGGGCTGGACCGTTCCCATGAGGCACAGGGTCAGACTGATTTGCATATAGCCATGTCTGAACTGGGGTGGCAGAGTGGGCTAAAGAATGGTGATGGATCAAACCCAGATCTTTTGACTGGGTGTGAGTGTTTGATTGGTTCAGATGCTCCGTCCATCACCACCCCCTTTTGTACCGCTTTGGCCGCCATAAGTGTGGCAGGGTATGCTCAGACGTGAGTCCCTTGCTCACTTTGCCACTGGATTCAAGCAAGCCGGGCTGAAGACGGCTGGAATGCCAGAAACCGGTCCTCAGAAGCTTGTTTCCGGTCCAGGGAAGGCATGGCTTGGCAGTTCGGGCTGGACTGTTCCCATGAGGCACAGGGTCAGACTGATTTGCATATAGCCATGTCTGAACTGGGGTGGCAGAGTGGACTAAAGAACGGTGATGGATCAAGCCCAGATCTTTTGACTGGGTGTGAGTGTTTGATTGGTTCAGATGCTCCGTCCATCACCACCCCCTTTTGTACCAGTATAATGAGAGAGCACCTTCAGAAGCTTCATGTTTCACTGGTCAACCAGGGTAGGCACTATAGAGAGAGTTCTGGGTCTCCAAATCTGTAGCAACCCAATTCACACATGTGGGTTATGAACTCAGTGATCTCCTGGGGGAGTCTTCCATCAGTATTCAGGTCCCTTTTTACCCACAAATAGCTTAATATTCCAGACCATAGGCCCATGGCTGTGATAGGACTTTACATTTGATTAAAAGGTTGCAGTCGGTGATACTCTTCATAAGAAACTCTGAACACAGGAATCAGAACACACTGGAATTTCCAGGTCCCAAATCAGATGTTGTAGCACCACTTGATTGCTGTTCCAATAGGCGGTAAACATACTATTTTCAAAAGATCTCTTATACCCAGAGTTAGAGCGGCATGCCCTAAAGCTTACAAAGGAGCATTGCTGTTGTCAGAAATACAGTCCGAACTTATCAAAAAACAAGATTCCCTTGTGTGTCAAGTTTACTTCAAATAGAATGTACTGAACCAAATAAATATTAAATGTCTTAACAAGTCTATTTAGGAAAGAGAACATGTTATTTCATACATTACAAAAAAACTGCTTTTGATTGCAATATTAAAAATGTGTTTAAAACCAACATAATAATACATCTTTTATTTGCAATGCATATTCATCACAATTCTTCATAAAACAATACAAGTGTCTAATTCCCACATCAAAAATAAAAACATGAAAGGAAAATGTCAAAAGACAGTGTGTCAATACATTGAAAAAATATTGACAACAAATGCGGTGTTTCGGTGTGTCTTTTTATTTTCTTGCCACCTTCTTTAGGATTTATATGTATTTTACAACTTTTTTCATGAATTTCATAAGGTACAAACAATACATCTAAAAACAAAGCATAGAATACAATTAAAATCAGTCCTTTTTTATTTTTATAACATAGACTCGTTTGGTATAGGGCACCCTACATTTAGATATAATGGTTATACTTCATGGTTATAAAATTATTTAGACCTGGTTGGTACTTAATTCAAACCCAAGTCACTACAATTGATTTCAATTGAATTAAGAGTTACAGTATAATGAGAAAATATAAAATATCACCTCAGTTCGTATTAACAGGGAGAATTTGGAGTGTGCAGACTTATTTGAATCTCGTTGCACTATTTCAGGGATCTATATTCACTTCCAATATCATCTTTGTAGTATCCTAAAAATAATGGACCTGTTATTGGTATCTTCTTGTTAAGAAATCATAAAAATGACCTAAAGCCCATTACAATGACTTACTTGCAAAAAGCAGGATTCTTTCTGACTAGGTGAAAAACGCTTGGGATGCAGTTTCCAATGGTTGTTTACCTATTAGGGATGTATTTCAATGTTTTATTATCCGAGCATTGCTGTATATTAGTTTTATTAAACACAAACTTAGGGGTCGATCAGGATGGCGGACGGAAGAGCCACCGCGGCCCTGGAGTAGGCGGAAAAAGCCTTTTCCGTGTCCGCCTGCCGCGGATACTCCGTCCGCCATATCAGGATAGGAAAACGTGTCAAATTTCCGTCCGCGACGGAAAAACACGCTCCGCCGGCCAACTACACACGACCACGCGGCGGACGGAACACATCCAAACGCTCCGCCGTACGCACTGACGTCGAAGACCGTCCCCCAAATCAAGATGGCGGAAAACACACATAAAACCGCTGCGGAAAAACAACCTGTCTTAACACGGCGGAATCCCCACAGCGAACATAGGTGACACAGCCGAGATACCCACCGCAAGCTGACCACCACCATGGACCCGGCGCTACACGCTTTCCCGATGCTCTTCGCGATCCACCACGTCCTAGTCATGGCCTACTATGGACGACGACGCAGGTAAGGTACAAACCATTGGCTGTCTGGAGGGGAATACCAGCAAGGGACGTGACGTAGGGAGGGGGAGTGTCATGTTACCGAAACCACTGATGAGAAGCATATACGAATACACATTAGCAGGACGCAAGCAGGAATGACAACGACAGACCACGAGACTTGATAGACTACCTTTATTGTCAAATAATAGGGGTCAAATCACAGTGTATGCGTGAACATGGGCAAAGTGGGCACCAGAGCAGGTACAACATAGCAGGTAACGAGAGGGCAGCATGCAGTATCAGAGCATCAACAGGGCATTGTGCATTACAGAGCAGGTACATCAGAGGCAGGTAACGAGAGGGCAGCATGCAGTATCAGAGCATCAACAGGGCATTGTAGAGTACAGAGCAGGTACATCATAGGCAGGTAACGAGAGGGCAGAATGCAGTATCAGAGCATCAACAGGGCATTGTGCATTACAGAGCAGGTACATCAGAGGCAGGTAACGAGAGGCCAGTATCAGAGCATCAACAGGGCATTGTGCATTACAGAGCAGGTACATCAGAGGCAGGTAACGAGAGGCCAGTATGCAGTATCAGAGCATCAACAGGGCATTGTGCATTACAGAGCAGGTACATCAGAGGCAGGTAACGAGAGGCCAGTATCAGAGCATCAACAGGGCATTGTGCATTACAGAGCAGGTACATCAGAGGCAGGTAACGAGAGGCCAGTATCAGAGCATCAACAGGGCATTGTGCATTACAGAGCAGGTACATCAGAGGCAGGTAACGAGAGGCCAGTATGCAGTATCAGAGCATCAACAGGGCATTGTGCATTACAGAGCAGGTACATCAGAGGCAGGTAACGAGAGGCCAGTATCAGAGCATCAACAGGGCATTGTGCATTACAGAGCAGGTACATCAGAGGCAGGTAACGAGAGGGCAGTATGCAGTATCAGAGCATCAACAGGGCATTGTAGAGTACAGAGCAGGTACATCATAGGCAGGTAACGAGAGGGCAGTATGCAGTATCAGAGCATCAACAGGGCAATGCGCAGTACAGAGCAGGTACATCATAGGCAGGTAACGAGAGGGCAGAATGCAGTATCAGAGCACCAACAGGGCATTGTAGAGTACAGAGCAGGTACAACATAGCAGGTAACGAGAGGCCAGTATGCAGTATCAGAGCATCAACAGGGCATTGTAGAGTACAGAGCAGGTACATCATAGGCAGGTAACGAGAGGGCAGAATGCAGTATCAGAGCATCAACAGGGCATTGTAGAGTACAGAGCAGGTACATCATAGGCAGGTAACGAGAGGGCAGAATGCAGTATCAGAGCATCAACAGGGCATTGTAGAGTACAGAGCAGGTACATCAGAGGCAGCACGTGAGAGGGGCTAAGTGCATCAACAGTCCATTGCACAGAACAGCTCCATCAGAGGCAGCACGTGAGAGGGGCCAAGTGCATCAACAGTCCATTGCACAGAACAGCTCCATCGGAGGCAGCACGTGAGAGGGGCCAAGTGCATCAACAGTCCATTGCACAGAACAGCTCCATCAGAGGCAGCACGTGAGAGGGGCCAAGTGCATCAACAGTCCATTGCACAGAACAGCTCCATCAGAGGCAGCACGTGAGAGGGGCCAAGTGCATCAACAGTCCATTGCACAGAACAGCTCCATCAGAGGCAGCACGTGAGAGGGGCCAAGTGCATCAACAGTCCATTGCACAGAACAGCTCCATCAGAGGCAGCACGTGAGAGGGGCCAAGTGCATCAACAGTCCATTGCACAGAACAGTCACATCACTGGCAGCACATGAGAGGGCAGAATGCAGTATCAGAACAGCAACAGGGCAGTGTGGCCAACAGAGCAGGTACATCAGAGGCAACATATGAGAGGGGCAAAGTGCATCAACAGTCCATTGCACAGAACAGCTCCATCAGAGGCAGCACGTGAGAGGGGCAGAATGCAGTATCAGAGCATCAACAGGGCATTGTGCATTACAGAGCAGGTACATCAGAGGCAGGTAACGAGAGGGCAGAATGCAGTATCAGAGCACCAACAGGGCATTGTGCATTACAGAGCAGGTACATCAGAGGCAGGTAACGAGAGGGCAGAATGCAGTATCAGAGCATCAACAGGGCATTGTAGAGTACAGAGCAGGTACATCAGAGGCAGCACAACTACGTGTCCCTACCAACCCGTCACAGGGACCACAAGAGTGCCACGCAGTTCTCAATGGACACACCATGTGAATTAACATTTGAGTGAAGTGTACAGCACGTCACATCACAGAATCAGGGGGGACTGCGTGAACTACCTGCCTCGGACACACTGGCAGCACCAGCAACAGGAGTGTGAGACACAGCCACAGCCCGAGTGACACACACATGTGCCACGGACCCAGACACACTGGCAGCACCAGCAACAGGAGTGTGAGACACAGCCACAGCCCGAGTGACACACACATGGGCCACGGACCCAGACACACTGGCAGCACCAGCAACAGGAGTGTGAGACACAGCCACAGCCCGAGTGACACACACATGTGCCACGGACCCAGACACACTGGCAGCACCAGCAACAGGAGTGTGAGACACAGCCACAGCCCGAGTGACACACACATGGGCCACGGACCCAGACACACTGGCAGCACCAGCAACAGGAGTGTGAGACACAGCCACAGATGTAGTCACTGACACGTGAGCCACTGACCCAGACAGACTGCCAGCACCAGAAACAGGAGTGTGCAACACAGCCACAGATCTTCTAACTGACACGTGAGCCATAGACCCAGATACACTGCCAGGACCTGCAACAGGAGAGGGCACAACTGACACTGTGCCACCATCTGATACATGAGAGTCAACTGCACCGGCGCCACTGGGACAACTGAAATGATGAGCCACAGGGCTGTATGGGCCAGGAGGCAGGGTGGGCCTGGGAGCTGGGGATAGCTCACCTAGAGCCAAATGGGGGTTTGCAGGTGTCAATGGTGTGTGTCTGCGTTTCTTAGGGAGGTGTGAGTGCACCCTGGACAGGACAGGACTGCCAAGTGGTGGGGACTCCAAAGAATCACCACCCAGTATAGGTGGAGCAACTGCTGCCGGGGATCTGGTTTCGGGGGACGTGCTGGAGCCTGCTTGTCGTTTGCTCTGTGCCTGCCGCCTGGACTCGGAATGATGTGTAATGGGGGATGCAACAACAGGGGACACCCTCCTCTGCTTCTGACTGGCCTGGATGGGAGTGGAGGTATGGGGGGACTCCGCCGCGGAGACATCAGTTTGGCGTTTAGTAGAAAACATCAGCCTCAGTGCAGCCAGGGGTGAAGTATGCCTGTCCTTGATTGCGCCATTGTCCATGCTAGATGCCTTGTCCGTAGGATGTGCCTTATCCTTAGGTGGAGTGTTGTCTCTGGATGTAGCCTGTGCCCTGCTCGCCGCCCTGTTCCTGCCAGCAGACTTGTCGTCTGTGGTGCACCTGCCTCCAGCAGACACCTGCTCCCTGTGTGTGTCGCTGCCCTTGGGAGTGTTCCTATCCACTGCTGTGGGCCTGCTCTTGGGAGTCTCCCTGCTCTTAGTAGGTGCCTTAGTCTTCTCACTGTCCTTGGGAGTGTCCCTTACCTCTGCTGTGGGCCTGCTCTTGGGAGTCTCCCTGCTCTTAGTAGGTGCCTTAGTCTTCTCACTGTCCTTGGGAGTGTCCCTTACCTCTGCTGTGGGCCTGCTCTTGGGAGTCTCCCTGCTCTTAGTAGGTGCCTTAGTCTTCTCACTGTCCTTGGGAGTGTCCCTTACCTCTGCTGTGGGCCTGCTCTTGGGAGTCTCCCTGCTCTCAGTAGGTGCCTTTGTCTTCTGACTGGCCTTGTCCAAGGAACAGTCCATGGACATGTGAGTATCCCTTGCCTTCGGAGTACCTTTCGTGTTGAATGCCTGTGTAGCTCCGGAAGGCATGTCCCCCAACAACACTTGTGGATCCTGTGTGTGTACTCCAGTGCATCTGACGTCGTCTACGTGAACAGATTTAGCTGATCTAGGGGATGGGGTCTGTGCCCTGCGTGCCCTGACGTGCTGTCTGACGCTGCTTCTAGTGCAATAACCTGTATTTGAGTCCTGCTCTGAATAATCACTACCCCCTGAGACATCCAGCGGTGTAGATGGGGAAACAGAAGTAGCACCCTGTTCATTCGACTGTACTATTGCAGACGACACACTGCTTGCCAATGACTGCACTGTCCTGTGTAGACCTGCAAGATCGCCATGCATCCCTTCCATGAATGCCACCACCTGCCCCAACTTCCTATCATGATCCTGGAAAGCATTTGTCATATTGGTCTGACCCACACACAGCTGTCGCAGCAGATCAACGGCCTCAGCACACAGTGCATTTTGGCTCACCGTGGCAGGGGCAGCGGTGCCTGCACCGAACGCCACTCTGCTCCCCCTACTCCTTCGGCCACGAACAATACATGGTGCAGTTGGCGGAAGTGTGGGCCCTGTGTGCTGTCTTCCGACAGAAGGTGATGAGTGCCCACTCCCAGTCTGTGACAACAGTGCAGGCTCACCAAGAGTGTCCGACGAGGAGGACGATGGTGTCTCCACATGCGAGTCCTCAGGGACGGTCCTGTCCCCCTCTCCGGCGCTGGCCTCCTCCGTGTCAGTCTGCGTGTGTGCGAAGTCTGAGCCGGACTCATTTCCTCGGCTACTCTCCACCGTCTGTGGCTGAGTGTCCTCTGTCAAAGCTGAAATGCACAGAAAAGATGTGTGAGTCATGGGCACACTCACGTACAGAAGGAACAGGATAGCCAAATCACATAGCAGACAAAGGTTCATGAGCCCTCAGCCTGCACATGGCCCACCCCTACCAGTCATCCTCACATTTTCTGCCATGGGGACATGGACCACTAGGGGATGTGCTTTAACACTCAACTACTAAGCAAGTGGCGTGTCAACATGGCGGACCTGGATGTCAAATGAGTACCACCCAATGGGACCAAAATGCCATCACAGGCATACATACGCAACACGGAACTCAATGGTGTGTCTGTGCACCAATACATGCATAGCACTCACAAGTTTCCTACACAGACAGTATGCTCACCGCTAGTTTGCTGTTGATCGGCACTCAGACGTTCGGCCAGTTCAGGATGCGTCACTGCAATGATACGGTGCATGAGAGGGGTCATGGAGCGTCGGGCCAGACGGGGCGTCCTTGGAATCAGGCCCAGTGTTACTTCCGCTACATTCTTGCTCAGCCTGGAAATGTCGTCCCAGCGTTTGTGGCAGTGTGTATGTCGTCTGTTGCACACCCCCAATGCCCGTACTTCCCGTGCTATGGTCCTCCACAGGTCCTTGCGAAGGTGCAGCTTGACCTACCATGATGGGAGACAAAAGGGTTTAAGTCAGTGGACAGGTGGCCTGTCACACACATAGGGGCAAGACGTTACTGTCAGCAGCCATGCACAATCAGGAACATATGTCTAGCCCACACTACACAGCTAAGATATAAATAGGCCTGATCATTTGGCCCCCTCATGCACACCAACATGTCCCACACTGCACTTACCACCCGTCCCGGTGCGCCGTAGAGGCGTCCATAGTTGCGGAGTACACCGTCCACGAGGACATCAAGCTCCGCGGCGGTGAAGGGTCGAGACCGGATCTCTTTGCCTCTCGACATGGCAAGATCACGGAGTATGGCACTAGAGCAGCAGTCGGTGGTCAGCTCAGCAGCAGCAGCAGCAGGTCGAGGTGATGGTCACAGGCAGCAGTCGGTGGTCAGCTCAGCAGCAGCAGCAGGTCGAGGTGATGGTCACAGGCAGCAGTCGGTGGTCAGCTCAGCAGCAGCAGCAGGTCGAGGTGATGGTCACAGGCAGCAGTCGGTGGTCAGCTCAGCAGCAGCAGCAGGTCGAGGTGATGGTCACAGGCAGCAGTCGGTGGTCAGCTCAGCAGCAGCAGCAGGTCGAGGTGATGGTCACAGGCAGCAGTCGGTGGTCAGCTCAGCAGCAGCAGCAGGTCGAGGTGATGGTCACAGGCAGCACTGGTCCCCAGGGTAGGAAGTTTCATGTTGGCCAAGACACATATATAGGGCCCTCAGCACGTGTCAGTGGCATACGTCGCCAGCAATTGGTCAGCCCTGGGAGCGTGATCGTGAAATGGGCCAATGACTGGCCCTGTTGTTGCGGTGCACAGCTTCCGCTACTTGCGATTGGCCGTATGCGGCCAGCGTCCCTCTTCCCATTGGCTGCATGTGCAGGGACCGTGACGGGCACACATCGGCAACCGCACGTGCAAGCTTCAGGCACGGATGCTTCAGTTGCAACAATGTACTATCACTGGCGCCTCCATGGCGGGGCACGTACACAGCGGGGGAGGTGCAGGCCTATACACCCTGCAGATGTACTCAATGGACATGCCAGTTCATGACCCCCCTTACAGTCACCTTGCATCATCCACCGTACACCGGCCGGAGCGGCCGGCCCATGAACATCCGCCGTGCCCGGCCATGAACACAACCGCCATGGCCGGGACCGGCGGTTGTTCATGGCCGGGCACGGCCATGGCGGTTGTGTTCATGGCCGGGCACGGCGGTTGTTCATGGCCGGGCACGGCCATGGCGGTTGTGTTCATGGCCGGGCACGGCGGTTGTTCATGGCCGGGCACGGCCATGGCGGTTGTGTTCATGGCCGGGCACGGCGGTTGTTCATGGCCGGGCACGGCCATGGCGGTTGTGTTCATGGCCGGGCACGGCGGTTGTTCATGGGCCGGCCGCTCCGGCCGGTGTACGGTGGATGATGCAAGGTGACTGTAAGGGGGGTCATGAACTGGCATGTCCATTGAGTACATCTGCAGGGTGTATAGGCCTGCACCTCCCCCGCTGTGTACGTGCCCCGCCATGGAGGCGCCAGTGATAGTACATTGTTGCAACTGAAGCATCCGTGCCTGAAGCTTGCACGTGCGGTTGCCGATGTGTGCCCGTCACGGTCCCTGCACATGCAGCCAATGGGAAGAGGGACGCAGGCCGCATTCTGCCTTTGGGAAGTAGCGGAAGTTGAGCACCGCCATGGCGGCGCCAAATATGTGATCTTGTCAGACGCTGCACCGTGATGTGTTGTGTGCAGTTGCGTCATGAGGGATGTGAGCGTGATTGTGAAAGGTCATATGTCATACAATATAGCATGTGTGTCCATACAATGGACATCGGTCGGCACACAATGGCCAACAGATGTGCATTCGTACGTGTTGACGTCGGGTTTGACCCTACAGACGTTGTTACATCTTCACAACTACACAGTACATCACGGCTGTGTGGCCAATTCATGCATCTGTTGTCGGTTTATTGTTGTGTCGAGGTGACTACAGTGGTGGTGGTACACATGCATTCCGTGTATGTGATTTATACGTTCTGTCACCATGCATGTCATTACCGTATGCACATCATCATTGGTGGTGGCATTTGTGCTTGATGACATGGCGTGTGTAAACTTATCGTTTGTGTGCATGCAGTTGCATGAGTGTCTGTGATGTGTCTACGATACATTAGGGTGACGACTGGAGTTATGTCAGTAAGGTACACATGTGATGGAGTTGTACACGTATGCGTCGTTTGTACGTTGACCTAAGTTACATCTCTCTCCCACACAGGAGGGCTCCAAATGTGCATCGCCCATACACTCAGCTGGAGGATATGGTAGACGAGGAGGTGATTCGGAAATTCAGGCTGGATCGACGTCGGTTGCTGGAGCTTGTGGCTCAATTGGCTCCTCATCTGCAGCCACGTAGAACGTATCCTGGCTCGTTTACACCCACTGCAAAGGTCATGGCGGTACTACATTTCTTCGCTACTGGCACATTTCAGTATACAGTTGGAGGTGCCGGGGGTATGTCACAGGCAATGTTCAGCACGGTTCTTCGGGATGTGTTAACAGCTATGATGCTGTACAAGGATGAGTACATACATTTCCCACGTCCGGAAGAGTTGCCAGCTGTCAAAGCTGGTTTCTATGCACTGGGCCACATACCTCACGTTGTGGGCTCAATTGATGGCACGCACATCGCGCTCATTCCACCACGGGCACGCGAACAAGTGTTCAGGAATCGGAAACACTTTCATTCGCTGAACGTGCAGGTGGTGTGCCTGGCGAGCAACATCATCTCCCATGTGTGTGCAAGATTTCCTGGATCCGCACATGACGCCCACATCATGCGAACCAGCAATGTCCCACGACTCATGGCAAATCTGCCACCCGGTCAAGCGTGGCTTGTTGGTGAGTGTGCAGTGGGGACTCTTGTGATCTCTGTGTTGCATGGGGTACCCACCATATCTTGTTCTGATGTTTGTCTCTGTCATCCCCCTACATAGGCGACTCGGCTTACCCAAACCGGCCCTGGCTCCTCAGTCCCCTACGTAATCCGAGGACGGCGGGTGAAATGCGGTACAATGAGGCACATGGAAGGACACGGAGAGTCATCGAACGTACCTTTGGACTGCTGAAGTCTAGGTTTCGGTGCCTCGATAAGACCGGAGGGGCACTGCCTTACTCACCAGGAAAAGTATGCAAGATCGTGATTGCCTGCTGCATGCTCCACAACCTGGCAGTACGCAATGACATTGAACTGCTGTTGGACCCTGAAGACGAAGGAGTTCCTCGGCCTCCCATCCCACCCATGTCGACTGATGAGGATAGTGGTGAGGAGGAAGGTGTGGACCAGAGGCGCCAGCTCATTGATCGCTACTTCCCTTGAATGTGAGTATCTACCTCTAGTGGCGGTTGACAATGCCTCATGTATGTTTTCTGGTGTTGTGTGGATATGGGGTTATTCAGCTGGGTGTGGTTTGTGATGGTTGCACATGTGTGTCTTCATGTCTTTGGACATAGGAGTGTCCATGATGTGTGTGCTCCCATCCCATGCTTGTGTGATGGTTGTCGTTTGTGTAATGTTGCTGTGCATTGTGTTGTGATGTGTGTGAATCTCTTTACTGACGTGTGTTTGCTGTCTCTGGTTTTCTCTAGGTCACTCCCGCAGCGCCATGATCATGTGCGACTATGATCCCTGTACCTGTTTACGTCTGTATCTGATGGCAATCATGTGAATAAACATGGAGGCAAAACATCATTGTGTGAGTAAATGCAATTTATTGACAGGTTGTGCTTTTGTGCTGGTGAATATATACAAGTAAGTGGGAGGGAGGGAGTTGGAGTTGTAGGTAATGGCAGATGAAATGTCCGTGCTGACACCACATTGGGGGGTGTCAGGCTAGTCCAGCAGACCAGTGGCAATGATTGTCTATGTGGGACAGGATGGTTTGCAGGGTGAATGTCTGGCACAGGCAGTGGCATTGTCAAGGTCGTCCCCTCTTGGAGCGTGTGCCTGGCGCTCCAACACTGCTCTCAGCAACTTCCTGCCTCGGCCGCCCCCTCCGTCTCGGAGGTGGTACAGAGGCAGCTGGGAGGGCAGGTTGGTGATGGGCCACATCCGTCGCCAGGGGCTCAGGTGGTGGTGGCGGCGGTGGAGGCGGAGGCGGAGGCGACGGGGGAGGCGGAGGTGACGGTGGCGGTGGCGCTGACACACATGGTGGAGGGGGGGGGGGGTTGTTCCGGGCAACCCATTCCCTCCACATCGTTGCCTGCTGGCCCATGATCACCAACATCTGGCCAAGGATGCCAGAGATCTCGCGCAGGCTGTTGGTGTTGTCCACTGAGTCCTCGTGAACACGATCAGCGTTTGCCTGGGACCGGTCGTATGAGGCCTGGCACCTGGCAAGAGCTTGTAGGGACTGTGCCACTGGCTCGGGTAGCTGTCCCTCCTCTGACCGGCGGTGTGTGGGTCGCCTGATTGGCAGTTGTCCCGTTGCCTGTGTTTGTGGCCCACTCACCCTGCTTGTGTGTGGGGCCGTTGGACCAGCGTTGCGCGCTGGGTCATGCTGGGTGGCACCGGCAGGAGTCGTGGTGCTCGTGGTAGTGGTGGTAGTGGTGGTACTGGTGGTACTGGTGGTACTGGTGGTGGTGGGGACTGTGCAGATCACAGAGACGGGTGCCGCGGGAGTCACACATGCGACGTTGGTCGGTCCCGGGAGTCCCTGTGAGCCAGATGGCCCTGGCTGCGTGCTTGGTCCCGCTCCATCCTCCGCCCCGGAGCTGCCTGTGTCGTCGTCGGCAGAGAGTCCTGTAGGTGTGGGAGGCGAGGCTGGCGGCCGGGTACTGCTTTCCCCAGTCAGTTGACGATCACCTGAGGGACAAGATCGAGCAGGTCAGTAATGTGGACAGTACATGGTTACATTGATTTGTAGACATTTCTGTTTCCTGTCGCACACACCCCACCCTCCACCACCACCGCCACCCTCCCCGTGCACATGGGGGCCTGTTGGGAGTTGTAGTTTGGGCCTCTCACACACACCACCCTCCACCACCGCCACCCTCCCCGTGCACATGGGGGCCTGTTGGGAGTTGTAGTTTGGGCCTCTCACACACCCCACCCTCCACCACCGCCACCCTCCCCGTGCACATGGGGGCCTGTTGGGAGTTGTAGTTTGGGCCTCTCACACACCCCACCCTCCACCACCGCCACCACCACCACCACCCTCCCCGTGAACATGGGGGCCTGTTGGGAGTTGTAGTTTGGGCCTCTCACACACCCCACCCTCCACCACCGCCACCCTCCCCGTGCACATGGGGGCCTGTTGGGAGTTGTAGTTTGGGCCTCTCACACACCCCACCCTCCACCACCGCCACCCTCCCCGTGCACATGGGGGCCTGTTGGGAGTTGTAGTTTGGGCCTCTCACACACCCCACCCTCCACCACCGCCACCACCACCACCACCCTCCCCGTGAACATGGGGGCCTGTTGGGAGTTGTAGTTTGGGCCTCTCACACACCCCACCCTCCACCACCGCCACCCTCCCCGTGCACATGGGGGCCTGTTGGGAGTTGTAGTTTGGGCCTCTCACACACCCCACCCTCCACCACCGCCACCACCACCACCACCCTCCCCGTGAACATGGGGGCCTGTTGGGAGTTGTAGTTTGGGCCTCTCACACACCCCACCCTCCACCACCGCCACCACCACCACCACCCTCCCCGTGAACATGGGGGCCTGTTGGGAGTTGTAGTTTGGGCCTCTCACACACCCCACCCTCCACCACCGCCACCCTCCCCGTGCACATGGGGGCCTGTTGGGAGTTGTAGTTTGGGCCTCTCACACACCCCACCCTCCACCACCGCCACCCTCCCCGTGCACATGGGGGCCTGTTGGGAGTTGTAGTTTGGGCCTCTCACACACCCCACCCTCCACCACCGCCACCACCACCACCACCCTCCCCGTGAACATGGGGGCCTGTTGGGAGCCATGGACATGTTAGTGTGTTGGTGTCCGACGTGCATGGGTTGGGGCGTGGGGGATGTTTCTTCTCAGTTGTGTGAGCCTGACCATGTCGTGCTGATCGTGGTGCTTGGTTTGTACTCACCAGTCTCTTCTCCTTCGTCAAGGCCGTCTAGGCTCTCTGGGTGTAGTATCACCAGCACCTTCTCCTCCCAATCGGTGTAGGGTATGGGCTCCGGGGGTGTGCCACCGCCAGTGAGATTGGCTCTGGCGTGGTTTTTCGCTCGGATGCCCTTGACCCTGGTCTTAAGGTCATGCCACCGCCTCTGAATGTCGTGCTTGGTCCTCGGCACAGTCCCCGACGCATTCACACGAGTGACGATCCTGTCCCACATGTGGTTCTTTTGCGCCACGGTCGTCTGCTGGACTTGGGCCCCGAAGATGTTGGGCTCCACACGGATAATTTCATCTACCATTACCCGCAACTCTGTCTCCGTGAATTTGGGTTTTTTTTTGGGTGCCATGGTGTGTGGTGCTCAGTGTGTGAGTTGAGTGAGTTGGGAGGTGCAGGTGTGTGGTGTGTGATGTGTAGGATTTGTGTGGTGGGTGTTTGTGTGGTAGGGTGGTGGGTGGGTGTCTTCTATGTGATTTTATGTGAGTTCGCAGTGTCTCGAATGGCCCTCTTGCTGGCAGCAATGCTGTGGTGCAAGGGATTGTGGTTGTGTGGGGGTGTCTTTTTATAGTCGTGTCTCGATGGTTGTTGGCAGTCAGGTGGTAGGTGGGCGTGTTGACTTGTGTGCATTATTGGATAATTGGGACGTGTCATGGTGGCTTGTGCTGGGGGGGGGGGCCTTGTCAATGTTCGTATGTTTGCTTAGGACTTGCGGTGCACTTTCATACATTTGTTAGGCGCTAGGGATGTTGTGCGTGTTGGCCTTCCGCCCTGATGCTGTGGTTCTCGTTGCATTGTTTCCGCCGCGGACGTGGATGGCTGTGAGTTCCGTTGTACGGGCGGATTTATCCTAATTGCGGCCACGGAGTATTCTCAGGGATGGCGGTACATGTTTTATTTTCCGCGGTCATTTCCGTCCGCGGCAGTGGTTGTTCATTGGACTCCGTCCGCCGCGGACGGACTTGGTTGTGTTCCGTCCACCGCGGACGGTGTTGGTTGTGTTCCGTCCGCCGCGGTCGGAGTTTCGTGACATGAATATCCTAATCCCAACCGCGGTTTCTCCGCGGCGCAGCCGGGAGTAAAATTTCCCCCACCATGGCGGACAGTACCCATTTCCGTCCGCCATCCTAATCGGCCCCTATGTTATGTGCTGCATCAATAAACTTGCCCTTCGTTTTCCTTTTTATTTTTAACCTGTTTCAATTGCGGAGGTGGTTTAGTTGATCATATGTGATCCTTTCTTTGTCCGTTAATTTTTGGAGCCAAACTTTTTCAGTTAATCTGTCCCAACTTGCTGTATGGGAAGCAAGGTAAAATATTGCGTCTCAATACTCTGGGAGATCTATTGCATCTGTTACGATGCATCAAAACTTCCTAATTTTTAAAATAATATTTATTCTGATTTTATTCTTTAACCCATTAACCGCGGCGCAAATTCCGCCAAGGTGCGGGACTTTTAATGAGTGGGGGGGCTACGTTGGCCAACGGACGTGCGCAGCGCTAGCCAGGTAGTGCTCACGACGGCCGTTGGCCGACACACTGTCATGCCTGTAGAGTACAGAGGAATGATGTGCTTACTCACGCATAGAAATAACGGTGGTTGTTTGTTTTAGAGCCGAGATACTGACTGCTCTTTCGGCGTGATTGGCAACGATTGGCATAATCGGCTCCAGGAGTCATAGCACATGCGCAGTAACCGCGCATGCGCTGGAGAGTAGCGTTACAGACCTTAAAACACGCCCAGATCCGGAAGGAAGTGCTTCGCGTTCAGCTAGAGTGAGCCCATTCTCGTTCCGGGTTGTGTTCGTGGCGTCCGAGGAGCTAGCTGTTGGTGGCGGTGATATTGCGGCTCTTACGATATTTTGTATGTTCGTTCTGATATTTGAGAAACAAGTTACTTAAGGAATTCTTGTTCTGTTCTTGTTTTCGTTTTCCGCTGAAGTTATAGCGGTGTTTATTGGACGGTTGTTTCCAATACTTTGAGTTGGTTCAGGGGAGTTTTGTACCTTGGTGATTGTGATTCTACAGGTAGTTAGAATTACGGCAGTACCTACCTACATAAGGTTGTGGTGGATATCCTTTGAGGAGTATTCTGATGAGAATAGTGGTGAGTGCTTATCATAGCAGACATATCCTGATAGGGTGTAGTTTACGTTTATTCATATCGTATATATTGATTTTCAGTTTTCATATACACATCTCCAGTCATAAGTCAAGACACAGAGTTCCAGACACTTTTCCTTGGTTTCCTTCTCTAGCCTCCCCGAGATTTCACGAGGTAATATTAGATATATGACACATATTACATATAGGGATAGCAAGGGAGGGTATAGTGCTCACTTCTTGTTTTTTGTATTTCACTGCAGTGCCATTACAGATGATAAGAATATTACCTGAGTGGAAGAAAACCGGTGGAGAGTCTTCTTTTTTCCCCCTTCCTACCCTTGTTTTGTTCCCCTGTGTTCTCCGTGGTTACCTTTCTGGTGTTAGTGTTACATTCCTGACACCCGGGAGGTGGCGAGGGGAAGGTAGGGGATTTAGCCTCGTGACTCCAGGACACCTCTGAGACAACCAGGGGGCGTGCATGACACACACGCAGGGAACGTGTTAAAGGGACACTTCATTATTTATTTACTATTGAGTATAATGAATCCTACTCAACTAGTGTGCACCTATCATTACTTAGCATAACCACAATTTTAATTGTGTCACGATTCTCTGGGGTGATTTATACAATGAGGGCCTCATAGATGATTTTTATAATAAGGGCCTCATGCACATTATCCTCTGCCAATTTACAATGCGATAATGTGCACTTTCTAGAACTTTATTTTTGTGTCTTCACTTTACACCATTAATATCAAATAATTTAAAGAATACTTATCGAAATATGGGAGCCTCATGCACATTACATCCGCCAATATACAATACGGCGGTGTGCAGCATCTAATGCCTTTATTCTTCACATTTAACCCTTATTCTAGAATTAACTCAAGGGTATTAATCAAAGTACAGGTAATCTTTTTATCTAAACTCTCCTTTTAAGATTAAGGATCTAAACATTACTTTTTGTCCATAGCCTCCCTGCGTCGCTTACCCCCTCGTCTAGTCAACAGCGAGTCAAGATGCCAGTTGTATGGTTCCATTTGTGAAACCTGCTTTGAGGCAGTCCCTTTTATAATGCTTGCAGGTTAATCCACATACAAATGCGTAAGCGGTGGCCATTTTAAGAACAGGCTTATCTAGTTACACTAATTGCCTAGATTACGGTCATTGGAAAAAACTGGATTTTCTGTCACACCAGACCAAGAATATTGTTTACTTTAACATTAGTTCCCAGTTACCTGATATAATTGGGCCTATCTATTAAGTATGTCTCTTATGTTTAAGACCGACAACCTTTTCCGTACGTGGCCGCCATAATGAAACCATTATGTCCATCCTTGATATTAAATGTCATCGGGATTACATAAGAGTATATACTGACCTCATATTACTATTAATCTTTGTCTTAAAATAATCTGCCTGTACATCTTATCGATACGATGTTTACTATGCAACCATGAAATATTCGGCATACAGATACGTGCCCAGCCGCCATGATGGAACCAGGCATTGTCTCTTTGTCCAATTAGTCTATTGTGTCATTGGAATTATATAGAAATACATTCTGCCCTCCATGTATTGAATCTATTAATCTTCTCTGTACTTGTTGGGCAGATAAACATGACTGTTAATTATAAAGGCAATATTCCTATTGATCTTAGCTTAAACACATCTGCCTGTGCATCATGTCAATACAATGTTTTATACACAGCCATTATGCAATCAAGAAGATATATTCTATCCGATATTTCCAGTATTGTTTATGACATTCTTGAGAAAATATTTCTCTCCTATATCCCCTCCACTGCTGTTCTGATGCTCCCTATTGACAATATAAGGGTAGTGATGAGTATGTGGATAGTTCTGTTCTACTAACGCATCTTATCATTGTATTAGCCAATCAGTCTTTCCCATTCTTCTCTGCTGTTGAGGCCCTGACTATCTGTATTAAATGTAGACATATAAAATTGCTCTCTTTGTTTTCTCTTTCTGTCTATATTCTAGACTAAACCATTTTAAATCCTGTTCATCATGTTTTTTTCTGACCAATGGGGCATTCTTTTTTCTTGTTCTCAAGGCTCTTCTATGCTCATTAAGTCTGGCTCTCATTTCTCTGACTGTTTCCCCTACGTATCCTTTTCGACAGGGACAAACGATAAGATAAATGACATTTTTGTCCTACAATTCACCAACTCATTGATTCAGTGGTGTACGCCATTTAATTCAACTTTCTGTTCTTTTATAACAGATTTACAATTAATACAGGAGCTCCAAGGAAAACTGCCAATCAGTTTTGAGCCATCTGTTATGCTACTTTGGTGTTTAGTAATTTGTTCTCTATATGCAAAGATGGTTTTTTTAATGGTATTTTTCATGGATTATTTAAAATAAACCAGTTCTTATTAATCAGATGTTGTAGTTTGCTGCTCATGCTATTAAAGTTAGTGACCATACAATGCCCTTTTCTACACTGTTGATGTTACTCTTTTCCTCAAATAGGCTATCGCAATTATAATATTTCGCTCTCTTTTATGAGTTTTTGATTAATCTTTTTGGATAGCCACAGGCCATTAAATTGTCTGGAATTCAAAGTCCTTCATATCACTACAATTACGCCTAATGCGTAAAAACTGACTGAAGGGGATGCTATCCTTTTGACATTTAGGATGATTGCTAGTTTGATGTAATATTGTATTTCTGTCTGTTGGTTTTATATATATTTCAACAGACCATGTATCTCTGTTTTCTTTTATTGTTACATCCAAGAAATCCACAGAATTTTGGCTCATATTCAATGTGAATTTTAGGTTGATATCTCTACAATTTAACCATTCTATGAAGGCAATGAAATCTTTTTGCTCTCCTTCCCAGATGAAAAAGACATTGTCAATAAATCTTGACCAGTTCTTCACATTCTCATAGTAGGGGGAGATCTTGTTATGAATATGTTTTTCCTCAAACATACCTACATAAAGGCAAGCTAAGCTGAGAGGACAGGTTGCTCCCATACTGGTTCCCTTGGTCAGACAGTAGAAATTGTTACCAAAGAGAAAAATATTGTTCATTAGAATAATTTCTGTACATTCTACAATGAACTCGTTTAAAGGGGATAGATCACCGTTCTCATTCTTTAACAGATCTTTTATCATTTCAACCATGTCATTTTGTGGTGAAGAACTGTAATTTTCATTCTCAGGGGTCTCACTAATACAAAAGAACTTGGCACAGAAGCTGAAATATGAACAGACATCTTTATTAAACTTAATTAAGTGAGACTACGTCACACAGAAGCCTTTAGCAACTGAATGAGGCAGTCTAAAGAATACAGAACACAGAGGTCTTTTATATGCTTAGGATTACAAACTCAGCATAAAAGAAAGGGGCAGTCCTAGCTTCTGCAAGCATGCAAAATACCTAATATGGACATACAAGATCTGCAAAATATTAGCCAATAGAAAAACATCATGTAACCAGAATGTCCCCCTTACGTCATATTTCTGCCCAACCCATAAGTCAATCAATTACAGCACTTATAGGTCAATCAGTAATGGCATAACATGTCTGTATGCAGTTAGGCCAGCTGGTGTCTGAGATTGATTTCAAAGCAAGGACAGAGGGGGGTTTTCTACACGTTGCAGTCCTAAGGGCAGAGACACTTCATGAATAGAGCAGCCTGTGTAAAGGCAACGCAAATTGATGACAAATGTAAGATGGAGTCAAAATTAAAGAACCTCAGACCCTCCTTTTGCCATTACACAGGCAAATCCTAAAATTATTTTGCAAACATTATGTATTTCAGTAACTATTGACAATGCCAATAAAACAATAAGAATCAGTCTCCAAACACCCATTCTATGCAATCGCATGGGAAATACCCAGAGTCCGTCGAAGCCTCTCTGGCAGACTTCTATTGTCCATCAAAATCTGTTTCTGTTGTTTTCTTCCGCATGGGCCTCTTCATTCAGGCCTTTCATGAAAATGATGTTTCTCTTTATCCGTTGGAGTGCCTTCCTGGCAAACACTCACAGCTCACTTGAAAGTCTCAATGTCTCAATGCTGTGCACCAATATTTCCTGTGCTGCAGGCACTACAAATATTGTGGTCTTGGTTAGTCATGGGTACAGATCATCTCATGCAGACACAAGTACTATTAATCAGGAAAGAGCAACAGACTTTCACATTCAGCAACACTTTCAGGCTCCAACACTCGCTTTTCAGTGTCAGAGGTTGCTCGGGCTGCTCTTCCATTTAATCATAGGTACCACAATGTAGTGCCTTTTTCCAATCTTGGATCCTCCAGTGCACTGCCTTTCCGTTGGAGCAAAGAAAAGGGGGGGTGTGGCCAAAACTCAGGCCAAGGGGCTCAATGGACTGCCTACTGTCAGAGGTTACCAGCACATGACAGGTCGCTCTTTTGCACTCAAACTCTGGTTCTGTGGCAAAACCAGCTCCTCCTTCTTTTCTGATGTTCAACGCCTTCTGATGAAGCAAGTACAATACGTTGGAGATACCACTGATGACACGCTGGCAATTGCTGTCTGGGTGCTGGGACTTTTCATCTGTTAGCTGTCACTAATGGGATTGTGGGTGAGTTCCGCAGGTTATTATGACGTAATCCCGCAGAACCTAGTGACGTAGGAAATGTGACACAGTTTTCTTCAATTAAGTACAAAAACAGTTCAGTGTTTTAACAAGGGGATTGCAAGCAGGTGGCCTGCAATCTGCGAGGGAGTGGCCATACGCCATGGGACAACTCTGGCCTAGAACACACTGTCATTCTCAAAGGCAATACAAAGACAAAGGCAATAGGCAAAACAGTGCCTCTAGCCTCTTCAATTGGGATTCCGTATAAAAGCATATCCTCTACCATCTAAGGGTAGATAGCGACATGGGAATTCTATCTGAATGGATGTCCTCACATATGGTGGCATTGTCTAATGGGGCAAACACATTTTTTTCTCTCAATGATTACATATAGGTGTGCCCTAATTCCTTATCTACAACACATCAAAAGAGAAATCGCATAATACATATTATCAAAGGCATGTAGATACCTCCTTTTTAATAACTGTGCATCAGGTGCACTATACAATACAAAGGCTAATGATCGAATGTGGAAACAAAAGACAAGAACTAGAGAGTCCTGGTATTTCCATTATTAAAACACATCTGGTCCATCAAAAATTAAAGCAGCAGAAAAAAGGAACTAAAAACCAAATTAGAATAGGCATTGAATTTGTCATATTAAAAAAAATGTAAGGTGTCTCCTATTGAGGTGGAAAACTTGTCTTACTATAGTATCAAGTCAGTTAACCAGTCCATCACTACCCTGACAGTCAGACTGGAAAACATCAAAGTAGGCCTAAGGAAAATTATTTTTAAAAAGTCTGGTTATACAAAAGGGAATTATACATAATATGGGGGTCCATGGTACATTACTGCAATCTGGAAGTGTGAACCTGAATAATACACCAACAATAAAAAATGGGCTAACTGGTGAAAGGAATATGGAAAAGGGAAATGGAACTAGGACACAGCTAAAAATCCCCAATAACTAGGCACAATGTGACATCAATCAGGGGAGAAATGGCAAAAGAAAAATCTATAGGAAGAACAAGAAATTACTCAGGTGATAGTCAAGTTTGTGACACAATACCAAGAGTATGGGTGATATACAAAAAGTCAAAATAGTACACAAATTTAAACTCTACCGCTGGCCGCTACTCCATATATGGTAATCTCAGCTAATGTTCCAATTCCTTTTTCAGGGAAAAAAAATGAAAAGTTCAGGTCACCTTTAGCAAGAGCCACAACTCAAAACAGAATATTCAGGCCTGCTTAATTTGTCGAGCTTAAAATCCTCACCCTCCTTTTGACAGCAGATCACCAGTTAGTGGAGATTTGGCTGTCAAATACAACTAACTGTGTCGCTGCTGACACACAGGACCAGCAGGAACAATTCATAAAAGGATAAAATGCAAAAATATGTAAAACACTGCACATACACAAAATATCAACTGTTACCAACCATCTTTTTGAAAACATGCTAAACCACCCCAATTTCAACGTCCCGAAAACTCTTTCACAGGCACTCTGCGTGTCCCGTGCGCCAACACCCTTTGAGGCCCTGCTTTTCCAAGCAATCATTTCTCCATCTGTTTACACTTACTCCTATCCTACCTCCTTGATCTTAAGGTCAAAATCTGCCTTGCGGGCTCCTCAGCCCTCTATCTCTTCCTCACTCTTAAGGCTGAAAAAAGACTAAAAACCTTCCCAACTCTTTCTAACCTGCAATAACCAACCCTATTTAAAAACACATGATATATATATATGACTCCTGTTAGGGGCTACAATTTATTTCTATACTTAGATTATTAAAACAGTTACTGTGAATAATTCGCAGAACATAATAACACACATACCAGTTTTTAGAACAAATGCTTGTTTGCAATGGTACTCATTTCATCAACCTTAAATGGATGAAGGTCTGAGTTAGGCCCAGCCAAAGTTAAAACCTTCCACCCTGATATTATACGCAAACCTCTGCACCAGGCACATTGGCTCACTGAGCCATTTAAAAGCAAACCCAAATGGGAACAACTTGCAAATTTGTATTATACCTAAATGTATGCATTTACTGAAGCCTAAAGCACTTTAAAGCTATTGTAAATGGCAAAAATGCCCACACTTTACCCAAATTCGACTTTGATATTTGGGGCACTTAAAAATAAAGATCCTAAAATTGCATTACTTATTAATCATCCTCAGAATGTTCTTTACAAATTGCAGAGATTGGACATTAGACATATCTCATGCAAATCCTGAGAAAAATGAGTTTTTCACGCCTGCGACAAGTGAAATTCTATATGCTAATGTCCTCAGTATGCAGTATAACATAACTTAAATTAAATTATAATGCTAGGAGGTCACAGTATAAGTATTAAGCTTCATGAATAGTAAAAAACAAATTTTGTATCACTTATTTTTATAACCCAATCATTTTTGATAATTCCACATATTAAGGCCCTGTAATTCCTCGGATTTGACTTCTTTTTTTTTTTTTTTTTTTGCTCTATGCCACGTAGGCGGACGAACAAAGTGGGCTGGCCTCCCCAGGTCATGTACACATTAACCAGTTTTAAACTGTAAGAAACTAACTTCTTTACCCGAAACTGACCTCGCAAAACCAATTTCCCTGATTGATCTTTATCTGAGATTGCCAATCAATGTTCAAGACATCGTTAACTTTTTAGTTTCCTTGGACTTGCCTTATCTTGTTTCAGCATCTGTTACTGTTTCTTTCTTGTTAATGTTTCTTCATTACATGGGTTAATTATTATTTAGCAACTGAGCCAAGAATATACTTACAGAAATGCTTAAAGAGAGGAAAACCCTTAATTGAAATGTCTTCCTATAATACAAAATAATGAACCTTAGTTTTGAAACCTTTTTAAAACAACATTCTGAAATGCAAAGTTTCACCCGTGCAACTGAGGGCAAAGTCCTGGCTGAATAAATATTCCTGTTCCTAAGACACTTCAAGTTTCAAAATGCGTGTGCAATACTGCAAGGTCCAATGTATTCAGATAATGTGTTTGCCTGTAATATCTAATACAATATATCTAAGGAAAATGCTGTAATTTTATTTATTTTTTGCAAAACACCCAATTTCGTTTTTGGGGCCTTTTTTATTCCTAGTGAATGTGAATTTACATTTTAGTTTTTAAGCATTTGGACATTTTGCTTAATAGACTGAAAACATCAAAAAGAAACACAAACACACATTTGAGCTCATTTCAGACATAAACAGAAAGGGGTCAAACACTCAGGACACACAATACGGCGCGCTTTAGCCATGCATTTCATAAATAGCGCCAACGCTATTCACTTACAGAAATTGCACTAATGGGAAAACCACATACACATTTAAACACACACTTTAACCCATAAACCAATACTCAGAACAGAATCAAAGGACAGCCCACAGACAGTACTTAAACCAAACCATTTGTAAATACTAGTTGTAAGTCATATTTACAAGAAACGCTTCTCAATTGTGTTCCAAAAGACTGCAAAAACAGCACAACAGACTGATGTATGTCCAAGAAACGAAAATACACTCAATTCACCAGCTTTGGCTAGCAGAACACCAAAAATCGTTCTACATATCAAAAAAAAAATGCACAGAACAAAGGATCCTTGTTTGTATTTTGTCATATTGTAATTCCCTGGGGTTTACAGAATCACCAAGGAAGAAATATGTTTGTATACCTACCTATTTAGGTATTCCTTCTAGGAGAGCCGGCTAATTAATTTCACATCACAACATGGTACCTTTCAAATACTGTTTCAAATAATGTGAGCTTTGACACAGGCAAGCCAAAAATATTGCAAAATATACAATTTTATAATCAAAGTAGTGCTTAATGTACTTTTCGTACGTGCACCGTTCAACTAAACCAAATAGAGAAAAATCTCCTCATTACCTGTTGTACACAAATTGCAATTCCCATATACAAACCTATACAAATCCAAAGTTGGCCAACACAAATTTCAAAGTTCCAAAGCTACAGTAAGCATTACTAAACTACCTTACTCTTACCAATCAAAAGGTTATCCAAATTCTAACTGCCAAGTTCTAAATGACCTAACGGTCTCTTTGTTTTTTTTTTTATACTCACGCCAAAAAGGTTCTCAGTCAGGAGTGACATCATGTGGAGGATCAAAATCAGGAAGAGCAGAAATATACTGGACTGCAGAGACTAAGAATCACCAGAATCCTGTGCACAGAGTACCTTCTTAGTAGAATCCCGTTCTGTCCTCCTCAGTAGATTTCAGTCCTCTAATCGAGCCCCACGTTGGGTGCCATCTGAAGAACTGTAATCTTCATTCTCAGGGGTCTCACTAATACAAAAGAACTTGGCACAGAAGCTGAAATATGAACAGACATCTTTATTAAACTTAATTAAGTGAGACTACGTCACACAGAAGCCTTTAGCAACTGAATGAGGCAGTCTAAAGAATACAGAACACAGAGGTCTTTTATATGCTTAGGATTACAAACTCAGCATAAAAGAAAGGGGCAGTCCTAGCTTCTGCAAGCATGCAAAATACCTAATATGGACATACAAGATCTGCAAAATATTAGCCAATAGAAAAACATCATGTAACCAGAATGTCCCCCTTATGTCATGTTTCTGCCCAACCCATAAGTCAATCAATTACAGCACTTATAGAGCAATCAGTAATGGCAGAACATGTCTGTATGCAGTTAGGCCAGCTGGTGTCTGAGATTGATTTCAAAGCAAGGACAGAGGGGGGTTTTCTACACGTTGCAGTCCAAAGGGCAGAGACACTTCATGAATAGAGCAGCCTGTGTAAAGGCAACACAAATTGATGACAAATGTAAGATGGAGTAAAAATTAAAGTACCTCAGTGGTATATTGGTATATAGGGATGTATTGAAGGCAGGGCCTTGCTTGCGCACATTGCTATGTTAGCATAGGCTTATTAGAGGTTTTGTAGTGTAGTTCCTATTATCCCAATAGGCTCTGCGCATTGGAATAATACCTTCAATAGTATAGGCCTAGACCAGACGTTAACTAGGTCTACTACTGTCGATATTAGACTTAAAGTTTTGGGTTTTGCCAGCTAGCTCAGAGTTCACTAGAAACTTTCTCGAATAGGCAAGGAGGAGTTGAACCTCCCTGGATAGACAAGAAGGGATTTAGTTTCTGACAACCATAGAACATGACAACTTTGCTCTCCCCTAATCAAGAGTGTATCTCTAGAGTCGTGTGAAAACAAAAGACGACTTATTTTACTCAGTCAGTACGTGCATTCTTAGTCTCACCAGATTGTAGAGAAAAGGAAGAGACGGGCGTGTTCAATAAAAGATGTTATTTATTGATCAGTCTCTTTTCTCATACAAGAGAAATGGATCGATATTATTGCAATACTTATGGTTAAGTAAAGTGCATACAATAAAAGCAGAAGTATAAAATAATACTGTAAAAACATTGATATGGTTTCTAAGCCATATGAAGGTTTAAAATGAATAAAATGAATACATACACATTTACATTTGACTAATCGTACTCAACTGGTGTTTCTAACTACGCCTACCCCGTGTACCTGACCTAAGCCTAATACGTGGGCGGGAGTAGAAAGTTACAGTTTAAGTTAAGTTTGTTTTGCCAAGTAACTGACTAAAGAATTCTCTGCAAGGGGTTATTCAGTTCTTACCTGGAATCTAGGATGAATGAGGGATGGTATCTCTCGTCTCTGGTCTCGATATTCCAGGCTGCCTGCGAGGGCTACCCGGAAGCGCCGGAGCTGGATTTCTCGGCAGGAGAAAGCAGCGTCTCGTTCTCAGCGCGTCAGGAAGGCGGGGCTGCGCCAGCGGGGTCTGCTCTGCTCTGGGCTTCGGCAAGTCTGGCTGCTCCGATCTCGTCACCACCGCGTGTGTTTGCATAGGGCAATATCGGTAATATTTATACCTTTAAGGTGCCGAGATTGACGTAAGGATGGACATAGATACGTCAATAAGGATGTCATACGACCTGGTCGTTAGCACATTCTTTTGCTGAAGTTCTCGGTGAAATCAAAACAATGGCCGCAGGGTTTTTCCCAGGTCTGTCATAGGTTTGATTTGTTTTGAGAACTCCGTATGCCTTATCAGGGGCTGGAGGAATATCGCTTGTCTAATTAGATGGCAAGCGTTATGACCTAATCAGATAACACGTTCCTGTGGCGTAGTGTGGCTTTATCAGATAACGGTTCCTGCATCATGGGGGTTTTCTGCCTCATGGGATGGCTGCTAGTTAACTTGTTAACCAGAATAGGGTCAGGAATAGGGGGATCGATACAGAACCTATAGGAATACATCACACCCACTCCACTCTAACTATGGACATATTTACGAATCTATGCATAGTAAAACATACTGTAGAGTATCGTGTATACCTTACCACCCCAAAATACATAAATGCATTTTGAAATTATCAAATATACGGAAAAAACAGTCACATGTAATATATGCACTCAAGCTGTAGAATAACGCTAAAGTAATCACGCATATCTATACATTATCACTAATTTGTATACGAGAATTTACACATGAAATGGCTCTTAATACAGAAAAAAGGTTCGAGACCATTCCATCACAGAATAAAATAATTATGAACATTCCAGCGGGCAGCTAATGTCTACAATAGTATCTAAAAATAGAAAGTATAGTTCTCTAAGAATAGTTCTTACTTTAAGCAGAAAATAAGTGTCCCGAAAAATTCGTAAAAATATTTTGGGCTGCTGAAAAAAATTGCTGTCCGTGAACTGGAGGGAAAATTGTTCATGGTATTTTGCTATTCTAGTTGAAGGCCAAATTCAGGGAACGCCGTGTGCGAGCTTGCTCAAAAGTCTCTATTTCTGCTCTGGTGAGAACATCATATCATTTAGACTGTCAAAAAAGCTGTCAACAGCTTCCTGGGAGAGTTCCACCAACTCGGAAAAAGATGTAACCATGCATTCGTGCGCATGATTGTTTCCATTGACGTTTTGATTAGTATTGCTGACAGAAGGTCGTACCTGATCAATGCTGCTTTCATCTTGAACTTCACTACCCCTTAATCGTAGTGGTGAAGCTTCCACGAATGCCGTCATCAGGATTGGTAGCCGTTGAGGGCAGCACAAAGCATGAGCCTTTATTGGACTCAACAATGTTTCTGCATCCATTGGCGCATCTGATTGTAGAGTCAGACAGGTGTCTAACACGCATTCTTCTCCGCATAGCAAGCACCTTAATACAGGTAAAACACATCGATGCCACATTGGTCGAAATGAAAGAAACCAAGTCATGTTCAGGTCTATAAGCCGGGATAGTCCCAGGATTTTTGATATCCGGTCCCGGTATCCAATGGCTAGGATTGTTTCTTCCCTTGTCGCAGGTGTTTTGTCTGTGACATGGTTTGCCATAACGAAATATAAGGACTAGGAATAGGATTCCTGCAATTAGTCCTAAAATGAGGGGAAGTCCGCCAAAAATCTAATGGACGAAATCTGGAAAAGTACCCAGTATGGCTTTGAATGGTGTTAATGCCATCGAAAGTACTGTCTTAAATACTTTTGAGACTCCGCTGGTATCAGAAATATTTAAGATTTCATTCAGGATTTCTGCGAAATGTATGGGGGAATTAGTTGATAATAAGGAGTGAATCTCTGCAGTCGTCCTTGCGACTAGGAGATCATACGTTTCTTTTGATGACGTGAGTCTGGTCGGCGTCTGAAGAAGCACTGTTTTCATTCTGCTTAAAGTATCTATTCGAATAGAAGTAATTTTCAAGTTGGGCCATGCCCTTGCCTCCCTGTCTGGAAGGGAGCTGGGAAACAATAAGCGTCCACAGCACTTGACCTTCGCAGTCGTAGTTACGAGATAAGGAGTCCCGGGCATAAGACTACAGCATCTGCGATCTACAATTAGAATGTAACTCCCATTATAGAGTCTTTGAAAGAATGGTTCTATCTCTGTTGCAGGTGCGCCTAGCTGGTGACATGAAAGGTTATTTGAGTTCCCTTCACAGGCTCCATGCAAACTAATTCCATTACACAGAAGTGTACCGCTCAGTGACATTGCACAATTATTGCCACTAAGAAACACTTTCTGTCCTTTATTACTGACACATGCATGTGAATAGGGCAAGTTCCATGTTGTTTTAATGTACCCCTTTCCCAATTTTTCGTACATGCCAGCCTGTATATATTTTTGGCAGTATTGAAACCTGAAGGTTGATATTGGAATATTAATTATCCCATGTATTATCCATTCACTGACAGGTCGTTCTGACATTGTCACTGGTAATCTCTCGAGTTTCTCAATGCTCAGAATTGTATAATCAGCACCCTTTTGTGCCATACTGATTTGTTTATCAGTAAGGTTAAAGATATTGAATAGTGACGTTGTGTTGATTAAACGCCAAGGCACATAGCATGAACGCAGATTTTGTAACGTCCAGCCAAGCTGTACAATAGAACGCAATTGAGACTGACCGTGTTGTAACAACAGCAAGTCTTGCGATATTATGTCGATTGCTGAAGACACAATACTGTCCAGAGAAAAAATTCTGGAGGACAGAGTCATTAACCCATTGTCCACTACAGAAAGTGATTTTTCCAAATTAATACGGTCAATTTCCCGTATTCTTTCTGCTGTCTCAATTTGAGTCACCTTCCAGGCCTCGTTGTATGCTGCATATACAGAGGCTGCTATGAAACGTTTCTGATGCTGTTTGCGCGGTCCCATAATGAAATCACGCAAGTCAGCACCATCAGTAAGTAAAGTTAGGTGTTGCTTAATTTCTGCCAGTGTGGAAGTCTGTAGCCACTGAAGGCATAATTTTCCCACACTGTAGGTGGTTATTATTCCTGGGTGTTGTCTTTGGGAATATATAGGGTCTGGCCTGGTCATTTGGAACCCCTGTGTTTTGTTCAGGAATCTGTTTTGACAGTTATTAGTATCTGTGGGCCAGATCAACCACTGTTTCCAATCAGGATGTGTTCTGTTTTGGTTTAATACATAATATACGTCTATCTCTTCATCTGTGGAGCTATTGCTGTTCATTGTTGGTTTTGGAATAGACGGTTTATTTAAGTCTTTGATTTTGGCTAAGCCAAGACAGGTAGTTTGTTGAACAGTGTCATTTAAAAATATAATTTGTTCTGGGATCATGCAGGCTCTAAACAAAGATTCTATACCCTGTACTTGCCATTCTTTTGTACCCCAAACACTTTTTACTTCAACATTTTTGTCCCAATAATCAAAACCAAAAGTATTCATTTGTTCAAAGAATGAGTCTGAATATATCAATTTCGTGTTTGTTTTCATGGTCTTTGTCCCTGTCTTATTTGACAATTTGAAATAAAATGTTTCGGCATTACTTGTGTTAAAACCTGAAAAGTATGAATATTTGTCATAAACGGTTCTTGAGCTTCCTTTTGGAGGGGTTGCGCAATGTTCCCATTGATTATAATTTAAAACATTTCTAGGTTGTGCAGATCTATGTAGAAAATGGTTACCATAGTGGTTATAACAGTACATACTATCATAATTTGTCGAACCCTGCAAATAATCATGTTTGGTAAATTTAGCAGACATCACTAAGTCAGACATCATATTATTTATACTTTCAAAGTCCCAATCATCAGCAAATGAGCTTGGTTTTACAAAGTCACTCAACGAGATCTTAATTTGGTGTGGATATTTCAGGATTTCAACCGGCCCATAAATTTCGTAGTCAGTTTTGTCCCATGCTACCCAACCCGGTATAGGATTGGCTGTGAAGTTGACTGAAGAAAGTTCTCTTTTCTCGACGTGTGAAGATGTGTGTGGTTTGAGGATCAAGTTGATTTTCTGACTTGCAGTGTCCATTTTAGCATATTTTCCCTCAATGAAGCGTCCCAAAGTTAGTACCATGATGAGCCAAAGTATGAGGATAAATGCACCAAAACCCACCCAAAATTCAATCCATGGAGAAATTAGATATGTTTCTTTCAGTTGTTTCAAAAGTACTTTAACTTTATCTTTAAAGGTTTTTGTTGATGGCTGTGTTTTTGATTCAGTGAAGCCTTCAGAGGAATCATCAAAGTTTATGAAGTAGCCGGATGCAGTTCTGTCAATTGTTCCAATTGCTTCAGGATTACTGTTTCTTGCATAGTCGTTTGTTACTTCATTATAGATTGGTGTGTCTCTGCTAAATGTTTTTATTTGGGTTTTCAGAGGTCTAAGTTCCATTGCATTGTTGCATAGTCCTTGTTGTAGTTCTGTAGGCGTTTCGAATGTGATTAGCCTCTTAGATTGAACCTCTGTGTTAGTAGCAAATCTTGGTGTTCTACTACTTCTCGGGAGTCCACTTGGCCTACTATTTGTTATCGGCCACATGTTGTGGTTTTACCAGGTCGATGGATACAACTCGGTTCTCCTTTTTACCAGCAAGCGGCGGTAGTACAACTGATCTTGTCCCGTTGACAGACAAGACAGGAACTGCTTTTCTGTAAGAAGGCCCAAATTCCTTCTTTACCGCGATCTTTTCTCTGACTAGATCCCCGACTTTTGGAATCCAGACAGGTCTTGCTGGGACAGGTGGTGGTTCTTCAGTGGTTGTTGGCTGCTGTTTCAACTTTATGTTGCTCAGGTCTTTTCTTGTTTCGTTTAAGTCCTGCAAAACAGCCAAACGATCTTTGATATCAAAGCTTTTTTCCTTCACCACTGAAGTCTGACTGTCGAGGTCTAAGACTAACATCCTAGTTCCAAATAATAATTCGTACGGACTGAATCCCTTCAGAGAATTTCTTGGCAAGTTATTTAGACTACGTTGGACACTTATTAGATGTTTGACCCACCCAGCTCCCGAACCTAATACCTTTGCCGTTATAGATTGCTTTATGTCACGGTTTTTTCTTTCAACAATTCCGTTCCCCTCAGGGTGAAATGGACAAGAGTACCACAATGTAACGCCCATGCTGACCATGGCCTCCTTATAAGCCCTAGAGCTAAAAGCAGGACCATGGTCCGAATGCAGCATGCCAATTGCGTATGTGCCGATAAAGACTCGCAAATCTTTTATAACAGTTCTGGCGTCAGCCGTTCGCTGGGGCCACATCCATATGAATCTCGTGCATGAGTCCACTGCAACCAAGATGTATTTATAGTTACCATCCCTTTGTAAGGGACCACAGTGGTCTAGGTAAACACAGGCTAATGGTTTATCCGAGATTAGAAGGGGCGTCTGCGCTGGACGTCTCACCGTTGATACTTTCATTCTTTGACATATTTCACATTCTAAAACATAGTTCCTTGTTTGTCTTCTCATTTGTGGCCACCAGTATCTCTGTTTTAATAATGATACTGTGGCTGAGACGCCAGCATGTACAGAAGCAAGCCCTTCGTGTGCCGCTATTATCAGTCCTAACCTATGTTCCATGTTTGGAATTGCCCTATCCCCCACTCCAGGGATTCGAGCAAAAGGAACATTGTTTGCATCAGTTATGTATGAGTATTTTACTGGAAAGCCTTTCGGGAGTGTTTCTATCCAATCCTTTTCTGTAGCGCTGACAGCCTGTAATATTTCGCTGTCTATTTTTGTTTTTGACCGTGTGATGGCAGCTACGGAAGCCGTTTGCACAGCTGCCTTCACGGCCTCATCAGCCAATGAATTCCCTGCAACGTGAACGCCATCACGTTGATGACTCAGCGTATGTATCACGTGAGTCTTTGGTAGTTCTTTTTGTAATAGAACTACTTGTTCCCAGAGCATCTTATGCTTGATTGTGCCTCCTTTTGCATCCTTAAAGCCATTCTGAAGCCAGATCTGCAAGTATTCATTGTAAGACTGAACGCAGTAAAACGAATCGCACACTATGAGTGTGGGGAATTCTCGATCGGTATTTTCAAGCGCCATCTTAAACGCTAGTAGTTCAGCTCGCTGAGCTGTACAATCTCCTAGAGATTGTGTCTTAGTGATAGCCGGTTTGAATTTTCCTTCGTGCCAGCAACCTTTAACAATCGCGCACGCAGCACTGTAAGCTTGTTTACCCCCTACTGCGGGTTGTGCTGATCCGTCTGTATATATTATACAGCCGTAATGTTCTAGAGGCAGAATTTCGGTCGGCGGAGGACATTCAAATTCATATTGGAGAAATTCTTGTGTTTTTAAGTTAGGATCAAATTCGTATGCCACGTCTGTTGCAGCAAGAGAATTAGCCCATTGTATCCATCTCGGATGGAGCGCTTTAGCATTTGGAATGCTTGCTTTTGTTACTGCCTCTAGGGCTGGTATTGGTGTCACGATTATTATTCGTTTACCTTGTGCCAGGGCTCGTTCTTTTGCTATAGCTGTCTGTGTTGCAGTAAGAATTTTTCTGTTGGGCTAAATTTCATTTCAGCCTTAGTGTACAAGTGTGATTTGAATGCAATTGGTACCTTTTCTCCCTCATTAGAGGTCAGGTATGTGAATCCGCATCTTCCTGGGATGACTCGAATCACAAGATTGCGTGTGTTATCACGTGTTTCTAATTTTGTTTTAATTAACATGTCTGTTTGTAAGGATCTCAAAATTTCTGTGTGTATTTGAGTCCAATTGGTTCTTTTAAAATCTGGTTTTATTAGATCATAAAGGGGTTTGACCCTTTCTGCGTAATTTGCAATGTATGTTCTTCCGAAATTTAGGAAGCCTAGAATTGACTGTAGGTTTTTTAGTGTTCTAGGTGCTTGGAGTACGGCACATTTCTCTAGGAAATTGTCAGCCAGGCTTTTGCCTTCACTTGATAATTCGTATCCTAAGAACAGGACTGTTAGATGGGCAATTCTGGATTTTTTAAAGTTGAATTTGTAACCCTCTGCTGCGAACCCAAGTATTATGGTGTTCACTCTCTTCAAGTGAGTATCCAAGTCATCATCTGTTAAGTATATGTCGTCGACATAAGATAATGCTTCGTCATCATATGTTTGTAGTAATTCTGTTACTCTCGCTGAGAATACCCCTGGGCTATTCTTGTACCCCTGGGCTAACCGACAGAATTGTTTTTGAGTGCCATTTATTGAGAATGCAGACAAATATCTGCTCTCTGGTGCTATGTTTTGACAAAAGAATCCATTAGAGATGTCTAATGTTGTTTTGTATTTTTTGCGCACTATGTTATTCATTAGTGCAGCACTATGCGAGTTTTGCACTGCAAAAGTTTTGCAACATGAGTTAAGGTGTCGGTAATCCAAAACTAGACGATATGAATTGTCTGGTTTGGAGACCGGAAACAAAGGGTTGTTCATTTGTGAGGTGCAAGTTTCAATCACCCCCTGGTATTCTAGTTGATCTAGGATTTCTTTTACCTGTTTTTTAGCTTCTTGCTTAATTGGGTACTGTCTTTGTGCAGTAGGTTGTGATTTTAACTGGATTTTGTGAGGAGGAGAGTCCCCATCCCATCCTACATGATTTTTATATAAAGCAGGAGCTTGAGCTACTGCCCACTTTCTGGCAAGTGTGTATTTTTTATGAATTGGGATATGATTTGAGAAGGCAGGCATAATTATTTCTTCGCCATGAGGGCACTCCCTGACAAACTCTGGTGGCCAGTCTTTTTCAGCTAGAAGGATGTCATAGCCCTTGGAGAGATTATCCCAAAATAGTCCCCTTATTTTTCTAGTCTTATCCCCTTCTATACGTAAAGTTATTTCATATATTTTGTGAGGTTTGCTAACTCTGGTGTCTGCAGTTTCCACTTGAAGATATTCATTCGTGTCCACTGTCTCCAGATGATTCATAAGGACTTTGCGAGCTATGCTCACTTCTGCTGCGCTGTCTAGCATTGTCTGAGCCCATTCTCCGTTTTTCAGTTGTGTCCTCAGTATTCTCGGCATTGTTAACTACCTTGATACTGGCTACCTTCTTTTTTGGAAATTGTAATTTCTTTTTTAGATGAGCAGGTTCCTTGTCTTTGGACTTGGCGTGCTCTTCTCTTTGTTCTGATCGTCCTCTTCTTTCCGATTTCTGCGAGGAAGTCTGAAAAGATTGAGAGGGACGTGTATCAATGTCTTGATATCTATCAGGCTTCTTTATATTATCCCTATTTCTAAGGTTATATCTTTTCCCAGAGGGGTCACTTTGGGGTGACCTGTGTCTTTGGTTTGGAGATTTTTCTCTCCGCCTAGGAGACCTTCCTCTGGACTGGAATTTCTTTTCTTTAGGATTGGATTGTTTGTTTCCATCCCAGCTCTTTTTTTGTGATGTTGAATTATTATTAAAAAATATTTTTTCGGGACTTTCAATCAGTTATGGTTTTACTGGTATTCCACCTAAACTATCTCTACCTAGTTCCTCATAGGATTTTTCTATAATTCTGGCAATTTCAGCTGGTTGGTCTGCTATATCTGTCTCCTTTAACCTCTGGCGGATCGCCACATTTGCTGCTTCTCCCTTTATGTTGGCTAATAATATAGCCGAGACCTGCTTGAAGTCTTTTAGTAATTTCTTACCAAGAGTTAAAGCGGGTTCTGGACCGTATTCGTCTTGAATTTGTTTTAGCACATCTGGTATTACCGAAATGGATGGAACACCGTCCGTTTTTGTGTAGATGGAAGCAAAGACTGTACCCCAAGTGTCACAGTCCTCCACGTGTGGTGCGATTCCCATTGGAAGACAGATAGTCAGAATCCTGTGTTTTTCTAACGGGGTGGTGTCTGGAAACACCGCCTCTATTTGGGTGATTTTTTGTGCTAACCAGAATGGTATTTGTTCCCGTTTAGCTGGTACCTTACCTAGGCAGGATTGTATGTTCTGTGGTGTAATTTTATTTGTGTTCCCCTGATGAGGGGTCAGCTGTGGAATTTTAATTGCTGGTTGAATTGTTGAAGTCCGCATCACATATTGGACTAATTGTCTATGTAGTTTTATTAATTGTTTTAGCTGTGTTAAAAGGTTTGCTGCAGACATCCCATCGATGTCTGGATGTGGTGTGTATCCGGCTAGAACCGGCCACGTTGCTCCTGGTCTACCTAGTGGACCGAGCCTGGTGATGTGATTATTATGTTTTAGGGCGCCATTAAATAAGAGCAGATGCTCTTGAAATTTAAGTGGTACTTCCACCTCCTCGAAAGGAGTGTACTCATTAGGAGGGTCCTCTGTTTTGTAATAGTGGAAGTACTTTGTTACAGCATTTGCTGCTGGAAAATGTATCCATGAATAATATACCTCTGTCTGCCGATATTCGTGTGCCTCAATCACGAATATGACTGTGCCACCTCTAGGTGTCAGTCCATTTTCTATAAGTTTTAAAGTTATAGATTTCCTCTTGATGACCGGGATTAGTATTATATCCGGGTCTGTGTCTAGCAGTGCATTATCAGCTGCTGCGAGTTCAGTTGCTATCCTAACTGTCTCTCTTTCTTCATCACTGTCTACCATTTTACCGACAGGAAGATTATTTAGTTTGTTTGCAGATCAGGTTTCTTATGGAAACAAAGATTAGATGCACAATATTTTGGAACAGTCTATCCTTCAACGTTGACTAAACCAAGGACCATACATAGGAGTTTCCTCCTGCGAGGTCTGGCGGATATTACCTTTTACCCACTCCAGACGTCTTTGGAGTATTATGGGAAAAAAGGGGTCTGAGTGAAAAAGCACGACTGAGTTACTCTAAATGTCTTACGTTAGTTTTATCGCCCTTCCAAACGCGTTGGGCGCCATGTAGTGTAGTTCCTATTATCCCAATAGGCTCTGCGCATTGGAATAATACCTTCAATAGTATAGGCCTAGACCAGACGTTAACTAGGTCTACTACTGTCGATATTAGACTTAAAGTTTTGGGTTTTGCCAGCTAGCTCAGAGTTCACTAGAAACTTTCTCGAATAGGCAAGGAGGAGTTGAACCTCCCTGGATAGACAAGAAGGGATTTAGTTTCTGACAACCATAGAACATGACAACTTTGCTCTCCCCTAATCAAGAGTGTATCTCTAGAGTCGTGTGAAAACAAAAGACGACTTATTTTACTCAGTCAGTACGTGCATTCTTAGTCTCACCAGATTGTAGAGAAAAGGAAGAGACAGGCGTGTTCAATAAAAGATGTAATTTATTGATCAGTCTCTTTTCTCATACAAGAGAAATGGATCGATATTATTGCAATACTTATGGTTAAGTAAAGTGCATACAATAAAAGCAGAAGTATAAAATAATACTGTAAAAACATTGATATGGTTTCTAAGCCATATGAAGGTTTAAAATGAATACATACACATTTACATTTGACTAATCGTACTCAACTGGTGTTTCTAACTACGCCTACCCCGTGTACCTGACCTAAGCCTAATACGTGGGCGGGAGTAGAAAGTTACAGTTTAAGTTAAGTTTGTTTTGCCAAGTGACTGACTAAAGAATTCTCTGCAAGGGGTTATTCAGTTCTGTACCTGGAATCTAGGATGAATGAGGGATGGTATCTCTCGTCTCTGGTCTCGATATTCCAGGCTGCCTGCGAGGGCTACCCGGAAGCGCCGGAGCTGGATTTCTCGGCATGAGAAAGCAGCGTCTCGTTCTCAGCGCGTCAGGAAGGCGGGGCTGCGCCAGCGGGGTCTGCTCTGCTCTGGGCTTCGGCAAGTCTGGCTGCTCCGATCTCGTCACCACCGCGTGTGTTTGCATAGGGCAATATCGGTAATATTTATACCTTTAAGGTGCCGAGATTGACGTAAGGATGGACATAGATACGTCAATAAGGATGTCATACGACCTGGTCGTTAGCACATTCTTTTGCTGAAGTTCTCGGTGAAATCAAAACAATGGCCGCAGGGTTTTTCCCAGGTCTGTCATAGGTTTGATTTGTTTTGAGAACTCCGTATGCCTTATCAGGGGCTGGAGGAATATCGCTTGTCTAATTAGATGGCAAGCGTTATGACCTAATCAGATAACACGTTCCTGTGCCGTAGTGTGGCTTTATCAGATAACGGTTCCTGCATCATGGGGGTTTTCTGCCTCATGGGATGGCTGCTAGTTAACTTGTTAACCAGAATAGGGTCAGGAATAGGGGGATCGATACAGAACCTATAGGAATACATCACAGTTTAAACGCCATTTTACCTTTTTGCTGCTTTTGCACCCAACTCTATATGTAACTGTTGTTGTAAGTTAGGCTGTGTGATTTCTGCACATGAGAATGGCTTGTTTTCAACGTCCCTAGACTTACATCTCGGCCTTAGTCTGCACAGTGAGTGCTGAAGCCTCCAAGGTTATCATAACACTGTTAGGTGTTGTTTGGGCTGATCGGCTCATGCTCTAGACACAACATGCATGCAGCTGCAGCTTGTTGAAATTCAGGTGCCTTTAATATTGCACTGCATGCATGATTTGAACACTTGGAGAAAATCCGTTTCCAGAGAGGGAAAGAGCTTTTGCAGATCCTGATGTGATTCACCTATGCTGATCTTGGGGGTATGGGGTTCCCCATTCAAGCCTAAGAGACCTTCTAATATTTTTTAAAACATAGTTCCTAGCTAGGGAGGGTGGCATACAAGGCACTATAGGACCTGTTTCCACTATCATTATAATATGATTTCTCCATTTGTGTTTTTTGGAATTGTAACAATGCTGATAGTATTATGTTTAAACATATGCCTGCTTATGTTAGCAAAAATACTGCATCTTAGAGCACGTCATTAATATAAACATTGTAAACTTTATTGTGTCTCTAGTTATCCAAGTTGTGGACTGGTATGAGAATAACAAACAAAGGAGTGTTCTTGATTCCCACCATACCTGAGAGTAACCTAAGTCGCATGTTCTGGGTTGTTTAATTATCGGTACCTTTGCTATAGGACGAAGAGCTAATGAGGCACTGATTCTAGTCTGTTAGGGGTTCTAGGTACTGAGGTGAGTGTTTTGGTCCACCACAATTCACTGAGGTCCTGGGTCTCTGTGCACAGTTCTGTGTATGAGCAGAATCCCTGCAACATTGACTCTATGTCCAAACATACTAACTGCTCTTGTTTATTGTTGCATTTCAACCCCTCAATTTAAGAGATCATGTCAGTCGTATCTTTGATAAAAGAGAAAAGTTGTTTTACAAGTGGCCTGATAAAGCAGTCCACTTACTTACTAAGCGGCTCTGTAATAGAGTCTATTCTGGACACGATAGGTCTCATGGAGGGGTCCAAAGGGTTATTATGGACCATAGGAAGCCCGTACAAAGCCGATATTGTTGGCTGATCATTTTCAATAAATTTATATTCTTCTTTGCATATTATTCCGTCTTCTCTAGCTAACCTAATTATAGTGTCTACTCTACTTTTTAAATTGTTCCATTCATCCCTACTTGATTTTATATAGTGAGATGGTACATTTAAAAGTGCTTACATGCGTTTGTTGTAGTCTAAAGTATCCATGACCACTCTACTTCCTCTTTGTTGCCAGGTTTTATAATGATAGTTTCACAATCTTGGAGATTTTTGTATGATTTTCGTTGTTCTAATGACAAATGTATGTTCACCCATGAGTTATTATGACTTTTTCAAAGGTATCAATTTCCTGGCCCACTAGATGTCTTGTTGGGGTCTATGTTAATAGTGGTTTGAGACCTGATTTTTTATTATTATTAGTGCTTTCTTTGTTTTCAAAGATTTTTTTTATTCTGATATTTCTGAATAGATCTCTAACATCTTTTTCTTCTCATCTATTTTCTATTGTGAATGTACACACTGGGACACCTGGAGCAAATCCTAATCCCTTTCCTAATATTGCTTTCTCATCCTTAGTTAATAGAAGAGAATGATAATGATAGCCTTCATATTCTTTATTCCCATTCTTTCTGGCTCTGAGTTCTCATATAGGGTCTTCTCTGTCCTGTCTCTCTGGGTTGATTTGTCAATCTCCCTCTTCCTCATGCCCTGAATGTTTGGGGATGTCTCCTTTGCTGCGGTCCTAAACAAACTGGATAATCTCTACTGTGTCCTGCAATTTCATATTTGGGATCATTTCTACCTCGTCCATTGGAGCTCCTCTTTACCTCAGAGTCCAAGCTCCCGTATGATGTGTCTGAAAAAGTTACTACAGTCCGAACACATAGGTCTCCTTTTGATATATAACAGATAAAGTACCCACTGCCGTACGTTATAAGGCTATTGCAAGTCAAGGAGGAGTTCCATAACCGTATAGAGTAATGAGGCGGAAGAGTGAGTGTATGGGTTTTCATCTCCTCTCCTATAAGATGTCTCCTGAGTCTACAGTCTGGCCTTAGGATAAGACACGAGGTGTGTGGGTATAAATCAATATCTCAGTTGTATTCACTAACAATAGTCCAACCATTTAAATGCACCACAACATAATGGAGAAACAGCACAGTCTGAAAGTACAGTCATTGAGTGTAAGGTCTTCGTCTTCAGTACTTCAGTCAGGGCCAGCGCTCCCTTAAAAGGAAAACAGAAAAAAGGACACTACTGTCACTATCCACTCTATTTTCTTATCGCTTTATATTGTGCTCTCCATCACCAACATACTAAGGTCAACACTTAGTGAGGGTTGGTATTTACAATGGTAGGGCTGGGAAAGTGAAGGTCCTGTGTAGAGGACTCCACTCATACTCTTATTAGTGCTCCTACTTGTGCCACAGTCCCAAGAAGCTCTTCCCCGACAACCTCCTCCTCCACCCTTCCTTCCAAGTCATTTGCCTGGAGCTACGGTCCCCCTGGACCGTAGCAGTGGGTATCTCGGTGTCCTGTTTCCTCGGGGGACTACCGGATACAAGGGCGGTGTGTGTTGGGGACTTCTCCCTCCTTTGAGCTGCTCTGCCACCGTCCTCCACTCTGCAGGGCTCCTCCGGTCCGTGTCTGTCTCCCGTTGTCTTCTTCCTCCCTCCCTCACACTCCTTCCTCCTTGCCTCCTCCTCTCCGCAATCACCCGACCTCCTGCAGTTGTTCAAATCGTCGCACTCCTCCCGCGACGTCCGGTCTCCTTCCTTCTCAATGACTAGCCTGCTGACTCACCTTTCGGATGGAGACCAGCCAGGTGCCATCTTGGAGATTCCGTTTGTTCCGGTCTCAGCCTCGGTCCAGCCCATATTACATATCTCTTCTTGGGATGGACGATCGGGCCAATCTGATATAGGGAATCTGGATAGGTAGTCTACATTGCCTTGTAATTTTCCTGGCATGTGCAGAGTCTGAAAGGAAATGGACTGTAAGGCTAAGAAGCAGCGTAAAATGTTACCATTTGTGTCCTTGTTGGTAGCTAACCAAGTTAGTGGAGCATGATCAGTGACTAAGAAGAAAGTGCGTCCTAGCAAGTAATACTGCAGTGACTCCATAGCCCACTTTATGGTGAGGCATTCTTTCTCCAATAGCATATCTGGTCTCTCTCGGGAATAGATTCCTGCTCAAGAACAAGAATGGTCTAAGCAGACCCTGAGAATCTGGTTGTGAGAGTACTGCTCCAAGTCCTTTATCAGAAGCATCAGTTTGTAGCACAAACAACTTTTTGTAGTCGGGACAAGTCAGTACTGGAGCACTACACAGTAAAGTCTTTAGAGTCGTGAAGCTCTCTTCTTGTGGGGGACCCCAATCTATCCTAGCTCTAGAGGGTTTGTGTCTTAGCAAATCAGTAAGGGGGCTGGCCACTTCTGATAACTGAGGGATAAATCTCCGGTAGTACCCCACCAATCCTAAGAAGGCTCGTACCTCTTTTCTAGTGGTCAGTCTGGGAATATTTTGGATCGCTTCCAGCTTGTTAATTTGAGGCTTCAGAGTTACCTCACTGATAGTATATCCTAAATAGTTGATCTTATGGGTGCCTAGTGTGGTTTTCTTTGGGTTCATAGTCAACCCCGCCTGTTTTAAGGTTTCAAATATGTTTCTTAGGTGTGTTAAATGAGTCTCCCAGTCTGGACTATACACCACAATATCGTCCAAGTAAGCAACTGCATATTTGTGATGTGTCCTTAAGAGTATGTCCATAACCCTTTGGAAAGTAACGTGAGCCCCATGAAGTCCAAAGGGCATAACTTTATATTGGTACAAACCCAAGGGTGTTGAAAATGCTGTCTTTTCTTGGGCAGAGGGTGTCAAAGGAATTTGCCAATAACCTTTAGTTAAGTCAATCATGGATATGACTCTGGCTTCTCCTAATCTCTCTATCAATTCGTCCACTCGGGGCATAGGATAGTTATCGAATTTGGAGTGGGCGTTCACTTGCCTGATGTCTATGCAAAAGCGGAGACTTCCATCGGGTTTGGGCACTAACACAATAGGTGATCGCCAGTTACTCTTAGAGGGCTCTATTATACCTGCTTGGAGCATTTTCTCTATTTCTTATTCTACTGTCTCTCTTCTAGCCTCAGATATTCTATAATGTTTCACGTTAACTACCTTCCCAGGTAGAGTAACAATATCAGGTGCCACCAAAGAGGTCCTTCCGGGATTCCCTGAACTGAGCCCCGGGTACTGTCCTAACAATTCCTCTAACAGTCGTTGTTGGCCCCCAGATAGTTTGGGCCCCGTCTGAGGTTGTTCACCCTTCTCATCCTCTCTTAGACTCTTGTGTACATCCAATGTTTTGTGGATGGTCACATGATTCACTGTTTGGACTACACTCTGGCTCTGAGATATCTCACTGGACTCTTCCCATTTATTATGAAGATTTATGTGATAAGTCTGTCCAATTTTATTGGTATGAGGTACTGCGACCCGATAGGAGACAGGTGTCACATTTTGAGTCACCATGTATGGCCCTTGCCAGGTGGCCAACAGTTTCTTGTCAGAGGAAGGTAGAAGTATTAGAATCTTATCTCCAACAGTCAACTCTCTCATTCGATTGTTACGATCATACTGCTCTTTCTGTTTAGCTTGGAGTTTGTCCATATTCTGATGGACAGTGTCCCATAGTGTAGCTAGTGTTTCCTTTAGCGTTTGCATGTACCCTAGGAGTGGCTTCCCCTCGTCTTCCTCTTCTGTCCATTGTTCAGCAGCCATCTCCAATAAAGTACGGGGTTTTCTTCCAAACAGGAGTTCAAAATGACAGAATCCTGTAGACTTTTGCTCATGAGTTCTAATGGCGAACATAACTAAGGGTAGCTTCCTATCCCAGTCCTTTTCTGTCTCTCCTATCAGTTTTTTCAGGATAGTTTTGATAGTCTTATTGTATCTTTCCACTAAACCGTCTGTCTGGGGATGATAGACAACAGTCCGAATTTGGTGTACCCCCAAGAGCTTATATATCTCTTTCATCAGCTTAGCCATAAAAGGAGTCCCCTGATCAGTGAATACCTTCTCTAGAGAAAAAAGACACCATGTCCTGAGCTACTGTTAGGGTGGACATACTAGTGAGAGGTATAGCTTTGGGGTATCTGGTGACATAGTCTACCAGGACCAACATATACTGGTGTCCCCGGGAGGACGGAAGTAATGGGCCTACAAGTTCCATCCCTACCCTTTGGAACGGAACATCAATAATCGGTAGAGGTTGTAATGGTACTTTTCTGTCTTTGGAGGGGTTAATCAACTGACACTTGGGGCAAGCAGCACAGAATTTGGCAATTTCTCGATATACTCCTGGCCAATAAAATCTTTCTAAAAGATACTTCAAGGTCAGTTCTTGTCCGTAGTGACCCCCTCCCACCTGGTTGTGAGCTAACTGTCTGACTTGTTCCCTAAGAGCCACTGGTACTGGTAACTGTATCGCCTTGCCACCCTGCCCCTCACTGACTCTGTATAACAATCCTTTTTTTATGAAAAAATAGGGTCCTCCCTTCTCTGGTTCGACCTCTTGCACTTGATTCCATGCATTAATTAGGGTGCTGTCATCCTTCTGAGCGGCATGAAAACTCCTAGCGGGAGTATTTCCATCTTCTGGGGAAGAAAGTAAACACGAGGCAAGAGATTGGCATGCATGCGTGTATCTCTTTGTTTCTCGTCTCTTTTAATTCTTTGATTTATTTTCCCTATCACTGGGGTTAGCTATGGTCTCATTGGAAAAAGGTGCTCTGGTAACCACTCCACATCAGGCCCTTGTTTGGACACCTCTGTCAGATATTCATGAAAATGTGGTAAGTCAGTACCCATGAGAATGTTTTCTGGAAGTGTCGGAACTACTCACACCTTTCTCACTTGGGGATATCCATCAATTTCAAGTAATACTTCTGCCAATGGATATGGCTTAACATCTCCATGAACACATGAAACTAAGACCGTCTCTCCTTCACATACAGAATTTAACGGAACCAACTCCTAGGCCACAACTGTATGATGACAACCTGTGTCCAAAAGCGCCTCAATAGGGCGACCATTGAGCCTAATATCTTTCTTGTACCTTTGTCTCCGGACTCCAGTTACTAGGACTCTGCCCCGGGACCAACCCACCTCCATTGGCTCTGAGCCGTCATGGTTTAAAGGACAATTACGGGCTATGTGCCCCCATTCTGCACATTTGAAACATTGAGGTCCCATTTGGATGGGAAGAGTTGTCTTTGGGAATGGTTTAAGGGCCGGTCTAGGTACAGAAAAGGATCTCTTCTCTCCTCCCTCTGTTGCCGTTTTTGGGGTAAGTTTGGGAAAAAGAATAGGAGCTCTCCCTGTTGGGGCTTTGAAGTCAGGGGACATATGGTATACACATGCTAATTCAATGGCAGATTGAGAAGTGAGTCCGGGATGTTGTTTTAGCCATGCCCTCATGTTGCTAGGTAAGGCCTCCAGATACTGCTCTAGGAATATTTGTTCCGTGACTTCTTCCATTGAGGAAGAATGAGGTTGGAGCCACTGGGGACTTCTCCCTCCTTTGAGCCGCTCCCCCGCCTTCCTCCACTCCGCAGGGCTCCTCCAGTCCGTGTCTGTCTCCCGTTGTCATCTTCCACGCTCCCTCGCGCTCCTTCCTCCTCGCCTCCTCTTCTCCGCAATCACCTAACCTCCTGCAGCTGTTCAAACCGTCGCACTCCTCCCGCGACGTCCGGTCTCCTTTCTCCTCAACGACTAGCCTGCTGACTTCGCTTTCGGATGGCGACCAACCAGGCGCCATCTTGGAGGTCCCATTCGGTCTGGTCTCAGCCTTGGTCCAGCCCATATTACACTGAGTTTCTTTATAAGCATATGGAACTCTGCAGTGAGTGTCAATATCCTTATCATCTATGTCAGGGAGCTCTTTATCCCATACAATACATGGTCTCCACATCGTGTTTCTGACCAACCACTTAAAACCTTGGTGTGTAGCTCCTTCATATGAAAAAGCAATTATGTTTGCAAACTTGAAAAATAAAAAATAAACTCTAATGCAAAATTAAACACATCAAAAACCTGTTAGATATTCATTGCAAACAGATATTAGAAACAGTTCCATACAAGCCAGTTTAGAGACAAAAAGCTGCAGTAACTCAGAATGTGTAGAAACAGTGGAGAAAGATTCTAGCTTTTCTCTATCTAAGTAGTGCAAAACAAAAGCCATATTTTCTCTGCTGGTCATTCAGTGGTGGCTCCTTTGCAATTAGGGAGAAGCGTTGCCCCACTGCCTGGAGCAGAGCCTGCAAAATAAAAATAAAACGATGCTCTAGCATTGTTTTATTTTTTGTTTGCCAGGTCTGAGCCAGCTTGTGGAGGGAGTGGCGGTGATTGGGAGGGTGGAGGAGTGGTGCGTGTGCACTCCTTAAGTGCTCATGTATGTTTGGCTGGCAGTCTCAGGCCGACCAAAACACACATGTGCGCTTAGGTTTCTCCAGCCCGGCTGCATACAGTAGCCGGGCCCACGAAACCCCACAGACTTCATGACCTGAGCAAGGCTTATTCCTGCCCACTCAGGTCAATCACCTTGCTGCACTGCAGCACAGGTATTGGCTAGGAGTCTGTCCCAGGAGCTACTGGGACCCAGGAAGAGGACAGCAGGAGCGACGCGGGAGGCGGCCGGCAGGGTCAGCTATGTTTTTTCATTTATTATTATTAACATGCCCCTGTACCCTCCGCACACTCTCCCCCTGCTTCCCCTACCTGTTCCACCACCCTTTGTTAATGACAGCTGCCTCTGTTGTCATTGTAAGCTATAAAAATAGAGCACAAGAAAAGCAATGTACTGTCTGTTCCTTTAAACCCTACTTTATTTATGCTCTGTGACCTGACCTACCTTTAACTTCGGCTGCTGCACTAGCAGCAGACATTGTGACATCAGAACTCGACTATAATAACCTTACAATAGTTGAGTTTTGTCACAAGTCGCTTACTATAAAGAAAATAGTCACTGCTATTTGTAGAGGGATTACAGAATCCCATGTCTTACGATGTCATTATAATTCAGTTTGGTCCATCAACCTCAAGATTTCTGAAAATTCTACAGCTGAAAATAGTAAATGAATATAAGTCTGGAAATCTGCATAACAGTGAGTTGGTTCTGAGGAACATGAAATGTTTTTGCCCTGCTGTAGTTAATGTAGTTAGAGCTCTACATACCCCATCCAAAGGAGAATGTGGAGGTGGTGGTATGAAGAAAGAACCCTAGACATTGATACCTTTTCCCTTTCCTGTCTCTAGGCTCCATATTCTTAGTTTTCAGAGTTCGATCTTTTAATTCTGTTTTGGTAAATAGCGATATATAGAACATGGGACAGTTATCAATGTTTACATCTTCAAATTGTTTCTATTAAGTTACTGTTTCCCCATGTGCTTTCTTCTATACTTAGCGCTTGCTTTAATAATATTTATGCACCATTTACATGGTGGAAAAAAGTCCTAAACTGATGGTCAGGGCCCCAGGAACACTTTATAATCACTACACCTATATTGTTATACCATGCCCTTCAAAGGGAGCATATCAATTTTAAAGTCTGTTATAGTTCATGTATGTACTTTCTGATATGCTAGCATATCTGAGATCTCAATTCCCAGCAGCAAGCATCTCAATGTTGGTATTGCATTTCCTGAAACCATGAAGAGGGAATCAATCAGCTACCGTCTCAGCTTTAAGTTAGTCAATATTTCTTGGCTCATTACTACAAACTCTTAATAATGGCTTGAATGCCCTCATTGACTTCCAAAACCTGAGTAATGTTGGTGCTAGCTCTGAACAAATTCACCATTCATTCAATCATATTTGCATAATGTGTCGAGGGAGGCAGTGCATTTCTGAAAATCTTGAAATTTACTCTGAGATCAGCTGTGGTGATTGATGCATTTGTCTAATAATTTACATTCAGCTCACCCCAAATACGTAATTCTGCTGTCTACAAGTTATAGATTGCCATTTTACCCTTTCAATTTTGCTTCTAGCTGTCCATTTCTGGTGGCAGAAGAAAGATGTGCTTTCAGGAGTTGATTCAAAGCAGCACCTTTCTGGCCTCTTAAGAGACCATTGTTCACCAGTGTATTACACTAGACAGCTATGTGTCCACTCCCGGGGTAATACCAAGAGAGTTGGTATACTGGAGACCCTTCCCTTCTATGGCTGTGTTTTATAGGTCTTTCCCTGATTGCTAATTTGTGTCAGGTGTGCCGGCTAGTTGTAGGAGAGAGAGAGGCATGCCCAAACCGGAGTCACCTGAATAAAGCAGACCTAAATGTCAGCAGCTTGAACCCGCTACAATCTCCACGGTGCTCTTCCCCGGTGATGAATTCTTCTGATAGTACCTCTTTCCCTATAACAAGGTTCAGTGGGTGATTGGTTACCTGTTGTTGAGGGTTGACGTTATGATAAGTGCATTAACCCTCAATGCGAACACTACAGAGCCAGATCTGTGATCTGCTCCCTCCACCTTCTTGTGTAAGGCATCTGGTGAGCTCATTAGGGAATTTACACTTACATGGCCACTGAGCATTCTAAACTCATTCTGGCTGCATCGCCATGCAGTTCAGGCTCATTGTCCCTAACTGGGGATTGAGTCCAAGCTGGAATATCACTATGCAATGATTATTATAGGGGGGGGGATAGAATGCAAAAATGGTTTACCAAAATGATGTCTACTGAAAAAATAGAATGAATAAAGTGTGTAGCTACAAACAAGGTTGTGCTTTATAAGTTAAAGGTAAATGTACTGGGAGTGGGTGCAAGAGTTGATCCCCCAGCTAGAGAGGAGCATTTACAGTGAAGTGGGGACGGAGGCTAGTACAGGGTTATTAGGAATCCTTGAAAGGTAGCATTAAAGGGTGGTAAGGGGTGGCTCAGAAAGTGGTAGCATTAAGGGCTTTTAGGGTTCAGACAACAGTATCTTTAGGGGATAGAAAGGTGTTTTAGGGTTCACGGAATGTTAGCATTAAGGGGTGGTTCAGGAATGGGTAGTATAAAAGAGTAGTTTTAGGGTAAATTGAAAGGTAGTGTTAAGTAGTAACAAGGTTTTTTAGTGTTCAGGGAAGGGTAGCAACAGGGAAAATAAGAGGTTTTTAGGTTCAGGGACAGCTAGCTGTAGGAAATCTGCCTTTTCTGCATGGTCTCCCAAAATGTTTGCCTATTGCTGGACTCCATATTGATGCTGGTGTTAGGCAGATAACAGGGTGCCAAGATAATCCTTGTGTATCTAATGGCTGGTTGCTGAAGGGCCTGCTTTGTCCACCCAGACTCCTTTCTTTGGGGGCACAAGGACTGCCTAAAATGGAATTTTAGTGTTAAATGTGGAAAGATAGTAGTATTACCACAGTACACTCTTCATAAACACTCCCAGCCCTCAGAGCCCAGGTTTAGTCCTGCCAAAAACTTTGGGCATCTTGGAAATGTCCAAAGTTGGTAGGGTTTACCCCAATGACCTTTACGCCATCAGGCAGGGTGACCTCAGGGGTGATTGCCAACCACTAATTCATTCCAGGCATACATGTAACATCTCCAGACACCCACTTTAGAACACTTGAGGACCTTAGGAAGAACAGAAGAGGACAAGGATTGCTGTCTGTGAGCTGAAATGAGACTTAAATGTCTGTATCTGCTCCCTCTTGTGCCCAAGACAAAGAAGTGGACTTCAAAGATCCATTGGCTGACCTCATGTGTGGCTGGATGTAGGGAGACAACAAGCTACAGGAGGCCTTGCCTACAACTCCCCAGCTGACCATAAGCAACTGGCCCTGGACTGGACCCTGTTGTCCTATGCTTGTCACCCTGTGAGTTTGTAATTACCTCCCCTGAGGTCCTTGGGGGCTTTAGAAGTGTACTACTATGATGGATTGGGACTTAAAGGACTACATCAGAAGGTAAAATCTTTTAAATGGATGTACCTGGTTGGTGTATCCGAACCGTGCTCCAGTGTGCTCAGTGTCAAATTGCACCTAAGTCCCAGTCTACTTCGACCATTGATTATTATTGCCACTTTATATTTTTTGGCACTAGTTCTACTTAACACCTTTAAATAATCCTATCATTGGGTCTCATTCCTAGATTTTTGTCATTTTGTTTATTAAAAGTAGCTTTTTTTCAGACTTGCATTTGGACTCTCTTGTTTTGGCACTTAATAAATACTTTACGCATTGCCCTAAATTAAGCCTGTCTGCCCTGTGCTGTATCTACCAGTGGGTTGAGCTCATGTTAATTTACTAACTTTAAGTGTTCACCCCGACATGGGTTGTGATTATTACTTCAGGAGGGTAGTCACAGGCATCCAATTAATAATTCAGTTTCTTACATTGGTGTTCAGCCATGGGATCCAGGATTTGTGTTTTGCAGTACCACATAGCGATTTAAGCTGAACTTAAAAATCCCTTTTTTTAATCTTCACTGGGTCACTTTTGATTTTTTCCTAAATCGATACTTGCCCTCAATTGTTGCACCATAGGTTTTTGAGAATATGGAGGGGGATATGGCTAATGTGGGGAGCCTTAGTATGCCAGAGCTGAGTAGCATCTGTAAGCAACAGGGACTGAAGCTGAAAAAACACTCCAGGAAGGAGGATTATCACTTTGCCTTCAGAGCCTGGGAGAAAGCCTGTCAGCTAACGTGCACCTCAGAGGAGATGGAGGACAAGGATGAAGAGGGAAAAAAGGAAGACAATGATGGAGCCCAAGTGCCAGAGGGGTGTTGTCCTCAAGAAGCAACATCATCTGCATTTTCCACAGGGTCAGCCCACAGTTTCTCCCAGTCAGAAATGGTGGGTAGACAAGCAAAACGAGAGCTGAGGTTACAACTGGCCACCCTTGCCCTGGAGGCAAAGATAAATGAAGTAGCCCCCTGAACAGAAGACGTCAGCAGCAGAGTTCTGAAGGGTTAAAAAATAACCTTGGCCTTGGAGGAGGAGAACTCCTCGCTGGCCCCTGAGTGGAGCCATTAATAACTGGACTGGAAGGCAAAGAGGGCTGAGTCAAGTGATGATGGTAGTATTGGCAGTGAAGTGACTAACAGAGGCAGAAAAGTTCACATTCCCAAACACCTTTTGCCTAGTTATGTGGTGAGGGATGACATAGATATGTGGTTTGCAGCAAATGAGGTAGCCCTATAAATGCAAAGAATCGCAGAGTGAGACATTGGCAGACCAGTCTGTGGACGTGCATGCATATTGTCAGCAGGGATACCTCATTGGCCCTAGTAGTAACTGACCAGATGAAGTATGACCTCATAAAGGAAGCCCTTATCACTATGTTTAGATTAACCCCTTATACCCATTGCCTGACATTTAGGGATAGCTAGTAGAAGTCACACCATTCATTGGTGGATTTGTGGAATCTTTTAGCAAGGCACTAAATGGTTGGGTGATGGGCAGCAAAGTAAATCATTATGATAGGCTGTGCAATTTGGTTATTAAGGCGCACATTTTAAGTAACTTTATTAGAGAGTTACATCAGTACGTGATAGACACCAAGTTCAGGGTGCCCAAAGAGCCTGGGAAGGAAGCTGACCACGGGATCAGAGTTCCTTCAGGTGTATGCCACAAAAAACATTAATTGAAAGTTCATAAATCCACCAGACTCTTGAATTTTTTATTTTCAATCCTTTTCATAGTTCATGTACATTAGTATCTCAAAAACAGCCAACACTTGTTTTGAGCAGAATCCTCTTTGTCAAGGTAATATATAAAAAGAGAGAGAAAACAATGTCATGATCAACCTAAAATATCTAATGAAGAAACAAATGTCAATCATATTATAAAGAATCAGTTAGAAAAATACATTGCCATTTCCAATGGAAACATGACAAGTGTTGATGTCTTATTGCTAATAAAGGTCAAAGAAAGGGATTCAATTATTGTAGCCAGCAATATAGGAACATCAACAGTGTTGTTACATAAAATCTATTGTCTTATATATCAACATTATCATTATGTATTTGTGCAGTAACAAATTTTACACACATATCACCAATATTGTTAAGAGTACATATTTGTGTTCGTTTTATTTCAAGATTTGGAACTCAAATGAGGCCCACTGAAACAGTAAAATATAACATTGAAGAACAGAAATGTAAAATATAGATCCAAACTTATAAAATCAAGACCAATCAATCAAACTTACTTTATTCGATTAAAACAAAGTTAATCCCAAAAATACAAATATACATCACAGATAAAAGAGTTACAAGTTTAAAGTTAAAAAAGCAGTTCATGAATGTCAATCAATGCATAATTTCCTGTTTTTTAAACACATGCATAAAAAGGAGGCAAAAGTATAACAGGTTAAGGGGTCAGGCAACATGCATAGAAAGTTCAAGGCCAGGCGACATTGTCTGAAATTGTACTTAGGTAAAAGCGGGATTAAAAACCTTTTCTGTTGATTGCAATAAAATTTACAGAAAAAGAAAATGTGCAAATCAGACTGTTGTGAAGTGTAATCACATGGGCAACACAGGAATTCATTAGAAGAGAAGGTACCAGCAGGGTGGCCCAACACACAAGTAATATACTTAAGCCGAAACCTTAGCAGAATAAATCTGTGCCGTGGGATTGTTACAAATTCTAGATAGGAAGATAGTCCCTCAACCTGCAATAGACTTTCGATATATTCTTTAACAGTAGGTTTGCTATGATAAACAGTCAGTCTCCCTTCATTAGCTTTGGTTATGAAACGGAATTGTAATGCTTTTTTTGAGACAGAGCTAAATTTTTCTGCCTGGGGACACAAATAAGCTTCCTAGATCAAGAGTATAAAAAGTATTTTTCACATACTTTAACCATAAATAAAATGTCTTTGTGTTCAGGGGATAAGCAGTCCTGTATTATTTGTTGCGTTAGTGACACTGTGTCTCTACACCCTACTGAGTGCCATAAAAGAATGGGTGCAACATTTATCCAATCAGTTATGTAGGGAATGCTTAATTCTTCATGTAAAATAAAATTGGAACAAGCAATAGGGAGACTCATTATTGATTTCCAGAACAAATCCTCTGTTGTTTGTATCCTCGCTGCGTTAACATGGCCCCACACCCCAACACCATATGTAGCTACTGCCCTAGATTTTGCCCCATAAACCTTTCTTAAAATATCTGGGTTTCTTGTTCCTGGCTTTTTTGAAAATGAGCGTATAGCATTTGTGCTCTTTTCCAACAAGACCCCACTGTTCTCTAGCATATTCCCCCAAGAGGCCTTATAATCAAAAGTGACTCCTAAGTAGGAAAAATACTCCGTTTGTGTCACTTTGCGGTTTGAGATAAAAAAAGGCTGGTGGTTTGCTCAGCTTTGGCCCTGCAATTAAAACAAATGACGTGGATTCATTTGTCTGAAGATTCAAGCATTGCATAAAATCCACATAAGTATTTAACAATTTTTGTAGGGATCTTCCCATTCGCACAATTAAAACTGCATCTTCTGCATATAATAAATTGGAATATGCAGCTTTCTTATTCTTGGCATGTCTATCGTTTGGTTTAATCTCACAATTTAGACTCCACTCCATTAGTATACAGAGAGAATAAAAACGGGGCGAGGACGCACTGTTGGCGAATTCCTCCACCTAGTACATTCTCCCTGTTGCCCATAGTTAACACATGCTTCAGCTCTTGAATGCAGCTGTCTAATGAAGGTGATCACCGCTTGATCTACCCCCATTTCCCTCATAATTCTCCAGAGCTGTGGGTGAGATACACAATCAAAGGCCGCGCTAAGGTCCATAAAGGCTAGATATAAATTGCCTTGCTTAGCATGGGTGTACTTTGCTATTAGCAAACTCAAATTCAGGCATTGATCCTGAGTGCCTCTCCCTTTTCTGAAACGATATTGTGCCGGGATCAAGATCTTATTTGTCAAAGCCCATGTCTCCAGTCTACTCAATAGCACTCTACCCATCAGTTTTGCTGTGCTATCTAGGAGAGAAATAGGTTTATAGTTCTGTGGGTCTTGCGTATCTCCTTTTTTGAAAATTGGAACTAAAATGGCTTTGAGCCAAGAGGCGGGAGGTCGCTCACTTGCTATAGAATTACAAGTATTAGTAAGCAGAGGACTTCATAGGTCAGGGCAATCTGTACAAAAAGTCTATTGGAGTCCCATCAAAACCAGGTGCCTTATTACTGGTACATTGTTGTTAAAGTGCTAGGCATACCTCCCTGTTATCCAAGGTAAGGATAGTGCTAGAGGATGAGACAAACTCTACATCCATTAACCCAGAACTTGCAGGTGGGGCGTTAAAAATTTTACTAAAGTGCACCACCCAAGAGTCCTCATCCACGTATCTGTCAAGATTAGGCTTGGATTTTGATTCTAAAAATGGGGCGTTAATCGTTAACCAAAAATTCCCTTACATTATTTGTGGTAGATGCAACCAATAATTTATCACAGGCTTCCACTTTCAATGTTTTTAACCTGTTCTTCCTCACCACTGTATAAGTTAAGCAGGCCTGTTTTACAAGTAGGGATTTTTGGCATGGTCTTGAGTGATCAGTGTAGGTCAGAAAGTGCTTTAGTGCAATCACGATCTAACCACTTCGGTGGAAGTGTGCAGGAGCTTGGTGCCAGAAGCGGTGCTTCTACCATAGATGGAAGTAAGGGAGAGCTCACCACCTCCGTGCCTATCCCCAACACATTAGATGCCTGGCTAGATGGAATATCCTTATTTAATACATTGTCAGTACCCAGTGATAATCTCCTCTCCGCTCAATCAATTTCTATAGAGATCGCGGAAGAGGCTTTTGCCAGAAAACTGCCCATACATGTAAGATTTATCTCCTTTGTCAATGCTTGTGCTACTTTCCTCTTCCCCACGCTGGTGGCATACTTTTTTACCATTTTAGAGCCTGTGCCACCCGGACGACGTCAGAGGGGTGGCCTAGCCCAGCCTACTCTGGGCTCCGACGGGCGTGGACTGGCCCGCCCTTCGCCCAGGCTCTTCTGGATGCTGGAGTGCAGAGGGGACGGCAGACGCCTTGAATAAACAAAGGTATTTCTACCTAAGAGCCTCCTGGCTCTTCAATACGAAATACTCCCCCTTGCAGCTACAAAAGAGCCATTGTATCATAATTGGGGACGGCAAGACATTTCATTAGTTGGACAACAGCTACATTAATATATAGCTATAACTATCACATCCTAATCAATGCAAGTGTAAGAAGCATTTAAGAAACGTAGAAATGTGCCCACAAATAATTTCATTAATAGGGAATAATTATAAATCTAAAGCATCAGCCGGTGTTTGAACCTGATAACTCAGAAACAGCTGTCTCAAAAATGTACGGCGATCAAGAAGCAATACAGGACAAATAAACAATATGTGCTTTAGATCTTGGACACCATAATTCCAGAAATTAAAAATACTATCCCTGCTGAATGATGCCAACTTGCAGCTAAAATCTTTAATGGTAAAATATCAAGGTACAGTAGTGCCCAGCAAAGTCTAAAACCCAGGTCAATATTCAAAGATAAATATTCCTGGGGCTTTTTCGGAATGAAGGAGTTCACTACCACCTTGAATTTAGATGTTTTCCTACAACAATCAGCAATTAAATGGCAACTTAGATTGGAGGATAGTTGCCTAATATAAGCTGTCAGTCCCTACTCATACCAGGAAAGTTAATACTCTTGGTTCGTATCAAACATTTTTAATACATGGATACCATTTCTATAAAACAGAGACTTTTAATATCTAAAACAGATATAAGACATTTATAAAACAGGGACTCAATACTTCCCATACACTCTCACATGACTCCAACTCTACCCCTTGTCCCTGCTACCCCCCTTTCTTCTTCAACACCACATCAGGACACTCGTTGAGATGTTTACACCTTACAATTACATCTGTTTATTCTCACCCAGTCATGTACTCCCACCATGGCTCAATGTTACATGCTTTTGTTACACCCTCAGAGTTATGTCTATTGTTATCTTATGTATTTTAACGTTAACAATTATATGCACCACAATGTACACATCATGCTATTGTCAGGTTTTGTATTTTATTTTTTCTTCTCTCTCCTTATTTCCTCTGTATTGCTTCGCATTATTAAAAAATGAAAAATGCTTCTTGAACACTAAAGAAACAGGTACTTTTCTTTTCTTAATTAGAAGATCTCTTTACACATATTATTTATGATTCATGTAGTTTCTGGTCCTGTTGGATGTATAATATAGAAGTCTATTTTTACATAATCCTTTGTGGAGTCTCTTGTGTGGTGTATTTATTGTGTTGCTGTGTGAGTGTGTTGCACAAATGCTTTACACATTGCCTCTGATGGTAAGCCTGCCTGCTCTGCGCCAAGCTACCACAGAGTGATGATAGGTTATCTTTGGTGTTTAACTGACTTGCCGTGACTAGAGTGGTGGGTTCTGCATGACTAGCCAACCACAAACTCATATTTCTAACAGCCTTCCCACACTCTATATTAATCATCATCTCTTCCAACACCCCTTTTACTCTGTTAGAGCTGGTCTCCAATGAGTTTCTACCTGACAATTTCCCAAAACTTGTAGCATTCCCATTAAAATTCCATGAATCCACCGCTATAGGAAGTTCTTAATTTGTAAAAGAAAATAGGAACCAGGGCCCTCATCAGAAGGCCACTGCATCCTACTGCATCATCCGCTGCTAGCCCCTCGTAGCGCTACCAATGACAGTCCCAAACCAACTACTAACCATCACACTCCTACAAGTGTGACAGGTAAGACTATTTCAGGCCCCCAAAGCTATAAGATTAGCAAGGCCAGCATGTATTAGTTATTTTTAACGTATATATGAATTAGTAAACAACTGTTGTTGTGCTCACTCTAAATCAGGGAAACAGCTCACCATGTGTCAGACTGTCATAAGTGGAAGTGCTGCCAATTAAGTGCCGGTGCTAAGAACAGGAAACCACTGGCTCAAATTAAGCACTGGCTATAGGGCAGAATTCGACCAAAAATGAAATTGCTTTATGATCACTACAGGAGTCATGGGAAATGATGATTTTCAGAATAGACCGATATGCTGGAAAAGACGCTATCAGATAGTCAATTATAGACCACCCGGATGATGACTTATGTGTAAAGTTTGCCAGGGAGTCAGAATCAACTCTACCTTTAACTATTATGTACTAATTCTTTCTGAGAATATCCAATAATAAAACACCTCTTTTATCAGTTTTTATATTTGTGGGGAATTTGATGGATTTCCAAATCAAACTATTGCTCAGCAATACAGCAACACCAGCCTTAGCATGTCTCTTCCTATACGGAGCAGCCTTACAACTATCCACTTCAAAGTCATTCCATGTTTCCAGGATGCAGACCACATAGGCTCTTAAATTATTTTAAAAATAAATCATTTTATTAGGGTAGTTCAACAGTCCCGCTCAATTCCAGGAAATCACTTTAATACTTTTATTGACTGTACCTCTAATTCACTTGTCCCAGCACCTGATTGCTATTGAGGTTGGCTTGTAACCAACTCCATCTTCTAAGCTCATTTTCTGTTTTTAAATGGCCTCTTCTTCGCCTGTCTCCAGCTGTGAGACCCTCTTCCCGCATTGCATAGGGAAACTAATAGATGTCATAGTTTCCCACCAGTGACCCTCCTGCTAGAGAAAAGGTTCCCACTTCAAAGCAATACCAATTTTTATCACTCTGAGGGGATACATGTTTCAAAATGTATCAACATTATCCTCCTACATTTGTTCAAAAAGTGATTTAAACACAAAATGTGGGTCAGCATCAAAATATTTCCAATACTACCTGACACTCCTCTTCCTGAATGACTGTACTGCCCAAATATTACTTCATCATACACAATAACAAAATATTATCCAAACAAATAAAGAATGAAAGACTATTATTCTAACCGAATATCTACTATTAATAATACGTGTGTTTTAATTCTCTAAATCACAGGAATATAATGTAATATTTCTCATGCATTGTTTGATATTTCATATTTCATATTTTGTATTGCATGGGGCAAATTCCTACACATAGTTATGCATTCTCCATTCAGTATTCTCTTGCCAATACACAATTTCCACTTAAAAACATGTCAGATAACACCTTTAACTTTGAATATCTTAATTGCCCAATAAGCCTTCGTTGTCTAACTAATACACTTATATTTCTTGATTAGCACCATTTGATCTTTGGGTTGATAATTATGTGGAATCAAATCCAATATAAAAGACAATCCACACCTTGTGTTTTATTCTACCAGTCTTCTCTTGGATTAAAAAAAATACTAATGTCTTCTTTATGTTCCAATTGAGTCTGTAAGAGACACACATATGCGAAATGTGTACGAAGGGGGTCCATCAAAAGTAATCAGTTTAACTTCTGAAAATAATTTAAAAACATCCCCAGAGAAAGCCAAAAAAAGAATCATGATTAACATCACTCCCATTATCATGTATCCAATAATCAGAGTCAATCAACCACTTTGGTTTCTTTCTAAAGTTAAAAGGCAATATTTAGCATCCCAGTCAACGCCAAAACTATGGTCCAAAATGATACTTCAGACCATTCTCATTAATATTAGAATGTTTCTCTCAGTAGGAAAGGCCATTACTAAATTTAACTGTATAAGCTCAACAGAAAACCGATTCTTGGCATGGCGTCAGAGTTTCCAACCGTTTAGTTGTCAAACAAAAAATGAAAAAGTTTTAATTTTAAATTATTTTTATCCAGCCTTTTCTTTGGGGTGGTATTTTGGCCGGGTGCCCCTGATTTCCCTAGGACTGTAATGTCCGAGACCTTCAAGGTTGCTGTTGCTTGTTGATGACTTGTGCTTGTTTCACTTGCTTCGCCTGCCTCACTTGACTCACTTGTCACGCTAGAGATGGAGACCCCTGTCTCATAGATATCTGAATCAGATTCCACGATGGGTATTTTGGTCTCTGGAGGTAGTTTACTTCCCTGGGAGGACCTTTGCGCCATGGGAGAAGAGTGGTCGAGTCTCGGGGGTTCGCTTGGAAGCGTAGACACATATTCGCTTCCAACGGATGTGGTTGTGCCCGAGCTAGTGCTTGTTTTTCCCTGGTTTATGTCTGGGGACAGGGACAGTGACGGGTTTCCTTGAGCGGGATCTGATGCAGTTTTCAGCCCCATGATGGGTTGCCCCCTATCAATAGCGGGGTCAGCCCAGGTGGTTCGGCTTGTTTCCTCATTTTGATTATTATCGCCATCCGGTATTGCTCGTTGCTGTTGCTCTTTTTTGGCTGGTTTGCTCAGCCCCTCCCTGGAAATTGGGCTGAATATGTTCGAGATCCTAGGCTGCGAGTCTCCCAGTTGCCCAGTGCCTTTTTAGCCCATAGCTCCATATTATTGTCATCGTTATCGAGCTCTTCGATAACCTTCTCCTTCTACTTCCCATTTTCATTCTCTTTTCCTTTTACTTTATCTTTATCCGCCTCTTTTTCCTGTTTCTTATCTGGACTCTTATCAGTGTTTTTCTCAGTGTTTTTCTTTTTATTTTTGTTCTTGCCTTTAGCTCTCTCGTTACTGTTGCCGCCATTTCTCTCCTCGCTGTTTTGTTTCGCTTTAGACCCTCTGGTTTCCGGTCGCCGCTGCAAGTCATTTGCTCTCTGCATACTGCTTGAATTTTGCTTTTCTGAGCCTGCTTTTAGAGTTTCTTAGGGTGGTTCTTGATCCGATAACTGCTGGGTTGGCTCAGTTTCTTGTTCAGTTATTTGCTCTCTGGGCCCTGCAAGGCCTGCCATCCCCTGTGTCTGTGTCTGTGTCTATATCTGTATCCGCACCTGTACTTGTACTTGTACGTGTACCCGTGTCTGTGTTAGTTTTTGTTTAACTGCTGTCGCTGTTATTATTGACTCCCTTGACGCTATTGATGCAGTTGTAGTGGGTTTGGTGTCTGTTTGTGGCACAGCATGAGTAATTTGAGTTCCTTTGGCAGTTCTTTTACTCAGCTCTCTGTTGCAGCCGAAGATGTGCTGGGCACTTGCATATGTATCATAGGCATTAGTTGGGGCTGCCCGGGGCTTGATTATTACAGACACCCGAATACCCGCTGTCGGCCTTCTCACTAGTGCCCCCAGTTTCTCGGTGATCCTTTTGCCATACACCAGTCTCACTCCTATGACCTGTGTTATTCTACCGCAATTCACAGCAATTCACAGCAATTCACAGCTATTTGCTCAGCTTGTCTTGTGCAGTTCTGTTGCTATTATACTTTTCTGCCAATCTGTATTCCTGCACAGATTATCGCAGTCATGGGCTTTTAATAAACAGGGAGTCCTGGAGTGCGCGGATGACGGCAGTGACGCCTACCTATGAGCTGGCCGAGTGTCTGATCGGAACGCAGGGCAACACAGAGCAGAGGAGAAAGAGTCGCAGATCCCTCTCTCCCGAGCGTTGAACGTCGGCTGCAGCTACAGTTTTGCCGGTTGCCGGTTATCATGTGTCAGGTCAGAAATGCGTGGCTAGCACTGTGAGCACTGTGAGGATCTGAAGCAGTTTCGTGAGCTCCAAAGACCGCAAGTCCACAAATCTCTCCGCCAAGGTGCCGATCACGGCTGTCCACAATCCATCGGTAGTCTGCCGGCCCGATCCCTCTACCTCCCCTATCAAGGCTTTCCGTGCATAGGTTGGCAAATAAATTGAAAGCAGGCTCCCTGGGTGTTACTACTCCAAAAGCAGAGGATAGGCGCGGAGGGGAGGTGCCAGAGGCGGGATACCGCGGGATACACGCTGGATATAGGCAGGAAGAAAGGGCAGTGCAGGGTGTCAGGTACAGATGCCATACTTACGGTTTTCGGCAGTTTTCGGCGGGGCCTTCAAGGTCAGATGCGCTCCCAGCAGAGTCGCGGAGTTTTTCTGGAGCTTACATCAACACTCCTCGGAAAGCCATGAGGAATACCCGGGAAGGCACTGGGTTATGGTGTCTTTCTAGGACCCGAGTTTTGCCAACTCCTCGGCACCGCAAATGTAGCAATGTAACAATGTAGCAATGTTTGCAGCGATGTAGCTCTCGGGTTGGGTTTGTTCCGGGTTGGTATGCTGCCGATGCAGCTGCCAATACTTTTGATACCTCCAACCACCACCGCAACAACTTTATAATTCCTTTATAATTCCTTAGACCTTAGTCCTTAGTCCTTAATAACACCAGGCAAAAGACACAGCAAACTCTCCATTATTATTATTATTATTATAATTGCATTTATTGAGCGCGCAGCTACCCGGAGGTTTCCCGGCGCTAGTGAGCAAACAAAAGGTAAGGTAAGCTGAGACGGATTGGGCACACATTTTAAGAATTAAAAAGCCAGGTCTTAATTCCCCTGCGGAATTTAAGATAACAGATTTCGTATCGCAGGGGTTGAGGCATGGAGTTCCATAAGGAAGGTGCTAGCAGTGCGAACGAGCGACCGCCCATTTTGGCTCTATTAAAGCGCGGAATTTGAAACTTATTTTGCGTAGAGGATCTCAGAGTGCGAGTAGGGACATAATCCTGTCCCAAGGAGGACAAATATTTCGGGGCTTTACCAGATTTGATATGATGCATTATGCAGAGAGCTTTAAATTTCACTCGGCTCTCAATGCGCAGCCAGTGCAGCTTGCGCAGATGGACGGCGACCGAAGACCTGGCAGGCAGATTACAGATAAGGCAAGCTGCCATGTTCTGAACCACCTGTAATTTCTTGGTGACCTCCTTGCAGGCACCCAGAAGAAGAATGTTCCCGTAGTCCATCCGTGAAGTGACAAGGGCCTGGACTACGGTCCTCAGGGTGTAAGCTGGAAGCATCCACGTGATCTTTCTCAGCCACCTTACGATGGTAGTGCAGGTGGCTGAAACTTTTACCACATGTTGCTTCATTGACAACTGGTTGTCAAGGAGGACCCCCAGGTTACGAGCTGAGGCTGAAGGGGTAGGAGTAGGGCCCATCTGCTGAGGCCAGTGTTGCGGGCCCCAGAGCGATGGATTTGGACCAAATAGAAGCAACTCCGTTTTGTCACCGTTTAATTTTAATTTATGTCTATGCATCCAGTTGGAGATTTGTTCCAGACCAGACTGCAGGGAAGATGTGGGCAAATGTTTATTTGTTGATAGGGAGTAGACGATTTGAGTATCGTCAGCATAAGAGTATATCGTGAGACCTGCTTGCTCAGCCAAGAAAGCTAGAGGTCTCACATAAAGATTAAAGAAAAGAGGGCTGAGGATAGAACCCTAGGGGACACCGTGAGAGGAAGCATAGATGGAAGAGACAGAAGTTGAGGAGAAAACTTGAAAAGTGCGGTCAGAAAGAAAACTGGCAATCCAGGCCAGGGCAGAGCCGTCAATGCCCACAGATTTCAGGGTGGACAAAAGGATGGAATGGGAGACAGTGTCATGCGGCACTCAAATCTAACAGAATGAGTGCCACTGTCTCCCCATTGTCCACCTGTCTTCTGATGGTCTCTGACACTCCAAGAAGAGTGGTCTCAGTGGAGAAGCCGGCCCTGAACCCGGATTGAGAGCAGTGAAGGAAATTAGAGGATTCAACATAAGAAGTGAGAAGAGAATTGACGTGCTTTTCAAGAATTTTAGAGTAGCATGAGAGCAGAGAGATAGGCCGGAAGTTAGAGGGATTATTTGGGTCCGCATTGGCCTTTTTTATCAATGGAACCACCATCGCGTGCTTCCATTCTTTAGGAACCGTGGCTTCAGTCAGTGAAGCATTCAGAAGATCTAAGATGATCTAAAGTGTAGATGAATCCAGGGTGCCAAGTATTTGCGGAGGCATGGGGTCAAGAGGAGAGGCAGTTTTTATTTCATTTAAATATTTTTGAAAAAGAGAGAACGAGATCAGATCCCAGGAGTGGAGTTGGGGGGCAGAGGGAGTTGGACTAGGTGCCTCAATAGAGCAGAAGTTAGATGTTGGAGGACCAGAGATGGAGAGGTCAGAAGAGAGGACGCTAAAGTTAGCGTAGATTTTATCTATTTTTTCAAGGAAAAAATTGGCGAGGGAGTTACATTGTTCTGTGTCAAGACAGGGGTCTTTGGGTACAGAGGACATACCTGAAAGATCTTTTACAACTTTGAACAGAGCCTTAGATCGATTTTGGGCACTGAGTATAGTAATGTTGGCATGATTAGCTCTGGCGGTGTCGCAGGCAGAATGGTATGCACGAAGCACCAAAGTTAAAGCTCTTTGTCTTTGTCCTTCGATCCCGGCATGATCGGGCGATTTCTAGGACTCAGACCAGGACTCACGGAGCGAGTGCTGTCACGACCGCTCACACTGACGCCATCTTGTCTCCTGCTTAAATTATTTTTAATGAAACCTGCAATCACTTACCATGAATTTATGTTTTTTTTTTTACATTGCAGGTTATCCTTGTATCCTAAATCTATTGTCTTTTCTATTGGTGGCTACCTCCCCCAAAAAGAGAGGCCTATGGAAAACTAAACTTCAAATGACAGTGTGCTAAAATTACTATTTTTAGAATTATTATTAGCTACCTGTTGTACTTTGCCCTCTCTGCAGGATCACCCCTAAACTTTTTGCCTCCTCTCCTACTGTTTGCTAAACTATTTTTTGTTGATGTTTAGGTCTCTGTGCCCCTCACCACTGATAACCAGTGCTAATGTTCTTGTGCTCTCTCCTTTGCATGGTAAAATTGGCTTGCAACAAATAAGAACATTTAATTTACTTATAAATCTCTACCCAAGTGGAACTACATGTACTCACGGCCTGTCAATTAAATGCTGCTAGTGGACCTGCAGCACTGATTGTGCCCCCCACTTAAGTGGCACTTTAAACATGTCTCAGGCCTGCTAATGGACCTGGTTGTGTAGTTTTAAATTGACATTTCAACTTGGCAAAATAAACATTTTTCCAGGCCTAATGTCGCCTATTGTCACCACTGTGCTTGAACTCCCTATTTGGCAAGCTGGGAATCCAGAGTAACGAAGATGGCCCTACTATTTCCTTAAGGGGAATTCTTGCATGTGACTTAAAAACACCAAAGCAAGCTATTCGCCATCGGGAGATAGGAGGAAGTAGGACTGGAGTAGCACATCATTTGGGGAACATATCCATGCATGTCACGACCCAGGGCAACACTTGTCTCACTCCAGAACAAGCCCTTGTGCATTAGATAAACAGGGTTTTACAAAGGAAGAGCAGAAAAAGAAACAACTATTAATCTTCTAAGTCATTAAATGCACTATTAACACTCTTCTTACTATGTGGTTTTCTTTGTATCGATACCCCATCAAAACTTACCCAAAATGATCATCCTTTACTCATGAGAATGGTAAGGTAAAAAGCAAAACAAAAGTTCTTCCAAAAATGGCAATAGAGATTACCGTCCAAAGAAGAGATATCCAAAACCAAAAATAGAGGACAGCGTTTATACCAACGAATGCAGTCTTTGTCAGTGCACTGACCTGTAAAAAGATGAAGCTCAAAAGTACAAAACAAGCATAAACGAAACAGTAGACTGGGTTTGTTTCACCGCACTGCTGGAGTCCCTTTTCGCAAATGTTCAAGATGGCATAACACGTTGGACAGAGCTTTCAAAGTCATGAATAACGTCTTGAATCCTTATCTCAGAAAGCTGCTCCTCGCCGGGAGACTCGGAAGCATTCCCTTCAAGAAGGTAACAGGAAGGTCACGAAAGAACAAAAGAAAACTAGACCGTTGCTTCACGGAGATGGAAAGGGTGCGTGAATCAAAACAATGGGGACGTGGTGCTCCTTCAATATAGGAACTGCAAAGCCAAGCAGCGTGTTCTTGATGACGGCTGCTTATATACAGCTCCAGCGCTCCTCCTTTATTTATCATAATGCCTTTGAAGGCAGGCCCTGTGAAAAGTTTAGGAAAGAAAAACGTATAACAAGGTTTTCGACACAAAGACAACAGGTACCATTTAAGTAGTAGGAGATATATCTCACGGGAAAAGAAACCATGCACCCAAAATACGTGCTTTATATCACCAGGCGTAAAGTAACCATGCAAGAAGCACAGTATGTGAGACCTAAATCTTTCTTTTTAGTAGATATAGGTGAACCGTAGGGAAGGGTGGAGTGTATTTAAAATGCTGGACATGTATTTTTGACCTTTACATGTCCTGGTAGTGAAAAACTCTTAAATTAGTTTTCCGCTACTACAAGGCCTGTCTCTACAATAGCATAAGATTGGGTTGTCTTATTACAGTTAATAAGTGATTACTTTCAGTTAAGAGCAGGTAGGAATGTTGAGTTTGGTCTCCAAAGAAATTTAATTTAAAACTTTGTTTAATGGTAAAGTTGGAGTTTAAATCACAATTCAGAAAATGCCACTTTAGAAAAGTTGGCCTTTTTTTGTCCCAACATTTTGCTGTCCGCAGCCTGGGTCTCATGACTAGGTGTAGCTGGCAATTGATCCTTGTGTATTGCTCACAGACAGTAAGACAAAGGGGTAATATGTTCTGGCAGGATGGGCCATCTCGGACTTGGTAGGGAGGCTGAGATGTAACCTACCACACTTGCACATCACAAAGACTCAGCCTCAGCACACACACAAAGGGTTTCACATTAGTATTTTGTGAACACCCAGGCAAGCTGGGGCCATAGTAGGGAGGCAGGAAATTCCAGACACCTCTGGAGGGGAAAGACACTAGAAGCTTCTTCCACTTGAAAGTGGGCACCAGGTATAAGTAGTTGATCCTCAGATCCAACTCTTCAGTACAGTTTAGGTCCCTTGGATAACTCTGATGAAGGACTGTTGCACTGCATAAATGACTGCCATGCTGCCTGAGTGAGAAGGACTGAGCTGCATCTTGAACCCAGGACCACCAGAATGACTGGAAGGGCTAGTAGGCTGATGTGATCAGAGCCTCAGGGACAAAAAAGGCTCCAACCATCTTGACCCCTGCACCTGGACTCAGTCTGTTGGGAGTCCTAACTCCCTTCAGTCATGAATCCTTGGAAGTAGAGCTAAAGGTGCTCTGCCAGCACATCTGTGGTATCAACCAGAATCAATGTAGTGTGATGCAAACTGGATGCAGATCTTCGGAGTGACTCATTGGAACCAACAAAATGTGTTTCACCCTTGACACATATTTGCATCACAGCACTTGCAGGTCATCAGAACTGCTGCTGCACAAAGCATCCTCGACAAGAATCTCGTAGCTCCTCATTAGAACTGATGCAGTACAGCACAGCCTTGATGCAAGTCTGCATCGCAGCCTTTGCAGGTCATCGAAATCGCTGCTGAGCATCCTTGATGCAGGACCTCTCATTGCCGCTCAGTACTGTTGTTGTGCGGCACAATGCTCTGCAGCCAGGATTTAAGGTACGTTTCTCAGTGGGACTAATTTGGTCTCTGTATCAGGCACACATGATCAGCCTGAACTTGTGATATCATCCTGCACTGGCTCGACCAGATAACCACAGTTGGTGCTTTGTGCTTTTAAGTGCTATTTTTGCATAAACCTTTAAAATTGCATATCTCCGGTTTGGATTTTGGTATCAAATAATGTATTTAATGTTACTCTATTCTTCTAAATTGGTGTGGGATTTTTTCTGGGGCTGTATTTTCACTTTATTACTGTTTGAAGTGCTGCATAAATACTTTACAACTAACTAAAGTTAAGCATGACTGCATTTGTGCCAAGCTACTGCAGGGCTGAGCACAGATTGAATTGGGGTTTGCTTGTGTTTAATCCTGACACAAATTATGGTTGCTGCTTGATTAGGGTTTCACCCCCTAAAGCAGTAACCCAATTTCCTACGGTATGGATCATATTCAGTTGTAGCTAGTCAAACAAAATAGTTAATTGTCAAACCATGACGAGACATCTTTCATTGGCTCTTGACAATCAACAGACAACACTCAACACAACTGACACACCAAACAAAAAGAATGGTATCATGATACACAATTTGCTAACGATGCAAAATAAAAAAACTGATCACAAAACAGTGCATACTATCCTTCAAACGGAAATAAGTAAAGTGAAAAATACTTCATAATCATAGTGTGTATGTTTTTAACAACTGATCTTTGACACCGATTGATTTCTAAATTTGGTTTGGAGACCATAAGAAACGTATACCATTTTCAAGTACTATTTGGTTTCTTAAACCATTGCAATGAATTCAGTTGAGAAATTGACAATAAGCGCCTGTCACATTTTTTTTATTTTTTTTTTTATGTTTGAAAGCTTTATTGAAGTAAATAATCAATCCAACAAGGTAACATCAGCATAAATAAATGAGGAAGAGGAAAAATGAGGAGAGAATAAAAAATAAAGCTGATGGTACAAATGAGGAACAAAGCATTTTAAGTGTTTTTAAGAGGGGGGGAAGTGGGGGGGGAAGGGGGGAGGGGGAGTAAGAAAAACCTAGTAATAAGTCATAAATAGAAAATTGCAGTAATTATAAACAACAAGCATAAGAAAGTACAGTGAAAGCACCAATAACGATAAATATACGGTCTAAAAGGCAGTACATAAAATATTATGAAGCATAAAACGGCATAAGTGAAAGAGTAAGTAATGTGATTACATACAGGAGTACACATATTCAAGGGGGTTTAAAATTGGCAGAGGAAAATGTAGAGGGTTTCGTCTTGGCAGATTGGTCCAAATGGAGAGTTAGAGGTAACCAGTATAAATCAACATTACGAGAGGGTTTGCACAAGGCTGCGAAGGCTACGTCGAGCCTATGGGAATGACAGAGTAAGTTCCACCAACAGACTATGGAAAGTTTGTGTAGAGATTTCCAATTAGAAGAAATGTGTTGGAGGGCAAGGGCAAGCATGAGGTCAAAGAGACCTCTCGAGTGTGGTGGGAGGTCAAGGGAATCTGACAGACTTCCTAGAAACACCAAGGAGGCTGAGAAAGGGAGAGAGAAGTGAAAGATATGAGAAATACGGGTCCACACCTGTGTCCAAAAAAGGCGAACTGAAGGACAGAGAAAGAAAAGGTGAAAGGAATCCGCATTGGTAGCATTGCAGGTCCAGCAATTAGCACTAGAAGAGGAGAGAAAACGAGATAGGGAAAGTGGAGAAAAATAGAGTCTATGATAGAAGAAAAAGAGAGATTGAGTAAGAGAGGCATTGCGGGAGGTTTTTAGAGATTTAGCCCAGATTTTATCCCAAAGACAAATCGGCCATATGGAATCGAGATCTTTTTCCCAAGAGAGTTCCAGTTTCGATTTGGGGCGATCAGGGTCTTAAGCAGAGAAAAACCGATAGATAAGGGAGGCCTTAGGAACAGTGGAAAGAAGTGTAAGTAAAGAAGAAGATGATGAGGGTGAGATGTCCGATTCAAGAGAGTAGTACCGTTCAAGAACAGTTTCCATAAGAATGAAGTATTTCTTTGCAAAGGAGGAAGGACAGTGGAAGGAGGACTGAAATTGAGGAAAGGAGCGAGGGGATAAACCATCGAAAAGATGATGGACCCAGATAATACCCCTCGATCTCCAGGTAGGCCAGGCAATAGGTCTGTTCCGTATAAGAATAAGTGAATTATACCAGATGGGCAATAACAGAAAGGACTCACGAGAAATAGGAGTAGATGAGGTCAAGGGTCGCAAAAGAGATGAAGTATGTCGAAATAAAGGGGAGACAAGACACGGAGCTTTAGCGGTGAATTGGAGAACTTCCTTAAATGAATGTGGGAGTAACAGATCATGTTCAACAGAAAGCCAAAGTGGCGACAAAAAGGAGATGTCCTGTGACAACCAGCGAGAAGCTTGACGTAGGGAAAAGGATTTGTGGTAAAGACGGAAATCCGGAAAATTAGTACCACCATTTACTTTGGGTTTACGAAGGGATGAGATTGAGATGCGTGCTTTTTTCTGTTTCCAGAGGAATTTGGACAAGACAGAGTCAATACGACGAAAGTAAAGAGTCGGAATATGGATCGGGAGCATGGAAAGTAAATAAATTAAGATTGAGGCAATCATCATTTTAATGGAGTCAAGACGTCCCCACCATGAGAGGAAAAGGGGATTCCAGGAGGAGAGTAGGACATCTATCCTAGAAATAACGGCGTTCATGTTGAGTTGAACAGAGGATGAGATAGAGTTGGAAAAAAGTACACCTAGATATTTAATTTTCTTACTCTGCCAAGCAAAGCCAGTGGAAGAAAAGAAGTGTGGAAGGCAGAATTTAGTGAGGGGAAGAATCTCCGTCTTATCCGAGTTTATTTTATAACCGGAGACCAAAGAAAAATTCTCAAATTCAACCAATAAGGAAGGGACTGAGGTAGCAGGGTCAGAAATAAAAAGAAGGATGTCATCAGCATATGCAGATAATTTAAGGTGATTGGGTCCATATGGAAAGCCAGAGATGGAAGGATTATTACGGATAGAGGTCAAAAAGGGTTCAAGAGCTAGGATGAACAAAAGGGGGGAAAGAGGACAACCCTGGCGGACACCGCGTTTAAGTGTAAAGGATGAGGAGAGTTTACCATTGACTAAAACAGAGGCTTTGGGCATGGAATAGATTAAGGAAACATAGGAAATGAATTTCGGGCCAAAACCATGCCACTTCAGGGAAGCCATCAGAAAGGACCAATCAACTCGGTCGAAAGCTTTTTCAGCATCCACTGAGATGGCCGCAAGAGGGATGGATAAGGAAGGGGCTTTACTAAGGACATTAAGAAATAGTCTAGAGTTGTCCGAAGTGAGGCGACCTTTAACAAAGCCACATTGCTCTTTCCCTATGAGGTGTGGCAGAAGGGGATCAAGGCGAAGAGCGAGAAGTTTAGCAAACAGTTTATAATCCACGTTGACTAAAGATATTGGCCGATAGTTTTTGCAAAATTTGGGATCACGACCTTCTTTAGGGATGAGGCAAATAGTAGCATCTTGGAATGATCCTTGAGCTAGGCCGTCGGAACAAAAGGACTGAAAAAGGAGAAGAAGATGAGGTAAAAGAATGTCGGAAAAATGTAGATAAAATTCAACCGGGAAGCCATCAGGACCGGGGGTCTTGCCTTTGGTGAGAGACGTTAACGCAGTGGACAATTCAGAAAGGCTAATGTCAGAGTCTAGAGTCGAGAAATTGAGCTGGGAGGTATCAGGTGTAGGCAGACGATCAAAATATGACTGAAGAAGATCTAGGGTAGGGGGATTTTCAGGTGTATATAAAGATTCACAGAAAGAGTGAAATTGCTCCAAAATGTCTTTATCTGTATGTAGGAGGGTATTGGAAGGGGAATAAATAGCATCAATAATAGTCCGCTCCTTCCGTGATTTGAGGTAATTAGCAAGCAGTTTACCTGACTTGTTGCGACCCCCGTAATACCGAGCACTACTGCGTAGAAGATAAGAAGAGGCTGAATCCGTGGTGAGCTTATTAAAGGCAAGTTTAGATCGAAGAAGTTCAGGAGACATCTGATTTGGAGAGGAGGTATAAAATTGGTGTTCAAGTGACTTGATATGTGTTAGGGCGACCTTGCGTTTTTGAAGAAACGCTTTCTTTTTCTTGGAGACAAAGTCAATAATGAAACCTCGGGCCGTGGCTTTAAACGAATCCCAGAGGATGTGTAGAGGGGTGGTAGGTGTAGAGTTAAGTTGGAAAAATTCTGAGGTGAAAGAGCGAAATGAGGAAGAGAAAAGGGGATCAGTGAGAAGAGAGGAGTTAAAACGCCAACGAGAGGATTTAGGAGCAGGGGGGAGAAGATCAAAGACAGTAAGAATAGGGGCATGATCAGAAATGACAATAGGTTCAATAGAAGAGGAAAGAAGATTTTGAGATAAGGAGGAAGAAAGGAAAATGTAATCCAAGCGGGAGAAGGAAGAATGTGGGGGAGAGAAAAAGGAAAAATCTAAAGTGTCAGGGTGTGTGATCCTCCAGGAGTCTATGAGATGAACCTGAGAGATAGTGTCAAGAAACTGCTTGTGAGGTTTATGAGGAATGAAACGAACAGAAGATTTACGGTCTAAAAAGGGGTCTACAATCTGGTTACAGTCTCCACCTAATAGAAAGGTATCGTTCTTGTATTGGATACATTTTGCTGTGATCACGGGCCAAAAAGAAGAGTCAGGGCATGTAGGACCATAAACATTTAGTATAGTAATCGGGATAGCATTGACAAGTAGTTTAACCAAAATCCAACGACCCTCTTCATCCCTCTCTTCAAGGAGTAGTTTACATTTGAGACGTTTGTGAACTAGAATAGCAACCCCATTTTTTTTATGAGAGGCAGGTGGAAAGAAAACATCGCCCACCCAAAGTCTTTTGAGTTTCAAAGACTCAACGTCAGAGAGGTGGGTTTCTTGGATAAGAGCAATGTCAGGATTATAAGAGGAGAGGTGGGAAAGTACTCTCTGCCGCTTAATAGGATGATTAAATCCTTTCACATTCCATGAAATAACGTTAAACATGAGACCGCATAAAACTATTCAGAAATAACAGGTGCCAAAATATACTGTACATGCAATAAGGTGAAATAGAAACAATATAAGCCATTATAACTAGGAAATGGAAAAATGGATAAACATACTGTATAAGCAATAATTCAAACTGCAAGAGAGTGAAAAATATGTAAACCATGGAAAAGGTAGAAAGAAGAGTAGGAGGAAAAGGAAAAAGAGAGGGGGAAAGGGATAAGGCGAGGGGAAAGGAAAGAAGGTCAGCAAAGGATGGTGAAGAAGGAAAAGAGAGAAGGCATAGAAGACAGTACAAATCCAAAAGGATGACTGTAATAAACATACCTGAAGGGGGTAAATACACAAGGGGGAAGGCGGAAGGCGGGGAGGTGGTGATGCGTTACAAGACGGGGGACCAGGAACAGGAGCGGAACCACACCGAGACTCCACAAAAAGGGAACAAAGGACGGAACAAGATGGTGAAGGGAACATTCGAGACAGATCTGCATAGGGAAAAAGAAAATATTTAATGACATACGGAACATGTGACACAAGATATATAACCAGAAAATAGAAAGAAGAGTTATGTAGAGCGTAGTCAAGGAGACTCAAGAAAAAGAAGATAATCAAGAGGAGAAAAATGAGAAGATCAAGAGAAAAAAGCCGAGAAGAGTACATGGAAGCAGAGAAAAAGAGAGCTAGAGAGCAAGACATGAATACAACAGAAACATTTCAGCCACTGTTTGAAGGAGAGGAAGAAGCTTCCATCCCTTCCTCATTCTGCAGAAGAAGAAAGTTACGTAGTTCACCAGGATCCTGAAATGTCCAAGTCTTATTCCGATGAGTGACTCTGAAGGTACAAGGATGAAATAAGCCATAACGTGCTCCAAGAGATCGCAAAGAGTGACGCATTGATAGAAATTCTTTGCGTCTGGAGGCAGTAGCATTAGAGACATCTTGAGATAAGTAAATTCGCTGACCTTGAAAAGTCAATTGTTTTTTGCTTCTTGCTGCTGAAAGGATCGAAAGAAGGTCAGTGAACTTCAAAAACAGGATAATAACCCCACGAGGTTTGGTAGATGAAGATTGTCTGGCGCCAAGTCTATGCGCTCTTTGAATACTGATGGACGTAGAGGTGGGCATGTCCAAAAGTTTCGGAAGAAAGGAGGTGAAGAAAGAGACTGGATTGTCACCCTCAAGATTTTCTGGCAGATTGTAAATCCGAAGGTTGTTTCTTCTGTTGCGATTTTCCAAATCCTCCGTATGTTTCTGCAGAGAGAGGACAGTCTTTTCTAACGTTACAATGCGTTGCGTGTTGGACTGAACCTCAGGTGTAAGTAGTTCTACAGAAGAAAGGCGAGCATCCATGGACTCCCATTTATCTTTCAGAAGCTGCATATCCTTGCTCGTCTCTTCGATAAAAGGACGCATTGCACGAAGTTCTTCCAAAATTTGATCAATAGGAGATGAGGAAGAGGGGTCTTCCGGTGTGGGAGAATTTTGTTTAAGGCGTTTGCCAGCTGGAGCCGGTGGAGAGGTTCTACTGGAAGCTGAGTGACCGGAGGGGGCACGCTGAGAGGAAGAAGTCGACATTTTTGTAGACTGAGGTAATGTGGACGCAGCAGTTGAAGAAATCACTGGAGTACTCACCGAAGGGTCAAAGAGAAACTTAGGTTTACGTAATGTCACCATAGGGAGTTCCTCCTTCAGACAACAATTGACAACAATTGAGTTCAAGGCGCGTAGAAGTTGATAGAAAGGCGACAGTAGTGATTCAGAAGGTCACCGTAGTATAAGGTAAGCCAGTCACTATAGATACATAAGATGTTCCAAAGACATATCCCTGTGAGTATTGCTGACAAGAGTGAAGTAGTATCTTTGAAGACTTCAGCTGAATATGACAGGGTTGCACCAAAACATACCTGTCAAGTCCAAAGCATATACTTGGCATGAAAAACTAGCATAGAAATAATAGGAGGGATGTTTGAGCCAAAGGCGCCAAAATAAAATCAGGTAAATAACATGAAATCATGTGCCTGAGGAAGCGCAAGTAAATTGCATTGGAAAGCGCCAGCGAGCTGAATGGTGTGGATGCCGGTAGTATTGAAGAAAAAGGGCGCAAAACATGCCATAGAGGAAAAAAGCTGTGAGGCAGAAAGTCAGCAAACAGTTATTAAAACAGCCGCAGTACACCGCCAGTGATGAACGCTGAAGTGGCAAAGCATCTGAGGTAAGCAGGTCTCACTGTGGAAGCCTCATAACGTAGAGTCTGAACAGACGCGCCTCAGAAGAGAATAAGCGCAGCAAAAATAACCTTAAATGCTCACCCCAAAAGTCATTACTGCCGAGCGACACATGGTGGTCGAGGATGTGCCGGCTTATTGAGGAGGCGGAGGTCCGGTGTGTCGAGGGACGCCTAAAATGGCGGCTGCGTGAGGAGCGGCAGCAACATCGTGTAAGTCGATGAAAAACGGCAGTTGAAAAGCCGCACTGGCGCTCCGAGTGTTCTCCGGAGGTTCCGATAGGAGAATCCAGGAGTTAGAGGCGAAGGCAATCCCCTTCACATCGAGGAAGCTTCAAGGAGGCTGTTCGGTGCGGCGGAGCTCCGTAACTAGCCGGCCATCTTGCGCGGCAGTCAAGCCACGCCCCCCGCCTGTCACATTTTTGATTCAGCGAACTTTACGAATGTCACAAATTGTTTCAGCATTCAGTAAATCAGCGTAAATATTATTACAACATGCACATGCCCAACTGCATATTTTAAGCTGTTGAGCAGCAGTGGGACATAACCAATGAAAAAAGGGATAAAGCCTGAATATTTGCATGCTCTATTACTGCTATCTTTGATTGTCATAGCTGCAGGAGCCACATACCTAGGAATGGTGAGCTATCTTCCTCTCACTAAACAACAACATGAGCAGAAGCTGTGCACATCGTTTTCCTGCCCAGCCTGTCTTTTGTTAACAGAGGGATCTGCAGGAGTTGCACTTGTTTCTGGAGGTTTTACAGAGAGACTCCTGCTGTCACAGACTAACAGTTTCAGCAGTAGCCACATCATTTAGAGTTACATACATCCCCCGGGAGAGTCAGCTCTGAACATCATATGAAGATCTACAGACTCTCTTTGGATGTTTATGTGGTTTTCGAGGTAAGTGAGGCCAACGTTGTGTAAGACTTTGTCAATAGGAAGCACTTATAAAGTGGCAGACGAGCAAATAGATTACTATTTCTGCAATTCAAAATACAATACTTAAACCTTTTTCATACATACAGATAGGTGCAATTACCTTCAAGTGCTGTGTATGTATGACTAGTCAACTATACAGTTGTCAAAAGTTAAATTGGCGAAAATTGGGAAAAAATTATTTGAGTATTATAAAATATATATTGAAAGATTTGATTTTTAAATAGCAAATTTTTTCTTAAAGTGAGTGTTACCTTGCATCCTAAATAGAAATTGAAACAATAGCCTCACTATGCACACTGGTCACTATCTCTAGCAATGGAGCTAGGTAAATTCAAAATCTGATGATACAGCTTTTTTGACATAGAACCATCTAATTGCATACAGGTTATATATTGTGTTACTCGCTATGCACTCCATTTTCTTTATTTAGTTGTATTTTTGCAATAGTGCCACTGCACCTTGAGGTATTAGAGCACTTTACATAAATTGATATACGTATATAAGCAATGGTTGTTCTTTAGGAGGGAGGAGACGGTTGACGTAAGGTAGACAATGCTCTAGGAGGGAGGTGAGGAGGAAGAAGGGAGTGAAAGTGGAGTGTCAAGTTTGCTGAATATTCGGGAAGGGGGTACAACCGGCAGGTAAGTGAGGAAGTAAAGAATATGTAGCAGCATCACCATTTTAGATAGGGTGACGCGGCCCGCCATGGAAGCGGGCAGATTATCTAGAAACATATTTAAGAGTGCAAGACCATATGGCCTTACGTAGGTTGCCCTCAAGTAAATCCTCCCTCTTATGATACATTTTAATTTACAAACACTAAAACATGCCGGTGGCTCAATATAGAGTTCTATCAACCAGCAGTATATTTCATTCTGTCAGATGTTCTCGTAAAGGAAAAGCAAGGGACTTAGTGTAGTTGACCTTGAGCACATGCAAACTGCCCAATGACTTCAGTAGCAATGTAAGTGGGTTAAGTTATCATGAATGTCGTGGATATAAAGGATCATGTCATCGGCTTATAGAGAAATGACATTCATCTGGTCACCTAATGGAATTCCCCAGTCTTGGCTTTGCACCGGTAGACTAGCCGCAAGCGGCTCCAGAGCCAGGAAAAATAGTAAAGCGAATAAGGGGCATCCCTTACCAGTGCCCTTATTAACTGGATAGCTGTCTGAGATATGGCGCCCAGACTTGACTCAAGTCATGGGGTTGGTGTAGAGAAGGCGAATCCTGTCTAGCTATTGTGTACCAACGCCAATGCACTGATTAGCCCAGGACATGTATTCCCAGTTCATCAAATTAAATTCTTGTTCTAGGTCAAGTGATAGGCAGGACGACTTGGGCTACCTTCGGGGCACCTCCTACTGTAACCGAATAAGGCATCTGATTTTTAGCTAGGTGTTTCCTCGCTGGATCAACCCCATTGTGGTCCGGCTGCACCAGATCTGGCAGAATGGGTCACGATGATTGTGCTAAGAACTTTTTATTCTGTGGAAAGATGAATGAAGGGGAGGCATGGTTTCGGCCAGGTTTTGGTATAGGTACAACCAAGGCCTAACTCAGGGAAGGTGTGAGAGCCCCTAGTTCCTTTGCTTTAATAAACAGTTGAAGGAGTCATGGAGCCAAAGTAGACTTGTATGTTGATGCAACTTCAATCTTCAGTACATCACTCCCGGGAAGGGGCCTCATGAGGGAATGGATCGTCTGTTAAATTTCTTCCTCCAAAATGGGAGCTTCAAGTACTGCCATGTGCCCCTCTGGCACTTGGCAGTATAATATTCCCCAAGAAAAAGCATTGTGAGTGGAAAGTTACAACCCCACACCCCATATATTGTAGAGCAGTAAGAGTAAAAGGAAAAATTAATCTCCATTTGTGTACTCCTTAATTTACCCCTCTGGTCCCTAATGACGTGGATAGGAGTCCCTGTGTGGTGTGATGAGCCATGCTAATAGTCTCTCTGGTTTATCAGCCTTCACATGGATCTGAGCCATCCAATCAAGACAATCTAGTTATCCTATGAATGTTGGGTTGTGGTCCCTTTCATTCTTCAGATCTCCACATAAGGTATCAGAGCATGCCTTCACCTGCAGTGTCCCCAGAGACCTTGCAATGTCTTGGAGCTGTGGTTTTATGACTTGCTAGGCCCCATAACCATTTTGATGCAGACCTACCAATGTCACAACTTAAAAGGCTTCCCACTCCACTAAGGGAGTGGAGGCTGTGTTCATATTGCCTGCAAAGTGATTGTTTCCTGAGTGTTGGCTTTAAAAGCAGTATCTTCCAGCCATAGAGGCTGCAGTCTCCACGTCGGGATTGGAGTGGACATTTTGCTCTAATGTCATTTTTGTAATGATTGTTTATGTGCCGGAAGGTGTACACATAAACAATAATTCATGACTTTTTGCTGTTTCTATGTGTGCAGCACGATGCAGCACACATAGAAACAGCAGAATTGAGGATTAATTAGGCATTTCTCCTAATTTCACCATGTTAAGACCAAGTTTTCCCTGGTCTTAATTTTGTCGTTGACTTGTATTTACGTCAGCCTTGTAAATGGGGAGTAGCGTCAAAATCAGTGGGTGTTGCGGCGGACCGCCCACCGCAATACCCATTGCCCACCCCTTTCACGCTAAGTGTAGGGTGAAAGGCGGTCTTATTTACAAGGCGGCGTTAAGCGGCTTATTGCCGCCTTGTAAATAAGGTGAAGCCCTCATCACCACAGGAACGTCAGAAAAAGTGATGTACCTGTGGCAAAAGGGGCTTGTAAATATGCCCCAGGGTTTTTACACTCCAGCCACTCTTTCTCTTTTACCCCTTTGGAGAGAACCCTAGTCTTCAAACTAGTCTACCAACCTTACTCTTCTAACACTACATTTAGTACTTGGTTTGTTTCCCCCTGCTAACAGAGATGTCCAAAATGACCTAATTTATCCCTCTTGTTTTCTTGTTTCTCTACAGCAGAACACAACATAAACGTACTTGTCCACAACTTAAAACCAGATCTTCAACAGGAATATTCCTCATCCTGAATGGAGACACCCTTCCTCTGGCCTGACAGCTTGTACAGTGCTTTCTAAAGGTTTCTCTACAGAGAAGAGAGTATCTTGACCAGAATTAATCAACAGTTTTCCAGACTTCATAGATTCCTATGTTGATAGAGCTGTGTCTTAGTTCACACAGGGTTGGAATCTTGGATTCAATCCACCTGTCCACGATCCTCTTGTTCATGCACAGTGTAACCAATTAAAAAGGTGCTCTATACACAAGTCAAAATTACATTTAGTTGCTAAAATTCTTAGCAAAATCTACGGAGGTTAATTCGGTTGTTGCTGTCTCAAAAATAATTTGTGACAATAGGCTAATAAATATGGCTTGACATTTAGATATTTTCTCTAGTGTAAAAATGTTCTCTCCGTCTACCTCTCAAGTGTGTTCCAAAAGAAATCCTTTACTCTCTGGCGTATATTTAAACTTGTCAGTAAACACCTACTTGGTAAATGCCCTAATTGGCTCTTTGCAGTTGATGGGTAGTTCACCAGAATGTTGCAGAATGGTGAGTGTTGCAGTGTGATATGCATAGTGGAAAAAGAAGGAGCCAGAAAACGTGTGAGGAAAGCATAACATTACAGATGCAGAGATGTGTGAATAGCTTCACTTGGCATTTCCACTGATGCTGGCAATTTCCATTTCAGAGTACCTATGTCAGTATCCCAGCTGATGAGAAACAGGACTGCATGATGCTTGTGTGCCTTTGAACCTACTAAATGGCAGCAAGGCAATTAGAACATGTGTAGCTGATTCATTAGACAATCACTCAATTAGCAATAAGAGAGTCACCTCGTCCCTCACTAGTAGAACAGTACCCTTAGGTGTTACATGAGCCTAAGGACAACCCACCTCTCTTGTGTTTAGCGCACAAGTCTTCTACCACTCCAGATCTGCAATGAGGTGCTTCTCAGTTCACTCACACAGAGGGCTGAGAAGCATATGAAGCAGTGCATAGGCCACACAGTCTCAAAGTTGAAGGAGAACAGTCATATGCTGCCTAATCTTTGACATGGTGGTGCTGTGGTGCAATGCGGTCTGGCACATGCACTCCTTTGCATGTTGATGTGGCATTGCCTGATTTTTAGGTCAAGCCTATGCAGCTTGCATGCGTTGTCTGCAAGACCTGTTGTTATCTCCTCTATCGGATTTTGGCATGGCCATGAACTGCCATTTATTCTTTGTTGTGCCATTTAGAAATATGGGGTTTTAAAGGTGCATTGGGTCAGATTCTCCCGCCTTTGCTTGCTTGTGTCACACCCAGGGGATTTCACTCATTGTTTGCTTGCATTGGCCATCCTAATACGCCCACCGTTCCTCCTGGTCATCCTGATCTGCCTTTTTATTTTGTAGGCTATCAACATCGTTTTAGGCTTTCAGGCTGTTTCACTGAGCAATGGCTCTGTTCGGCACCTGCAAAGTGGCAATTCCTGTCCGGTAACTTTTGAGATATGCCAATAGCTCTAACTCAAACAAATGCAAGACCTATTGCATTTCTAATGCTTGTTAGCAATGAGGCCAGGCTAAGACCGCTTGCATATTTGTTTGATCCGATGGACCTGTGCAAACCTTGAAAACCACAACAAGGGGTTAGAAAGCCTCTGCACTTTCTCCACGGCACATCTGCCCCTCGTAGCAACCCCAGCTCCACCCGAACTATGGTTAGAAAAATAACACTTAATATAGGTTTGGTTTAGTTAGCATAGCCTGGCTGCACTAAGCATCTTTTCTTTTCAAAAAATGATTGCAATTCATCTGCAGCCACAGTGAGTCTGCCTTTGTTTGGGCAAACACATATTTTTTAGCTTCCTTTGCCAAGAAGATGTATGTGAAACAGCTTGAAGGCACTAAACCTCAGCTGCTAGTTTGTTATGAATGTGCAGAACAGTCCATTGAATTAAGTTGCATTTCTCATGTTTCTGTCCAGTGAAAATTTGCAAGCAGGGGGTTTCAAATTAACATTTTGATTGGTTTGTTGTGCAAGTAACATTTTACTACCACATCTCTAAATGATGATGTCATGAAACTGTGTGCTGTCTTTGTCTAAGACATCATAAAGGATCTGCAAACATGTCATTATAATTTTTTTTAGACATTTTGCCCAAGGCATCCAGACATTTTAGACTTTATATATTTTTACATTTTGCATTACATTTTAGAAGTGCCTCTTTTTATTTAGAGAGGCATTGCTCGCGTTATTATTCTATTCTGCTAGCTGTGCACAGAACAGAGAGAACCGCTGTTTATTTTTATTCCAGAATGGATTAGTCACATGTGGTCCCTTTGTACTTTGGCTTATGATTTGATTTATTCTAATTCTCTGATTGTGATTTACTTTTGCTTTCTGTAATGATAACTTTGATATTTGAATAAATCTGCAAAATTAAGAACTGGAAAAAGTTATGCATATTTTTCTTTAAAGGTCTTGGCTGAGTATTTGAGCATTGGATTCTCCCTTTCTTGTGGACTGACCCTCTTTGATGTGTGTTGGGTTGGAGCGTCAGCACCCACATGTATTACGAAGGTGGCCAGCCAAGTGCAGTTCTTGGTACACACCACATCCTTGATGTGAATGTTAAGTGCTGGTAAAAAAAAGCAAATGAATAAAAGCCTCTTTGTTGGCCCACTGTAGCCTACATAGAAATAGCCCCGAGCAACTTCCTGCAAGCATCCTGAGTTCAAAGCACGGCCTATTCCGAATTCTGTTAGAACACCATGATGTCATCACCAGTCCCCACATGCACCAGAGACTCCGCAGTACATATCAATTACCACAACAAAATTGAGAAGAGAGAGCAAACATTTTGACACACAAAAATACACGACAAAAAATACAGAAGAGTAACATTGTTTCAAGTAACGGTCAGCAATGTATAACACGGCTATTTTTTGAATAAAGCTACTTTACTGCATGCTGTAAAATATCATATAACAATATTATGGTGCTGCATCCAGCACAATCAGAACCCTTTGCGAGAAGTAACAGAGTTACATACTTAGCCAGATTTATAAGAACAAATCCTTTGATTTATGACGTATATTATTGTATCACAGCCAAGACGGAAAAGACTGGTAAAATGTCTTCAGAAAATGACCTGTTCGTGTCAGTCAGTGGAATCATCTGTCACTGTACTTTTCTAATCGCTGTCATCACTTTCGAGATGATATTTGCAAAAAAGCTTGAAAAAGAACCTCTTTTGGTGTCTGTTGCAAAAACCAGAAGGATGCTGTTAATTAGTTCCTCTCACTCCTCCGCTATCACAAGTGGGAAAGAAGCAGGCCAGGCCTCGCTTGTTAGCGCGAGTTATTAGTAATCCGGCCCAGCACACATGGGGGTTTTAAGCAGAGGAACCAAATTTGTTCTGTCACAAAGAAAACTCTGTTTTTTAAAGTTAAGAATTATAAATGTGACATTAAGGTACAAGTCTTTTTAACTCAATGATTTATTCATGTAGTCGGAATCTTATTTTTACATTACATTGAATGGATACTTTTTTTGGTCTGGTAGTCTTTAAAGCAATTTACAAAAATGCAGCTAAAGGGATTTAAAGTCTCCTTGTTTCGTCGCTGTTGGGGGTTGGTCACAGATAGAGCACGTGGGTCGCGAGTGTTGCGTCTCAGGTCAGGAGAACGTGGAATCAAGAATATGTACAGTCAGGGCCAGTCCTAGGACTTCTGAGGCCCTGGGCGAAAGGGAAAATGTGAGGCCCCTCTAATTGCATATTGCATCGCAAGAAGTGACATCACAGAAAGTGACATCGCAGGACTATTGATCTTATTTGACATCAATGAAGTGACTTAATGTGGATATCTGTAACACAGACAAAAGTAAAAGGGGATGGCAAGCAGGTAAGCAAATATGCATTTCTTTAAAGGAAAGATTGCAATCAAACAATGAGGAGAGAATGAACACATGAAAATGCAACTCCAGTGAAACATAAATAGAGTAACTCCAATGTTCTAGATTATTCTCGTTGAGTGGCTCCCTGGCATTGATTCATTTAGGGAAGGGCAAGTATCTGGGTGTGTCTAAAGTGAAGGTGTGCTGCAGATTGAAGGGGTTTTCAACTCACCGTTTTTAATTTGGTATTAGAACTGTAGGAAATGGTAGAGGCAGGATCGCAGGATTCTGATGTCAATTCTCAAACTCCACCAAAAGACAGCACCATTGTTTATATCTCCAACTTTATGGGGTTACCCAACTTGGGGAAAATTGGGGTAGGGATGTAAAAAAAAAAGAAATTGCCATCTTCATATCATTAACTGTACGCATCTGGAGGTCACTGGCCGCATCTGCCTGTTTCGCCTACATCCTAATACAAACATATACATATACATATAACAGATTATTAAAAAGTTCATTCATAACAAACAGCAAAATAAAACAAGGCAACAAAATGAGTATAACACATACTGGCTCCCTCAATGATTAGTTGGTATTGATCCTCTGAGTGCATCAGGATATGCCCCCAAATTTCAAAGGAACCAGTGTCATGAAAACATCAGCATACATTTCACAGCTGAATCTGAAGGAGAAACAAAACAGGAAACATAAGTTGAACTCTGAAAAACAACACAGTAAAGAGCCCAATGAGTTCTTTCTTACAGGGCAATATTGAATAAGGAAATTCATTGTGACAAATCATTATCTCGTGTTAGCACTAGATGCTAAAATGTGATCTTCCTAGCCCTTTTTCTACTAAAGGCATCAATCATTTCACTGTAGTCCAATGTTGCTGCAATATATCCTTCATTTTAAAGAAGGGCCAATTCTGATAGTCCTTCCTGGGACATCATTGAGCGTAAATAAGTCTTTATCAACTTGAGGCAGGTGCTACTGTCACTAGAATTGTAAGCAGAAATCTTGGGCAAGCACACAATTTGGATAGATGTCTTCCAGTCTGTTAATATAAATATACTGAAGAGCCTCTAACATATTTAGTTTTTCAGGAAGGACTTGAGCAAGAAAGGAAATCTCTTGAAACAATTCAATCCCATCTATGTCAGAAGATATAGCTCCATCAGCTGAGCTGTCTGATAAAAGATGATGCAGTCCATTGCAGTGCTTTTGTAGTTCTCCACTTTTCATGTCTTTTAAGCTGGAAATATTATAAAGAAAGACAAATTGCTTGGGGTGATTTTTAGCTGCTCAAATCGTCTGTCAATGCACACAATTGCTGTATCAACAAGAGCATTAACAACCTTGATGCAAAATTGCTCTTTTGGGTCAATCACTGGCATGTCCGCTCCCTCATATCCAAACATTTTCTTTTTCTTAGATATTCTTCGATCACATTTGAATTCTTTTTGAATGCCCAGTTCATCTGAAAGTTCATTTGCTGAGATCAATGCAGCTGTAAATCCTTCATGGCAATACTTTGTAAGAATGCAAGTAGTTCCTGAACGTGTTTCACAGCTACTTCAAGCTGCATGTTCTCACTCTGCATCAGTTTACTGACTATGTTGATTCTCATTAAAATATCATACCATTTGACCAAACATAGGAGGAACTCATATGATTCAAGCTCTGATGCTAGTGTTTTTGCTTCACTTCTGGTTTTCACATCTTTATCCATTTCTAACACCTACAGAAGTGCTTCATGTATTAATCGGACCGCGTTGACGCTTTCCAGACCGTATTCCCACCGAATAGCAGAGAGGCTTTTGAGGGAAATGGTCACCCCAGCTTCGGTTAATACATTCCAACTTTTTGTTGATGCAGAAAACAATGAGTAAAGTCATTGAATAATACCAGAGAAGTTGGCAGCATATGTAGATGAAGCTGTAGCATCTTCCAAGACCAGGTGCCAATTGTTACAGGTGCACGGTGTAAAAAAAGCCAGTCTTTTCTCTTAAGATTCAAGCTTGGACACCACTGTATTGTCCATGTTGCATAATTTGGTCCTCGACTGCTGCATCATTCCAGTGGCCCTAGTTATATCAGTATACCCCACCAGACAGCATGTTAATGACTGTGCTGTCTTACTGATTAAACTACAAATGTAAACACTTTCACTGGCTTTTGTTTGAAAGAGCTTTGTATTAAAAAAGGAGTACATAATCAAACAGTTGATCTCTCTGAAAAATAGTAACACTTTCTGTAAGGCTGTCCTTTGACTTCGGTCATTTAAAAAAGCTGCAGTGGGGTGGCACTAAAGCTCAGGAAACTCACTGCCAAGGCCATCTGCTGACAAAGCCTCTCAATTAAAGTGCCAAATCTGCAAGAGACTGGTAAGGCGGGTGTTGCTTTCCAGTTAAATGATGGGTTTGAGACAGGAGGTGGGTAGAGCAGCGAGCGTGGTTATCCACTGCGGAGACAAAAGCAGAACCTATTTTTTTGCCACCATCACTTCCCCTTCAGGGAAGTGAAAACTGTGGTGCTGAAAAGCAGCATCTCCCATGGCGAGGCCGCACCATCATACTACAAGGCCAGGGCGGGAGCACAGAACACATGATGGGCCTGCCGGGCTGGCCCATTGTCATTCTATATATGACAATGGTCTGCGATTATTTGTACTGGGTTTGGAAGGGGCTGCTGAGGCCTCAGAGCAGAAGAGCAAGCCCAAACTTTAAAGAGAAACAAAACGGCCCACATTAAGCCTCCCTTCCCAATCCAGCCCTGGCACTACATGATGTATAAAAGACCCATGGAAGGGAGTCCTCACACATGGACCTTGCAACTGGATCCAGTGCTTCGAGGCACCCCTCCCCTGGACCTTGAAACAGTAATGAGGCACATCCCAAAAACACTGCCTGTTAATTAATCAACAATAACATACATGCAAATGAAAAGTTGATGCGGAGAATAGGACAGATTGCAACTCAGGTGACAACTGAGCAATAATACAGATCTACCAAGCGCATGACAACCTATGTTGGTAGGGCTGACCCCAAAGTAACCTCAAAAACTCTCTTCTATTGGAAGATCTAGAGACACCATAAAGGAGAGGAAATATGTCACTAGTGAGTGTGCATGGGAGGCCACTATGGGAATGCAAAATGTTGCGCTGCAGGTTCATGACCGGTTCACTTAACACTGCAACTGCAAGCCTATGACACTTGAGCTGAAAAGGACCGATTGTTGGCAAAAAATACCAGTGGCTTAATTGGATAACTTCAGCATTCATCATTTGCTCATAATATGAACATCCAGAAACTCCTGCTTTCTCAGATCACAGGATACTTTGGTGAGGAGATTGTGTATTTTTCTAGGTAGTACATTACGCAATGGAGTCATTTTCAGGTGTCACCTTAAAATATGTATACATGCCTCCTCAGGTGTAGTAAACGCTATATAAATGCTATTTACAATCAAATACGCATCAAAATAACAGACTGTGAAGATCATATATAAAATTATTCTGCAGGTTAAAGTCAAATAAGCACTTTACACAAGGAAGAACCACCGCTGTTCTCGCCCATGAGCAGCTTTACCAGGGGAGCATGGGCAACCTATGAGAATGTAACAATTTTACCGGTAGCTGTGTGAAAACACTGCAATGATACAGATTCACTTAACTGACATACACAACCATCATCCCACTATTGAACGCCGCTGCCCTCTTTGTGATTTAATTATATTATGACTGTGTTAGTATGGTTTTGTAAAGAGCAGTGTTTTTAGTGTGCAGGTGTCTGTGCATAACTCAACGAGGATGTGTCCAAGTACAGGAGGTGTTTAGCTGGCAGCCAGGCTTCTCCGTCACTGCAGCCCAGCTGCAGAAGTCTACTCTCTTGTCACCACGATGGGAAGTATCCCTCCTTATACCCAGAGAGGCTTCAAACGCCTACTTCAATTTAAGCCCTCAACCTGTAAACCGTTTGCTAACTCTGCAGCAAAAAGCCCAAGGGTGGATGTTCTGCTTCATAAACTCATAACAAATACTAAAAAGACATATGTACATAATTCCAGACACGACCACAGAAATAGCAGCAGGCATTAGGTAAAAGTAAAGAGAGCGCTGAGGACCAGTGCTGTCAACCATGAGACCCGCAGACACAGTGCCATCAATGCATGGGCATGCTGGGCAGGTGCCTGGGGAACCCACAAGCATAGGGCCCCCATGCAGACCAGAATTTAACACTGATTATCTTTTAAACATTTTTATTCCTGAGAGTGGTTGTGTGGGCAGTGCTCAATGCACTGCCTTGCATGAAGGCCTGTAATGCTGTTAAGGCAGCCATGCACAGATATGGCAATGTGTGGAATAGTTGGTCATAGATTTCAATATGCCGTGATCACTCCAGATGTTTTCAGCAGCTCTGCCAGTGCTCAAATGGCCACAAAAACAGTTAAATATTAATTCAATATACATTAAAAATTATTCTTACCTGCCAGCCAAGCCATTCTTATAGCCTTGGGGGCCTGAAATAGTCCAAATTGTCGCACTTGCAGTAGTGTGATGGTTAGTAGCTGTGTTACTAAAATTGGAAGCGTGGTGGGGGCAGTGTGTGGTGCAAGCTGCAGTTACCTCCTGATGAGAGCCCTGGCACTTATGTTGTTACAAATTAAGCACTGACTGCTCTGCTCTTTGAAAATGTTCTGCCAGCTATAAATAAACTACTGCAGACCACTTCTGGGTGTGTGTGTTTATTTTTGTCCCTTTTATTGAAAGGCTGCATGCTACATCGTGAGTTTTTGGTGAAAGGACAGGCCCCGTACCAAGGAGCGATATACCCGCTTAATACATACATGCAGATGGTTTTGTCAGACTTCTCTCTTTTCAAATTAAAGGACAAAAAGCATCAGGCAAAGCTAATTTATGTAGATCAGATAACTGGTCTGGGACCAGAGGCTCCTAATCCATGACTCAGTGAGAACCACAAGGGACATAATACTTAAATATGACTGCAAAATAAGAGTCTTTGGAAGTTCTAAAATTAATAGAGAGGTGAAGTCGTTGTCTCACTTGCAGTGCCAGATGTCATTTAAGGCGGACACACTGTGGGTCAAAGGTTACACAGGAGGATGAGTAAGCCATGATAATTCTCACTGAGTAATTGTTATGGATGATTTCAGCTCCGAAGGTGAACAGAGCTATCACTGGCTCTCTGTGCAACTAATATGCTTAACTAGACTTAGCGGGCAGTCATCAAGCAGATAATAGGAGCTCTATAGTTGCCTCACACATGTGCATTCTGGGACCTGCAGTTTTACTTTCCTTCTGCAGCGCTTGGAGTGCCAGAAGGAAACAAGCATTCACATTGCAGGTCTCGCATTTGCGAGAGTTTAAGCTATTAGCATTGTAAATGACTGTGCCTTTTATTTATATTTTAAAAAACAAAATATAAATAAAAAGGCATTGTCATTTACAATGCCAATATCTAAACTCGCTTAAATGCGAGACCTTGGCATTGCAAATGCTTGCTTTACATGGAGCACCAAGATTGAACATTTAAAATTAAATCAATGCCAAAAATCCATTCAGTTCTTTTGATGTTCAAGGACAATTGAAAAACTAATTATTTATATGAAAATGGGCAGTGGAAGGAGCTGCTGAGGCCTCCACAGCAGCAGAGCAAGCCTCAACATAAATGAGGATAAAAAATAGCCCACTTAAGCCTCAGGGACTGGGCCTCTCGCACCAGCCGAATAACTCCCTTCCCAATCCAACCCTGGCACTGCATAACTACTACAAAGTCCAGGGAAGGGGTTCCCCACACCTGAACCTTGCAGCTTGATCCAGTGCTCCGAGGCCCAGGGAGGGGGGGAAACAGTAAGGACGCAGTTCCCAAAGCACGCAGTTTATACACAAAGAAAGGTCAAAAACAAGTTGATCTGGCTGCCCACTCCTCCCCTCACCCACCTCCTCTTACCTGTGTCGTCTGCCCCTGGAAACAAAGGGGCCTAGAAGGCAGGTACTTAATGGAGGCGCTGCCTGCCACTGACACTGAGCCAACATAATTGCTGGCCCAGCTGGTGTGCGGTCCCCCATTCAGTTTGTACCTTCCCCCACCCTGCACCCCCATGAATGTCACTACGCCAGCAAGTTCAAGATGTAATATGATCAGGTGGGGCAGGGGGCCTCGCAGGAATATGTTGGCTAATGTGAAAGTGTGACCTTTCACACTGATGGTGGGCCCCCCTATTTTTGGCAAAGCGCGAGGCCCTGGGCAGCTGCCCACACTGCCCATGCCTAGCGCCGGCCCTGTGTACAGTCATCATAAAGAGAGGCAGACAAAAGCAAGGGCAGTCCACAAGTTGCAAAATGTAAATCTCTTTTTTTCTTATCTCTTTTTTTCTTTAAATCTGCATGTGGGAAGGGGAAAGAATGAAGGTGGTAAAAAGGAAAAAAGGAAGTGGAGGGTAAAAATTAAAACGGTATTAAAGGAAAAGGAGCAAATGGAAGAGGCCATCCTTAATGTAATCAGAAGTAAAGAAAAAAGTGATCAGTGGAATGCTTCAATTAATATCAGCCACGTTAGCCACATTCCAGTCTTTCGTCCCATTGTGCGACCTCAGATTAGACACAGCCATATGCAAATCAGTCTTGGTCCTGCTTCAATAGGAACAGTCCAGCCCGAACTGCAAAGCCAAGTCCTCTCCAAACCAGAACACAAGCAACTCATGACCAGTTTTATCCTAGATGGGCCTTGTCAGTCGGCTGCATCCTTCACTGACTGTGCCAATGGACTCACGCTACACCCTATCGATGAGCCCCAAGTAGGAAGAAACTGGCCTGGGGTGGGGTGATTATGGTCCATTCTGAATGGGGCCTTGCCTGGAAAGTCAGTCACTGATTTGCATAAGAAAGGCCTCCATCTAGTGTGGCATGGTATGCAAAAAATGATGGCTAACATGATTTGCGGGTGGGGGGGGGCGGTCGCACGGGGATGGGGGGGTTAATTAAAAAAAATACTTACCTTAGCCTCCAGCCCCGCCTCGCATCGCATCTCCTCTCTCTGCGCCTTACAGGAGGAAGGCAGCCTCCCTCTCCTCCCCTAAGCCAATCACAACACTGCAATGGCAGTGTTGTGATTGGTAAGGACACCGACCCCACAGGCATCTATGGGGAGGCCATTTTCTCTATGTAGGCTAAATGCAGCCTTCATAGAGAAAATGCAGAGTGTGCATGACTGGTTTGGTCGGCCCTCGGGCCGACCAAACAGTCAGCGCCCACAACAGTGGGCAAGCCACTCCTCCCCTGCCTGGAGCAGGAATATCCAACCGCCCGTCCCCCACAAAACCCTGCCTTCTGCACCCTTGACCATAAAATGGTATTCATAATACTATTTTATATTTCTTCTTCTTGCACTGCGAGAAAGCAGTGAGGCGTTGCTCCTCAGCCCATGTGGAGGAGCCGCCACATTGGACTGCAATGTGGCTCCAAGTGTTTACCAGTGTCTGAGATTAATTCAAGCATTTCATCTATTACTTTCTTGTGTACTCCAGTGTGAAAACCTAATCGTGATGGGTATGCCCAGATGGGGCCCCATGCTCATTGTGCCACTGGAGGAATAAAGAAAGTGAGAAAAACAGTAATGAGCCTTGGGCGCATTGTGAAAATTTACAGAACTTCAAGAAGAGTGGCTCACTGGTTAGAGCAGGCAGACCCTGAAGCAGAGGTCAGACCCGGGACCAGGGTTCAATTCCCGACGCGGCAGGGTCTTGAGCTCAAATGTCCATGGACTCGATAATTCTCGCTTCGGTGCCTGACCTAATCATGGGTTCACACTCTGCAACTCTGGGCATTAAGCTTGCTTAATCTCCACAACGGCCCCCCTGCGGCGGGATGCCTGGCTTTCACTTTGGGGATGCCCTGTAGGGGCTATCTCACAGGGAAAAGCCAGGACGGGTTCCCAAGGCAAGCGCGGAGATACCCCTTCGGGGGTCGATTCAGGCGCTATATAAGAAACATAATAATAATAATAATAAAAACATGAAGAAAGGGAAAAAGTGAAAGTAAGGTTAAAATAGGATAACGATGGGCATTGGGCAGCTAAGGGTTCAGTGAGTGGAGCTTTGAAATCCATGAAAAAGGGAAGTTGAAGTAAATTCAGTTTGGTCACCCCCAAAGTATAATTACTTGTTAATGTCGGAGAAAGCGATGTGAATGTACGCCATAATACGGTACATACAATGTAGCACATGACAAATGTATGCATAATAATGAGAATGCCAGTAAATATTATATCAATGACCTCCAAGTTATAAGGACATGTAAGAACGAACTAGGATCATTGCTGACAAATCCAGCTGCGATGACTTCCCCTCCTCGCTCGAGTCAGAGATATGTGGTCAGACAGGCCCAGCAACTCAAACCCAAGCCTACCGATTGACAGGTCACAGGTGGGATTAGACTTAGCTTGAGAACTAATGCGTGAGGAGGGAAACCCCAGATTGATCCCAAAAATAGGCAGCTATGCCACAAAAGGTCCTAGGTGATTGGCCCCAATAAAACACATTTGGCAAAAGGGGCCAGTGTTACCGAAATACCACAACGTCAGATACCACCCGTAGTTAGGAGCACTCAGCCAACAAGAACACAGCATGCACACCACATGCAGAGCTCACATCGCTTTGTTCGCCCTAAGTGTGGCAGGGTATACTCAGACGTGAGTCCCTTGTTCACTTGGCCACTGGATTCAAGATAGCCTGGCTGATGAGGATTATGAATCTGAAACCGGTCCCAGGATGCTTGTTTCCGGTCCAGGGAAGACATGGCTTGGCAGTTCGGGCTGGACTGTTCCCATAAGGCACAGGGTCAGACTGATTTGCATATAGCCATGTCTGAACTGGGGTGGCTGAGTAAACTAAAGAATGGTGATGGATTAAACCCAGATCAGTTGACTGGGGGGTGAGTGTTTGATTTGTTCAAACGCTCCGTCCATCATCCCCTTTTGTATCGCTTTGTTCGCCCTAAGTGTGGCAGGGTATACTCAGACGTGAGTCCCTTGTTCACTTGGCCACTGGATTCAAGATAGCCTGGCTGATGAGGATTATGAATCCGAAACCGGTCCCAGGATGCTTGTTTCCGGTCCAGGGAAGACATGGCTTGGCAGTTCGGGCTGGACTGTTCCCATAAGGCACAGGGTCAGACTGATTTGCATATAGCCATGTCTGAACTGGGGTGGCTGAGTGAACTAAAGAATGGTGATGGATTAAACCCAGATCAGTTGACTGGGGGTGAGTGTTTGATTTGTTCAAACGCTCCTTCCATCATCCCACTTTGTATCGCTGAGCTCACATGCTCCCCATGCCGGACATCTGGACACATACACACTGGCTCACATTGAGCCTCCACAAAGGTGAGAGTCACCTGCTCCACCTTATAAGAAGGTTGAATTTATGGTTCATGACTAGGCCCAGATTTACGTGCTCTACAAGAATGTGCAATCACTTTATTGTACTTCAAGAAATGTATATAATGCTGGCCAAAACCTCTGTACATCAAGACAGTCTTCTGTTGCTTTTCTTCCAGCCACTGCTTTTAATCAAACCAACTTGTTCCTGTTTTGTCAAACGCCTCTTGTCTTTTAATTTTTTCAAGGCAAATCATATCAGAGTAACATACTGTATCAACATACCATTAAAACATTGTCACTGTCACATTTTTTCAATAAATGTCCCTTTGCAGTGCTGAAAATACCAACAACCAAACTGCTTAATAACATTCTGAAGAGTACTCTAACTTGTAAGATGAGAGCAGTCATTTATGCCATTTGATCTTATTTTGGTGTACACAAAAAGATTGCATATCCCACACTTTACCATATTTGTGTTGATGAATATAATATGGACCTATTGGCATACTGGGTAAGATTCTGGGTGGGCAAAAAAGAAAATTTGATAACAAGGAGTTAAGTGTTGACGTGTACGGCCACAGGCCATGAGGGTAGTAAAGGAAATGAAGTGTTGGCCAGTCCTGATGTTGGGAGGGTGAGGAATGAGCAAACTATAGGGACAGCACAAAACCTTAGTAATATCCTTAAGTACTGGTTTATGGATGTTGCAGAGTTTTCTCTTCAGTGCCCAAAGTAAGGCTGAATATAGTCATAGCTACAATTGAGACCTCCCACATGTCCAGTAGAATAGAACAAATAGCCAATGACCTACTGCCCCAAACACTGAATTTAAGTTATGGGTTTTTAGAGGTGACTGTGCACTTAATGGAAACAGGGTTGGACAGTAAGCCTCGTGTATCTTCAGTACATATCACACCCTAAAATGATTTATAATGTGGAAGTATTTCTGTATTTCTGTACTACCGACACACACGGGGAGCAGGTGAGCAACATGTCAGAACAACCAAAAAGGGTAAACTAGGATGCCTTTAGGAAAACGTCCCTTAACTAGTTAGCATAGAAGAAATGAAAGTATTTGGCCTGTTACCTGAAGGGGAAAAGGAGGGTGTTGGGACAGAGAAAGGTCCCTTGCATGGCTACGGAGAACATGTTCTCCATTTTGAGCTCATCCTAGCAAGCTGTTTTTTTATGTACCCCGTCTCAGTACACATGTGTTCTGGAGGCAGTTCTGTGAGATAGATTGAGATCCTGAGCAAGGCTCAGCATTCTAGAGGGGTACACCAGGTACACCCTCCTTAGCATGTATGAATACTGTCAGCTTGTAGGGCTGTAGCGTACTGGCAGTTGTGGCAACAATACCATTCATAAAGACCAAGACAAGATTTTTTACCTTTACTGGTCCCGGAGAGCCCTAATGGCCTCTCACCTCTTTTTAATTTCTCAATCCCCCTCCCAGTCAGGTCCTTCAGCAATCCATCTGGGATATGAATGTAACTTGTTTGTGTTGCAGAGGCATCCTGTGCCCTGGGCACCCCCCCAACTTTTTGCTGACTGGAACTGGTGGTAACTGACTCTGACTGACCCTGGGCTCTGTTTAACCAGGCCCAGGGCCAGTGCCAAGCTAAAACTAACACATTAGAATACAGTTAAGACACCCAACATACACTAGGGTACACTATGGTATGGTGGGGTACTCCTGTAATTTCCTTGACCTACACCATCAGCCCCTAGTATGTAATAGGGCAGGGGATTGAAACTACATAGAAGTCTCCAGTATCCTGGGGCATGACAGTTTAGAGGCCAGCAGATTTTCCGCAGCAGCATGTGTGCAGTGCTGAAGCCTGAGGTCAGTTTAAAAGCAGCACTGGTTGCCAGGAAAGCTTTTAAACCTTAAATTGTGCCCAAACTCGACTTTGGGGGTAGGGGCCCTTAAAAATAAAAAATAAACCTACCATGTTTTTGCATATTCAGGACCCCCAGGGTCACCCCTAGGTATCCCAGGGGTGGAGGGTCAGTTATCTATAAGGTACGTCCTTATAAAATGAGTTTTTATATGCCTGGGTAAAGTGAAATTCTACATTTCACTCCCCACATTGTATCAGAGAGCTGCTCAAATTCGACTTTGATGTTAGAAGAACTGGGTATGGAAGATCTGCAATATTTCTGCAGATTCAGAACCCCTGAAGTCTCCCCTAGTTGCACAGGGGGTGGGGGTCCTGTAGAAATTAGGGAAATACTTATAAAATGTGGTTGTATAAGCCCTGGTGCTAGAAAAGTGGCCCAAGTCATTTTCCCCATTGCAAACCCCATGGCCCATAGGTTAACATGGTAGGAAGTTATTGATTAACAAATGTTGATAGGAGAGGACTAGCCGCACCATTCAAAGACTTCCTAGAATGTTAGTAGTAAATCCAACAATATGATATTGTTGAATTTCTCCTAAAGTGTACAGTTATAAGACTTTCTTGTTTGTAAGTCCAAATTCAGCCTTTCAGTGGTCTGTCCTGATTGGTCAGAGTTAAGTGGATTAGCCAAGCTGCCTTGAAGAGCTGATAAAGAACCCCTCTGCTGGAAGGGCAGTTTGCTGGTCTATAGGAATGCCAGGCCAGGGGGTGGAGTCATAAACCATCCTCTTCAAAGGCTGAGGGGACACCTGGGTTTCAGTTTCAATCTGACACTCTTGACCCAGAGTCAGGGCTAGGCTTAAGAAAGGTATGTGCAGATGGTAGGGGGAGAGTTCATGGAAATAAGCCATCCCAGGGGGTGTGTTTAGCCAGCTCTTACCTCCTTGCTGGAAAATCAGCCATTATGGATTTGGAAGAATGATGCACTCTGGCACAAACTAATGCCACACTCTACAGGATGTGGTCATAACTATGAGGAGTTGCCCTGCTCTCATTGGTCAGATGTGACCTGGTGCTTGACCCAGAGAATTTTGAATAAGTATCTGAGAGGGGCAGAGCCCTCCAGATCTTTTGCTTGAAACTTACTGAAGCAAGAAGTGCCCTGCTGAATAGATTTTGCTGTGCAAGGAACTCTAAGGCCTGACCTCTGAAGACTGCACCAAGTGAAACTGCAGCCCTGTGGATTACCTTGCTGCAAAAGGACTCAGTGGACTCCCTGCAAACTACAGGTTAACAGAGCTCACCTGGACAGCCCCACAAAGAATTCAAAGCCTGGAGTACCAGTGGATTTGTAAGGGTTTTGTTCAAGTGGATTGCGGAATTGAATTTTCACACTTTCAAGGACCCTCTTGGAGATTCCAGAACCTTGGATAGTGTGTTGGATACTTTGGGACCCGCAAGCAGAACTCCAGGAAGGTGTTCTAACTGAACCCCGCTTGCTGAAGAAGGCAGCCCACCGCAGTGATGAGAAAATTCTTCAGAACAATTTCTAAAGGTGTGTCCCTGACAGAGAAAACAAAATGACTAAAAGGGGCACTGTTGGTTTCTAAGCACTAGAAAGTGACTACTCTTTAAAAATTAATATCTCTGGTTTCTTAAGTTGGATCTTTTTCATTTTGGTGTCATTTAAAAGATAAAAATATTACCTATCTTTATAAATTGGCGTTGGATTTTTATTTTGTGTGGTGTTTTAGTTATTTACTGAAATTGTGTTTTAAATGCTGTCTTTGAAGTTAAGCCTGTCTGCCCCTAGGATGGAGGGTGGAGAGAGTCCAGACAGCGTATGGGAATTGTAGGGACATTCGAGAGATCCTTGGTGGGACTAACTGTTAAGTGTTAAGGAGAGACTGAGGAAAGATAAGGTGACCTCTTTGAAGCTGGAGATCCCCCCAGACGTTTCCTGGCACATTTTTCCTCGGAAGTGTTACCACACAGGGACAACAAGAAGCTCTGCCAACTGCCATGCATTGCGTGCTATACTAATGCATTTAAAGTAAGGCTTCCGCATTGCCCGAGAATGTCGCGCAATGAATTGCACTTGACTTGGCTGTTATAGCATATTAATTAAAGCTAAGCATCAAGCTGTGTTGTGTGCTGTCGTGAATAAGTGGTTGCGCTGCGGGGGCCAGTTAGAGGTGTCAGCATGAATGATGTGTGCTCACTGAGCAACCGTCACTCAGCCCAGAGTCACAGCATGATGCCTTAGAGCTGACTGGCCGCTCCTATGCTTCCTTCTAGGAAGGGAATTCAGTGTACCAGAACCATGCGTCATCCTACACTGCTCATAGCACCATCTTGAAAGAGGGGTCCTTGTTCCGAGGTACCAAGGACCGGCCATCAGACAGCAGAGGACTTACAGACAAAGACAGTCCCTCTGGAGACTGGTCCACTGGCTCCGTTGAGACCTCTCGGCTGCAGGTTTTACTGGTGGTTTACTCAGCTTTCCCCAAGGTAAACTGGCTCGTGGTCATCGTCACCTGAGTAAATAAGTATTGTATTTGTAGTTGCTGTGTGTGGGTTAAAAAAGGATATGATTTGATTTGCTAAAAACTTTCAGATTGTATTTTAAAATACGAATTTCTTAAGCCTATGGTTTTCAGGAAGCAGTCAAAAGTTCCCTTCACCTTGCTGTCTCTGCACACATCACAGCAGCAGTGTAAAAGTGAGGAACCAAACCAGAGTTCTGGAATGTAAACCTAAAATGAAGAAAGAGGTGAAAGTTCACACAGGTACAAACATGAAGGAAGACCTGTGCCCACCTGTAGGTGCTTGCACAAGTCAAAGCACCTGTATTTCAGCCAATGCCTGGAAGTACAAATTTACCCTGCCAAGAAGCATAGAGTTCAGACTTCCAGTCTTCAAGCCGTCTTCTGTCCATCTCACTTTCTTGTACATGGTATTGAGGTTCGCAGTTATCCCACCCAACCCCATGCCCACAGTTCCTTTCCTCTCTAAACTTAGTGCTCTGTTGGAGCAGATGGCTCTCAACACTGTCAGAGTTTCTAACTCTCTTTGCCCCTTTTAGACACTGTTTCTTTCCTCGTGTCTAATGGCCATGCTTAAAGAGGCGCCCGAGACATGCTAAAGTGCTGCTGTGCCTCTTCACTGGGGAAATGTGTAGAATGCCTTTTCCCCACTCAGCATGCCTCTGCAACCCTCACCTCATGTCCCAGCCTGCGCATCTGGAATCGTCAGCATCACCTGTCCTAATGATAACCTCCAAACAAGCAAAACATAAGCACAGATGATTTGTCAACAAATCAGAAGGCGATCCTGGCTGGCTGCAGAATCACAGTGGTTCCAGCTTACCACTAGGTGCTCTCAAAATAGAATGTGGGCTTCTTTAATTGTCATAGCTGACAGGTGGCTTTGTCATGTTCAACACTTTAGCATTGCTTTTTATCCAGCATCACTTTGTTGATAGGGCACAAAGATGAAAGGCTGAGACAGGTAAAGCCTGGTGTGAGAGGGCTGAGAGGAAGAGGGAGACAAAGGTAGAAATAAAAGTTGGTAGAGGTTGAATAGAAAGGGAAGAACTAGAAGTATTGAGGGGAGACAAACAAAACTAAAAAAGCAGAGAAAGATGATTGTGCCAGAATATCCACATATGCTCTACAAAAAGATGCTGGGATGCCATCCGTACCTATGGCCGTACGCCCTGTCATACATGCAAAGGTTGCCCAGTTAGGTTTATATTGGCTACGGTAAGCGTCTTGTGATTCAAGACACAGCTATTCACCCATCAGCAGAGGTTCGTAGCATACCGCATAACATTTGACGATGTCTGGCGTGTTTGTGTGTGAAATTCTGTTCATGTCACTAATTTTATGGACGTGATTTTACATGCAAGACAGTAATTGGGAAGGGAATCAATAAGATCGTAGTCTTGGCATATCCCGGGATGGTAGATGGGTCTCCTATGTTCAAGCTAGTCCACTCATTTGCATTAAAATCATTGTAGGAGTGACTTCCACCTGCATGTTTAGTGTCACAATTGTTATATTCATCATTGCCTGGTGTGGTAAATGCTGAACCAGTTGGCAGCTAGCGCTGTGGGCCAGATTACAATGAGACTCAAAAAGCCTCCATCCTCAGGTCGGAGTCTTTTCGAGTCTCATTGTTGGTTTCACTTTTGACTGCTGTATTACAAATATAGCGGTCAAAAGTGAAACCGGACGGTCATTCCGGCTGCATTCTGATGTGCTTCAGGAGCCCATTGGCCAGTCGGAGACCACAACAAAATCCCTGAGGACAGGGTTTCTGCAGTCGGGATTACGATGTCAGTTCAGGCTTTCAATGCAAGGCTTTCTGACATGGAAAGCCTGTCGGAAAGTGATTTTGGGGGCCCCTAGCCGGGCCCCTTCTCACTGTGGCCTCTGGTTGGGGGCAGGGGGAGAACCTATAGCACCCCCCATTAATCCCTGCACCATGTGGAAAGCACCTTGAGGTGCCTGCCACACGGTGCAGGGATTCACACAAACTCCCATTTACGCTACAGATGATTTACGGCTGCAGCACAAGCTCCCGTAGGGAAATGGGAGTTTACGACCAAACCATGAGCAGTCATGTTATAATTAGGTATGCAGAACCGCCGACCAATGGTTGAGCAGTTCCCATACTGATACGGTCCGCCCGACATAGTAATAGGGTCCTAAGTCAGGAATTAGCTTATGCTCCCTATATTGTGAGCAGTGTGGGATGGTAGGGTCATGTAGAGGCTGATAGTCCCATGCTTGCCATGACACTAGAGTCAACCTAGCCTGACTGATGGGAGGTGATACCCTGAAACTGGTCCCAGGATGCTTGTTTCCGGTCGGTGTAGGACCTGGCCTGGTAGTTCGGGCTGGATTGTTCCCAAGGGGAGCAGGGTCAAGGCTGATTTGAATATGGCTGGGTCCAAACTGGAATGGCATGGTGAGCAAAAAACAATAGATTTGGACCCAGATCTCTATGGTGGGGGTAGGTGTTTGACATTATTCAGCATTCTGTCCATCAATTGTTCTTTTTGTATTTATTTACATCTTTGCTCCATTTCTCCATATCTTTGCGGAATTCCTGAACGTGTTCTTGGATATCTGCTTTATTTGATTGGGCTTATATATCCACCTCCAGGCGTGTTGCTGAACTGTTTTGAAGAGATCCCCCCGAAGTTTCAGGATTCTGACGTTTGCCCATTTTTGGAGCTGTAGAAGATCCTTGATTGAGGACATCTTAGTTTCTTCATCTTTGGTTGTGGCCATTGTCAGCACCCTGTGATAGGGATTATATGTCATCCAGGAAAATTGCTGTGTCTCAAAGGCCCAGGATGCTAGCAGAGTCACAGGGGCCACAAGCCGCAGACAGGGGGAGGATGAGTATGTCGTCACAGAAAACGTCCTCCATGCTGGGTTAGGTTCCCAGGGCCATCAGTATTCCGCTTGGCATTTGGATGACATGAAGTTAAAGGGATTGAGCTGGGTTCAAGGGAGCCCTTTAATGATCAGGCCTGGTGGTGCTTTCCCCAACCAGGTGAGGCTGCTTGGGAATGTTGTGAGTGCTCCTAAATGCAACTCGCTGGCAAGTTCAGCCTCTGGTGTTGCTGCAAATGTTGTGCCCTTGCCCTCCTTAGGTGGGGCCCACCAGAGAAGTTGAGCCAGGTATAATACTTGTAAGGAGAAATGTAGCATAGGCAGATGAGAAGGCAGTCTTTTAGGCCCTTAGATCTCTCTGTGACTTGCAAAGGCTGCCATTCTATTCCTCTTGTAGTATTGATCCTGTCGGCGTTTCACTGACACAGTGCCCTTACCTCAGTGCCCATGCAGTCCTACTCCCTGTTTTGAAGGGCAGTGTCCGCGGCCTTACGGGCCTTCACTGCCCCTTATGGAGCTCTGCTTCTCAAGTCAGAAGTGGTGGCCACCATCATGGCTGCTAAACCAAAAGGTTCGGGAGCTCCCGACTGCTGGCAGAAGGGAGAGGAGCCATAGGTCTTCAGCTCCTCCTGATGAATAGGCTTTCACTGGGCAATTGCATCATTACAGCACTAGTCTAATGCCACAGAACCACCATATTGCTTATGGTGGAAGCCTGAGTGTCGTAGCTAAGGCGAGATGCATGTTTCTGTGTGCATGTCCTAGCTACATCCCCAATGATGTTTTAATAATCAAGAAATTACAGAACGACGTATATATAGATAAAGTGACAGTGTGGTGCAAAAAGTGCTTGCTGCACCGGTGAAAAGAATAAGAATCGTGTGATATGTGTCTGCATTTCAGATTTAATCATATTTGAACATGTCTGAGCACTTGAGTAAATGGCGTTTCGATCCACAACTACTGTGGGATCAACATCAGGACTTGCGTTACAGTTAGCCTGAGACAGTGGATAGTGCACTATAAAAGAACATAAACAAATAAAAAAGAAAACCATGGGGATATGTATCAAGGTATTTTGCAATCACAAACGCTGCGATTCGCAAAACAACAGTGTTTGCGATCGCAACATACCCTTTTCCAATGTATAACAGGGTTATGAGTCAGAAAATAGGTATTTGGTAAATTTGCGAATACCTATTTTGCGAGTCCCACAATCTGCAAATATCCATTTGCGACTCCACAAATACCGAATCGCAGTATTTTTGCCCAGTCCCATCTCGCAAATATCGAATTCACAAACCTATGTAACAATAATTTAAAAATCGCGATTTTACTAAATTCGCACGGTTGTACCTGAATTTTACCACCTACTCAAAGCAGGTGGTACCCAGGTGCAACCTATTTAAACAATGCAACAGGGACATCCACAATTTCAGCGCTGTATCTGATAGCCAGGAGGATGCGGATTCAAGCAGCAGCACAGAGAAGGAGGTGACAGGAACGGTCCTTCATAGTGCGCATCACTCGGTTCCAGCAGACCGAGGAAGATATACATGAGAAGTATAGGCTGGACTCGGCTACCATACGGGATTTGATTGCTGAGCTAAATCCTATGCTTGAACACCCAACCTGCAGGACCAAAACCATTCCGCCACATGTGCAGGTCCTGTGTTCACTGCACTTACTGGCATCAGGGAGCTTCCAGGGGTTTATAGCGACAGCAGGAGAAGTCTCCCAGAGTTGCCTGTTGTGCTTCTTCCATGCATTCTTGGATGCAATGGTACAGAGGCTGCATATTCACATCACATTCCCCACCACACAACAGGCATTACAGCAAACCAAACTGGACTTCTACCAGATTACCACATTTCTCCATGTATTTGGTTGCATAGATGGTACCCATGTAACCCTGTCACCCTCCTAAAACAATGAGTACGTATTCAGAAATCACAAATCATTCCATTCACTCAACATACAGGTCATCTGCAATGCAAAATATATCATAACTGATATAGTGGCAAAATACCCAGGCAGTACACACAATTCCTTCATTTTTCGACACAGTGGGATATACACACGTCTCACTGGGGGCGAATTTGGTGAGGCCTACCTGCTAGGTAAATGCATGTCAAGCAATCTTACATATAGTTAAGGGCAGAAGTGAGAGGACAGTTGTTAACTGTATGTCTTTCATCCTGTAGGTGACAGTGCATCTGCAGTCCGTGTATTAATCCTCACACCGTACCTCAATCTGGCTAATCCAAGAGAGCGAAGATACAATCGTGCACACAAGTCAACCCGCTGTGTAATTGAGCGGACATTTGGTATACTGAAGAGCAGGTTCCGCTGCCTGCATAAATATGGAAGTGCGCTACAATACGGCCCAGAAACCTGCTGCAAGATTGTGGTTACTTGTGCCATGCTGCACAACATTGCAACTAGAAAAAGGCATACCAGTGGAACTCACTGATACAGAATCAGATGAGGATGAGGTACCTGGTCCACTTTGCAGGTCAGCAGGTGGTGTAGGGGCAGCTGTGGGCAGATAGAGATGTGATGAAATAACACACAACTATTTCTAGGAGAGTAATGATTACACAATCCAAATAATGATTTGAGAATAAGTTTGTTTTAATGTACCTTAGAGTCAAGTAAATTGCATTCACACAGCCTACAAACACTTGATGTTGCACAAGTCATGTACACAGTGCATGGGTGATGGGTTAAGTCCATATGCCATGGGTTACTTCACCCATTAGCATTCCACTGTGGTGACAGTTAATTTATTGCGTGCATGTCCTGCAGTTGCACACTCAGGGTGCTGACTGCTCTCCCTTGAGGCATCTGATGGTGTTCCCTGCCTCACACTTTGCCGTCTGGGTTCTGAAGTTGGTGGGGTGATGCTCCTTCGGCTGGAGAGCTTCTCACTGTCCCCTGAGGCCATTAGACCTGTGCCACCTATGGTAGCTGTCTGCAGCTGGTGAAGTGCATTTGTGAGCTGCACCAACCCTTTGGCCACATCCTGGCTGCAGTGTGCCATTTCTACCTGCATGGTCATTGTGCGGCGTGACTGTACCGATGTGGCTTTTGACAATCGGTTGACCGCCTTGCTATATATGTCCAGACGGGTGAACAGACATTGTTTTCCCCTGTGTCTGGATACCTGGTCTCTTTTCATTGTGGCACAGAGTTCTTTTATTGCTCCAGTAATTTCCCTGATGCTGTCTGCACAGGCCTTATGTCCCTCATCGACTTTCATATTGAGCTCTCTGATGCCCTCCTTTATGTCTGTAAGATTATGGTTAACAGACACCAGCTGCCTGTGTATTGATTTCATACTTTTGGCTTGCAGGCGCTGGACCTTCACCATTGTGCCTTCCAGGAAGGAAAATACCGCAAGACCCTCTCCCGCATCCGCGCTGGTGTGTGCCCTTGGCCTGCACTTCCTGCATCTCTCGTCCATACGGTACATAGGGTACTGATCATGGACCTGCTGTGCACGTTGTTCCTGCTCTGGCTGTGCCTCATCCTCTGTGGATTCGAGTTTTCCCTCCAACACCGGGAATGGAGGCACAATGTGACGGTGTCTTCGCGGTATGGATGTTGGCAGTGTTGTCTGCTCAGTGTCTTCTCCCCATGCCTGTTCCTGTGTGTGTGCTGCTTCCTCAGCTTCGATGTTGTAACTCTGTGTTTCAAGTTCAACTGTAAATAAAAAGCACTTTTTATTGTGTGTTCTGCTTTCCATTGTTCACTGAATAAAGTTTTCTGCATTTAGGTTACCTAAATACTGTCTTGCATTTTTGGCTTTCCTAATTTGGTTCGACCGCTTATACATTGCTATGTGTCATAGCTCAACTGAATTATGTATGTGACTACATCTCCCATGATGAATTGTTGGGTGGGCTTGAAAATGTGAAATTGAGCTGCATTGTTACTTCGTAATTGGGGCATTCCTGAGTGTGTAATTAAGTTGGTAATGTGTAGGGGCTGATTTAGCATGCTTCTTACCTTGTCTGGTGTTGGGCGTGTGGGAGCTATCGATGTCTGCCACCCCCGCTGATGCTTTCAGGCTGTAGGGTGGACTCCACCAACTCCTCAAGTAGTGTGGATTCTTTCTCTGTGGATGTACCCCCACCAGCATTCTTCACCTCCGCAATTCTGGTGGCAACCTTGTCCATAGACCTGGAGCGCATGTCATACCAGCGCTTGCGCAGGTCAGCAATGGAGCGCTGGGTTACACCTATGGCATTCACCTTCACCTGTATGTCTAGCCATATTTTGCGCTTTTGGGATTCAGGGACATGAAGGGATTTTTTGCCAAACAGCAATTCATGGCTATTGACCATCTCCCCAATAAGTACTTCCTTCTCCTTCTCACTGCATTTGTGCTTTCTTTTACTCCCAGCTTCCTCAATATCCTTCTCCTTTGGATCCATTTTGTATTGGTGGTGTTGCAGTTCACCGTGGTTTGCTTTTCCTCCCAGCCTCTGACACTCAGGAACAGCATGGGCAGGCACACTTCCTGGGTGTGATGTTATCAAGCTGCACCTGAATAGCAGATTTGCTAATTTTGCGATTTCTTAATAGCGAAATCGCTAATAAGGAATCAGTATTATGGAGTTCGCTATTTAATTTTGCGATTTTTGAGGGAATGCTAAATATATGTGAAATATTATTGGCATCCCGTTTTGCGATTCTCAATCAGCGGTTTGCTAAAAATCATTAATTGAGAATCGCAATTCTCTTTTTTGATACATATGCCCCACTAAGTATAACATAAAATAACAAAGGATGACATAACAATATATATGTCAATCTTATGTTACTCACAGCCACATGAATTATGTACAGTATCCTCCGATTGATGGATGCAGGAGCATCTACATATTTGAAAACATTCGAGTGAGAAAAAAAAATGTTATTGCAATGTCAGATAAGCAGATTAAAAGAAAGTCCAATCTGGAAAGAAAAATAGAGTGTTCCAAGGGCGACTTACCAAGAGGGATATCCAAGACAGATTGTTGTGTATGTTTTTAACTTGTCACTGTCTCAAGCTAAATGTAACTCAGGTCCTGATAATGACCCCGCATTAGTCGTGGATTGTGTGGATGATCCCGCACTAGTGGATCGAAACGCTGATGCAAAATATATTCTTATGAGTAAATCTCAGGCCATTTGGAATATAGGAATTGGTGATGGAAAGGCCGTGAAAACATACGAATTTGCAGGTATGCACAGACATTCTGAGACACCAATCTCCTGACCCACACAGGAGAGTAGATTTACACCATGTTAATATGTTCCCAGATTGGACCAATGAGACACATAAGTACATTAATTTATGACTTTGGATTCACCTTCTGAGAGCTGCAAAAGACAACTTACACTTGTAAATCAACCCATTTGCTTACCCAAGTTGGACCTATGGCATTGTGACTATGGCCCGTGCTAAAAGGCTAGATAAAAAAGGGAGTGTGGAAAAGAAAGAGAGATAAAGAATGAAAGCAGAAGATGAAAACAATATTGGAGCAGGAAAGATAGAGTAGGAACAAAGAAAAATGTAAGAAGCAAAGAAGAAAGTGTAAATGGGAAGAAATATAGATTGATGAAGGAATATAATAAGGAGGCAATATAAAAGAGAGGAAAATTAAAGATAAATAGCATAAAGAGGGATTGGAGTAGCAATGGAGACATACAAGGTTGTGAGAAGTGTGGATTGAAATAGAAAATATGGAAAGGAGAGATGGGGTGAGAGAGTAATGGGTGGGAACAAAGGAGATAGGTGAATAGGAAAATAGAATAGAAATGTACAGGAGACAAACTGAGATGGTGGAATAATTAGAACCATTTAGTGGAGCTAGGTGGGAAGTGGGGCATAAATAGTAGTTTGTGTCTGATAAGCATAAAAATGATAGGGGTAAAACAGAAAGGAAATATGAAAAAAATGTAAGTGGGGCAAATTGAGATGAAAATGACCTACTGAGCGAAATGTAGAGTTTGACTTTACAATGATACAGGTAGAACCAGGTTTCTTGGAATTTTCTTTATTTTATTTATTTTAAATACTCATATAGCCACCTGTACTTAGAGGTATTATGGTGCTTGTCATGAACCAGAAACACTAAAATACATACGGACAGAGGCAATAATTAACAGATCTAAAGCAAAGATCAACAACAATGGATGTCCAGAAATCTGTTGGGGCGTGGGGGGGGGGGGTTAGTTATGTCAAGGCATCTTAGTACAGAGTAGTAAGGAATTTAAAAAAGGATTCAGTTTCAGATGGTTCATGGAGGTGGTGAGTAAAGCGTGTGTCCTTAATTCTGCGGGCTGAGAGTTCCAGAATATTGTGGTATACTTGGTGGAGGATTGTTTTAGTGGAGAGGTGGTTCTGAATTTGTGAACTTCATAACGGTGCTCCTAACATAAAGTGGAAATCCAAAGCAAATTGGGGACATTCTAGGAATTGCCAAGCTCTCCTTTGCATACTGTGGCCATTCTAGATATCATGGTGGCCACAGTAAAAGGTAGGAGTCTTTCAGATAGTGTGGCATTATGATTGGCCTCCTTTCTTGTTGTAGCTATTCAGTAAACCAGGTATAATGTGGCACTAATTGGCATAGTATGGGCCTTGCAGTTATGATAAAGGCCCTGACATAAGGTAATCCTTTTTGGCATGTTGGGGGCATTCAGGCCATAATGATGGTCCACTCCTGACATGAGGTAGCCCACATTGACCTGATGTGGGAATCATAGGCATCATTGTGTCCATCCTAGGTATAATAATGGGCTTAAATGATTGGTTAAAATGGCTATCCTAAGACTATTCATAGTATTCTTCTCCTTATCAGGTAAAGTGGTGCCATCTCTAGCATATCGTTTCAGTACCTATCTTCCTATGGGCATCTTGGAATAAGGTTGATCCAAGACATTTAATGGTATATGATGTACATACCTGGTATGTATTTGTCATACATGGCAATTTGAGGCAGATTTTGTTTCATTGTGGCAATAGTACATTTGAGTACATGTTAAAAGTGACAATGTGTTGTATTTGGGGTCCAAATGTAAGGATGTACTCAAATTAGAAGATCAGATTTTAGTTATGTCATGTTGAGGTACCTCATAAAGCACTTGTAGAGAAACCAAAACATCAGATTTCTTGCTCACAGGATTACTGCAAAATATGACAGCAGCGCAGTGCTAAATTTTCTTAGAAAATCATGAGTTCTTAACCCAGTCAATGAAATTCATTGTAGCTGCAAGAACAGAAAAGCTGCACTCTCAAATGCTACTTTTGACAAAAGTAGGAATTGTCAGAAGATTGGCCAGGGAATAGTGTAAGGTTTTTGCAGATTCCTAGAGAGCCAAACTCTTCAATTTCGGACGCGCAGCATTATACAAGCATAACTTTGATGCCAAAAGTTTAATCCAATTTCATCATTTTTATTCCAGTTTCATCCATATTTCACTTTTTCATCCGTTATCCTCTTGTCACATGAGGGACATCTTATGTATTTTACTATATCCTTAAAAGCTGCAGACATGCCAATCCTGGCCTTATACTGTAGCGCGGAGTTCTACATAAGCAATCCTCATTCATTAGTCCTGATAACCCAATGCATTTCGGGCCTGTTCCTGGCCCTTCGTCAGGGATACTCTACAATTTAAAAACATTATTGTGAAACAGTGTAGTTGAGTCCATGCAACTTTTTTATATCTGCGCTAAATTATGCCATGCTTGCCTTGTATGCATTAGCTAAAATACATAAGATGTCCCTCATGTGACAAGAGGATAACGGATGAAAAAGTGAAATATGGATGAAACTGGAATAAAAATGATGATATTGGATTAAACTTTTGGCATCAAAGTTATGCTTGTATAATGCTGTGCGTCCGAAATTGGGGTGATGTATCGCCCCATCTCAACAGATTTGTTTATCCAAGTGGTTTAGGGCAGACCACGATATCGGGCCTGCACGCAATCAGATTTAAAGGTGGAATAAGAGTTCATGAAAGGAAAAACCTGGTGTGCACTCTGTCAAACCTTTTCCTGTTTACATTTAGAAGATCCCAAAATTAGAGCAGATGAATGATTCTGACTCATTTTCAGTCAGCGGAGTCAATGTTCGGCTTTGCCAAGGTAGATGGAGTTAGCATAAACCTTGACTGGATTGCACAATTGATTTCAGAGGTGGTCAATCTATTGCTATCCTTGTTTGAAACAGATAACATTTTCCTAATTAATTTCAGATTATAAGAATGATTAGACACGAGCTGACATGAATAGGCACTGATAGATCTGCATCTGTTTGTACTCCTAGGTTATTTATTATATACACTGCGACAAGAAGGGGAACCCAACTTAGCTGGTCAGTAGCTATCAACCCAGAGATCTGTTTTTATGTTCACCACCAGCACTAGGCTCTTCTCTGTACTAAACTTGATCTAATGGCTATCAATCAACTCCCAGACCCAACTCATGCACCATTGGAAGTGTATCTCAGGCGTTATATCAACACCCGGTGTTGCTAACAACTTAGTTTCATCTGCAAGAATTTGACTCTTTTCGATTGTATGATCTTTACCAATGATTGTTTGTAGATATTGAACAGATGGGGTGATAGTGCCCAATCTGTGAGAACATATATCTCAAGGGAGCTGAGGGCACCTTAAACGGAGGAAGCCTTATAACAAGTATGTTCAAACTGAGCAAAAATCCCTATTGACATTTGCAAGCCCTGAAAACCATCATGGTCAACAGCGTTCAAGCACTACATGGAGATCTAATAATATCCGAACACTGCCACTGCAGCTATCTACCAGCAGCATGAGGGCACCCAGTACAGCCAACATCACCAACTCAGTGCTGTCTGCATGCAGAAAAAAACACTTTATTATTTCTGAGAACATTAGAAGCGTGCCAGTAAGCACTACATTGTTTGCCAACAAGAGTTTCCAAATTTCCAAGATTTTCCAAGATTGCTGATGTGTTCATGCAGTATTAAGTGCTAATATTCCTGGATTAAGAGCATGTCATAGCATTTGTACAGTGTGAAACTCTTCTTCAGAGAGGAAAGAGTCTTTGTAACAGGGACCCTTTTAGTGAGGCAGGGGGACGTGTGTCTGCACCATTTCATGTCTTAAATCATGAATTTTATTTATAACTCATTCTAGGTATTACATAGGTTTTGCAATGGTGTAATTCTTGGAGTGATTACTATCGTGTCATCAGATAATCCATTTAAATATGTGAAATATCACTTTGTGTGGGTTTTCCAATTATGCGACTTTCCTGGATAAAAATTCAGTTGAACTCTTTTAGTAAATATTTGGTCATTGTTCCTGCCTTGTTTAAATTGTTCTTTTACAGCATCATTACATTTCCCGTGCCAATGATAATCTTCTTGGGAAAGCATCATTTTGACTTATTTTGTCTCCTGTGTCTTAAGGATCGTTTATTGTTGCATTTAATCAGAACAGATTTAACTGGGGTAATCATGTTGACAGACAGTAATTTTCAGGAGCTAGCTTTGTTTCAGAAGACCACTGATATCTACTGTATTTTGAAAGTGAGATACATCAAGTTTGGGTCCACTCCAGGTCTGAGTCAATGTTATTTAGATTTTGCTGGCAGTACGGCCAGATGGTACAGTATATTTAATAAGGAAATGATTAGAGCAAAGGATGGGTTTTACCTACAACATTATATCTTCAATAAATGCATCCAATGTCTAAATATGGTGAAGAATATGCCCCCTTTAAATGAGTAGTTAGCTTAACTCTGTGTTGCAGATTTAGCAAGGTAAGTGGTTCACAAAATGTACCTTTCTAATGGTCATAAGGGTCATCTGCCCAATAATTGGAGTATCCATTGATTAAAATCCTGGGAGTAGACGTAAGGAAAAGACTAGATCAAAATAGGAAAAGGGGAAAACCCCATATGTTCAGGAGCAGTGTAAGTTTACAAAACTGAAAGAGTCATCATAGGGGAAAATTATACATTTAGTAGCACATTTTCTTGCTCTTTCAGTTTCAGCTAATGAAGCAGTAGATACAGGAATATATTGCCTAGCATTGGCCATCACTCCATTACTACGTTTACCCTGAGGTATATTTTATTTATAAAAGCAATAGCCTGATAGGGCAGCTTCTTGAGTTTCCACTTAAAGCATCACTTGTCAGCCATGGTTCAGCAACTAGCAATATAGTTAGGCTCCCTTTCAATACTGTATCGTCAAATTCACTCACATGCCTAACTGAGATTTGTGCATTAATAGAGGACGTTTCTATACAGCTAATGTCAAGGGAATAGTAGGCAGCAACCAGGGTCGGTATACCGATTACCTGAGGAGGGCCAATTTATAAGTAGACAATCCAGACAGCCTACTTGGTGTCAACAATAAAATGTGGATTTTGAAGAGCTTTTGATTTAAATGCACTTTTCAGCATGGTACATGTCCCCATAGCCCCGGTCAGTCATAGATGGTTGCAGAAGAGCTCGCCTTGGGCTTGCTGCTCCGATGCTCACTGTATGTCTATGCATCAGCTCTTCTTAAATTAGCTCCTGCACATGCTCAGCCGTTCACACACTGCTAAACCACCGAGTAAAACGGAACACTCAAAATGACCACTACCTCAAACAGATATCCATGTAGCCAAGAAGGGGAAGTACAGCTATTGAGAAAGAGGGTGGTTGGTGCAAGAATGTGGAAATAACATCAGAATATTAAAAATAGGCCATAAAAGCCTAAAATATAAAAAACACATAAAACTCCAAGCATACATTTTTAAAAATGCATGCAGAAAAAACAAGTTTTATATAATCAGACCTGTCTAAAAACGAGTTTGTCAGTTAATTAGCAGCATCAAGTGGGCAGACAACAGCTTATCAATGTAAAAGGAACGTAAGCACATCTGTTGTGGGTGACGGGAAAATATGCTCACAATTGTCCAAGTGTTTGTGTGAGGGAACTTGATTTATTTATTGAAATTTATTAACAAAATGTAGGGATTTCATTCACTTGTCAAACCGCAAGTTGAGGACAAAATATTGCATTTCCAGTACATATTTGGCATTTAATATTTGAACGATAATTCATACTGATTTAAGCACACTTCTTGTTAATGCTGTTTACTGGGAGGTAGATTGCTCCTGCTGCTACTGCTGTTATTTCATACTTCTTTTTCAGGAGTTTCATTATTGATATAAGTAAAACCTGTATGTCAAAGCAATTCGCCACACAGCATTATCCAAGCCGATTCTCAGGGATTATGAATCAAACTTTTCTTGCACGAAACAAGATGGGAAAATGAAACTAAGTGGAAGGAAGAAATGAAGACAGGTGCTTTATATATATATATGATGATATCAAAGAGCATAGCAAGATTTAACTGAATTGATTACAAACTAATTAGGACCTCATTATGAGTGCCACACGGGAAAAGCTGGAATCTATGACGCACAAAAAATCCAAAGAAACAAAGGGGTATATTATCAAGCCCAACATCGCTGCTTTAGCGGCCATTTTAGGCCGAAAAGCGCCGATATATTTATCTCCATATCATCAATGCGCGCTAACATGCATTAGCGCATGTTAGCAGCAGTTTTACTAAAGCCTCACCTCGCATCGCTAATTAGATGCAAAGTAGGCATTCCTTCACAAAACAACAGCAAAAAAGTCGCAAAGACAACATCGCACTATTAACAAGCCGGACCCGGACACACAATGCGATAAAAATAGCCGCGCTAACCTCAATTATCGCAGGAATCTAACGTCAGGTAAAATCCTGACCTAGCTATCTTTTTAATGGGAGGTGGATTGACAGATTAAGTCTGCAATCCCATATTTACAAGCTTTTCATTAGCTCTGTGAAATCATCGCTTGATTTCACATGCTAATGATGTTTATCGCCGTCTATCGCTGGTTTAAACATCGCCTGTTAGCTAAGAGTTGCTAATACGCCGCTAACATGGCGATGTAATTCAGCGATAGACGGCAATAGACAAAAACGCGCTAAGCGCGCGTTGCGATCATTATTGCAATTACTTGATAATATGGCCCAAAGTTCAGAATTTACTCTGTGCTTTTTCAAAGTTTATCATGGCTAATGGAGAATGGCAGTACAAAAGGGGGTGGCGATGGACGGAGCATCTGAACCAATCAAACACTCACACCCAGTCAACAGATCTGGGTTTAATCCATCACCGTTCTTTAGCCCACTCTGCCACCCCAGTTCAGACATGGCCATATGCAAATCAGTCTGACCCTGTGCCTCATGGGAACAGTCCAGTCCGAACTGCCAAGCCATGCCTTCCCTGGACCGGAATCAAGCTTCCTAGGACCGGTTTCTGGCATTCCAGCCGTCTTCAGCCAGGCTTGCTTGAATCCAGTGGCAAAGTGAGCTAGGGACTCAATGTCTGAGCATACCCTGCCTACTTATGGCGAACAAAGCGGTACAAAAGGGGGTGGTGATGGACCGAACATCTGAACCAACCAAACACTAACACCCAGTCAAGAGATCTGGGTTTAATCCATCACCGTTCTTTAGCCCACTCTGCCACCCCAGTTCAGACATGGCCATATGCAAATCAGTCTGACCCTGTGCCTCATGGGAACAGTCCAGCCCGAACTGCCAAGCCATTCCTTCCCTGGACCGGAATCAAGCTTCGTAGGACCGGTTTCTGGCATTCCAGCCGTCTTCAGCCAGGCTTGCTTGAATCCAGTGGGAAAGTGAGCAAGGGACTCAACGTGTGAGCATACCCTGCCAACTTATGGCGAACAAAGCAGTACAAAAGGGGGTGGTGATGGACGATAATTCATACTGATTTAAGCACACTTCAAGCATGCCTGGCTGAAGACGGCTGTAATGCCAGAAACCGGTCCTAGGAAGCTTGTTTCCGGTCCAGGGAAGGCATAGCTTGGCAGTTCGGGCTGGACTGTTCCCATGAGGCACAGGGTCAGACTGATTTGCATATGGCCATGTCTGAACTGGGGTGGCAGAGTGGGCTAAAGAACAGTGATGGATTAAACCCAGATCTGTTGACTGCGTGTGAGTGTTTGATTGGTTCAGATGCTCCGTCCATCACCACCCCCTTTTGTACCGCTTTGTTCGCCATAAATTGGCAGGGTATGCTCAGACGTGAGTCCCTTGCTCACTTTGCCACTGGATTCAAGCAAGCCTGGCTGAAGACGGCTGTGTAATGCCAGAAACCGGTCCTAGGAAGCTTGGTTCCGGTCCAGGGAAGGCATGGCTTGGCAGTTCGTGCTGGACTGTTCCCATAAGGCACAGGGTCAGACTGATTTGCATATGGCCATGTCTGAACTGGGGTGGCAGAGTGGGCTAAAGAACGGTGATGGATTAAACCCAGATCAGTTGACTGGGTGTGAGTGTTTGATTGGTTCAGATGCTCCGTCCATCACCACCCCCTTTTGTACTGCTTTGTTCGCCATAAGTTGGCAGTGTATGCTCAGACGTGAGTCCCTTGCTCACTTTGCCACTGGATTCAAGCGAGCCTGGCCGAAGACGGCTGTAATGCCAGAAACTGGTCCTAGGAAGCTTGTTTCCGGTTCAGGGAAGGCATGGCTTGCAAGTTTGGGCTGGACTGTTACCATGAGGCACAGGGTCAGACTGATTTGCATATGGCCGTGTCTGAACTGGGATGGCAGAGTGGGATAAAGAACGTGATGGATTTAACCCAGGTCTGTTGACTGGGTGTGAGTGTTTGATTGCTTCAGATGCTCCGTCCATCACCACCCCCTTTTGTACCACTTTGTTCACCATAGGTTGGCAGGGTATGCTCCGGCGTGAGTCCCTTGCTCACTTTGCCACTGGATTCAAGCAAGCCTGGCTGAAGACGGCTGCTATGCAAGAAACCGGTCCTAGGAAGCTTGGTTCCGGTCCAGGGAAGGCATGGCTTGGCAGTTTGGGCTGGACTGTCCCCATGAGGCACAGGGTCAGACTGATTTGCATATGGCCATGTCTGAACTGGGGTGGCAGAGTGGGCTAAAGAACGGTGATGGATTAAACCCAGATCTGTTGACTGGGTGTTAGTGTTTGATTCGATCAGATGCTCCGTCCATCACCACCCCCTTTTGTACCACTTTGTTCTCCATAAGTTGGCAGGGTATGCTCAGACGTGAGTCCCTTGCTCACTTTGCCACTGGATTCAAGCAAGCCTGGCTGAAGACGGCGGTAATGCCAGAAACCGGTCCTAGGAAGCTTGGTTCAGGTCCAGGGAAGGCATGGCTTGGCAGTTTGGGCTGGAATGTTCCATAAGGCACAGGGTCAGACTGATTTGCATATGGCCATGTCTGAACTGGGGTGGCAGAGTGGGCTAAAGAACGGTGATGGATTAAACCCAGATCAGTTGACTGGGTGTTAGTGTTTGATTTGATCAGATGCTCCGTCCATCACCACCCCCTTTTGTACCACTTAGTTCTCCATAAGTTGGCAGGGTATGCTCAGACGTGAGTCCCTTGCTCGCTTTGCCACTGGATTCAAGCAAGCCTGGCTGAAGACGGCTGTAATGCCAGAAACCGGTCCTAGGAAGCTTGTTTCCGGTCCAGGGAAGGCATGGCTTGGCAGATCGGGCTTGACTGTTCCCATGAGACACAGGGTCAGACTGATTTGCATATGGCCATGTCTGAACTGGGGTGGCATAGTGGGCTAGAGAACGGTGATGGATTAAACCCAGATCTGTTGACTGGGTGTGAGTGTTTGATTGGTTCAGATGCTCCGTCCATCACCACCCCCTTTTGTACCGCTTAATGTAGAATAGCAAGCAGAATATCATGCAGTCCTTTATACTTCACCAAAATCCACACATCCAGTAAATTATCAGGCCTTTTCCCTCATTATATTCTGGCAGTTTTTACCTGATTACATTTAACTGGGTATGGGAGAGTGGTGTGGAAGTAACATTTATGGCACCTGGTATATTGGTAATTACCAGGTGCTAAAAACATCACATCACTCATGTTGCTATTGCTGCATAAATACCATAATTTGATAGGGAACTTGTACTTAAGCCTTAAATCTTTTAGACAATTTTTAGGTGTAGTGGACAAACACTTGCTCTTATTTGCCTCCATTTTACTTGGTCTTCTTGGGCGGGATACATATCCAAGTATACATAGGATGGTTAGACATGTAAAGTGTAATGAGAAAGTATTGAAATATGTCATTTGCGCTTTAAATCAATGTATAGGAGAAGTGTGCTATATAAATGCGCAGTTTGGTCTATTTATTCATAAATGACATGAGAAAATCCCCTCACATCCTCACAACTTTCACCTGGACAATGCCAGTAAAAATTAACACTGTATACCTTCTGGAGAACCTCGCCAACATCATAGTGAAGCAGCTAGTCACTGCTCTCACCCACGCATCGTGACACAAGCTCGACCCCGTCTTTTCTGCCAGCGTAAACATCACCTACAACCACACCAACGAACTCCTCTGGACCAACCACCACTGCGTGTACTTCACCTTCACCACACGCACCTTACATCACTGCCCTCTCCGCTCCCCCGTCGTACATGGAGCAAGGTCGCTGAAGAATATCTCACCACCTTTCTTAGCACTACCACACTGCTGATATCAGCAGATGCCAACACCCAGCACACTACATCCACCGATGGACCTCCAACTGCGCAGACAGTCTGGCTCCCCTCAAGAAGGCACTTGGCAAGCAACACCCCAAGAAAGCCAGTTGGTTCACTGCTACTGTCCATGAGTCCAGACGCACCTGTAGACGACTCAAGGCGATATGGAGGAACAACAAACCCCCAGAAACCCACACAACCTTCAAAACTGCAGTCACTGCACACCACCTCCTCCTCATAACCACAAAGAAAACTGCCCACCAAGACAGAATCTACGCCAATGCACACAACAGCAAAGAGTTTGTTAGGCCCAACAGCGAGAACACAAAAGTCCCACCCGCCAAATACCTCTGCAACAAACTCAGCACCTTCTTCCACCACAAGATCTGGCAGATCTATAACAGTTTTGACACCCACAACCCTCTCACTATGCCCGACACTACTGCACCCAAACACGACACACCCCAACATGTCCTGCTCAACTGGACCCCTTACCATATAGGAAACACTCAAGACCATGAAAAGCATCCACTCTGGAGCCCCCTCTGACCTTTGCCACACCACATCTTCCATAGAACAGCCACCTCCATCTGCCCTGAGCTTCACTGCACCATCAACTGCTCCATCAAGACCGCCATGTTCCCTGATGACTGGAAACACGCAGAGATCACCCCCTGCTGAAGAAGTCATCTTCTGACCTGACAGACCTCAAGAACTTCAGACCCATCGCCCTGCTTCACTTCCCAGCCAAGGTCATCGAGAAGGCCATCAACGCCCAACTCTCCAAGTTTATCAAAGTGTAACACGTCCCGGACATCTTGCAATCCAGCATCTGAAGGAACCACACCACTGAGACTGCCCGTCTTGCCACCACCATTGACATCGGCTCCCTCCTCGACCAGGGCGAAACCCGCAGCCCTCATCCTGCTGGACCTCTCAGCCACCTTCGACACCGTCTCCAACCGACCCCTAATCACGAGACTCCACAACACTGATATCCGCCACAAAGCCCTGGACTGGATCTTCTCCTTCCTCACCCGCCAAACACAGTGAGTCAGACTACCGCCATTTCTCTTGGAACACACAGAGAACAGCTGCAGAGTGCCCCAGAGCTCCTCCCAGAGCCCTACCCCTTCAATGTCTACATTGGCCCTCACGCTGCCATTGTCAGGAACCATGAACTCAACATCGACTCCTACGCCAACGACACCCAGCTGATCCTCTCCCATACCATCAAACTCACAGCTGCCAGAGTCAACTTCCACAGTGGGATGAAGGCCTTTGCCATCTGGATGAAAGACAATTACCCCTAACTCAACTTGGACAAGACCGAAGTACTCATCTTGGGACCCACACCCTCAGCTTGGGATGACTTCTGGTGGCCTGCTGCATTGGGAACCTCCCATGGGGTGGTCCATGGGGTCATGGACCACACACATAACCTCAGCATCATACTGGGCTCCTCGCTCTCAATGAACCACCATATCAACGCTGTATCCTCATCTTGCTTCCAGCCGCAGCGCCTGCTTTGAAAGACATTCCGATGGATCCCCAACAATCCAGAAAGACAGTCACCCGCGCACTCATCACCAGCAGACTCGAATGCGGCAACGCACTGTATGTGGGCGTCACCCAGAAACTCCTCAGAAAACTAAAGAACATTTAAAACACTGCAGCCAGACTGGTCCTCAACACCCCCTGCTGCAGCCACATCAACTAACAACTTCAAGAACTCCGCTGGCTCTCAGTCAACAAAAGAATCACCTTCAAGCCCCTTACACATGCCTACAAAGCTCTCCACAATGCAGGACCAGCATATCTGACCCACAGCCTCACATTCCACGTACCTGCCAGACACCTTTGCTCTGCCCAACGGGCCCTGGCCACTGTCCCATGAACCCAAAAGACCAGAGCCAGAGGAAGATCCTTCTCCTACCTCGCTGCCAAGACCTGGAACACTCTGTTGGTTTTAGGGAGCATCTCTCTCTTGTTGAGATACTCTGCCTCTCCACCTCAGGCAATCCTCGCTGCTGATGCAATTCTAAAGGATCTTAAGGTCTGACTCTAAACCCCAGCGCCCAGATGGATCAACAGCCTCTCTCTCTCCCCACTCAGTGCCTCACAAGTGAGTAGCTGTGCTCTTTAAACCCCTGATTGATTGATTGGTTGATTGATGGGAAGGTCATATGCAGTCCTTCATTATTCAGGTTATTTCATGACTGCCAGTTTAGAACTGCATTTAACATATGTACCTTACTTTTGGTAACAGAAATTGTACTTTTTCCCATCTACCCTGAAAATATCTATTCTGCTGAATATGTTTTTTTCAGGGGTATTATCTAGTAGGATCCATAAAACTGAGAACATGCTTGGTATATTGCAAATGAAAATTCTATGTTTCAACTCAGAGTTAGATTTCCACTGTCTGCATCATCAGCTGCTAATTTGAAGTAACACCCAAATCACGTTGTGCTTCCTGGGGGTGATGATGCTATAACTCCCTGGCTCCCACATTTCCCTATGATTCGCTTGCAAATATTATAGACATAAGGAGTGCATTGCTCTGCAACTTTTCTGCTTTAGGTACCTGAAATGTATCCCCTCTTGTTAAGGTGAATAGGCCTAGTCTTCTCCAAGAATGAACATTTCATCTCGCAATCACTTATCAACTGTGCTGCTTGTGGTATAGCATGCACTTCTAGGTCTCCCTTAATATTTGGGATATTTTATCGAAGCCCTTAGTCTTCTCGAGACACAAGATGTTTTCCTTACACACCTTTTCCTCTGCTTCCTTATCGGTAGCTATTATGACTAAGGATTGACTAATTCCTTGTTTGGGGTGTGAAGATTTGCTATCTGTCTCATTTCTGATATCTTTCGAGCCCTTCCCTTTCAGAGTTTCCTCATTTGGAGTGATGATGTCTTTGTTTTGGTTCATCATAATATTCCATAGATTCATGAGGAATATTGAATGAACCCTACCAGGAAACAGACATTAGCACTGCATTACTGCCGCATCTACTATTCCCTTATTCTAGCATTCATGACCCCGCCATGTTCAAGAAACGACTTAAAACCCTGCTATTTACCTAAGCATAATTTCCCCTGTTCCATACTGTTTCCACTAATTCGCACCGGGACACTACTGAGTACTGTGCGCGCTAGAAATCACTATAACATAACATAACATAGATGACCCTACTCAGTCTTATCTTAGAGGCCTACTGGCCTTCTTCTAGAAACAGACTTAACACTGATAATCTGAAGCAGGTGGAAAAGAGTGGATAGGCAGAGCCCGGAAGAGGCTTAGCAGGGTGTGTGCCAGAGCGTCTGTGGGTTCAACCACTTCTGTGTCGCTAAAGTGATCACTGTCGTAGCCTGTGCAGGGAGCCTACACAGAATTCTCCACCTGAGCAATACTAGCCATATGTACAAGGATCAATCAAACAAAGAATACGCTTCAATTCAATAATAATAGAAAAGATTTTCCAATAAGTCTTCTTTATTTCTTCATTTTCTTTCAGTCACTCAGTACCAGTATCTTCACAATATATTGTTCATTGTCTTTGCCTTGCCAACACGTGTTTCGTCCAGCTATACAGTTTATGGACTTCGTCAGGGCTAATTCTTCAAACAAATGGTCCTTCCACAATCTGTATACTTCTTAATAGTAGTACTGGTGTAGAACCGTTGATTCCATCCTCCGCTATGATCAAATATTCACCGTAGTGGGTACATCTACTCGAGGGTTTAAGGAATCGAGACTTCTTAGTTATATCTGATAGAAAATCTGTAATCTCTGCATTTGGGAGTCTTCGGTAACGGCGTCTAGCAGGGAGCCTAAGTTTGAGTCTATATGGTGAGAAATGTTTCTTTCATTTAGTAATAATATAAACAAGGCACACTTTGGAACATATCGAAACATAACTTTATGCATTTTTATTAACTTCTTCTCCAAGGAGGCCAAAAATAAAGTCTCAGAGCAATCTGCATCAACCTTTGCGGCCTTGTCTCCGGAAAGATTAACATTGGAATGCTTTAGTAGTTTCAGCAATATAAAATAATATTTATTGTGTAGGTACCTTAAACCATTTCAATAGTTGCAGCATTGGGTGCTGTGCGCGGAGAGCAATTAGTGATTTGTATAAGTTTGATAATGGATTCAGCTCCGCATTTCATCGTACTGCCCAACTCTTCCATTGGTGCTGGACCTGGAGTGTGATACCTTGTGCTGCTGCTTCCCACGTCTCCCTCCATTACCTGTCGGCCTACGCTTCACTGGAAGGCTCTGCTCTCCCTCTCAGCCCTGCCAATTACAAAACAAATCGTTACCTTGATCCCGCTGAGCTTTAATATGCTGATTTCGTAATTAGCACCAGTGAATGGTTTAGTGTTAAGACTAGTTAAGGGCATAATTACCTTACGCTTCCCGACACCGAACCGAAGAACACAGCGCTCTCTGTGAGTGTCTGCTCGTTCTCGGGAGCGTCCTCCTTTGTATTCTGCTCACTCACCCTGTGTTCAGTGCCTTCTCTCCTGGGGTTTCTGTTTGGAGGCTGCATGCTGCTATAATCCCATTTTAAAGAGCGTCGTGTTTGCAGCAGCAGCTCGGCTTTGTGGTGGTAGACAGCAGAGCAGCACCGGGGCCTCTGTAGATCCTGAAGGCAACTAAATGAGCTTCACAGATGAGTGTGCCCTGAAAGAGGTGCGGCGCAGCGGCCAAGGGGCCTGACTCCGGACCTCGGGATCCCTGGCGCTGGGGGCAGGTTAGCCCGTGACTCTGGGCAATAGCTCCCTTAATCTTCCCGAGGGCCCCCAGCACCGAGACACCTCTCCAGAGGTAGCTGTGCGCTTTACAAATGTTGGTATTTAATTACTTATTTGATCTGGGAGGGCTAGCATGTGGGGTAGACTGGCCTAACCCTGAAATGCTCTTATACTACTAGCCTCTAGGGTCCCGGAAGCAGCAGCAGGAATAGAAAACTATGCAGCTGGATTGCACAACGTCAGCACTGTAAATTTTAATTTAAGGCACAGTCCCTATCGTAGTTTTTGGCAGACTGGTGACCTAAACGTAGGAGAGGTGGCACAGCTGTATGTTACCACCTTCAATAGTGGTAAATGATTGTTTGTCACTGGGACTGGAAAGGAATAGGCTGCTTTTGATTCGAAATGTAGTGGCATTTATTTGTGTCTCCAAAGAAACGTAGAACCCGACACAATGACATATCACAAAGTAAAATTGCAACACAACAAAAAACATAAATAGACATAAATCAACGAAACAATCAAACCAGATCTCATTACAACAAATAATACAGTAAAATGCAACAGTGTAATACAAAAACAAAAAAGTGGAAGAAGCAACACATCATAAAAAATAAGAAAATAGTCACAAAATAGTAACACAAACTAAAAAAACCAGAACAAAAGTCACACCAGACAAATACCGCAAAGAGACAACAAAATTACACAGCAAAAAAATTCACTATAAAACACATAAAGATATACTAAGACTAGACCAGAGCACAATGATGCAACAGATAAATAAACACCATACACATAAATAGTATGGTGGAGTAGTTTTGCAACAGCACAACAATGTGCCACACTGCAACTCAACATAACAGTGCAACCACAACACCGTACAATACCATACCACAACACCCAAACACAAAAAATAACCTTACACAACACAATTCTAAATGTGTGCTGCAGTGTTGTTTTAGGTTGGTGTATTATGGGTTTGCCTTGTCTTAATGTGTTGTGTTGGTACGCTGTCTTGTATTTATATGCTATTGCATTGTTTAGTAGTGTTTTGTTATTGAGGTGCTGTATAGTATGTGTGGTGGGTTCCTGTTGCATTGTTTTGTTGTGTCATATTGTGATGTGGTGCTTTATTGTGTTCTTGTGGTGTGCTATTTAGTAAAATCGTGTTGTGGTGTTACTGTACCCCCACTGCAGTGTGTACCTTTAAATAAATGTTATTTACACTTGGTATTGTTGCTCTGAAGACAGGTTATTTTGAAATGTTTCAAGGATCTTTCACACTTGAACGAAACTGTTTTCAAGAAAATACCATCAAAGAAGAGTCTCCAGGGCAATGCCAACATCAAGTCTTCCTCTGACGGGTTTGGTTTGATCTCAGTTGAAGTGAGTGATGTCTGCAGGCAGAAAGGTCACTGGTGAGTCACGGCAGCCGCCCATCTCAGTGCCGCCGCGAGGACACGCAGTACCCAAGGTCAGACTCTTCCAATGAACCGTCTTCTTGCACAGTGCACACAATGCCTTACAATGTAAACATAACATCTAAGCACACTCTTATCTTGTTCACGCAAGCCAGTAACAGTGCACTCGGATAACGCGAGGCAGCGGCGCGCTCTCCTTGAATCACGGTCACCGGAAGGCATGTAAAGCTAATGGCAGAAACCCGAATGTGAGACACAGTAATAACATTGCATCGATAGGATCATTCTGTATGCAATGCAATTGTAACGCATGTAAACATATGGCTTGCTTTGCATATTGTTCCCCAAGGTTTCTTCATCCTGTCCCCGAGGCCCGCTGCGGGTTTCTCGGCATTGGGTTTGTGACCGGGATCCTTTGTCTGATGCCAGCCGAGAGAGGAGTGCCGGAAAAGACATTATCATTTTCTGCTAAACACAAACAAACTCACAGCTTATTTAGGCGAGTCCGCAACGACCACAGACATGCTGTGCATCCACATCGTGCACTTGGAACAGGTTCACCCTGTTTATTAAGTACTTCTCCTTTCTTCGGTATATGAAATGATGAACATCCTATTTCATATTTATCAATAAATGCAGTTGTTTTTTGAAAGCATAAAAAAACAACAAGAAGTCGTGCATGGATGATACTTGTAAGCAGCGGCATTTTTATGTCTGGCCCAGAGAGAGCTATATTTATTCATGATAAACTCGTGTTACCAACACAGGCAGTAGCAAACCCGGTAGGTCATTGGCTGCCTCTGTTTTGGCTTTTCTAATGCTTGTATCGCTTCGTCATGGCTTTTTAAATACGTTCTTTTTGGGGGACCTGCAGGGCCCCTCATCAATATATAAACAAGCATTGGCATAGCCAATAGGTCTCGCCTTTGGGACCTTATAAGTGCTTAGCCATGCAACAGTTGATGTTGCACCAAGGATATTGTGCTGGATAACTAAACACTTATAAGGTCCCAAACGCGAGACCTATTGGCTATTCCAATGCATGTTTTTCTTTTATTAGTTATGCGAAAAAAACAGCTATCCATAGAAACTGATCATAACACGGAGTGTTACTGTATGGTTATGGTGTAAGTATGGACAAAATAAAACAAAAGGAGTTATTCGACACACAGACTCAGAGGTGACTAAAATAGATCTAGTGTGCCTTAGAAGTGGTTCTTCAATACCTGTTTTATAGAACTATGGGTATCCACGAATCACCGTCACTTATCAGTGAATCCTTGCAATGCAACTAGTGCAGCCAAGGAGGTTTTACTAGTGAACTGTTCATGCCCTGTGCTGCTCCCAGAACCCATACAGGAGCTATGGATTGTGGGGGCACAGGTGCAGCGGGGTAGATGTACTGCAGTGTCTGTAAAACAATGTTGTATAACCTGCCGTGACTTCTGCTACCCGGGTATACTTGTATGTACAGAGGAGAAAACAGGCAACCAACTCTGTTCCCTTTTTTTGGTCACGCTTCAAAAAAAGGTAAACATTTTTCAAGTCTAGTTATGCAATCGATGGGGGGGCTTAACCCAACTGATTCTGCACAAAAACAACATACGCCTTTTTGAGGGTGCAAAAAGCAAACAATCACTCTGATATTAAATGTCGCTGAACAGAGTTCACAAAAACTCAAAGCAAGGGGGGTGGGGGTGACCTTGGATCGTATTAAAAATGGATATATGACGTTAAAACGCATATTTTTACAACACATACCGTTACAACGGGACTTTTACAACGCCAATACTATTACCACGCATGTATTTACAACGCATTTTTTTACAACGCAGGTACCTTTACAACGCATACCATTACAACGTAAGTATTGGTAAGTATATATATTTTTTTTAATTGTATATTATTTAAAATTAATATAATGTAATGTAATTGTATTTAATTTAATTTAATTTCATTTCATTTAATTAATTTAATTTAAATTTAATTTTATTTTATTTTTACCCTGTACCCCTTTACCCAAAAACCCAAAACTGACCCTGAACCCTAAAAAAACCCCTTTACCCAAAAACCCAAAACTGACCCTGAACCCTAAAAATACCCCTTTACCCAAAAACCCAAAACTGACCCTAAACCCTAAAAATACCCCTTTACCCAAAAACTGAAAACTGACCCTAAACCCTAAAAATACCCCTTTACCCAAAAACTGAAAACTGACCCTGAACCCTAAAAATACCCCTTTACCCAAAAACTGAAAACTGACCCTGAACCCTAAAAATACCCCTTTACCCAAAAACTGAAAACTGACCCTGAACCCTAAAAATACCCCTTTACCCAAAAACCCAAAACTGACCCTGAACCCTAAAAATACCCCTTTACCCAAAAACCCAAAACTGACCCTGAACCCTAAAAATACCCCTTTACCCAAAAACCCAAAACTGACCCTAAACCCTAATACCCCTTTACCCAAAAACTGAAAACTTACCCTGAACCCTAAAAATACCCCTTTACCAAAAAACTGAAAACTGACCCTGAACCCTAAAAATACCCCTTTACCCAAAAACTGAAAACTGACCCTGAACCCTAAAAATACCCCTTTACCCAAAAACTGAAAACTGACCCTGAACCCTAAAAATACCCCTTTACCCAAAAACCCAAAACTGACCCTGAACCCTAAAAATACCCCATTACCCAAAAACCCAAAACTGACCCTGAACCCTAAAAATACCCCTTTACCCAAAAACCTAAAACTGACCCTGAACCCTAAAAATACCCCTTTACCCAAAAACCCAAAACTGACCCTAAACCCTAAAAATACCCCTTTAAAAAAAACCTAACATATAACATTTTAAATATAATTATATACTTACCAATACTTACGTTGTAATGGTATGCGTTGTAAAAGTACCTGCGTTGTAAAAACATGCGTTGTAAATAAATGCGTTGTAATGGTATTTGCGTTGTAAAAGTTCCGTTGTAATGGTAGTGCGTTGTAAAAAATGCGTTGTAATGTGTGTTTACCATTAAAAATGTATGTCCCTGTCGATTACTTTTTAACAAAAAATAATTCATGCTTCGAAAAAGGCACTGAACGAGTGTTAAAATAAATATTTTCGAGACAGCATTTGATTTGAGTGTTATTTACAGAGTTTCTCTGGCACCAAGGCCTATTATTCTTTTGCAGCCACACAAAGCACGTTCCCGAGAAACCTGCATGACAGATCAAGGGGTTTGAATTCTTTTTGGGAAAACCTGTAAGCCCTCTACACGTTTGAATTGCACGAGGCAGGAAAACTCACTGGAGAACACACTAAGTACACAGTGATTAGAGCCAAGAGTCAACAAGTATTGGCAAAACGAATAAGCATGACCTAGGAATGCTTGCCATAATGGATTTATTTATTACACAGGTTATAAGCTAAAACAGTGGGGAAAAGAAAATAATAAAACGACGCAGGAGTGCCTGTGTAATCAAGAAACATTATGCACTCACAGTGCAAGGAGGTCAACTGATAAAGTAGGCTGACCCACTGCCCGCTGTGGGCAGGAGCAAAATGTGAATACAAACTTGCACAGACTAATGGATGAAAAAGCCTAAAGGAAAGCCCCTGTAGGTTTGTATTTTTTTAAATTAATGTATGGATAAATTAGAGCGGTAAGATAGCTGAAGTTGGTCTCAAGGCCAGACCTATTACGGTCACAACGTTTAGATCACCGTAACCCAAGCAAACATTTCTTTCCATTGAGGGTACAAAATAGGCGTGGTCTTATGGCTCAAGTAGTGACCATAACCAGATCTAGAAAATTGCACGGGTTCTTAATTCATACATCTAACCACACAGTTCTTTAAAGTAACGCCATTGACCAGTCTATATTCCCATTTCAGGTCCCTTACACAAGAGAAATTCACTTATTTTTCAATGCTTCGTGCTGATCGTCAATCACTATATATCTATCTATCTATCTATCTATCTATCTATCTATCTATCTATCTATCTATCTATCTATCTATCTATATATATATATCTATCTATCTATATATATATATATATATTTATATATATATATATACACATATATATATATATATATATATATATATATATATATGTATATATATATATATATATATATATATATATATATATATTAATATATATATATATATATATATATATATATATATATATATATATATATATATATATATAGATAGATAGATAGATAGATAGATAGATAGATAGATAGATATATATATTACCTGCTGGCGGTCGCCAGTAGGTAGTTATAGTTAGGATTGTTTTCCATAGGAAATCCGCAACATTCTATTGGGAATAACTCTGGCGCCGGTTGAGGAATTTGTGTGAAATTTCCCAAAATTTTGGCCAGCTCTGCTGCGCTCCTTCCCTGAAAGTTTCGGGGGGATTCGTGAAGTGGGGGCTGAGAAAAAAGGGGGGTCCCAAAACTTGTTTTTCCCATGTTAATTTCCATAGGACGGTCTGACAAGTCTACAGCCCGAACCGCTGAACGGAATTACGCCAAGCTTGGCAAAATTGTAGGGACTGGTACGCAGAAGTGCCTTTGCTATGTTTGCTGAACATTGCCCCAGTGTTTTTTTGAAAATTAACTTCAAAAACACATATATATCTATAAGCGCTCTCCGAGCGCTCACGGGTGCGCGTACCGGGGAGTGCACCCGGCGCGCTCCGGGAGTGCGCGAGTGGAAAGCTGATTGGCTGTTGGGTGTCTGTCAACATTCTAAACAGTCTGGAGATTCCGCCATCTTGTGTCTCGGTAGAATCGAGACACAAGAGGTGAAAAAAGAAAGGGGGATATAATTAAAAGGGGGCAGAGTAGACACCCCCTGACTCCCTAGTTTTTTTGAGGGGGGCCTAGAAGGACCCTGAAGGGCAAAAAAACTTTTTTTTTTTAAAATTTTCGCGGGGTAAGCGCTGGCTGCGCTCCCGGGTACGCTCTCCGGTACGCGCACCCGGGAGCGCACCACGGGGAAAAACAGTGTAAAAAAATAGAGTAAAAAAATAATGTAGAGTGTTTAGTGGTAAGTTAGCTCTGAAAAGAGCTGTTGTGTTCATTGGGTGTTTTTTGTACCTACAAGTAGGTACCAATGCAGAGTCTTATATTCAAGAGGAAAACTCTATTCCCCTCATCTGTAAAATGCACACCATCTCTCCTATAGATGTCTTGCATGTTGTAACGCAAGTTGTTGTGGTAAATGGAACCCATTCCATAGTCTCTAAAGTAAGCAGAAACAGATTTATTTACATGTTTCCTTGCTTTCTCAATCTGTGGACAAAATTGGTTGGACCAGTTCCATTTTTGCCTTTGGCATATATTAGAAAATACCAAGGCAGTTTTTGGAAAAAGTGTCATCAATTGCCCAAAGATGTCCTTTAAAAGCATTTCCAGACCTACACCAGTCAAAGTGCCTAAGTAATTTCCACCACAGTGCACTATTAAAAGGTCAGGGTGTGGTAAATGCATACAGGATTTTACCAATGGTATCAATTGGTGACTTCTCAATCCTCTTTGTCCAATCCATACAATGTCCACATTTGGTAAATCAAGCTTGTAAATACCTCTGTTAGTGGCATATTTATGAGCCCAGTGGACATAGCTATGCCCCACAAACCAGACTTTTGTCATTTTGAAGATAGGTGTGTGAAGGTAGGTGTGCTTCTAGTCAGATGAGTTGTGGAAATGAAATGGCAGTTTGATTATGAAAAAAAGTGTTTGAGAATCAGTGCAGATGAATAAGTAGAAATGATTGGAGCTTTCTTAAAAATCTCCACAGAAAATTAGGCTGCATGTTTTTTTTTTGTAAGAAGTCATTTCAATGGTTGAGAAAAAGTCATTTAAAGAAACATTGCATTTTATTAGCTAGTAGATTGAGAGGTCAAGCAGGCTTGATGGATTTTTTGCAACATAGTAAAATGAACTTGTGAACTCTGTGTTGGTTTTAGAGGGAGTTACCATGGTTACTTGGTGAATGAGCACTGGGGGGATGGGTGAATGTTATGTGAGTTTCAAAGTCTTGAAATCTTCAACCAATTAACATGTGTAGTTTGGTTTTGAATTTGGGGGGGGGGGAATAATTTTAATTGGCTATGTGCAAGAATAGGGCTCTGAAATCAGAAAGAATCTGTGCCATTATTTAAAGGCTCTCATTGAAGGAAGCATTGTTCAGAGATTCTGCTTGAGAATATCTGTTGACTGTGACTGACACTGTTTGACATCTTCCAAACCATTTTTAAAGGTGAGTAATGATTCTTTTAAAAAAGATAGAAAGTTTAAAGATTTTTTACAAGTATCCTAGTGTTTGTCTCTGTGATTTAAGGAATGATATTTTTACCTTTTTCTATAATGTTAGCTGTGTGTTTATAAGTAGTATTTTTTATAAATTGTGATTCAATGCTGGTTTAGAAATTGTGTGATGGTTTCATTGGAGTTGTAAATATGGTCATTTTTTTAAAGCACATTGTGCAACCTGTAGCATGGGTGGAAGGAGTGAATGTCTGGAGAGGGATAGGAATAGCAGATAGAAACCCATATGAAATGGTGGGGAGATGCATAAACACACAGCTATGTCAAAGATTGTGCACGTAGCTTGTAAATATGCAGGCAGACAAAGCAATCTTTGACATAGCTGTGTGTTTATAAGGTAGACTCAGTCACAGTTATAAGATCTCTCACGGCATTTAATATTCTTGTCTGGGTGTATATTTACAAGCTGTGTGCACAATCTTTGACATAGCTGTGTGTTTATAAAGTAGACTCTCACAATGTTAACATCTCTCACATTACATAAGGTAAGGTCATGGGATTGCCCCATGTGAAAGGATGCATTGCTGGAAATAATTTTTTTTCTACAATTTTTTATACTGTTTTTCCCTGTGGGGCGCTTGAGGACCTCATTTATGAGGCCATGCGTTACTTTTATGCCGCCGGTGCGTCACTTTTTGTGACACAGCAGTGGTGTAAAAATTGCACCTTGTTGAGTTATATTTACAAAGTGACGCATTTAGGTAGATGAGTCACTTTGTAAAGCCCTGTGTCATATTATATGTGCGTCAGGTGTAATGTATGCAAAGGGGGCGTATTGACGCAAAGAAGGGTTGTACAAATGACGCAGTGAAATCTATGAGATTTCACTGCGTCACTTTTAGGACGCTTTTGTGTCAAAATTTTGCACCTGCCTCACAGCAGGTGTAAGACTGACACAGGCCCTTTCACTTAGGGCTTGCCCTATGTGAAAGGATGCATTTTTGGAAATTATTTTTTTAAATGGCATAAATTGAGATAGAATATACAAATAAAGAGAGACATATTTACAAGTTGCGTGTGCAATCTTTGACATAGCTGTGTATTTATACGGTAGACTTCTTTATAAATTGTTTTTTATGCTTGGATTCAATGCTGGTTTAGAAATTGTGTGATGGTTTCATTGGAGTTGTAAATATGGTCATTTTTTTTAAGCACATTGTGCAACCTGTAGCATGGGTGGAAGGAGTGAATGTCCGGAGAGGGATAGGAATAGCAGATAGAAACCCATATAAAATGGTGGGGAGATGCATAAACACACAGCTATGTCAAAGATTGTGCACGCAGCTTGTAAATATGCAGGCAGACAAAGCAATCTTTGACATAGCTGTGTGTTTATAAGGTAGACTCTCACAGTTATAAGATCTCTCACAGCATTTCATATTCTTGTCTGGGTGTATATTTACAAGCTGTGTACACAATCTTTGACATAGCTGTGTGTTTATAAGGTAGACTCTCACAATGTTAACATCTCTCACATTACATAAGGTAAGGCCATGGGATTGCCCCATGTGAAAGGATGCATTGCTGGAAATTATTTTTTTTCTACAATTTTTTACACTGTTTTTCCCTGTGGTGCACTTGAGGGCCTCATTTATGAGGCCATGCGTCACTTTTATGCCGCTGGTGCGTCACTTTTTGTGACACAGCAGTGGTGTAAAAATTGCACCTTGTTGAGTTATATTTACAAAGTGACGCATCTAGGTAGATGCGTCACTTTGTAAAGCCCTGTGTCATATTATATGTGTCAGGTGTAATGTATGCAAAGGGGGCGTATTGACGCAAAGAAGGGTTGTACAAATGATGCAGTGAAATCTATGAGATTTCACTGCGTCACTTTTAGGACGCTTTTGTGTCAAAATTTTGCACCTGCCTCACAGCAGGTGTAAGACTGACGCAGGCCCTTTCACTTAGTGTTTGCCTATGTGAAAGGATGCATTTTTGGAAATTATTTTTTTTAATGGCATGAATTGAGATAGAATATACAAAAAAAGAGAGACATATTTACAAGCTGCGTGCGCAATCTTTGACATAGCTGTGTATTTATAAGGTAGACTTCTTTATACATTGTTTTTTTATGCTTGGATTCAATGCTGGTTTAGAAATTGTGTAATGGTTTCATTGGAGTTGTAAATATGGTCATTTTTTTAAGCACATTGTGCAACCTGTAGCATGGGTGGAAGGAGTGAATGTCTGGAGAGGGATAGGAATAGCAGATAGAAAACCATATGAAATGGTGGGGAGATGCATAAACACACAGCTATGTCAAAGATTGTGCACGCAGCTTGTAAATATGCAGGCAGACAAAGCAATCTTTGACATAGCTGTGTGTTTATAAGGTAGACTCTCACAGTTATAAGATCTCTCACGGCATTTCATATTCTTGTCTGGGTGTATATTTACAAGCTGTGTACATAATCTTTGACATAGCTGTGTGTTTATAAGGTAGACTCTCACAATGTTAACATCTCTCACATTACATAAGGTAATGTCTTGGGATTGCCCCATGTGAAAGGATGCATTGCTGGAAATAATTTTTTTCTACCATTTTTTACACTGTTTTTCCCTGTGGTGCGCTTGAGGGCCTCATTTATGAGGCCATGCATCACTTTTATGCCGCTGGTGCGTCACTTTTTGTGACACAGCAGTGGTGTAAAAATTGCACCTTGTTGAGTTATATTTACAAAATGACGCATCTAGGTAGATGTGTCACTTTGTAAAGCCCTGTGTCATATTATATGTGCGTCAGGTGTAATGTATGCAAAGGGGGCGTATTGACGCAAAGAAGGGTTGTACAAATGACGCAGTGAAATCTATGAGATTTCACTACGTCACTTTTAGGATGCTTTTGTGTCAAAATTATGCACCTGCCTCACAGCAGGTGTAAGAATGCCGCAGGCCCTTTCACTTAGGGCTTGCCCTATGTGAAAGGATGCATTTTTGGAAATTATTTTTTTAAATGGCATAAATTGAGATAGAATATACAAAAAAAGAGAGACATATTTACAAGCTGCGTGCACAATCTTTGACATAGCTGTGTATTTATAAGGTAGACTTCTTTATAAATTGTTTTTTATGCTTGGATTCAATGCTAGTTTAGAAATTGTGTAATGGTTTCATTGGAGTTGTAAATATGGTCATTTTTTTTAAGCACATTGTGCAACCTGTAGCATGGGTGGAAGGAGTGAATGTCTGGAGAGGGATAGGAATAGCAGATAGAAAACCATATGAAATGGTGGGGAGATGCATAAACACACAGCTATGTCAAAGATTGTGCACGCAGCTTGTAAATATGCAGGCAGACAAAGCAATCTTTGACATAGCTGTGTGTTTATAAGGTAGACTCTCACAGTTATAAGATCTCTCACGGCATTTCATATTCTTGTCTGGGTGTATATTTACAAGCTGTGTACATAATCTTTGACATAGCTGTGTGTTTATAAGGTAGACTCTCACAATGTTAACATCTCTCACATTACATAAGGTAAGGTCATGGGATTGCCCCATGTGAAAGGATGCATTGCTTGAAATAATTTTTTTTCTACAATTTTTTACACTGTTTTTCCCTGTGGTGCGCTTGAGGGCCTCATTTATGAGGCCATGAGGCCATGCGTCACTTTTATGCCGCCGGTGCATCACTTTTTGTGACACAGCAGTGGTGTAAAAGTTGCACCTTGTTGAGTTATATTTACAAAGTGACGCATCTAGGTAGATGCGTCACTTTGTAAAGCCCTGTGCCACATTATGGGGCAGATTAGGATGGCGGACGGACCTGCGTCCGTCCGCCACCCCAGAGTTGGAGGGACCGTCCGCAGGGGCAGCGGCGGTCCCTCCATGCAAATTACGATGTGACCACCACCCTGGTGGTCACATCCTGTATGAATAACATTGCGGCGGGTGCTGCTTCAAGCAGCACCCACCGCAATGTCCAAAATGCATGTATTACATTTACATGCACAAAGTGGCAGGCACCGCGCGGTGCCTGCCGCTTTGTGCATGTAAATGTTGGGGGGTACCATAGGTACCCCCCATGTGCACCCCCCACCCCCCGACACCCTGGGGCCCGCAACGGGCCCCCAAAAGCCAAAGTCCACATGCTTTTCCACGGCGGAAAAGCCGCCGCGGAAAAGCATGTGTCCGTGCAATTCCTAATTTGGCTGACGGTGTCTTGCAGACACCGTCACCAAATAGCCCTCCCCACCCCGCAGATCAGCGGCGGACGGACCTGCCGTCCGCCGCTGGTCCAACCGCACTCCCACCGCCATCCTAATCTGGCGGTGGGTCTTCTATTTCACTGTGGCGGATAATCCGCATACTCCGGGCCGGCGGTGGCTTCCGCCGGCCCGGAGTATGCGGATTATCCGCAATCATAATGAGGCCCTATATGTGCGTCAGGTGTAATGTATGCAAAGGGGGCGTATTGACGCAAAGAAGGGTTGTACAAATGACGCAGTGAAATCTATGAGATTTCACTGCGTCACTTTTAGGACGCTGTTGTGTCAAAAGTTTGCACCTGCCTCACAGCAGGTGTAAGACTGACGCAGGCCCTTTCACATAGAGCTTGTCCCATGTGAAAGGATGCATTGCTGGAAATTATCTTTTTTAAATGGTATAAATTGAGATAGAATATACAAAAAAAGATAAACATATTTACAATATGCGTGCTCAATCTTTGACATTGTTGTGTGTTTATGCATTTTCCCACCAATGCTGTGAGAGATGTTAACATTGTGAGAGTCTACCTTATATATATTAATATCGTGGACATGGCCCTAAGATCACACTGATGTGTGAATTAAGCTTCACTCACAGTGTGATCTTAGACAGATTAGCAGGATGTTACATGTAATGAGAAATTAATGTTATGTGTTGCTTATATATATAAGTGGCCTGTTTTTCATCTGTAGAGAAAGTGAAATAATATGAGCAGAGACACACATACTGCTTGCAGAGACAGAGATGGTACATTATATCTAACATTTTGATCATGTGCCTAAGATCACACTGTGAGTGAAGCTTGATTCACCCATCACTGTGATCTTAAGCAGAGTCACACATACTGTTGGCAGAGACAGACATGGTACATTATATCTAACATTCTGATTATGTGCCTAAGATCACTCTGTGACTGAAGTTTGATTCACCTATTATTGTGATGTTAGGCAGAGTCACATATACTGTCGGCAGGGATAGACATGGTACATTATAACTAAAATGATATTAATCTGTCTAAAATCACACTGTGAGTGAAGCTTGCTATAATGAACAACTAGAGTGCTAACATTTAGAATATATGGCAAATGTGTGACACATCTGAATGCCTTCTTGATGGAACTAAAGTAAACAAGCATTGAAAATACAATAGATTTGGTGTGATCTTAGGCTCATGTGCACCATATTACATGTAATCTACCATCTCTTTGTCTGCAAGCAGTATATATGTTTCTGCTGATATTATTCCAAATTATTTTCAGGTGAAAAACAGACAACCTATCTATAAACAAGACATAACATTAAATAATAAATAATATTTAACATTGTGGAAGCGGTTTGTAAGTATGCCAATGAAACTTTTACACTATTTCTGGACCAGCATTAATATCAAACATTGAAAATTTATGGCAAATGTGTGACACATCTGAATGTCTTGTTGATGGAACCTAAGTAAACAAGCATTGAAAATGCAATAGATTTGGTGTGATTTTAGGCACATGTCCATGATATTACATGTAATGTACCATCTCTGTCTGTGGAAGCAGTATGTGTGTCTCTGCACACATTATTTCTCTGTATCTACAGGTCAAAAACAGGCCACCTATATATTAAGAAGATATAACATTAATTAGTAAATTATATCTAACATTGTGCAAGCGGTTTGTAAATATGCCAATGAAACCTTTACACTATCTCTGGACCAGCATTAATGTCAAACATTCAGAATTTATGGCAAATGTGTGACACATCTGAATGCTTTCTTGATGGAATCAAAGTAAACAAGCATTGAAAATGCAATAGATCTCGCCCTCGGTGTCACACATACTGTTGGCAGTGACAGACATGGTACATTATATCTAAAAAACAATTAATCTGTCTAAGATTACACTGTGAGTGAAGCTTGAAATAATGAGCAACTAGAGTGCTAACATTCTAAATTTATGGCAAATGTGTGACGCATCTGACTGCTTTCTTGATGGAAGCAAGGTAAACAAGCATTGAAAATTCAATAGATTTTGTGTGATCTGAGGCACATGTGCACGATATTACATGTAATCTACCATCTCTGTCTGTGCAAACACTATGTGTGTCTCTGCACTAATTATTTCTCTGTATCTACAGGCCAAAAACAGACCACCTATATATAAACAAGACATAAAAATTAATTAGTTAATCGTTTTTGACACAAAGCAAAGCACATGTAATGTAAATGAGCCTTTTGTTGTATACTAGTGTTTATATTGTTTATTTATTGTAATTGCTATGTAATATGTTTGTAGTGGTCTATAATATGTTATTTTTTGTTTTCCACAGATTACAATCATCTATACAAACAAAGAGAAAACAAGGACAGCAAAAAATTATAAGAGAAAATTAAGGTCTAAGGAAAAAGAAAATCAAGAACCAACCAAAATAAAATCTTCAGAGAAAAAGAAAAATGCTCCTGGTAAGCAAAGTACAAATTTTCTCAGGAAGTTATTGAAATTTGAAGCCCCAAAATTTTTTTTAAATAAGAAGAATGAAACACGTGTAATTTCGAAAAAGACAGGATGTCCTTCTACAATTGTTAGACGTGTACAAGGAGACAATATTTTGAAAAACGATAGAAGAAGCAAACAATTTTCTGACATTCGTAGGCGAATGTTTTACAACAGGATTATATCCAATTTATTAAAAACTATAAAAAGGTATAAAAAAGAGACCGTTTTTTACAAGAAAAAAAAACATAGTTAAGATCGTGGATGAAGCATTTAAAGTGACAAATAAATTGTTTTGTTTAGTAATTAATAGAATTCGTACACTTGATACGATAATTAATGTGTTTAAATCAAAATGTAAGTGGAGGAGAGTAATTAATCGAACTAATTTTTGTGATGTTTTTTCTGGAGAATGGAAGCATAGTTCAAGTTCTGAGCCATTTTTCAATGAAGAAACTTACTTTCAGGATAATGATTTGGTGCATGCAGTTGACACCGGTGGTCGAGCATATGAGGTGAAGGACGGTTGTCCAGTTGAAAAAGAAGAGATTTTGCCTAGAAATACAGAAGAGGTGTTAGCTGATGAAGTTTTAGGGAGATGTCCTAAGGCTCCAGTGTATACATGGAATTGTAGTAGTATTTGTAGTGTCCGACAGGAATAAATTGATTTGTTTCGCACTTTCTTACGAACATATACTAAGAAAACTGTGAAACAAAAAATGAACATTTTACAAGAGTTAGATCCTTGTAGAGTGAGAGGAAAAACAGGTTTGCAAGGGCATTCACTGGCTTGTCTTTCAAGAAAAGTATGTCAGAGTGTTTTTCACCATTTTAGGATGTTAGCAGTGCATCATAATAAAGTAAGGAAATTAGTGAGAAGGTTGTACCATGCAAAAAGTCCAGCACTTAAACTAAAACAGATAAACAGTGCTCGTTTGCATGGAATTAGATGTCAAAAACATTTGTGATGAAATTGAGTTTTGTTACTTTGGTGAAAAAGAGGTTAGTGCAGAAATTGATACAGTAATGGAAGGTAATGTAGAAGAGAATGCAGAGATTTTAAGTACAGAAAAATTTGAAAATGAAATTATAAAGTTTAAGGTCAATTCAAGTGAAAGGCCTAATTTTTCTTGTGTTTGTTGTCGACGGACTCATTCAGACTAGATTAGTTGATTTATATGTAAAAAGCGAAAAGATAAATAATAATGAGTGGAAGGATTTTGCAACTTATTTGTTGGTTGAAAATTGTTTTGATTTGGGCTCTGATCAACGTATTTGTACATATTGCTATAATAAATTAAATGAAAACAGAATGCCTGCTAGAGCTGTTCATAATAATCTGGAGTTGGTAGACATTCCTTCTGAATTGATGGATTTAAATACCTATGAGTCTATTCTGATTCAATGTGTGCATCCTTTTCAGGCTATTGTTCGCATGGAGCCTAAGACAGGGAAATTGCCTCCTTCAGATTTACAGAGAGGATTAAAGGGAAGAGTTGTTTATTTGCCTCTAGATTTTAAGAAAAATATTGATACCATTGGTGTTGAAAAAGTAGAAGAGGAACCTCTGGTTATTTTAGTTAATGGTGTTCCGACAAAAAGTAAGAAAATCTGGCAAGAATTAGTGGATGTTAGGAAAGTCAAGAAGGCAACGTTGTATCTGGTAAAAATAATCAGTACTATAACAATGTGTATGTGGGAGATGAGGAAACAACTGTACAAGACGACACTGATGTCTCTACTGGACAAATAGAAAAAGTTGATGTCTCTAGAAGTGAAGAAATTTACGAACATTATAGTGTTCATCCATTGCATTCCAAAGAAGTAATGGGGAATGCTATTGACTTGTTTCAGATGAAAAAAGCCGAAGGAAGTCCCATTAGTGTATGGGAAGAAAGTTTAGAAGCTCGTTGTTTTCCAGAGTTATTTCCAACAGGTGAAAGTGGACGATATGACGACCGACCTGTTCAAATTCCTGCATCTGAATACCGGACTTCAAGATTATATGCAGAAGGTCCAAGGTTTCGTCAATGCATTCCATATTTGTTCCATCTACTGTTTGAGAGTGACTTGTCTGGACTTTCCTATGCAGTAAACCATATATTGAAAAGTGGAGCACATCTACAAAATGTTTCGGCAATGGATTTTATGGATAAACTGAAACTGCAAGACAGTGTTTTGGAATCTCAGCTAATTAATCTCATGGCATGTCAGTGTGGTACTAACGAGTATTGGTACCGTCGTCATGGGGAATTGAAATGTATGCTAAGAAACTTAGGAACTCCTACATGGTTCCTCACTCTTAGCTGTGCTGAGTATGCTTGGGAAGACTTACTTGAATTTCTACGAGAGGCAAATAAAAACATTGAAAATATTGAATACAAGACACCTGGAGAACTTTGCTCTTTAGATCCAGTTAATGTATGCAGGTATTTCAATCATAGGTTTGAAGCTATGATGTCTTTTATTACAAACAAAAAAAATCCTCCGCTTGGAGAGGTGTTGGATTTCTTTTGGCGAAAGGAGTATCAAGCAAGAGGTGCTCCTCATATACATATTCTGCTATGGATTAAAGTTGCACCTAAATTTGGAACAGATTCAGATGAGAAAGTGATGAGTTTCATTGAGCAGTATTCTACATGTGCTGTTCCGAAAAGTACAGACGAAAACAATTTAAGATAGCAAGTTTTACGCTTTCAAACCCATCGTTGTGGGAAATACTGTCGTCGAAAATACAAATCCAAAGACAAGTTCTACACGAAATGTCGTTTTGCATTTCCACGTCCAGTAACATCGAACGGAAGAGTCAACAATTTTATGTCTTCTCTGCGACATACTGTGACAAGAAAATCACCCAAAAATACATACAACCTAAGAAGAAATGAGGAATCCAAATTCATAAATGACTACAACCCAGTCATTTTATCCATGTGGAATGCTAACATGGATATTCAATATGTGGCTGACAACTCTATTGCTGTGGCTCGATATGTGACGTCTTACATCACAAAATCAGAAAAGACGGAACTGAAGGAAATGTGGGAAGAAATTTCACATGAAAAGAGTCTAAGCAAGAAATTATACAGTTACAGTCTAAAGATGTTGTTGCATCGAGAAATTGGAGCGTATGGATGTTCTGATCGGTTGTCATCAGCAAGTCTATATGCCAAATCTAGAACCATTATTTGGGTGAGTCTAGGTCTTGCTGCAACACGAAACCGAGTTTTAAAATCTGTACAAGAAATTGAGTATTTGGCGGAGAAAGAACCAGACAGTACAGATATTTTGAAGACAAACATGTTGGATACATACTATCCAAATAGAAGTACTCACCTTGAGAACGCTTGTCTCTATGAAGTTCTGCAAACCTACACTTTTAAAAGGAACGTCACAGAAGACATCAATAAAGGTGTATATGCTGTAATTAGATGGGAAGGCTGTTTAGTAAAACAAAGAAAAGGCCATTTAATTAATCATCGACAATTGAGTTGTGATTCTCCAGACAAAAGAAAATTTTATTACTTAGCACTTTTACAACTCTTTAAACCTTGGCGTAGAGAAGAGGAACTACTTGGAGATTTTCTTACTTATGAAGATTCGTTCAATGCAACCAAAGATACCATAGAATGTCCTGTTTTTTCAAGTTATCTGCAAATTTTGAACGAGGAAATACAGCAAGAAGCTACAATTGCAGCAGAGATTGCTAGAGACAGTTCTCAAGACAGTCAGAGTTCTGCTTCATTGAGTCAGGATCCACTAGGAGGACCAATTATACAAAATGAAGCTGCCACTGCCATGGATGAAGTTGAAAGAGCCATGGAACAAGCTCAGGAGGATGTACTTGATTTAGAAGATTTGGAAAAAGAACTAAACGTTGAGCAGAGACAAATATATGACGAAGTCACACAACAAATTGAGCATGGTTTATCACATGAGAAAAAAGAGTGCTCATGTACATCATTTGTACCTATCCGACTATATGTCAGTGGAGAAGCAGGAACTGGGAAAAGTTTCCTGATTAAAGTGATTGCAACATATTTGCAGAAAACAACGGAATCATCGCTCTCTTGTGTTGTTACTGCTCCTGATAGAGCGCGCGAGGCCACCCGACCAATAATTTTCGCCGTTTCCGGCTTCAGGGCCCATGTACTTTCAAATCACCATATACATTGACCAGGTGACTTCACGAGCTCTACCAATTTGAGTGTGTGTCCCTTACTATTATTTCTCAGTGCACCCGACTTACCATCCACCGATGCGGGTATCTAATGACCACAATGAATCAGGGAGCTAGCTGTAAAAGGAAAGGCAGCAAAATACAAACCCAACCAATAACATTCAAAATACTGTTTGAAATGACCACGGACAACGGGAAGTTTTAAATTGTTTATCTAAAGTTCATTTGCTTCATGTATAAGGTACATCAATATAAGGCAATCAATAACCAAGATAACGTAAATGATATAACTGTAAAGAAATAATGACAGAGTAATCATTAAAATACTGAAAAAATGCAACGAGAAGATACTATGCTATTCAATAATATTTAAGCATGGGCGGATTATGTAGGTAAAACTACAGGAGGACCTATAAAGAGTAACACGCTTCACTTAAGGTGAACGGGCCTTTGAACAATCTAGGCAATGAGGTTCTAGACCATATCAGAAAATGACAAACTGCAATGCAAAATATAATTTCTAGCAAGTGAGAAGACATAAGAACAAACTTATGGAAAAATGCAAATGACTTTCAATAGTTGCGGAAAGACATGGAAAAATAACATATGCAAATAGTAAACTTTATTGAAGCAAAAGTTAGAAATTCAGAAGGTGCAAGATTTAAGAGGTTCAGAGCAATATTTACCTAGAAAGGTGTGGAAACCAAACCCTGGCCACGGGTCAGTTAAGGACAGGAAACCCTCAAGGAAGGATACCCCTCAAAGGACAGCAGGTGCAGAATGGACACCCCAGATAGGACAGGATACCCTCGGATTAGGAATCAGGACAGGACCTCAGGACAGGACAGCAAACCCTCAGGACAGGACCGCTCAGGACAGGACCGGAACCCACAGTTCGGAAGCAACGCCTGCGCTCCACCCGCTCTGCAGTTATCGATCAAGACCCCGATTGGGTCAGCGAACTTCCAGCAAAGTGCTTCGCCAGCACTTTAAGGTTCAGTAGAACCTTAGTCTATGGTCAAATTCGGACAGAGTGCTCTGCAGCGCTCTGTATCTTCAGTCACCTATTGAGTACGATGGGTCAGTGACAGGTCAGCTAAACCAGACAAGTCGGACGGTTCCCTAGGTGAACCCAGGGTAGATATACAGTTTGGGGACAGTGTACCACCCCCCAATGTTGCAAAGTGTCAGAATCCCTCAATTTCGATTGGTCCTAAGATAGGATTTGGGTAACACACCAATCACAATTCAACAATTCAAGCCAGTATTTGCATGTTTGGGCACCGCCTAGTAAGATTGGGGTTCCCATGAGAAGCTACACGGCAAACAGCAGCACAACATTACAATGAAACATATAAGGAGCCACATTCGCTGTTCTCGCAGGGCAGAGGTGACTTTCTCATGAGCATCTCGCCCATCGCTGCCAACTGGCTATGTTCCATCAGTCAAGGTCTACTGTGCTGCCGAAAGTGGCACAGGCGCAGAAGGGACCTCCAATATGGCTCTCCTCTCACTCAGACCCCCATTCCCCGCGATACATGAAAAGTAAGCGAAAACAAATTAATACATAATAATGTCATCATGAAAACACATCACAGGGTTTGTACTTTCTACTTATCATCATAAAATATTCTTATGCGGTTTAAATGTTAGCTACATTGATACGGGCACAAGAGCAGTGGCACGAGCAGTACCACATGATGAGCACAGCTATGAATTACGCATGCGCATAAATTTCCCTCCACTTCTGCAGACGCGTCAGGACACGTGAGTGTGGCTGACGCATGCGCAGTAACTAAAATACAAGCGGCGGCCATTTTAAAGTACACGGGTTAAATGTATTAGAAATACACGTAGGCAAGCTTCATAAACTTTGCCTAAACAAAAATAAACGTTAGTAAAACGTACGTTTTGTTATTTTGTTACACATAAAAGAGGTTCTTGACTTCGGCAAGCCGCAAAATATGCGAAGCTTTGCTTCATCAATCCCCTCTTTGATGATATTTACTATCATCACAAAAAATGGAACCAGATGCCAACTTTCTTTCACACTTTATATAGCTCTATCTCTTCCAGCAATCGTTCTAATTTTTCTCTCTCAGTTTTAGTAGGGTGAGAAGTCTTCACCTTTTTGTATATCTGATCATTCACTTCCTCCAACTCAATCTCATCCACACTCCGTTTCAACCCTCTTGCATTTACCTCGTGCTTCTTTGTGCGCTTACGGCATTTACAACAAATAAAAATGAGAAATATAATAAGACCTATAATACCAATTGGCATCAGTATCTTGAACAATAAACTTTTACCTACGCTAGCAAGCCAATGACCTACATTTGAGAGACCATCTACTAGTCTCTTCCAGGCACTATCAACCTCGAGTGGTTTGAGTTCCTTTGTCAAATTAGTGTTGTTTTTCACATATCTTTTGATCTGTACACTTTTATCCGGAATATAAGTGCAACAATGTTGCGCCTTCAACATCCGGCAGACTCCGCCCTCTTTCGCTAATAAGGTGTCAAGAGCAAGTCGATTCTGCAAAACCATTGATCTGATCGCAACCATTTCGGTATTGACCAGCAGAAATCCATGAGCTGTTTCAGTAGACAGCACATCCACTATAGTAGACAATTTGCAAATTCTGTGAGTGTTCAGAACCACTCCCACTCCAGGTATCAGTGCACTGAAAATACTACCCATTATTTCACCTATACTTTCTCTTTTACTACGCACTAAGCCATTAGTATCTTCATTGCTTCCAGCCTTTCCATTCACATGGTATATTTTCGGGAAGACAATGCCAAAATAGCAGCTTCCATACCAGTGATCCGGCAATTTGAAATAAGCCTTGTCCCCACAAATATAATAAATTCCAGGAAACACAGGCTCTGACCCATTTTTGAAACCCCAACCTCCAATTACCTTGTAATTATGTTCGCATTCACTGGAACCAATGAAAACATTATTATAATAGCTAGTCTTCTCGCGGTGAAGACATAGCTTGCCTTTCTTTTCAAAATCCAGCAACAGAGCAGGTCCCGCCCCACCATTTGAGGTGCCTTCCATGTTCTCTGCCCACTTTGGCTTTTTCTGACTTTCGTCATTAGCCTTTTTTTGTATTTTAATTCTTCTTTTCTCTGCCATGTTCAGGAACATCTTTTCCTGTTCACGCAAAGAACAAGTCAAGTTATCTCTGTGTGCATCAGCTATGTCAATGTTACCTATAGTCAAGAAGTAGTCTCCCATATATCTTATGGTGTCGCTTTTGGTATGTACAGGATTCAAGTTCCCACGTATAGGAAGTTCAGAAAATATTACGTCATTATTAGAGTAATAGTACTGTAACGGTCCTCTTTTGTAAAATAAACTAGCTAAAATGCTACAGGAGATTCCATATGTCAATGGCAAGTGATGGTATGTCACGCCTTCAGCCACAGAAGTAGGTAGCTTCATGCAGACATAGCAATCTTCAATTTCCATAGTCTCTACATAGTGTATTAACAAGTTTGCAAAAACATTTAAGTGTGTCTTGTTCTTAATTCCATGATAATGTAGTCCTCCCTCATCTGATGCTTCTACGTCTTGTTTTGTTTGTCTCAGTGCTCTCTCATGTCTCGCTACACTCTGTGTTGTCAACTCCTCACTGTCAGTATTTACAATTTCAGTAGGGACAATGTTAGTATCTTTACTTACAGTGAAGGGTATAAAGATTGTTAGTCCTATCCAAATTACTATCAGTACTACTATACTACATATACACACCTTGCAGCACGTCTTGCAACGACTGCAACTAGGTCTACCATTCACAGTTGAATCAGACATTTCGGCTCAGAAGAAGTTTCTCGACCCCTCTTTGTGTCTTTACACAGGTAGCTTACTTTGTGCAAATTCACGGTGGTTCGTCTTCTTCTTCAGCGGAGCACTCAGGGACGGGCTCTCCGTCGCTTACGTCAGTTATATCAAGATCTTCAAGTTCTTCCAAAACGAGGGTCCATTCAGGAGACTTGTACTTTTTGTTTTGTCTTTTTATTCGTTCACTCCTTCTTTTGGAAGAGCTTTCTTCTTGCTCTGCTATCCGCGCACTTCTCCTTGCTTCTGCACGTTTTTCTTCCACCGTCTTTATCCTTAGCCTTAATCTCTTTACGTACCTAGGCTCAAGGTTGTTTCTTTTCTTAAGTCTCTTAGTTGGTACTTGGACTTCGCTTTCTTCTCTTATCCTCTTATTCTCTTTAGCTTGTGGCAATTCTGCTTCACTTTCTTCTTCTTCTTCCCTTACTTCGCTAGTTCCAGGGCTAGCATCAAATTCTTCTGCCTGGTTACTAATCTGGCCTTGTTCAGGAATATGTTGTTTTTGGCTTTCGATTGTCTTTGTTTCTGCTTCTATTTCTGTTTCCTGAACCCGTTCTTCTAACCCTATCTGATCCTGTTCAAGCACTTCGATCTCTTGATTTTCTTCTGCTCGAACTATCACTCTATGTCTAAGCTGTCCCTTATCCACATCAGGAGTTAGTGGAGGTGTATCGAACACCTGTTCTGTCCCTGTCTGACCTTCTCCTTCCTCAGTTTTGATGTGAATCTCAGGCGGCTGAGGTTCTTCGCCTGTGCCTTGCTTTTCCTGACTAGTCCACTCTCTACCTTCACAAAGTCGCTCTCTTGTTCTGATAGGATCTTCGGTCAAATCAATCATCGGTATCCATTCTTCTGGCCATATGCTTGGCAGCTCGTCATCAACTACTCCTGGCTCAGCTTCCTGGACCTCTTCAGCAGGCTGGATTCTTGGCAGTTCGCAGTCAACTACTCCTGGGCCAACGTCTGCTGTTCCTGCAGCCTGACTGGTGCTGGGCTGTTCGTTGTCAGCTGCTTCTGGTCTGGCTCCTGCAGAATCCTCTGCTGGATGCCCTTCTTCTTCAAGTTCTTTGTCTGGTAATACCTTCTGGGTGTGGCCAGCGTGGATCCACTGGGGAATACCTGCGACCTTCACTGCAGTGGTTGTTACCAGGATTACTTGGCGTTTCTTTCCCCACCTTGGTGCCAGACAGCTTGATCGAGTGTGTTTCTTTATTTTGACCCAGTCTCCTGGAACCAAGCTGTGGAGAGGAGTCGTTGGATTGAGGATGCCGTCGTCTCCAATCTGGCGAGAGATAGAACGCACTTGGTCACCCAATCTTCTGCAGTATTCAAGCACCAAATCATCAGTAATACTCAACAGTTTGCTTCCTGGCACCCATGCTTGTCTCATCACTCTTCCCATAATGATTTCATGGGGACTTAGGCCTGTCTTGCGGTCAGGAACACTTCTCAGTCCCATCAGGACCAGGGGCAGGGCCTTCACCCAGGTCATGCCAGTTGCATCAGTCAGCTTTGCTAGTCTGTTTTTGATAGTTCCATTTACTTGTTCCACTACTCCAGAAGCCTCTGGATGATATGCACAGTGAAGTTTCTGCCTTATTCCAAAGGCCTTACAGAGTTCAGCCAGTATTTCATTCTGAAAATGTCCACCCTTATCTGATTCAATAATGAATGGCACCCCGAATCTAGGTATCAGTTCTTTTAGTAAACACTTCGCTACTGTCAGTGCGTCACTTTGGGGAGTAGGGTAAGCTTCTACCCATTTTGAAAATACGCAAACAATGACAAGGACATATCGCTTCCCTTCACAACGGGGCATGGTGATGAAATCAATCTGTATCCTTACAAAGGGACCCCCCGATCTCCCAATTTTGCTCAGCTCAACCATTGTCCTCTTGCCTGGGTTCATCTGTTGACATGACAGGCACCTCTGGCAGAGGGACTCTGCTACTTTCCTGAACTTCTTACTGTACCAAGTCTGTTGAAATACCAGAATCATGGCATCCCTACCAATGTGTGATCCTTCATGTATTAATCTTGCCATTGTGCCAAGCAAGTGTCGGGGTAACACAGGCATACCAGTTGGGCCCAAAATGACACCATCCACACGTCTCGGTCTACACCCATCTTCCTTCCATTTCTCTCTTTCTTGCCAAGGAGCCGACTCCTGCCACTCTCTCACTTCATCCCAAGTAGGCACTTCCTCAAACACCTGAAGTTGGCAGCTGGTTCCCGGCCCCCCTCGTTTTGGATTTACGATATACCGATCTCTGGCGCACCATTGGGCCACTCGATCAGCATAATCGTTTCCCATTGATACTTTGTCCATGCTCTTCTTATGAGCAGCACATTTTACCACTGCCAGTTCCTTTGGCAATTGGATGGCCTCTAAAAGGTCATGAACAACTTTTGCATTCCGAATGGGAGTACCTGAGGAAGTCAGGAATTCCCTCTGTAGCCACAATTGGCCAAAGTCATGCACAACTCCATAACAGTACTGACTGTCAGTATACACTGTTATGCGTATGTTCTTCCCAATTTTGCAAGCTTTTATCATAGCAATCAATTCAGCTACTTGTGCAGACTTGATGTTATATAGGTAACCTGCTTCTTCAATTTTTGTTAAAGAGACTACTGCATAAGCAGCACTCAGGCCTCCTAGTTCATGTCTTAGACAGGAGCCATCTACAAACAGCTCTTTATCATGCTCAGGCAATGGCGTTTCTTTTATGTCTGGGCGTGGTTTGGTGCTGAACTCTGTCATATCAATGCAATCATGTTCATCATCATCCCCACCTTCCATTTCCAGGGGGTCTGGGAGTAAAGTGGCAGGGTTCAGAATACCACACCTAACAATGCTTACATTTGCTGCACCCACAAGAATCATCTCGTATTTAGTCAGCCGACTAGGGGTGAGATACTGCGTTTTAGTTCTGGTCAATAGAATTACCACTCCATGTGAAACATACACAGTCACAGGATGTCCCATGACTATCGACTCACTTTGTTCCAAACTTGCACAGGTAGCAGCTACTGCTTTCAGACAGCCTCGTAACCCAGCAGCTACTGGGTCCAGGGTGGCAGAGAAATAGGCCACAGGCCTTCTGGTCGTGCCATGTTCTTGAGTCAGGACTTTCAATGCGCAATTATCGCGAGTGTCACAGAATAGGGCAAACTCTTTGGAATAATCTGGCATTCCCAGCGCAGGGGCTGTACACAGACAGTTTTTCAGTCTTGTGAAAGCCATTAGGCTTTCGTCGTCCCATTCTACAAGGTCTGGCATTCCTCTCGTGGTCATTTTTATCAAAGGCCTGGCTAAGACTGCAAATCCCAGAATCCACTGCCTGCAGTACCCCAGTACACCCAGGAACATTCTGACGTCTTTTTGAGTACGGGGCAACTGCATCTTTTGAATTATTCTCACTCTTTCTGATGTGACTTTTCTGACACCCTTTTCTATCTGGTGTCCTAGATATTTCACTGATTTTGCACAGAACTGTAGTTTGTCAGGGGCCACTTTATGCCCTTTCTCACACAGATGATTTAGGAGGGCAATGGTGTCAACTACACAGTCCCTATGACTTTTAGATGCCAATAGAAGGTCGTCTATGTACTGTACTAAGACAGAGTTCCCAGGTAAGGTCAAAGTCTCTAGACATTTTTTCAAGATCTGATTAAAGATAGAGGGGCTCTCTGTATACCCCTGAGGGATCCGGTTCCAGCAATACACGTGACCTTCGAAGGCAAACGAGAAAAGAAATTTGCTGTCAGGGTGCAGGGGTATCGAAAAGAATGCATGACACAAATCAATCACAGAGAACCACTCAGCATCCCAAGGAATCTGGTATAATATCACTGCTGGGTTCGGGACAATAGGGCAGCAAGGAACTACAATTTTGTTTACCTTTCTCAGGTCTTGCACTACCCTATACTTGCCACTAGGCTTTTTGATACCCATAATCGGTGAGTTGCATGGGCTACTCATCACTTCCTGTATGATGTTTCCTTCTAATAATTTTTGTATTTCCAGAGTGACACCGGCTTTCACTTCAGCATTCATTCGGTAGGCTTAGTGTTAGGATATACTGCATTGTCCTTGATGGCTATCTGTATGGGGTCCACATCTTTCATTAATCCCACATCTTTTCCAGTAAAATCCCACACCTCTGGCTTTACTGCTTCCTGGAGTTCTTGAGGCAAGTCCTGCAGGGTCAATCTTTTAATTTCTGAGTCAGGTCTGAGTAACAATAGTTTATAAATGCCATCTTCATCTGGGGTCTGAATTTCAACACCCTTTGGTGTGCAAAAGATGGTACAGTTCATTTTGCACAGCAAATCACGACCCAGTAGATTCACTGGACTGGTGTCACAGACGACAAACCTATGCATCTGTTTAAAATTTCCAATTGAAATCTCCATTGGTTCGGTAACAGGAGTACTAATCAATTGATTAGATACACCCACTACTTGGATATTTTCTCCCGAGAGGGGTAGGTTTGGAACGTCCACTGTTCTTACAGTAGAACGGGTAGCGCCAGTGTCCAACAGAAAGGTGACATCATTTCCATCAACCTTTCCTTCAATGTATGGTCCAGACTGGTCTACCGGCAAGGAAGCGCCAAGTACGCACTCCTCGTCCTCCCCTCTCAGGCCCCGTCAGTACTGATCATTACAAAGGAAGGTATCATTTAGCAGATACTGCGAAGTTGCTGTATTTCTGTTCTCACCGCTTTCCCAAACTTCTATCTCCTCACCCTCTCCCTGTTTTCCCCTGTATACCTGCTTGGGGGCTCGAGGCACCTGAACTGTTTTTACCTGAGGTTTAGTCTTTCTTGGTCTTTCTTTCTGCGTCTGTGGAGTTAAATCAGGTGTTTTGGGGTTATCATCGGTCAAATAGGGACACTCGTTTCGCCAGTGTCCAATTTCGCCGCACTGATGGCAGGGAAATTTCTTCATAGCCTCTTCCCTGCTAAATTTGGGCCGGGGCTTTCCTCCACCCCCTCCCCCAGGACCTTTGTTCTCAGCATTTTTAACCATGTTACTCAACTGTTTTTCCTGCTGTTCTGCGAGCTTTACTTGAGCCCACATCACCTTTTCCTTAAGGGCCTTTTTCTTTTCTGCCATTTCGTCCTCGCAGTACTTAGCGTACCGCAGGACCTCATCCATTTTTTTTGTATGCCAACAGATTTTATTATCTTTTATCCACTGACAAATTTCAGGTCTTAAACCATTTACAAACATGTTATCAATACCACTGTATGTTTTAAATACCTGCAATAACCTCTCATAGAAGGAGTGCACTGTCTCGTCCCTTTCCTGTGTTGTTCTATCTATTTTTGTCCAATCAGTTTCTTTCGCGGGCACCTTTTCTTTCAAATGCTGAATTACCTGCTCATATTTTCGCATGACATCCTTTGATGGCTCCCCTGTTTCCTTATTTCTTGGGTACTCTTCAGTAGGCCAGTCTATGGCTATTTTACACTGGGTCCATAAATCTACCGGAACCACAATGTCGAAAAACCCATCCAGGTCTTTCCACAGACATTTCTGTACCTTCACGAACCTCTCCACCTGCCTGTACCAGTCTACTGGTTTCTCTCGTAATTTTGGAAAATCGTTCGTAAAGGACACAATATCCTGTCTGGACCAGGGGACATGCACATATTTCCCTCCAGGTACTTCGCGCATGGGGCATAACTGCTCAGGTTTCTCTACCTCCCTTAAAGCAAATTCAGGAGTCACTTGTCGGGAGCGAGCCTCTTCCCTCTTTTTCGCCCACCTGCTTCTCCATCTTTCCACATCTCCCCATTTCTGCAGTACTCCCATTAATTCTTTAATCTGCAATTTTTTTCCTGCCACATTCAGGTGCTCTATATCCTTGTCTGAGAAGTCTGCTCTGTACGGTTTCTGTAAGGGCTTGGATTTCGAGATATCTACCCCCATACTAGCTGCGGTTTCGATCAGTTTTTCGTGGAGCACTCTGGTGTTCCTTGTAAAGCTTTTACATATAAACGACAATTCTTCTTCAGAGTAGGTATTCAATCGATCCAACCCCACATTTCCTGCCATTAATTCTTCTATTTCTACCCTCAGCTTGTAGAGGTCTAAAGGTTTCGTTTGCGGAGTCTGTTTCTCTAATTCACGACTCCAACTCTCAATTTCATCCGGAGTTACCAGAGAGACACTCCTAGTACCTGTTGCTGACTCTAATTTAATTTCTTTCGCATTAAAAGGGTTATGCCTCTGCTGCATTCCCTTTCCGGTCGGTTTGTTTGGCAAGTCCAAGAACGCAACTTCAGACTCGCACTCACTGGACTGATCGTCTATGATTATTGGTTCCTGTCTCGGGGGTGCCATGACTGGGGTCATAACTGGAGTAATCGGATTTCCCTGACCATTTCCGTATAACGGGACCACTGGTCCAATAGTTACTGGAATAGTCAATGCCTCAGGACTGGTATTTAACTGGGAGATTTTCTGAATTATTTCTGTCCTTTGTCTAGCTAGAGCCTCTTGCTCCTTTTCCACTAGTATCCTTCTTAAAGTCGTATCATGTAATATCTGTGGGGTCAAGGGAGGAGTAAAACTCGGGGCAGTAGGATGCGTTTCACTTGGTCCCCCACCATAATTTGGTTTCGGGAATAAAGTTCCAGTGTTAAAGGACCTGCGTTCTTCCTCATATGGAGGTTGAACAAAAGGCAGTCCTGTATTCGATGATTTCTCTTCTTTTTCATACAGGGGTCTGGGAAAGAAAACTTTCGTACGTGAATATTTTTCTTCCTGGCTTGCGGGCACTTTGGGATATATATCCCTTGTTTCTGCCGGTTCGGGTTTCTCAGAATTGGGCAATACTTGACCACCCCCTCCCAGTCCTAGGAATCTGTCTTCTTCCTTGAGGAAGTGGCGTCGGGGAGCATCTCCTACACTGGAAGGTCGGGTTCCCTCATTATAAGGTGGCGGACTTCTGGTACAGATGTCATCTATCAATTCATCATCTGACTCCCCAGGGGCCCCCCAATGCTTACACTTTTCGGTACTTTTCTCACCCGCTGCAGGGTTATGACATGCCGGCATCATGGGAAACAGTCCCTCAACAATCATGCTCTGCCTCCACTGTTTCATCCTTTTATCCCTGGACTCCTGTTTCAGCCTGGGGTACCACTTGGTCAAACCCTTGTCCATTCGGGGTCTTTCTCTTTCAAAAGCCTCAATCTCCCATTCCTCTAATGCCTCATACTGCGTTAGTCTCGGTCTGGGATGCAGTTCATTCATCCGAGTTCTTAAATTAAATAAGATCCTACCATTGAAGGTACCATCTAACGGAAAAGCCAATACTCCGTCATCTTTTGTGTATTTCACCCAATTCTCCAACCACACACAGGTATTGTACCCTCGGTCAAACATCATGAATGAGGCAGGAGTATTGGGTGGTGGGACAAGAACACCTTCTCTAGATTTAATCGGTTTGTCCGTTTTAAAATAATTTTTCACCTTACTTACAAGGGACAATTTTCTCTTGGTTCCGTACATAATATCGTATCTATTAGTCTTCCACTGATCCCTTTCAAACCCTAGGTGCCTTGGATTAGGTCGAGTTCCTGTAGTCTGCGAGTGCCACATACGACTTCTACGCTAAACTTTGTTTACAAACTACCTCCAATCAGAAAGCGTCTTGCAATTCCCGTGCGACCAATGGGTGCACGCGTTCAAATAATCTCGGCCAATGGGTGCGCGGCCCCTTCGTGAGACTGTTCTCACGCTCCGGCGCTTCACCCCTCCTTTACAATTCCAGCCCCGCTACCCGCCCGCTGTTTCTACCAATCCCAGCGCGGCACAGAGTGACGTCAGAGGCGCTTCGCGACTGACTCCCTCCCTTCACAAGGTAACGGAAACTTTCTTTCTTTTAAAGTGCTCAGTGCTTGGTTATTTTACAACAAATACACATTCGCCACAGTGCTCAAGTGTCTAGATAGGAACGCTTTGTTTTACTGCAAGTAAACTACTTCCATTTACTTTTCACACACTGCGAGTAGATCTCTTCCGCCTACCCTTCACTTTAGCATCGGTGAACCTGTTATTCCCCTAAACTCATCCACTTCTTTCCGGGATATATTCCGAGTTTAAGGTTTCCCAGCGGACCCCTCTGCTTTCACGCTAGCTCCGAGGAACCTGCTACTCTTCCGATGTGACCCTTACTAGGTTACGCCACTATGGGAATTTTTCCAATGAACCTCGTTACTGACATTTATTCACACATGTATTCAGAAAAACCCTAGTTAGTGCTTCCCGGTTATCCTAACCTGCACCTAACTTTCCTTAAGCCTGTGACCTCAGGACAATGGATTCTATTCACCACTTGCCCTTTCAATTCCCCGGGGAGTTCGGACAACACAATACGAGACGATTTACAAATGCATGGATTAATACATATAACAATATAAGAACAAGAATAATAACAATACAGCAATTCATGAATTCCGAAATAGCGTATTCACAAGAGACTGATCAGGTCTCTTAGAACAGCCGCTCTTCTAGCAGCATCAATATACTAGCAGCTTCCGACTTAACTAGTCTAACTAATCCTGCCTAACCTTTAACTAGTCCCTAACCATCCCTCTGCTTACCAGTAAAACTGATAGAGCGCGCGAGGCCACCCGACCAATCATTTTCGCCGTTTCCGGCTTCAGGGCCCATATACTTTCAAATCACCATATACATTGACCAGGTGACTTCACGAGCTCTACCAATTTGAGTGTGTGTCCCTTACTATTATTTCTCAGTGCACCCGACTTACCATCCACCGATGCGGGTATCTAATGACCACAATGAATCAGGGAGCTAGCTGTAAAAGGAAAGGCAGCAAAATACAAACCCAACCAATAACATTCAAAATACTGTTTGAAATGACCACGGACAACGGGAAGTTTTAAATTGTTTATCTAAAGTTCATTTGCTTCATGTATAAGGTACATCAATATAAGGCAATCAATAACCAAGATAACGTAAATGATATAACTGTAAAGAAATAATGACAGAGTAATCATTAAAATACTGAAAAAATGTAACGAGAAGATACTATGCTATTCAATAATATTTAAGCATGGGCGGATTATGTAGGTAAAACTACAGGAGGACCTATAAAGAGTAACACGCTTCACTTAAGGTGAACGGGCCTTTGAACAATCTAGGCAATGAGGTTCTAGACCATATCAGAAAATGACAAACTGCAATGCAAAATATAATTTCTAGCAAGTGAGAAGACATAAGAACAAACTTATGGAAAAATGCAAATGACTTTCAATAGTTGCGGAAAGACATGGAAAAATAACATATGCAAATAGTAAACTTTATTGAAGCAAAAGTTAGAAATTCAGAAGGTGCAAGATTTAAGAGGTTCAGAGCAATATTTACCTAGAAAGGTGTGGAAACCAAACCCTGGCCATGGGTCAGTTAAGGACAGGAAACCCTCAAGGAAGGATACCCCTCAAAGGACAGCAGGTGCAGAATGGACACCCCAGATAGGACAGGATACCCTCGGATTAGGAATCAGGACAGGACCTCAGGACAGGACAGCAAACCCTCAGGACAGGACCGCTCAGGACAGGACCGGAACCCACAGTTCGGAAGCAACGCCTGCGCTCCACCCGCTCTGCAGTTATCGATCAAGACCCCGATTGGGTCAGCGAACTTCCAGCAAAGTGCTTCGCCAGCACTTTAAGGTTCAGTAGAACCTTAGTCTATGGTCAAATTCGGACAGAGTGCTCTGCAGCGCTCTGTATCTTCAGTCACCTATTGAGTACGATGGGTCAGTGACAGGTCAGCTAAACCAGACAAGTCGGACGGTTCCCTAGGTGAACCCAGGGTAGATATACAGTTTGGGGACAGTGTACCACCCCCCAATGTTGCAAAGTGTCAGAATCCCTCAATTTCGATTGGTCCTAAGATAGGATTTGGGTAACACACCAATCACAATTCAACAATTCAAGCCAGTATTTGCATGTTTGGGCACCGCCTAGTAAGATTGGGGTTCCCATGAGAAGCTACACGGCAAACAGCAGCACAACATTACAATGTAACATATAAGGAGCCACATTCGCTGTTCTCGCAGGGCAGAGGTGACTTTCTCAGGAGCATCTCGCCCATCGCTGCCAACTGGCTATGTTCCATCAGTCAAGGTCTACTGTGCTGCCGAAAGTGGCACAGGCGCAGAAGGGACCTCCAATATGGCTCTCCTCTCACTCAGACCCCCATTCCCCGCGATACATGAAAAGTAAGCGAAAACAAATTAATACATAATAATGTCATCATGAAAACACATCACAGGGTTTGTACTTTCTACTTATCATCATAAAATATTCTTATGCGGTTTAAATGTTAGCTACATTGATACGGGCACAAGAGCAGTGGCACGAGCAGTACCACATGATGAGCACAGCTATGAATTACGCATGCGCATAAATTTCCCTCCACTTCTGCAGACGCGTCAGGACACGTGAGTGTGGCTGACGCATGCGCAGTAACTAAAATACAAGCGGCGGCCATTTTAAAGTACACGGGTTAAATGTATTAGAAATACACGTAGGCAAGCTTCATAAACTTTGCCTAAACAAAAATAAACGTTAGTAAAACGTACGTTTTGTTATTTTGTTACACATAAAAGAGGTTCTTGACTTCGGCAAGCCGCAAAATATGCGAAGCTTTGCTTCATCACTCCAACTGGGTTGGCAGCACACACCATTAAAGGAATTACTTTACACCGCTTATTGATGCTGCCAGTGGAGCATGATAACAAATTACAATACCACAAGCTATCTGGAGAAGCTTGTTGTGAAGTTTCAAGAGTACTAAAGAAAATGAAACTTCTTATCATTGATGAAGTAAGCATGGTATCAAATGTAATGCTTGCCTTTGTGCATTTAAGAATGCAAGAAACTCTTAAAACAGACTATGATGTGTTATTTGGAGGAAAACACATCATTGTTTTTGGAGATTTACTGCAACTAACTCCAGTGAAAGGACAGCCAGTGTTTAAAATGCTTACGCATGAAGATACCAGGAAATGTTTAGGAAGCATTGGAAATGTTAACATATGGCTAAATTTCAAATATGCAGAACTGCTACAAAATATGCGACAGGCAAAGGATGAAGATTATAAAAATATTCTACAAGATGTAAGAATTGGAAAACTAACTGAGCATGGCAAAGAAGCGTTACATGCCCGATTAATTTCAAATTTGTTTCCAAAGGAAAATATTCTTCCAGAGAATATTTTTAAGAAAATTCCTGAAACAAGTCTGTCATATGCTTGATGCCAACTCTACAAGAATGTTCAATCTTCAACACCAAAATGTTAAAGTTGGAAAATCAAGAGATTGTGAAACTGGAAGCTATTGATAAAATAGAACATGAAGGAGCCACTATTATTTTGTCAGAAAAATTGAAAACAAAATTGGATTCTTTGGAGAAGACAATATCCAAAACTGCTGGTATGGAAAAGACTCTGTATACATCTTTAAATTGTCGTATAATTTTACGACGTCATTTACATGTGGAAAGAGGTTTAGTAAATGGAGCAATGGGTCATGTTGTAGATTTTGTGAATTACCGAAATAGAGATGGAATTGAAATTATAAAAATTAAATTTGATGGTATTGAGGAAGTACAACAAATCACTCGTTGTTCTGCTCGCTTTTTGCTAGTGAAAGATTTATATGTCCGCAGAAAACAGTTTCCTGTTTCTTTAGCATATGCAGTAACTATTCATAAATCTCAAGGTTTAAGTGTTGATACTGCTTTGGTGAATATTGGAAATTCTGTGTTCAAGGAGGGCATGGCATATGTTGCTTTATCTCGAGTGAGAACTTTATCTGGATTGTACTTGATTGATTTTGATGAGACAAAGATTAATGCTGATCTAAATTGTGTAAAAGAATATAATAGGTTAAGAAGAGAGTATGCTCCAAATTTACCTCAATATCCTCTGTTTGAAAAGCGTGTGGTAGGCCGAAAAAGAAGAAATGAGAAAAATTGTAGTGAAGTTGTAGCAAATAGAAAAAAAGTAAATGAACCAGTAATTGTAAGCAGAAAGGAAATGGATTCAGTTAAAGATGTTGTTGGATTTCAGTTTGAAAATAGTTCTGGTGTCAACTGCTTTGCTAATGTAGTGGTTAATGTTGTTTTCTTTCTCCAAACTGTAAAAGAACAGATTGCTGAAAATCGTGATCAAACATTTTGTTGTTTATTACATTCTGTGTTTGGGAAATGTAGCAGTGATAGAACAAAAATACAAAGTGTTTCTGAAATTCGAAAGGTTTTAGACATATGTTCTGGTCTAAATCAATTTTCACAGAATATTCAGCAAGATTGTCAGGAATTTCTAATGTATATGCTTGTTGTTTTACAAGATGAAGGAGTAGATGTAGAAAATCTTTTTGGCCTTTCTTATGAATGGCAACATGATTGTGACAATTGCTCCTTTTCAAGTAGTACTACAGTAGACACTGAAAGATTTATATATTTGACTTTACCAGACTGCAAATCAGTGTCTTTTAATATTCTAGTTAGAGCAGCAAATCAAAACATGGTGTGTAGTCAATGTAAATCTGAAATGTTATCAACTTTATTTTTAATAAGATATGGATAGTATGTTATTTTAATGTTCCAACGATGTAGATCTGATGGGACTAAATTGACCACATTAATTAAAAATGTTGTGGCTTCTCAATTATCAATTTCAGGAAGAACCTTTACAACTGCAGCAATTATTTACCATGATGGTCCTTCAACAACATCAGGACATTACACAGCTTATTTAAAATGTCAAAAAGGTTGGCAGCTCTGTAATGATACTCAATTGACTTTCAAACAACGTTTGCCTTCTGACTTACTAAATTCTTACCTGGTGTTCTTACAACCGAAATTTTAGGGAAGGTAATTGACCTATGAAGATTGCAGCAGTTAATATAACTTAGTTTACTCTTCAAAATTACTTTCTGAATGAGAGTGATGAAGGTAATAAAAACATGTAGTTCTCATAGAGATAGTATATGTTTATTATATAAAGTGTGCTGTGAGTATTATAGGAATTATTTATTAAATGTAAGCTAGAGATGGAAGTAAAACTCTTGTTTCATAACGTGAAAGATGTTGGAGCTTTTCTTTCAGAAAGTCGGGTAAATGAGACATCACGAAAACAGTGGACTAATTGCCATAAAAAAGGACTTTCCATATACTATTTGGCCTTGGGAAAAGTGGATGGATCCAAAGTGAGTTTAGATATGGTTTAAAAAAAAATTACATTATTTAAGTGATTATTTAATGGGTTTTTTAAACACAATCATTTTGATTGTGTTTTTTTTTTGCCCGCTGTTATATGATGAGTACTTTTGAAGTCACTGTTTTAAGTGAAATTCAATATATTCTGAGAAAAGCAAAAATAAACCAATTTACATGTTGTTGAAATTATTTTGTATTTTGTATTATTAAATATATAATATTATCCCGTTCTCTTATACTCACTTACCTATTTCCACTGGCCTTTTTTGACTCTCACTCACCTCCCTTCCCTTATTCCATTTTCCACACTTATTCTCATTAACCACTCCTTCACGGCTCATTACCTCTCTCCCATCCACCAATTTCTAGCTGTCAGTCACTCTACTTCACTTCACTCCCCTTCCCTTTGTTTCTTTTCTTTATTCCCTCAATAATGCTCCTTCTCTCATTCACCTTATTACACTTCACTAACTTCTTTTCTCACTTCCTATATCCTCTCACATCCTCACTCCCTTTCCATCACAGCCTGTCTCTTAGCTTCAGTCTCTGGATCCTCTCAATCTATCACTCCGCTTCCGTCATGCTTACTCCCAAAAAATGACCCACACTCCCTTCCTTACCTTGCTTTGCTCTCTTACTCAGTTCCTTTGTGTCACTCTTTCCTTTACTAGCTGTATATTCTCACTCCTTTACTTCGTTTGTCTCAAGCTCAATTGCTTTTATTCTCTCTTTATTTTTCCTTTTTCATCAACCTTCCTGCATTTCACTCACCCTCACTTACCCTTGTTAATCTCCTACTTTGTCTCTTATATTGTAAAATATATATTATAAATATTGTAACTTATTTTGTTTTGTCTTTCACAGATATAAACTTAAATGAAAATATCAAACTAAATTGATATTACTTATAAGGTAAGTATGATGTAGAATATTTATTTTCTCTATACTATTTTCCATAACCTCACTACTCTTCTTTGATATTCCCACACCTCTTTTTTCTTATAGCGCTTGCCTCACTTATTTTAAATCCCCACATTTACTCTCTTTTTTCACACTCTTTTCTTACTCTCACCTTCTTTCAGGTGTACTCTTTTATTTTCTTTCCTCTGTCTTCTCTTACTTTTTTGTTTTATTTTTTTCCCTTCTTTTACTGTCTTTACTCCACTTCACTAATTATTTCTCTTACTCCCTCTGTCCTCTTACTTCTACACTCCCCTGACCTCATTCTCTCCATCTCTTTAGTCTCTCACTGGTCTTCTGTCGAGATCACTCCCTATAACTTAGTTATAGTCACACACTCTCCTTTTTTGATACCGTCTCTTTTACTTACCTTCCTCTCTCTTCCCATCCTTTGCTTTTTCATTCTTTTCCTTTCTCTTACTCTTCTTACTCCACTTCAATAACTAATTTTGTCAAATCCTCTGTCTTCTAATTTATACACTCCACTTTTCTCAGTCTTTCTCTATTACTCTCAAATAATTTCCAGCAAAGCATCCTTTCACATTGGGGCAAGTCTAATGTGAAAGTACCTGCATCAGTCTTACGCCTGCTGTGAGGCAGATGTAAGATTTTGACACAACAGCATCCTAAAAGTGACGCAGTGAAATCTTATAGATTTCACTGTGTTACTTCTATGAATTTTACTTGCGTCAATACGCCCCCTTTGCATACATTACATCTGACGCAGGTATAATGTGGCGCAGGGGTTTACAAAATGACGTATCTACCTAGATGTGTCACTTTGTAAATATAACTCAACAAGGTACAATTTTTACACCACTGGTGCGCCACAAAAAGTGACGCACCGGCGGTGTAAAAGTGACACATGGCCTCATAAATGAGGCACTGAAGCGCAACACAGAGAAAAACAGTGTAAAAAATTATAGTAAAAAGAAATTTCAAGAAATGCATCTTTTCACATGGGGCCAGCCCGATGTGAAAGGGCTTGCGCAGTCTTAGGCCTGCTGTGAGGCAGGTGCAAGATTTTAACACAACAGCGTCCTGAAAGTGACGCAGTGAAATCTCTTAGATGTTACTGCGTCACTTGTACGACCCATCTTTGTGTCAATACACCCCCTTTGCATATATTATACCTTATGAAGGTATAATGTGGCGCAAGGGTTTACAAAGTGACACATCTACCTAAATGCATTACTTTGTAAATATGACTCAACAAGGTGCAATTTTTACACCACTGGTGCGTCACAAAAAGTGACGCACTGGCGCCGTAAAAGTGACACATGTCCTCATAAATGAGGTACTGAAGCACACCATAGGGAAACACAGGTCTTCTCTTTTGTTTTATTTCCTTTCTCTTGTTTTAATTCATTGTTTTGTATATTTCCCTTATTTTATTCTCCTGACTCCACTTCAATTACTACTTCTTTTTCATTGTCTGTCTTCTTAGTTCTATGCTCCCCTTCCTTTAATGTCTTTTTGTTAGCCTAATTCTCTCCATCCCCTTAGTCTCTCACTTTTCTTCTGTCATGCTCACCTTCTTTCAGACCTTTTACTTTACTTTCTTACCTCTCTTTTCCCATCCTTCACTCCTTCACTCTTTTCCCTTCCCTTACTCCTCTTTCTGCAGTTCAGTAACTGCTTCTGTCAATCTCTCTGTCCTCTAACTCACTCACTCCCCTTTTCTCACTCTCTCTGTGTTACCCCCATTCTCTCCGTCCTCTTAGTCTCTCACTCCTCTTCTATCATGCTCACTCCCTATTACTGAGCCATACGCAAACACTCATCTTCTATCAGACCTTCTCCTTTAGTTTACTTCATCTCTCTGCACTCCCCTTACCTCATTCTCTATCTGTTAGTCTCATTCTGTCCGTCTCTTTAGTCTCTCGCTCCTCTTCTGTCAAGCTCACTCCCTATAACTTAGTTATACTTACACACTTTCAATCCCCCTACTTCACTTCCCTTACCCTCTCGTCCCTTTTTTTGCTCCCTCACTCATTTTCCTTTCCTCTCTCACTAAAATTAGGACTGGGGATGGCAGCGGTGGTTCTCTAATGCTCAAACAATGATCATAATACTTTGTTCCCCGTAACAAAGTACGGCATCGCAATTTTTGCATTTGATGGAGACCTCATTAAAAACAGGCTGAATATTTGAGATCAGCTGCTCTGGTCGCCCCCAGACTGATGCAGTTATTCCTCTAGTTGAAGTAGAGGCACTATTTCTTGGAGCCTCTCGTTCCAGAGCCCTGACACTTTTTCGGGCATAGTTCTGGGCGTGCCTCCTCTGCACGTGCCGAATCATAGTTTGATTACCAAAATTGTACTTCATTCTGGGGTCTTTTCTGCAAAATATAGTATGGCACATATTGAACTCGTTTGGAGTATTACAATTCACTGTCTTCTGAAAATACAAAAAATGGCGGCAATAGTGTACATTAGAGAGAAATAGTGAGAGAAAGAAGGCATGAGATGAAAAAGAGATGTGAAATGCACATTGGAGAAAATATAGTGGGAGAAGGGAAGTAACTGTGAGTAAACTTACTATGTAATACAGAAATGTTGCACTCTATACTATAAGTCTTACTTTATACCACAATCATTTCACTACTATGTCATTAATTTCAAATAAAATAACAAAACAATGTCTCAAACAATTTATAATTTATAAATATAAATTTATTCTGCCGACTTCTCATAATTTAGAAGTACTTCTAGCATTAATTGATCAGGAATCTCCTCATCACAACTCTTCATAAATGACTCCTGGAACTCAACATCGTCCAAACATTCCATTAATTCAGCATCCAATGTTTTATCATTAAAATCCTCCATTCCATCTTCTCTCAAAAGAAGGTCTTCTACATTGATGGTGTTATGAATAGGATCATTTGAGACCTCAATCAAACTCTCCTCAACAAAGGTTGCAGAAATTTCAAAATTAATATTAACAGTGTCCTCATTGAAATTCATATTCTTTTCAAATTTCTTGCTGTAATAGCAGAAAAAAAATTACTTTAATTTATCGTTTTTAGTATTAGATAATATTAAACTAGCTTTATCAAGTATTAAATTCTCCTTACAAATTAACAACTCACCTTTTAGAAAAGAGTAGAAGAGATAATACTGTGTAAATTTCACACCAGAAATAGAACACCAAATATTCCTCACAAATGTACCTCAAAGAGTACTATCACAAAATGGCTGTGTTTACCTCTCATTAGAGAACCATTTCATTAGTAGAAAACCAATGAAACTTCATCACACACAAATTCAAAACCAAAGAAACTTTTTAATTGGTTGTAAATTTCAAAAGCTAATTGGCTCTTGGGTGTCTGTAAACATTCTAAATGGTCTGCATAGTCTGCCATCTTGTGACTTTGAAGAACAGACACAAGAGGTGAAAAATAAATGGGGAAATAATTAAAAATGGGCAGAATAGACACCCTCTAACCCCTTATGTTTTCTGAGGGGGGCCTAGAAGGACCCTGACATGCAAAAAAACTTTTTTCTTTTTTTTTTAATTTTCGCGGGGTAAGCGCTGGGTGCGCTCCCTGGTGCGCTCTCCGCTACGCGCACCCTGAGCGCACCATAGGGAAAAACAGTGTAAAAATTAGAGTAAAAAAAATAATGTAGAGTGTTTAGAGGAAAGTGAGGCATTGCTGGAATGTGTCACAAAAATGAAGCAACTCCAGCAATGCATTCTTTCACATGGGGCCAGTCCTATGTGAAAGGGCCTGCGTCAGTCTTATGGCTGCTGTTAAGCAGGCGCAAGATTTGGACGCAACAGCGTCATAAAAGTGACGCAGTGATATCTCTTAGATGTCACTGTGTCACTTCTACGACCCTTCCTTATGTCAATACACACCCTTTGCATACATTACAGCTGGTGCAGGTATAATGTGGCGCAGGTGTTTACAAAGTGACGCATCTACCTAGATGCGTCACTTTGTAAATATGACTCAACAAGGTGTATTTTTTACAGTACTGGTGCGTCACAAAAAGTGACGTATCGGTGGCGTAAAAGTGACGCATAGCCTCATAAATGAGGCCTTCAGTCTTGTACTCATGCGTGATATTTAATTTAGGACGTGTTATGTCGCAAGTAGTTACAGATACGCCAGTATTTCTGACATATCTGTAAACGCAAAAGTAATGCATTGCTGGAGTGTATCACAAAAGGGACACAACTCCAGCAATGCATCCTTTCACATGGGGCCAGCCCCATGTGGAAGGGCTTGCATCAGTCTTACACCTGCTGTGAGGCAGGCACAAGATTTTGACACAATGGCGTCCTAAAAGTGACGCAGTAAAATCTCATAGATTTCACTGCGTCACCTCTACGACCCTTTCTTGCGTCAATACGCCCCTTTTGCATACATTACACCTGACGTAGGTATAATGTGGCGCAGGGGTTTACAAAGTGACACATCTACCAGATGCGTCACTTTGTAAATATGACTCAACAAGGTGCATTTTTTACAGCACTGGTGCATCACAAAAAATGACGCACCGGTGGCGTAAAAGTGACGCATAGCCTCATAAATGAGGCCTTCAGTCTTCTACTCATGTGTCATATTTAATTTATGACGCATTATGTCAGAAGTACTTACAGATACATCAGTATTTCGGACGTATCTGTAAGCGCAAAAGTGATGCATTGCTGGAGTGTGTCACAAAAGTGGCACAACTCCAGCAATGCATCTTTTCACATGGGGCAAGTCCCATGTGAAAGGGCCTGTATCAGTCTTACGTCTGCTGTGAGACAAGTGCAAGATTTTGACACAACGGCGTCCTAAAAGTGACGTAGTGAAATCTTTTAGATTTCACTGCGTCACTTCTACGACCCTTTCTTGCGTCAATACGCCCCCTTTGCATACATTACACCTGATGTAGGTATAATGTGGCGCAGGGGTTTACAAAGTGACACATCTACCTAGATGCGTCACTTTGTAAATATGACTCAACAAGGTGCATTTTTTACAGCACTGCTGCATCACAAAAAGTGACGCACTGGTGGCGTAATAGTGACGCATGGCCTCATAAATGAGACCTACAGTCTTCTACTCATAGGGCATATTTAATGTATGACACATTATGTCGCAAGAAGTTACAGATATGTCAGTATTTCTGACGTATCTGTAAGCGCAAAAGTGATGCATTGCTGGAGTGTGTTACAAAAGTGACACAACTCCAGCAATGCATCCTTTCACATGGGGCCAGGCCCATGTTAAAGGACCTGCGTCAGTGTTACGCCTGCTGTGAGGCAGGTGCAAAAATGAGGCCTTCAGTCTTCTACTCTTATTTTTTCTTTCACTTTCTCCGTTTCTTCACTGCCTTACTTACCTGGTCTCACACTTACTTGTCTTTATCCAGTCTGTATCTCTAGTCTTTCCAAAACATCACTGCTCTTTTCTTACCCTTCCACACCCCCGTTCCTTTACTACATTTTCTTTGCATATCCACATTCCCCATGTTCACTCTCCTTCTCCTCACTCTCCTTCCCCACACTCACCTTCTTTCAGTCCCCCTACTTCACTTCCCTTCTCCTCTCGTCCCTTTCTGTGCTTTCTCACTCATTTTCTTCTCCTTTATCAATGCACTCCACTTCACTTACTCTTTTTCATTTTTTTAAGAACACAGCTCTTTGATGAGAATTGAAGGTAGTTCTGAAAATAACTTTTTTTTTTTCTTTTTTTCTTTTTTTAGAACAAAAACAAAAACAGGGAATGTGAAACTGCTCAACAGGAGCAAAAAAACAAAACAAAATTAGGGCTGGGAACGGCAGCGATGGTTATCCAATGCTCGAACCATGAGCAGAACACTTTGTTCCCCATAGCAAAGTAACTTATCGCAATATCTGCATTTAATAACGCCTTTATTAAAAGCAGGCTGGATGTTGGGAATCTGCTCTTGTGATTGTTCCCTCCCTGATGCAGTTTGTCCTCCGGTTGAAGTAGAGGTCCCATCACTGTGAGCCTCTCGTGCCAGAGCCCTGACACTCTCCCGGGCAAAGTTCTGGGGGTGCCTCCTCTCGACATGTGAATATTTCTTTCTGGGGTCACCCCATGACAGGACAGTTTTACAAATCCTGCACTCCACCTTTGGAGCATTTACTTTTTTCAGGCCATCTGGAATAGAAAAAAACTTCCATATGAAGTGTTCTTTTATTTTCGGCTGAGGAACCTCTTCATCCAGAAATCCCTCTGACTCATCTTCACTGCTGGATGATCTGGCAGCCATGGTAATGCATGTTGAAATCAATAATGTCCTCCATCCCCAGCAATCGGGCTTCCGATCTCACCACTCTACGGAAACAGCCCTGATTGAACTCTCCGATTCCATAAAAAATCTGCAGGATCAAGGAAAGAATGCCGTTCTAATTTTATTAGATCTCACTGCGGCATTCGATACCATCTCTCATTCTATACTGATAGGTAGACTAAGAGATATTGGAATTTCGGATGTAGCATTGGCATGGATTGTCTCGTTTCTGACAGAAAGAACACAATCAATTGCATTGGGCCCCTTCCTTTCCAAAGAAAAAAAGTGCTTTCGGGAGTCCCTCAGGGCTCTATTTTGAGCCCACTCTTGTTTAATATTTACATGGTTCCTCTTATCTCTCTTATTGAATCATACGGCATACTAGTAACATCGTATGCCGACGATACTCAGCTTATCGTCCCTCTTGACAAGAACTCCACCAATGCGGAACAAAAGCTCAAGAATTGTCTTGAAGATGTTTTCCGCTGGATGGAAGAGAACCACCTTAAATGCAATGTAAATAAAACAGAGATTCTCCCTATGGGAAAGACCCACCATTTTTGTCCTACTAAATGGTGGCCAGATGACTCTCCTGCCCCCCCACAAACTGTGACGTCAGCACGAAATCTAGGTGTTTTATTTGACACTGAATTATCATTTGACCAACATGCGAGGAACATGGCAGGAAGCTGCTTCAGTATAATAAAATCTTTAAAGAAGTTTTTCGACTTCCTGCCCACCGACTCGAGAAAGGCTGTCGTAGTTGCCATTATCCTCGCTCGCCTAGATTACTGTAATGGCTTGATGGCAGGTATTAAAAAGATCACACTGAAAAAACTTCAACGCGTGCAACACCCAGCCGCCAGACTTGTTCTTAAACTGCCAAGGTTATCCTCAGCGTCTACCGCCTTAAAGACCCTTCACTGGCTGCCTCTGCATAGGAGGATACTATTTAAAATTCTGATTGTCGTCTTTCGAGCATTCATTGGTACAGGCCCATAGTACCTGATCAGGCGCTTTCCCCACTACAACCCTTCCAGAACATTACGATCCGCAGGAGCCAACCTAATAAAATTGGCCAAATTTAACTACAAAACCAAGGGAGGGAAGACCGTAACCTTCCTGGCATCCAAAGCTTGGAATTCTAAGCCTAAGAACCTTAGACTTCTAACTCAGGAAAACCAGTTCAGGAAACATCTGAAAACCACCATCTAAGACTGCTCTTGTAATTGTATGCACACTGCTTTATTAGCGCCAAGATGCTCCTTTCGGAGTGAGTGTGCGCTCTACAAATAAACCATACAAATACAAATACAAATACAAATACAAATACAAATAATGCAAGATATTAATTTAGCAAGGAGCCGACAGCAAAAAGAGAGGTCTTGCAGTCACAAAAGTGAAAGAAGAAGTGAAGGAAATGGGTGGGGATTTCATTCTTTGTAAAAAAAACTATTAGCAACCAATGAAAAGAGTTATTTTAAGGTCACATGACATGACGCGCTTACGCTACGCGCACCGGAGCGCTCCCAGGGGCGCTCACGCGGCGCGAACGTAGGCGCTTCCGGGGGCGCTTACGCTGCGCGCCTGAATGACGTTTTCATAGCTTTACGGAAATGCAAAATCATTTTCTTTTCGTAAATCACAAATACTGCTTTTATAAGTATGATACTAAATGTCTTCCATTATTATTTAGTTTTCATGTATATTTTTTTTTTACGAACGCTGAAATAGCGTTCTCGGTGCGCTCTCGGAAGAGCTTACCGGTGCCCGCACCCTGAGCACACCAGGAAAAAATGTAAAAAAAAAAATACATACATTGAACAAATATTTTTTTTTTCCCAAAAATATAATTAATAGTTATAAAAAACAGCTAATAACAAAAAAATAGTAGGTTACAAAGTCAATATACAAAGGAATTAGCTTTTAAAAAAACTATGAAATTCACTGAAAAAACCATAGGTTTCACAAACGTTATAGTTAGGAATTAGCATTTAAAAAACCTTTGAAATTCACTGAAAAAACCATAGGTTTCACACTCGTTATAGTTAGGAATTAGCATTTAAAAAACCTTTGAAATTCACTGAAAAAACCATAGGTTTCACACTCGTTATAGTTAGGAATTAGCATTTAAAAAACCTTTGAAATTCACTGAAAAAACCATAGGTTTCACACTCGTTATAGTTAGGAATTAGCATTTAAAAAACCTTTGAAATTCACTGAAAAAACCATAGGTTTCACACTCATTATAGTTAGGAATTAGCATTTAAAAAACCTTTGAAATTCACTGAAAAAACCATAGGTTTCACACCAGTTATAGTTAGCTGAACATTTTACTCATACGAAACCATTGAAATTCCCCGCAGGGGCCGCCACGCTTGTGAGGCTACCCCTGCGTTCCCACCTCACTTGGAAGACTCCATATGAGCCCGAAACTCCCGCTTTGCCTCGGGGAGTCCTCAGGTGTTTTCTGCGTCACTGACAACAGCACGACATCACAATGCAGGGAACACGGACTAGGCTGAGCACTGGCCTGGGTACTGTATGGAGCGAGCATGCTACGCACACACATACCACGCTGCAAGGTAGCCATAAGCAAACACAGATGGGTCTTCCAAGCCCAGGCCGCGCCTGCTCGCTCACCTTAGTAGCATGTTTCCTTATAGAGAGAAACCTCCGAATACTCTTCCACACTTGCCAACTCCTGTAGTTTAAGAAAATAATGTTGATGAAGTCAAATTTATCCGAAGTTATAGGTGATGTTGAGCGCCCCTACTGGGCGCTCTATTTATGCCCTCAATGTTACAAGTAAAACAAGGAGCGGCTGGGAAAATGCTCATTATCTCCTCCCAGCATTTTCCCGGCCGGTGCTTGTGCTGTCTCTGCCTCCCACAGTAAATTGGAACAAGCCCGTGGCAGAAGGGTGAGGCGCGCGTGGCAGCAGGGGGAGGAGGGGGAAGGGCGCGATTCACTCGCGGGAGCGATAATTGCTGCCAGATGGTGGCGCGCGCTCCCACAAGTGAATCGCCTCACATGCACGCGTTTCCATTGAAGGCAATGGAACACGCGCACGTGCTTGGCTGGAAAGCCAAAGTGACGGGAAAAGGTATTTTTGCCTTTGCAACGCATGCGCGTTGCGAAGGCGAGACCTAACCAAAAATGCCTCAAAGCAAAAAAAAAAAATGGTCTCAAATTGCATGCATTGCAATACTAGCCCCTAATATTAAGTGAAATAGTTTGTGCTATTGGGAGCTCAAAGGAACTCTTTAGCATCATCCAGGAATTCACCAATACCCCCAAGCGAAGCCCCAGACTTCTCTCCTTCTCAGTACCTCTGCAATAAACTCAGATACTACTTCCATCTCAAGATCAACTTCAACGAACACACACCCGACGCCAACCCCAGCAATGCCAGCCAGCTGACCAACTCCGCCTGGACCCCGGTCACCACCGAAGACAATGCCACGACCATGAAGAGCATACACTCAGGAGCCCCCATGGACCGCTGCCCTCCGCACATATTCCGCAGAGCCACCACCGCCCATAGCACACGAGCTACGACGCTCCATCAAAGCCACCTTCGAATCCAGCACATTCCTCTAATGACTGGAAACGCGCAGAAGTCAAGCCCCTACTCAAATAGCCCTCCACAGACCCAACTGACCTAAAAAACTAAAGACCCATCTGTCTCCTTCCTTTTGCCGCTAAAGTCACAGAGAAGATCAATAACAGCCAACTCACGAAGTTCATCAAAGACAACTCTATCCTCGACTCTTCCCAATCCAGATTCCGCAGCAATCACAGCACTGAAACCGCTCTCATCACCACCACCTACAACATTTGCACTCTCCTTGACCAGAACCACACGGCGGCCCGTATCTTACTGGCCCTTTCCGTGGCCTACAACACTGTCTCCCGCCACACTCTCACCGCCAGACTCCATGACGCCGGCATTTAGGGAACTGCCCTCGACTGGATCCCCTCCTTCCTCACTGGGTGAAGCCAAAGAATCAGACTCCCACCCTTCCTATCTGAACCCACAGAGATCAACTGCGGAGTACCCTAAGGATCGTCGCTCAGTCCCACGTTCTTCAACAACTACATGGTCCCCCTTGCCGCCATTGTCAGACAGCATGGCATAATATCCTACGCCGTTGACACCCAGCTAATCCTCTCCCTCACGAGGCAACCCAACACCACCAAACTCAGCTTTCAGGAAGGAATGAGAGACGTTGCATCCTGGATGAGCAGCAACTGTCTGAAGCTCAGCTTGGAGAAGACAGAAGTTCTCGTCCTATGTATGGGACAACACCCGGTGGCCCTCCTCCGCCCTTGGCGGACCCTGACTCACACAAACCACACTCGGAATCTCTGCATCATACTCGACTCCTCCCTCACCATGAGACGACTGATTAACGGCGTCTCCTCCTCGTACTTCAACATCCTCCGCATCATTGACAAGACTTTCAAGTGGATCTCCCCGAATCCAGAAAGACCATCACCCACGCACTCATAACCGGAAGCCTGGACTACGGAAACACCCTCCATGCCGGAGTCAACAAATCCCTGCTCTAGAAACTCCAGACCAGCCAGCCAGCCAGAACACCGCTGCCAAGCTCGTCCTCGTCACCCCACCACACAAACACATCACCCAGCACCTGCAAAACCTCCACTGGTTCACCGTCGAGAAGAGAGTGACTTTCAAGCTTTCACTCGTGCCTACAAATCCCTCCACAACACCGGACCCCAATACCTCAACAAAAGAGTCTCCTTTCATGCACCCAAGAGAAACCTCCGGACCGCCGACCTCGCCCTCGCCAAAACCCCACTCATCCGTAGAGCCAGAACGAGTGGAAGAGCCTACTCCTACATTGCGGATAAGAGCTGGAATGAAGTCTCGCTCAACATCAGACGTTGCCCCACTCTGCACACCTTCAGGAAAGGCCTCAGGGCACTGTATGTTGTGGTATTTGGTTTTAAATAGCGCTCAAATACATGAGGGTGTCTTGGCACTGCCTTGAAGAAGATATGAGCTGAGAGATTAAACAAGGACATTTATTGGGTAAAAAGCCATGTTTTATGGGCTTTTCAAATTGTAACAGGCTGGTTGATTCTTTAAGGTAGAGGGGGATGAAGTTCCACAATTTTGCAGTGCAAACCGCAAAGTTTCTGCCTCTCCAACAAGACTTTCTGAATTTAGGTACCTCCACATTTTTTGCGGTCATAGATCATAAAGATCTAGTGCGATTGTACCATGAGAATTTCTGAATTAAGTATTCTGGTCCAGTGTTGTACAAAGCCTTGAAGACGATGCACAAAACTTTGAAGGATATTCTTTTATTTATGGGTAGCCAATGTAGCTTTTCCAGTGCAGTGGTGGCTGAGTGATGTTTGGGTAATCCGAATATGAGACGAGCTGCTGCATTTTGCAGTATTTGGAGTTTAGATAGCTTTTGTTTCATATCAATATATAATCCATTGCAATAATCCAGTTTGGATAGTATTAGAGCTGGGATGACTGTTTTTTGTAGTTTTGGGGACGTACGGTAAGATGTTTCTGATGATTTTCAGCAAGTAGAAAATGGAAGAGGCCATTTGATTAATCTGACTATCAAAAGTCAGACGGTTGTCAAAAATGACACCCAAGTGTCTAGCCTTTTCTAGTGGGGTAGGTAAGGTACTCATGTCCCTTGGCCGCACGTGGGAGACCAAAATGAAGTGTTATTCCCAAAAATAAGAATCTCAATTTTTCCTGACTCTTCAACGATTTTTATTCATCCACTCACCTACCTTTTCTATGCAGTTGTGGAATTTAGTTGCTGCATGGTTGGGGTTTTCTGAGACCCAGACCATGATTTGGGTGTCTTCAGCGTATGATATTACGGAGAACCCAAAGATTTTTATGAGTTTAACCTGTGGTATGATATAGAGATTAAATAAGGTAGGTCCTAAAGAAGCCTCCTGTGGAATGCCACAAGGAAGGGTGAAAGATTGAGATATGTAATCTTCTGATGCCCCATATTGTTATTTTTCAAATATAAAGGTTGACAGAAGGACAAGGGCAGTATCTCTGATACCTAGACAGTGAAGACGGTCAATTAAGATGTTATGGTTGACTGTGTCAAATGCTGCTGAAAGATCTAATAGAACCAGGGCAGCACTTTTACCTCTATCAACATAGGCCCTTATACTCTCTGATGCAGCAATTAATGCGGTTTCTGTACTGTGTAGACTTCTGAACCCACGATGGGTGGCATCCAGAAGCCTGTTTGCATTAATAAAAGATTACAACTGTTCGTTAAGAGCTTTAACTATGATTTTCCTGGAAAGGGAGATATTGGTCTATAGTTGCTTGGGTCAGAGAAAGAATTTATGGTAACAGTCGCGACCGGCATTGCCCATGGGTGGCAGGGTCATGCGAATGGGAAGTGGTCACGAGGGAAGTGGGTTGCTCTGGGAGGATGGGTTTAAATATTAATTATTTTTTTTAAAACATACCTTAACGGGTCCCACTGCTGGGTCTGCTCTTGTTTTCCTGCCTCCGCAGTAACAGGAAGCTGGCAACCTCCCTCCCCTCCCCTGGCAGCATTGTGATTGGTTGGGACGATGACCACACAGGCATCTATGGGGAGGCCATTTTCCCAATGTAGGCTGCATGCAGCGTACATTGAGAAAAGGGACAGTGAGCATGGCTGGTTTGGTCAACCCCATAGGGCCGACCAAACAGTCAGGGCCTGCAGCATCAGGCTAGCCACTCCTCCCCTGCTCTTGAGCAGACCCACCCACCCCCAACCAAACCCCTTTGCTTTCTCGCAATACGAGAAGCAGAAACATAAAATAGTATTTACAATACCATTTTATGTTTCTGCTTCTTGTATTGCGAGAAAGTAGTGGGGCGACGCAACTCCGCTCAAATGGAGGAGCCGCCCGTGAGATGGAAGCTCTCTTCCAAGCTTTAGGAAAAATCCCTGTGCAAATCATTTTGTTGAAAATGATTGTTAATCGGTTGTAGTTTACGTCAGGGATTTGGGTCATCAGGAGAGCCAGATTTCATGGATTTTATTAATTTAGAAACCTATTCCATTGTGAGTGTATGCTAATGAAATGTGAACTAAAAGTTCTAAAGAAATCATATTTGTTTAAACGTGCCCTGGCATATTAAATGTGCATCATTGAATTAGTGTCTTGAGTTAGCATTTACTCAAAAGGCCTGTATTTCTACATGCTGCATTTCATTTAATCATTGTACTTCATTTCTGCTAACTCGACATTCTTACCAATATTTTCATGCATTGCTAGTTTAGAATAGATAATTTCTTGTAGCAGCCACAGATACATAACCTGAGAAGAAGACCTTCAGGACAAGGACACGAGAACCAGAGTGTTAATCAAAAGACTATTTATCACTAACCTGAGTGTGTGAACAAGATTGTATTCCCATGTTCAGTCTGGGATATTTTTCTACTGTTACATGGGAATTGAAAGTAAAACAATGGACATTCGATGACGAGGTGACCAAGTGGGTGTTACCTTGGACTTGTGGACTATAACCTATCGACAGTCTGTTTAGACAGCGGCACTTCTATTCAGCCCCTTCCAGATGCTTTATGGAACTCTGCTGAACCTTCCTCTGATGTTACTTTGTCTATTTCTTTACTGGGTACTTTTCTGCATACCCTATGCAGAATCCTCCTTGAACCCCTTTCCAACCCCTTTCATGATTCCCGACTGCCGCTTGAATGGACTTTGAGAGGTTCAGACCTCAATGACCCCTTTGGACTCTACCTTAAGTGTGGCTTAAGCTGACACTTATTTCTGACACCCTAAAGACCCTTGATGGAGCAGCTAAGCTGCTGATACTTGCTTTACACAGTCCACTTTCCCTTCTCCCTTGATCTGAAATAGAACTCTTTGATTTCTGAGACTTTTTAAACAATTGAACCATTGCCCCCCTTTGGATTGTGCTTGGGCTATTTAGATTACTAATGTGTTGACAATATAACCTAAGATTGTTTTCAGAGCATCAGCTATTGGTACTGTTAACTTGTATTGCTCTGGCTGAACTACTTGTTTGTCTACATTTCTTTAGAGGCCGTGGTCTAACAATTGCAATCTTGTACTTCTATACCACGGTATTGAGAGTGATCTATTTGAATTTCATTAGCAATTTGTAATCAACACCCTTGAACTTGACTACTGATTCCTGGTCCTCATTGTGTAGTCAAATGGGTTGCAAGGTCTAAGTAATTTGGATAGACTTATTAAATGCTAACTCAATTTCCCCTCACTGCAACAAGAAAGATTCATCAGAGGACCAAGAGTAAGATTTCAATAAGTTTGGCCCAGAAAAAGCTAGATCACAAATAAAAATATATACTCATATACATAAATATTGGTGCCTTGAGAGAGCCCTCTTGTCCATTGCTTGGTTCAACCGTCATTCACATTTTGCTTCTTTTCTCCGAAGTAAACAGTATGGGGTTGTGGGTCAGCCCACTACAGCCTTTTTGATCTCCTGTAGAGTGATTGATGGCATTCTCCCTGATCACATGTGCCCATCAACTTTAAAAAGAAATGCACTTCAGTGCCAAAGATGTCAAGGCGCATTTCCCTCCATTATTTATCCTTTTTATTTGTAAGCCATCCTTTTTTTTTTAATCTAGGTATTCAGTTTACAGTAAGTCAAAAAAACAATAGTAAATTATCCTTGCTCAAAAGGAGTCATATTTTCTTGTGGTGTACATTATGTATAGAAATAATTTCTGTATATCTGCTCATTCAGCAGCATTTGCACTTTTAGATCAAAATTAAGCACAATAGTTACTCTTTGTATTTACATTTTTATGCCGGTCATGCTTAGATGGTAGCATGTTTATCTTTCTTTCTTCTTCCATTCATTTTTGTGCCATGTTTGAAATAAGAAAAAAATAAAGATCAGCTTGTCAGGACCAGACCTACTGGCTTTGACAATGCTTGTTTTTATAAACTTTTGAAAAACGTGGGCCTCTTTCTCAGGTGGTTCATCCAGAAAGCACAAATAAAACATGCAATTGTCCAACAAGGGTATTTATCTGGGCAAAACCTCTTTATTTCTTGCTTTAGTATGTATCATAGAGCTAACATTTCAATTTTCGACCGATGAAAGAAGCAGTGGTGCTGTAAAACAGGTACAACGATTTGCTGTGTATCCATGTTCTTTGTTCACACTTGTAGTACAGCTACCCATTCTTCTTTTAGGTCTTTGAAATGACTGTAAAGTGGTGGTATACGTTAAGAAAAGGAACCAGTGTATACATTATCATTACCTTTTTTTTCTAGTAGATGATTTATAATTATAACTACTGAATTGATTTGAACTAAATAAATAAATAAATAAATACATATATATATATTACATATATATATATGTGATCAAGGCCGCAGGGACGGCCGAAACGCGTCGTGGCAAAGCTGTTTGGGAAATAAAATAATTGAATGCTGCAATAAGCTGGTCCATGCCTCGTATTTCCACTTGATGGGTGGAGTGCTGCTGTTGCTGCGAGGTATTGCAGATATATATATATATAAAATTCACTGAAAAAACCATAGGTTATAGACCATATATAGTTAGGAATTAGCATTTAAAAAACCTTTATTTTACTCACACAAAACCATTGAAATTCCATATATAGTTAGTTGTACTAACTATATATCGCGAAGCCGCAATCCACTGCTGATCATGTCACATATTACATCATTCATGACATGGTCAGTGACATCACTGATGACATCACTGATGACATCTCAAATGACATCACTGATGACATCACTGATGACATCTCAAATGACATCACTGATGACATCACTGATGACATCATCCAGTGACTGTGTGTTTCTGTAAAGTTTAAATATGTTTTACATATTGAAGAATGAGTAGATGTAGAAGTGTCTGGATGAAGGATTTAGTAGGTGCGTGACTGACTGTATGAGTGAGTGATTAAATGTGTCTCACTGAATGCATGGGTTAGTGACTAAACTGTCTTAATTTGTGCATCATTATGTCTGTTGTTCTGTAAACTGCTGCATGTGTTGATCAGTAGCTATATGAGTAACTATATGGGTTATTGATTGGTTGCCCAAGCATTTGTATGGGAGACTGAGTGTGTGTGTGGGTGGCTGGGAGGTGTATGACTCTGTGCATATATGTGTGAGCAGTTGATTCACTAGATGTATGGGTTCAAAAGTGCATGTGGAAACAGCTGTATGGGCAGTTGTCTGTGTGCATGAGTGTATTGGTGAGTGAATGGATATCTCAGTGCTACATGTCAAAGTAAGTACATATGTAAAATACAGTACATGTGAGAGTTGACATATATAAATAACTGTGCATAGGAGCCAGTGAATGTGTGAGTGGCTGTATGCATCATAGTGAACTTGTATCCAGGATTGTATAAGAGAGTAAATATGTTTTAGTATATGTTTGAATAAGTAAGGTGTGTATAACTGTATAGTTGAGAAAATGGAGGTGTGATTGATTCTTTGCATGACTGACTAGGTGTCTGAGTAACTCCATGGATGAGTGACAGTCTGTGAGTGTATGTTTACACTGAGTGTATCTAAGGTTATATTAGAGTCTGAAGAGGTTCATCGTATTATCACATGAATGATGTCATCAGTGATGTGATCAGTAATGTCAAATGAGATGTCATCAGTGATGTCATCAGTGATGTCATTTGAGATGTCATCAGTGATGTCATTTGAGATGTCATCAGTGATGTCATCAGTGATGTCATTTGAGATGTCATAAGTGATGTCATCAGTGATGTCACTGACCATGTCATGAATGATGTAATATGTGACATGATCAGCAGTGGATTGCGGGTGCGCGATATATAGTTAGTACAACTAACTATATATGGAATTTCAATGGTTTTGTGTGAGTAAAATAAAGGTTTTTTAAATGCTAATTCCTAACTATATATGGTCTATAACCTATGGTTTTTTCAGTGAATTTTCAAGGTTTTGTAAATACTAATTCCTAACTATATATGGTCTATAACCTATGGTTTTTTCAGTGAATTTCATTGGTTTTTTAAAAGCTAATATCTATAGCTGTAAAGTGTATTCTTCTTTAAATCCAAAAATATATTTTATATGTTTATTAATAATTTTTTTTAAATATTTTTTTTGTTTCGCTCCCGGTCCGCGAACCGGGAAGCTTCCCGTTAGCTCAATTTAATTCCGCGACCCGGTCCGCGAACCGGTAAGAAATCAACATAGTGACGGTATCGCGTTGCTGCGTAATGCGTCTTATGACGTACTGCGTTAGCGCACCCGGAAGTGCCCCGGGGCGCGGACCGAGGCGCAAAACGCAGCTCCCCGGAAGCGATCCGCGGCGCGAAAGCGCGACGTATCGCGTTGCCGCGAAATGCGTCTTGTGACGTATCGCGTTAGCGCACCCGGAAGTGTCCCGGGGCGCGGACCGGGGCGCGAAGCTTAGTGACCCGGAAGCTAACCGGGGAGCGTTCCGCAGCGCGTAACATGAGCGTGAGAGGTCATGTGACTTGTTAATAAAACTTTTCATTGGTTCATTTCACTTTTGGTTTCATAATGATGGAAGGCTAGGTCAGGTGACTTAAAAATAACACTTTTCATTGGTTGAGAAGTATTGTTTTTCCCAAATGATGAAAACCCCTCCTTCTTTCCTCACTCTGACTTTCATCATTGTGAGAGGAAGACCTATTTTGCTTGTTGGAAGACCTATTTTGCTTGTGTGAAAATGGCTTCATTGGTTGCTTCAGCTGGTGCACCCCCACCACCACCACCACCTCCTCATGGGAAGAGAGGACCACCTCCCCAGGTCCTTACCAACACTGAGGAGGAAAAGGAAGAAATGGATGAGGAGGGAGAAGAACCACAATTTTTAGAAGAGTTGCCCCGGGTTTCCAGAAAGAAAGCCAGTTTCATCTGGCAGTTTTTTTCAATGCCTCGTGGCCAAAAAAAGGTCAACGCAAGGTATGTCACCTGCCTGATATGCAAGGAACAATTGTCCAGAGGGACGGACAAAAAATATAGCTTTGGAAATCACACAATGCACAGGCACATGACGAGGAAACATCCCCTAAATTACAGCCGGGCAGAATTAAGGGATATGCACGACAATCCAAGACCAACTCCTGTGGCCAGACCAACAATACCGGTTTCTCTAACACCAGAAGAGGCACGGGAAACTGTGCCAAATATTCAAGAAAATTTTGGGCACATGATTCACTTATGTATGCACTGTCGTGCATTATTAGCTTGTGGCAACATGAGCATCAATGCACTCAACCTGGCATATGAACACCATGATTGCCCTAACCGCCCCCAGTAATTTTTTTTTGCTCCTGTTGAGCCATTTTCAACGCCTGTTTTTTGTTGTTTCCCCCCCCAAAAAAAACCAAAAAAAATATAAAATCGTTCAAAAAATACAAAAAAAACCAAAAAATGTTCAAAAAAAATAAAAAAAAATATAAAACAACAAAAATATTAAAAAAAAAGTTCTTTTCAGAACTACCTTCCCTTTCCAAAAAAATTGCTAGAATGTTTAGCACTCTGGCAAGCTCTATTTCTTTTGGTTCGCTTCCGGGTTAGCTTCCCGGTACGCGGACCGGGAGCTAACCAAAAAAAAAAAAAAAAAAAAAAAAGTGTAAGTATAAGGAAAGGAAACAGAGAGTGATGTTAAAAGAAAGACAGCTATAGGGAGTAAAGAAGAGATACTGTTTAATAGATCTATTTACCGAAGAAAAGACAGAAGAGGGTATAATTGTGAAAAACAAAATAGATAAGGAAGTGAAAGAAAAAAAAAGAGAGTATAACATTAACAAAGAAGAGTTTCTTGGAGAATGTGAGTGAATGTTCAAAATAAGATTAAAACATGAGGAATAACAGAGAGAAAAAATAGAAAACAGAAAACAAAAAATAACAGAAAAAGATTAATTGAAACAGCAAAGAAATGTAATTAACATAGAGCCATATCATCAACATAGGCAATAAAAGTTTTGCAGCTTTTATTGGCAGAAATGTGTCGCTAAAGCTGCTTTTGTGGCAGAAAACTGCCACTAAAACCACTTTTGCACCAGTTTTCTGCCAATAAAAAGAGCAATAATTTTATTGGCTGTGTTCATAATATTCCCCTTAGTGTGCTTCAACTACACAGAGAAAGCATTATGAACAAGTAGTGATAGACTGATCAGTCAAAGACAGTAAGAGTAATAGAGACGCAGTGAGTGAACAAGAGTGAGGAACTATGAGAAGAGAGGGACTGAGAAAAAGAGTGGAAGGAGTTGAGTAAGTAGGTAATAGAGAAAGGAATGAGGGAAGTAGCAAAGGCAGGAAACTGAGGGTTAAAGAAATGAAGCAGTGGAACTAATAGTAGTTAAATGTGATATAAATGTAACGAAAACAGTACAAAATATTTACCTTATAATTGTCGTTAAATTACTCACTTTTTGTTTTTATACTTTCAATCTGTGAAAGAGAGAACAAACATTTGAAAAATATTAAAACATGTATTTAAAAATTTGAAAAGACAAGGGAAAAGATTGAAGGACAAACAGTTTTTCAAAAACTTTGACACTTACAGAAGCTTCTGCTTCTCCAGGCCCCCTACACAGTCCTAAAGATATACATTTTAAACTAACAGTATCTTGATGCAGATGAAGTGAGGCCTATCTTAAAACATGGTGCATCTTTTGCATTGCTGTTGTTTCAGAAAAGTGTCGCAACACACTAAAATTTTAAATAATTGCTTCAGGATGCCAATAAGATGTCTACTATCCAGAGGTTTGTTTCAGGTGAGGCCTACTCAGGGTTGCAGATGAAATTTCGAGTTGTTGAAGAGAATAGAGGACATAATACATGTGAAGGTCTACCAATGAAGTGAGTCATGTCCACTGCACTCTTCAACAAAGTCCAAACCTCCTATGTTTCCCTGGACAGACCTAAACTTGATCTGCACAATGTGATTCGTAATGTTAGGAAACACAGGTGATGTAATTGAAATACATGCAATTTATTTTGCTCATTTCACAATCACATCACTTGTGTTTCCTTTGCTTAGGTATCTCATTGTGCAGATGTAGTCTAGCATATGAAAGAATACGCAGAAGTGCAGCACTGCATGCAACAACTTTGACACTTACAGAAGCCTCACCTTCTCCATGCCTCCTACACAGTTCTACATATACATCATAAATGCAAACAGTACAGAATTAATTATACATGTTAAATGGTTTATTTTTGCTGTTCTCAGAATGTATCAAAATTCACTAAAAACAGTGACTTGAAGGTATTCATCATGTAACAGCGGGGAAAAAAACCACAATCAAAATGATTGTGTTTAAAAAACCCATACAACATCAGAAATCAAAATTCAGAACTCCTTAAAGTTAACTTACTTTCCATGACGTCCAAGGATGTCCTATGAACAGCTTACACTCTTTTGTGCTGTTATTACTTTCAGCCCGCCAGTTTCTGAAAGAAAATCTCCATCGTTTTTAAATACACGTTACATGCAATAAATGACTTCTTGCTCTCTACCACAATTTTCCACAAGGCCAAATCTGGTCAGAGCCATTTATAACTCTTGGATTTCTTGTAAGCCAATCCCGTCATTTGGCATTTCCGCAACTTTCAGAATTAAAATGTTGAAGATCATTTTCACAATCCTGGAATAGTAATATCTTCCCCTTCTTGCTCAGTCATGTTCTACTTTTCCTATGACACTGATACAAGCAGACTTACACTACCTCTATGACTACTACAATTATTTAATTCTCTACATCACTTTTAATCACAAAGCAATGTAAAACAGTAGACAGCATTGCAGACTTACATTCCCTCTACTCCATGTTTTGATTGGCTGCTTCAATTAGCTTATAAAAAGAAACAGTTTTTCTGAACTCATTCAAAGTGCACGTATTTCTCCATAATGTCCAGTCCTATGGTTAGAAGTTATGTCTCTGAACTACACTTATCCTCAAGGCCAAATTGTGTAGGAGCCATTAGAACTTCTTGAAATTCCACAGAGCACATCCCGAGATTATTTCCCTAAAATTTTGGTTTTAAAAACACCAGGTAAGAGTTTTTAAGGTCATACGGCAATTTTTTTGTGAAAATTAAAACAGAATAATTGCAGAATGACCAGCCATTTCTAGACTTTAAATAAGCTGTGTAATGTCCTGATGTTATTGAAGGGCCGTCATGATATATAATTGCTGCAGTTACAAAAGTCCTTCCTGATATTGACAACTGCGAAGCTACAAAATTTTTAATTAAAGTTGTCAATTTTGTTCCATCAGGCCTACATCGTTGGAACATTAAAATGACATACTGGCCATATGTTCGTATAAATAATGTGGACATCATTTCAGATTTACATTGGCTACACTCCATGTTGTGATCAGCTGCTTTTACTAGCTTATTAAAGGAGACTGATTTACTGTCTGGCAAAGTTAAATATATAAATCTTTCTGAGTCTACACTAGTAGTACTTGATACCATACAGTTCTCGCAGTCATGCTGCCATTGATAAGAAAGCCCAAACAGCTGATCAACATCTACACCTTCAGCATGTAATACATCAAGCATATACATTAAAAACTCCTGACAATCTTGCTGAATATTTTGAGAGAATTGTGTTTGGCCTGAACATCTGTCTAACAGATTTCGAATTTCAGACACACTTTCTATGTTTCTTCTATCAGTGGTACATTTCTCTAACACAGAATTTAACAAACTGCAAAATCTTTGATCAGAATTGACCACAATCTCTTCTTTTACATTTTTTAGAGAAAACAAAACATTAACCACTACATTAGCATAGCAGTTGACACCAGAACTGTTTTCAAACTGAAAACCAACAACATCTTCAACAGAATCCTTTTTGTTTCTGCTTGTAATTTTAGGTTCATTGACTTTTTGTCTGTTTGCTACAACCTCCCCAGTATTGTTCTCATTTCTTCGTTTCCGGCCTACCACACGTTTCTCAAACAAAGGATACTGAGGCAAATGTGGCGCATACTCTCTTCTTAACCTATTGTATTCCTTAACACAATCTAGATCCGCACAAATGTTTGTGACATCACACTCAATCAAGTACAATCCCGATAAAGTTCTAACTCGTGACAATGCCACATATGCCATACCCTCCTTGAACACAGAACTGCCAATATTCACCAATGCACTGTCTACACTTAAACCTTGCGATTTATGAATTGTCACCGCATATGCCAAGCAAACAGGAAACTGCTTACGGCGAACATATAAGTCTTTTACAAGCAAAAATCTAGCAGAACAACGAGCAATTAGCTGTACTTCCTCAATGCCATCAAATTTAATTTTTAAAAATTCAATTCCATCTCTATTTCTGTATTTCACAAAATCAACAACATTACCCATTGATCCATTTACCAGACCTCTTTCAACATGTAAATTCCTTCTTAAAATTATACGGCAGTTCAAGCACACATTCAGAGTCTTTTCAAAACCTGCAGTTTTAGATATACTCTTCTCTAATGAATCCAATTTTGTTTTCAGATTCTCAGACAAAATAATTGTTGATCCCATATGCTCTACTCTATCAATAGCTTCCAGTTTCACAATCTCTTGCTTTTCTAAATGCAACATTTTGTTGTTAAATTTGGCACATTCTGCAAGAGTTGGCATCAAACATATTCCAGATTTCTTCTCAGTAATTTTCTGAAAAATATTCTCAGGCACAACATCTTGTTCTGGATATAAATTTGACAGTAATCGTGCATGTAAAGCTTCTTTCCCATGCTCGGTCACTTTTCCAATTCTAACATCTTGTAGAATAGTCTTGTAAACTTCATCCTTCGCCTGACGCATATTTTCATGCAGTTCAGCATAATTGAAGTTTAACCATATATTGACGTTGCCAATGCTGCCTAGGCACTTCCTGGTATCTTCATGCGTGAGCATTTTGAACACAGGTTGCCCTTTCACTGGTGTCAGCTGCAGAAGATCTCCGAAAACAATGATGTGTTTGCCACCAAATAACACATCATACTCTGTTTTGAGACCTTTTTGCATCCTCAAATGCACAAAGGCAAGCATGACATTGGAAACCATGCTTACTTCGTCAATGATAAGAAGTTTCATTTTCCTCAAGATTCTTGAAACTTCAAAACAAGCATCTCCAGATAGCTTGTGATATTGTAATTTGTTGTCATGCTCCACTGGCAGCATCAGTAAACGATGTAAAGTAATCCCTTTAATATTATGTGCTGCCAGTCCAGTTGGAGCAGTGACAACACAAGACAGCGATGACTCTGTCCTTTCCTGCAAATAGCATGAAATTGCTTTAATGAGGAAACTTTTTCCAGTTCCCGCTTCTCCACTCACGTACAGTCGGACAGGCTTCAATGACGTACATGAGCACTCTTTCTTATCATGACTTAATCCATGATCAATTTGCATGGTAACTTCGTCATATATTTTCCTCTGCTCAACGTTGAGTTGTCTTTCCAACTCTTCTAAGTTAACCGCATCCTCTTGAGCATGTGCCATGGCTCTTTCCACTTCATTCATAGCAGTGGCAGCTTCATTTTCGATAACAGGTCCTCCTAGTGGATCCTGACTCAATGAAGCAGAACTCTGACTGTCCTGAGAACTGTCTCTGGCAATCTCGGCTGCAATCGTTGCTTCCTGCTCAATTTCCGCATTCAACATTTCTACATATTTGGGAAAAGCAGGACATTCTATGGTCTCCTTGGCGGCATTGAAAGAGTCTTCGTAACAGAGGAAATCTCCAAGCAGTTCCTCTTCTGCACGCCAAGACTTGAAAAGTTGCAAAAGTGCTAAATAGAAAAACTCCTTTTTTTCAGGAGATTCACCACTCAATTTTCGATGGTTTACCAAGTGGCATTTTCTTTGCTTGACCAGACATCCCTCACTTCCTATTACAGCATACACTCCTTTCTCAGTATCTTCTTTGATGTTCCTCTTGAATATGTAATTTTGCAGAACCTCATACAGACAAACATTCTCGAGGTGACTGCTTCGATTTGGATAATATGTATCCAACATGTTTGTCTTCAAAATGTCGGTACTGTTTGGCTCCTTTTCCGCCAAATACTCAATTTCCCGCACAGGTTTGAGAACTCGATTACGCGTTGCTGCAAGACCAAGACTCGCCCAAACGATACTCCTGGACTTGGCATAGAGACTTGCTGAAGACAACCGGTCAGAACATTCGTACTCTCCGATTTCTCGATGCGACAACATCTTCAGACTGAAACTGTACAACTTCTTGCTGAGGCTCTTTTCATGGGAAATGTCCTCCCACATATCCTTCAATTCTGTCTTCTCTTTTTTGGTGATGTAAGACGTCACATACCGAGCCACAGCCATACAGTTATCAGCCACAAACTGTATATCCATGTTAGCATTCCACATGGACAAAATCACCGGGTTGTAGTCGTTGATGTACTTGGACTCTTGGTTCCTCTTCAAATTGTAAGTGTTTTTAGGTGATTTCTTCATGACATTGTGTCGCAGCGAAGACATCAAACAGTTTACTCTTCCTTTAGAAATCACCGGTCGTGGAAAGCCGAAACGACATTTAGTGTAGAACTTGTCCTTGTTTCGGAATTTACGACGGCAGTACTTTCCACATCGATGGCTTTGGAAACGCAGAACTTTTTCTCTTAGGCTTTTCTTCTCCCTTGCGTTTGGAACAGCACACGTAGAATACTGTTGGATGAAACTCATCACTGAGTCTTCTGGATCCGTTCCAAATTTAGGTGCATCCTTGATCCACAGCAACATATGTATACGAAGAGCACCTCTTGCTTGGTACTCCTTTCTCCAGAAGAAATCCAACACCTCTCCAAGAGGTGGATTCTTCTTATTCATGATGAAAGACATCATAGCTTCAAATCTATGATTGAAGTACCTACATACATTGACTGGATCCAAAGAGCACAGTTCTCCAGGTGTCTTGAATTCGATGTTATCTACGTTAGCATTTGCCTCTCGTAGAAATTCAAGTAAGTCTTCCCAGCCATACTCGGCACAGCTCAGAGTGAGGAACCATGTGGGAGTACCTAAGTTCCTCAGCATACATTTTAAATCACCATGACGACGGTACCAGTACTCATTAGTACCACGCTGACACGCCATGAGATTAATCAGGTGAGAATCCAAAATACTGTCTTGGACATTGACTTTATCCATAAAGTCACTTGCCGAGATGTTTTGCATGTGTATACCACTTTTCAAGATGTGGTTCACTGCATATGACAGTCCAGACAGATCGCTTTCAAACAGGAGATGAAACAAATAAGGAATGCATTGTCGAAACCTAGCATCTCCTGCATACAATCGCAAAGTCCGGTATTCAGAAGCAGGAATTTGATGAGGTCGCTCATCATATCTTCCTCCCTGACCTGTTGGAAAAAGCTGTGGGAAACACCGAGCTTCCAAACTTTCCTCCCAAACACTAATGGGACTCCCTTTGGCTTGTTTCATTTGAAACAACTCAATAGCATTCCCCATGACTTCCTTGGAATGCAAAGGATGAACACTATAATGTTCATATATTTCTTCACTAGTAGAGGGTTCTACTTTCTCAATTTGACCAGCACACAAATCGCTATCCTCTTCCTCACTTACTTCCTCTTCTGCAACATATACATTCTTATAGTATTTATTATTTTTTTTCAAATACAATGTTGCCTTTTTAACTTTCCTAACATCTACTAAATCTTGCCATATTTTCTTATTCTTTGTCGGAACCCCATTAACTAAGATAACCAGAGGTTCCTCTTCCACTTTTTCTACTCCAATTGTGTTAATGTTTTTCTTCAAATCTAGAGGCAAATAAACAACTCTTCCCTTTAATCCTCTCTGTAAATCTGATGGAGGCAATTTCCCTGTCTTTGGCTCCATTCTTACAATAGCCTGAAAGGGATGGATACTTTGAATCAAAATAGATTCATAAGTATTTAAATCCTTCAATTCAGAAGGAATCTCAACCAATTCCAGATTATTATGAACTGCTCTAGCAGGCATCTGGTTTTGATTTAATTTGCAACAACAATAAGTACACACACGTTGATCCAATCCCAAATCAAAACAATTTTCTACCATCAAGTATGTTGCAAAATCCTTCCATTCACTATTATTTTCCCTTTCACTTTTTGCATATAAATCCACTAACTTAGTCTGATTCTTATAATAAGTGCGTCGACAACACACACAAGTGAAATTAGGCCTCTCACTTGATTTCACCTGAAACGTGGCAATTTCCCTCTGAAAATTATCTGTACTGGAAACCTGTACACTATCTTCCACATGACCCTCTTCTTCTTGCTCAATTTCAACATTCTCCTCTTTACTTCCAAAGTAACAAAACTCAATTTCTTCACATATATTCTTCACATCTATTTCAGAACCATGCAAAAGAGCAGCGCATAATTTTTTAAGCATAATTGCTGGACTCTTAGCATAATACAACATTCTAACTAATTTCCTCACTTTATTATGATGCACTGCTAGCATCCTGAAATGATGAAAAACACTCTGGCATACTCTCCTGGAAAGACAAGCCAGTGAATGACCATGCAAACCTGTCACTTCTCTCACTCTGCAAGGATCTAATTCTTGCAACAACCTTATTTTCTGCTTCAAACTTTTCTTATTAAATGACCGTATAAAATCACAAAGCAAATTGATGGAATCCTGTCGCACACTGCAAATACTACTACACTTCCAGGTGTACACAGGACCCTTAGCACGTCTTCCTAAAACCTCATTACCTAACACCTCTTCTGCCTCTGTTGTCACAAGTTTTTCTTTTTCAACTGGACAACCATCTTTCACTTCATAAGCACGACCACTGGTGTCAACTGCATGGACCAAATCATTATCCTGGAAATAACTCTCCTCATTAAAAAATGCCTCACAGCTTGAACTATGCATCCATTCTCCAGAAAAAACTTCACAAAAATTACTACGATTAACTATTCTCTTCCATCTACTATTTCTTTTGAAATCATAAATTGCCTTGTTTAGCTTCCTAATTCTATTGATTATCAAAATAAATAACTTACGTTTAATTTCAAATGCCTGATCAATAACTTTCTCAACTTTTTTTTTTCTCTTATAAAAAACCAGTTTCTGTTGACGTTTCTTAATATTTTTTAACAAATTGCCAATTATCCTGTTGCGGAACATTCGTTTACGAATCTCCCTAAACTGTTGTTTCCTTCTACTATCATGCACAGAGTTATCTCTTGCTCTAGCAGTAACATTTTTCATTGGCCTTTCCTTTCCATTTGATTTCCTTCTCGTTTTATGGACTGAAACATTTTCTTTAGTAATATTTTTTTTACTACACATATTTCTTATTAATTGTTTTGTGCTCTTACCCGGTGCTTTCTTCGTGACTTGACAAATCTTTTTGTTAGAGGACTGCTGCTTATTTTTTTTCACCTGCTGTCTTTGACGTTTTGCAGCCTTTCTCTGTCTTTCTATTGTAGGCATGGTGAAATCTTGAAATGATCTGCAGTTGAATCTGTGGTAAAATATAATAAAAAATGTTATTAACCATTATTACCAAACAGTAAAACAATAACAGTGATCAAAAACTTAACACACTACTTGACATTTTAAATAGAAGATTTTTTAGTCCTTGCAAATTTACAATACAGAAATACCAGAAAAGAAATGACATTTATATTTATGTTACCTATGCTATTTTATATGTGAATCTGATCTAATTTTATGAGCATATTTTAATATTTTATTGAAGACACTACACATAACCTGCTTTTGAAGGTGTCTTTATTTTTAAATTAAACGGTTTACCTTTTTACTTTTTATTAATTATAAATTTTAAAAATAAATGTTTATATTTCCATAGGCTCAAGCAGGTCAGCTTCCCATCCTATTTCATATAATTCCGACAAATCTGCATCCTCATCACGCTCTTCTTCATCCTCAGGATTTAAATCATCCAAGGGATCAACATCCACTGATGTTTCAATTACAAGTTCAATGATGAGGTCAAAATCAACTGATTGCAGATTGTCGCTCATGTTGAGGTTGTCTTTATCTTTAAAGAAAGATAACAACAATGAGATGTTGCAGAGTAAGAGACAAATCTCAGAGATTATAATAGTAAAATTGTTTAACAAGAGTAAAATTTTGCAGCTATTATTTAGCCATGTCCAGCGATGCTGAGCAGGTGAAGCCTATGTCTAATTTTTCACTGAACAGGACTCATCTCTTCTTAACCTTGGATAAGCCTCACCGACTCTGTGTCCCCTGCACATACTTAAATGTAAAGGGGCAGATTTATGTTAAATGGCACATCCCCAGGCATGCACCAGTTAACGTGCACCACTGCTCTGCCACCCATGGTGTGCCGCATTTACAATCAGATAGGAGAAACCTGCGTCAAAACCCTGCGCCTGCTTTAAGCAGGCATAGGTCTTGACGCAACATTGTGGAGATGGTGCACCCTTGAGCGTTGCTGGAGCTGCATCGCACTTGCGATACAACTCCAGCAATGCGCCACCTTAACGGCACAGATGCGTCACGCATCTGTGCCGTTTTTGCCCCATGCTGCGCCGCATTGTAAATGCAGCACACCATGGGTGGCGGAACAGCGGCGCAGGATGACTGGCACATCCCTGGTGATGCGCCAGTCATCATAAATCTATCCCTAAGCTTCTTATCTTGTTAGAGATGAACTGCCATATGTATCATCAAAATATTTTGCATTTCCTAAATAGCGAATTTTAAGGAATAAATAGCGATTCTTTACCATTCCTAATTTGCGATGAGCAAATTGCTAATTGCAAGTTACCCATTCATTTCCATGGGCTAGGAGGCTCATAGGAATGAAGGTTTAATTTGCGATTAGCAATTTGCTCATCACAAATTAGGAATTTTTCCAAGGGTGCAGGGGTGTCTCAAGAACACCCTGCTGCACCCCTGAAAAAGAAATTTGGGGGCATATGGCACACATACATGCCCTAAGGGCATGTGTTGGCGTCATATGTGACCTTTTGTTTTTTTAAAAAAAAGCTTTTTGAAAAGAATTCACAAATTACCACCAATTTACCACAATAGTTTACAAATCCTTAATGTCATTTTTTACATATTTTTTGTTTGATACATTGCATTTAAGTAGTCTCAAAAAAATGTGCAAATCCTTCAGTGCAATTGCAAAATAAGGAATAGCAAATTTTGCTACTCCTTATTTTGCATCAAACTTGTTTGATACATACCATTTGTCTAATTAACATTCGCAAAGGCCGAAATTCGGAGAATTTTGATCTCTGCGAATGCTAATTAGCTTGATACATATGGCCCCAAGTGAGGCCTGTCTTGCGACATGGTGCATCTTTTGCATCACTGCTGCATCGGTTTCATGTGGTACGTTTTTTTTACACCATGACATATCTGCCTAAATGCATCAATTTGTAATGTTGTCGCCTCATAGCAAATCTTTTCCACCGCCGCTGCATCATAAAAGTGACGCACAGTGACAGAAAAGAGGCATACACCTATCATAAATCTGTCCCTAGCATTTTAAATGATTAATCCAGGATGACAATAAGGTGTGGCCTATCCAAAGGTTTGTTTAAGTTGAGGCCTACTCAGGATTGCAGATTAAAGTTACGCTTGATGAAGAATACAGAGGAGATAATACATGTAAAGGCCTACCAATGAAGTAAGTAATGTCCACTTTATTGCGCCAGTCATCATAAATGTATCCCTAAGCTTCTTATCTTGTTACAGATGAACCACCATATGTACCATCAAACTATTTTGCATTTCCTAAATAGCAAATTTTAAGGAATAAATAGCAATTCTTTACCATTCCTAATTTGCAATGAGCAAATTGCTAATTGCAAATTACCCATTCATTTCCATGGGCTAGGAGGCTCATAGGAATGAAGGTTGCAATTTGCGATTAGCAATTAGCTCATCACAAAATAGGAATTTTTTCAAGCGTGCAGGGGTATCTCAAGAACACCCTGCTGCACCCCTGAAAAAGAAATTTGGGGGCATATGGCACACATACATGCCCTAAGGACATGTATGGGCGTCATATGGGACCTTTTGTTTTTTAGAAAAAAATGCTTTTTGAAAAGAATTCGCAAATTACCACAAACTAGAAGTTGGTGGTAGTTTCCAAATCCTTAATATCATTTTTTACATATTTTTTGTTTGATACATTGCATTTAAGGAATCGTAAAATTTGCAAATCCTTCAGTGCAATCGCAAAATAAGGAATAGCAAATTTTGAATTAAGGACATTTTAAGTCATTTCCATATGTGCAGTGTTTTGAAATTATGATTTGAAAATCGTTTTTGGGGAAAAGTAATGGTTTGCAAATTTATGACAAGGACATAATGGTGTATGCTTCTCTATAAGGCATTTCAGTGTCTCTGATGTCATTTTTCCCATATTACATTATAAGACCTTTCCCCATGGAGCACATTCCTTGTAAATATGCTCCCACCTGAGCATGGCGAATTTAGATTTTGACTGTTTGAGTCACATAACCATGTTAAAAGTGACCCAAAAAAATTGCAAACGTTTTAAAAAAACACATTCATGTGTCTTAAGGACATTTTAAGTCATTTCCCCATGGACAGTGTTTTCTAAGTGGCGCAAAAGAGGCATACACCTATCATAAATCTGTCCCTAGCATTTTAAATGATTAATTCAGGATGACAATAAGATGTGGCCTATCCAGAGGTTTGTTTAAGGTGAGGCCTACTCAGGATTGCAGATTAAAGTTACGCTTGATGAAGAATACAGAGGACATAATACATGTAAAGCTCTACCAATGAAGTAAGGGATGTCAACTTCATTGCGCCAGTCATCATAAATGTATCCCTAAGCTTCTTATCTTCTTAGACATCAACCGCCATATGTATCATATAACTATTTTGCATTTCCAAAATAGCGAATTTTAAGGAATAAATAGCGATTCTTTACCATTCCAAATTTGCGATGAGCAAATTGCTAATTGCAAATTACCCATTCATTTCCATGGGCTAGGAGGCTCATATAAATGAAGGTGCAATTTGCGATTAACAATTTGCTCATCGCAAATTAGGAATTTTTCCAAAGCTGCAGGGGTGTCTCAATAACACCCTGCTGCACCCCTGAAAAAGAAATTTGGGGGCATATGGCGCACATAAATTTTAACAACATTCCTTTACCTCAAAAACGATTTTCAAATCATAATTTCAAAACACTGCACATGGGAAAATTACTTAAAATGTCCTTAAGACACATAAAAGCGTTTTTTGATTGCCTTTGCAGCATGTTTGTATCACTTTTAACATGGCTATGTAACACAAACATTCAAAATCTAAATTTGCCATGCACAGGTGGGAGCATATTTACAAGCAATTTGCGCCACAGACAAAGGTCTTACACTAAAATGGGAAAAATAACATCAGGGACAGTCAATTGCCTTATAAAGAAGCATACACCATTATGTCCTTGTCATAAATTTAAAAACAATTCCTTTTCCCCAAAAACGATTTTCAAATCATAATTTCAAAACACTGCACATGGGAAAATGACTTAAAATGTCCTTAAGACACATGAAAGCGTTTTTTGATTGCCTTTCCAGCATGGTTGGGTCACTTTTAACATGGCTATGTAACACAAACATTTAAAATCTAAATTTACCATGCACAGGTGGGAGCATATTTACAAGCAATTTGCGCCACAGAGAAAAGTCTTACATTAAAATGGGAAAAATAACATCAGGGACAGTCAATTGCCTTATAAAGAAGCATACACCATTATGTCCTTGTCATAAATTTAAAAACAATTCCTTTACCTCAAAAACGATTTTCAAATCATAATTTCAAAACACTGCACATGGGAAAATTACTTAAAATGTCCTTAAGACACATAAAAGCGTTTTTTGATTGCCTTTCCTGCATGGTTGGGTCACTTTTAACATGGCTATGTAACACAAACATTCAAAATCTAAATTTTCCATGCACAGGTGGGAGCATATTTACAAGCAATTTGCGCCACATAATTCATAATTTTCTCCTTAAAGCACACTATTCTCTATCTAAATTAAAGAAATATTTTCTCACCTTAGCAAATACTTTGAGTTTGAAAACAGTCTCAGAAACACACCAATTTGTCTTCAGCAGAGCAAAAGGTATACACTCCAGAGTCTGCAGCTATAAAAAGCACAGAAATGCTGTAATTCTTCACACATATTTCTCATGTCACCCAATCAAAACTCTTCCCTCACTTTTTTTCAAATGAAAACCCTTCCCCCCTCTGCCCTTTCTGTCTTTTCTGCATGGCAACCACCTCTTGGAAGACTTCTGGTGTTTGCAAGTTCACACAACTTTGTTGCAATTGAACTCTGAACTCTCAGTGCACCTGCATATCCAGTGCATTCTTTCATCTAATGATTTTTTATTGACCATTCAAAATACATCTTTCAAAGAACACATCCGTGCACCCTAACTTTCTGTTTTCAGCAATCAAAATCCACCAATCACTGTTACTGCTTCATGAACACAGAAACTCCACAGTTTTTTTCATTTTAAACTCTCATTTTTTCAACTGCCATTTCATTGCCACACTTCATCTGACTGCAGGAGAACCTTCTCTCACCATGTTTTCTGTCTGGATTGTTGGACATAGTTATATTCACTGGGCTCAAAGGTACGTTGAAAACAGGAAATTACCTAACCTCAATTTACAAGATGTGGAAATTAAGTGGTTTGGCCACAGAGGATTAAAATGTCACCAATTGATACCATTGGTGAAAACCTTTATGCATTTGCCTAAACCTGACCTGTTAATTGTGCACTGTGGAGGTAATGACTTGGGCACTTTGACTGGTGTAGGTCTGGAAATGCTTTTAAAGGACACCTTTGAGCAATTAATGGCACTTTTTCCTCAGACTGCCTTGGTATATTCAAATATATGCCAAAGACAGAAATGGAGGTGGTCAAACCAATTTTGTCCACAAATTGAGAAGTCGAGGAAGCATGTAAACAAATCTGTTTCAGCTTACATGAGAGACCATGGAATGGGCTCCCTGTACAACAATAACTTGCGTTACTACATGCAAGATATCTACAGAGGAGATGGAGTTCACTTCTCAGATGAGGGCAACAGAGTTTTCACTCTGAATTTAAGAATGTGCATTGGTACCTACTTATAAGTACCTAAATGTACCATAAACCCAAAAGCTCTTCTCAGAGCTACCCTACATCTGATCACTCACAATTATTATTTTACTCTAACATTTTTCACTAATTTCCAACAAAGTACGCTCCCTGGGGCGCTACCCGGTACGCGAACCGGGAGCTAACCTCGCGAATTTTTTTTTTAAAATGTTTTTTTTTCGCACATATAAGCCTCCTCAGCCACCCTTAGAAAACCTAGGGGGTCAAGATAACTCTACCGTGCCCCCTTCTACCCATTCTGAACATTATTTGCCCTCCATCTTGTATCTTAATTCGACCGAAACACAAAATGGTGGACTCCCGGAACGCTTAAGGTTCGCGAACCGGGGCGCTCAACGGTTCGCGTACCGGGTCGCTCTCTGGGAAGCGCACCATCAAAAAAGGTGGGAAAGTAGTTCACAGAAAAGCCACTGGAGACAATTTCACCAAATATAGATTAGCTCATACTACATACCAATCCCTACCATTTTCACAAATTTGATTGGAATTCCATTTAGTCATTTAGCCCGTAGACCTCTCTAAATACCCTGAGGTAAATTACTTCACAAAACACATCTGAAGTGTTGGAATTGACAACCAATGAAAATGTTACTTTCATTTTCTATTTTTTTTACCTGACATTTCATTGGTTATATACCTGAATATATATAAAGGAAGAGAAGAAAACACAGCCATTTTGACTACTACTTCTTGCTGTACATTTCAATAGTATTTTCACTAATTCCTTCAACTTCTTTCTAAAGGTAAGTTTTTATTTTTAAAACTGAAGTATATTGTGCACTATAAGTTAATATGGTAAACTTTTTCTGATAGATATATACTATCCCTCTGTAGTAGTTATAGATTTAGAGAGACTTCTCTGTTATAGTTATGGATGGAGTTAGGCTTCTCTTGTATAATTATGAATTTACTTACGTTAAATCACATACACTTTTTTATATTCCTACTTCCACTCTGATACTATACACTGCCCAAAGATAAATTCACTGATAAAAAATGCCTATCTAAAATTATTCCCAACATTGCCCTATCTCTACTAATATATATTTTTTTAATCCAAATTTCAGGCAAAATGGAAGGCGAAAACCAAGTTTCTTTTGAAATGGACCTGCAAGAGAGCAGCCAAGAATTGATTGATACAATTGATCAAATTGACATTGAATTTTTCGATGAAACTTGGGACAATGAACTACTGCAATGTGTACAAGCAGTAGATAACCTCCTTGCAAATGAGGACATTTTACACCCTCAGAGACTACAATGTATATTCCATGATAATTATGAAATTTCTGACAATGAAATGTTAGAAAGTTTAATAAATTATGAAACACAATCACATTAAAAAAAAATGCTTAAAAAATAAAGAAAATAAAAAATAATCAACAAAAACAACAATCAATTAACATACAGCATTTGAAAAGTCTATCATTCATTTTTCATTGCAGTACGCTGCCCAGAACGCTTCCCGGTTCGCGGACCGGGCGCTCCCCACGCAAAAAAAACAAAAAAATGTTTTTGTTTTTTTTGCCCCGCGGGGCCCTTTTAAAACCTCCACATTAAACCTAGGGGGTCAGGGAGGATCTAGTATGTCCCCTTATGGTCATTTTCGCCTTTGTTTTGGCCTCCTCTTGTCTCTCAATCCTACCGAAAGACAAGATGGCGGCCGCTCCGGACTGTTTAGAATGTTGACAGACACCGGAGAGCCAATCAGCTTAGCTACGCGAAGTTCCGGTACGCTTAAGGTCCGCGGACCGGAGCGCTGCCCGGAGCGCGCTTACAGATATATATCTTTTTTTAAACGTTAATTTCTCAAAATCCACTGGAGCACATATATTGAGACCTAGAAAAGGCACATCGGGCTACCAGTCCCTACAATTTTGCCAAGTTTCATGGAAATCCATTCAGCCGTTCGGGCTAAAAGTGAGGCCAACCGCCCTATGGAAAACTCAATGTTAAAAACACGTTTTGGGACCCCCCTTTTTTCTCGGCCCCCCCTTGACGAAACCCCCCCAAATTTCCAAGGGCTGCTCAGAAACAAAATGTTCCATTTTCCAGAAAATTTCAGCCAATTCCGTCCACAAACGCCAAAGTTATTAGACATAGAATTTTCAAAAATCCCATAGGGAAAAAATCCTAACTATATATACCTACTGGCGACCGCCAGTAGGTAATATATATATATATATATATATATATCTATATATATATAATTTCAAACGTGGTCCACCTTTGGGCTTCCGGGCGCTCACAGGCGGTGCGTTCGAAGTACGGCAGAGCCTCGCCATGATTAAACAATTTCAATTTCCCAAGGGCATTTTTTTTTTTAAATGTTTTTTTTTCGCACATATAAGCCTCCTCAGCCACCCTTAGAAAACCTAGGGGGTCAAGATAACTCTACCGTGCCCCCTTCTACCCATTCTGAACATTATTTGCCCTCCATCTTGTATCTTAATTCGACCGAAACACAAAATGGTGGACTCCCGGAACGCTTAAGGTTCGCGAACCGGGGCGCTCAACGGTTCGCGTACCGGGTCGCTCTCTGGGAAGCGCACCATCAAAAAAGGTGGGAAAGTAGTTCACAGAAAAGCCACTGGAGACAATTTCACCAAATATAGATTAGCTCATACTACATACCAATCCCTACCATTTTCACAAATTTGATTGGAATTCCATTTAGTCATTTAGCCCGTAGACCTCTCTAAATACCCTGAGGTAAATTACTTCACAAAACACATCTGAAGTGTTGGAATTGACAACCAATGAAAATGTTACTTTCATTTTCTATTTTTTTTACCTGACATTTCATTGGTTATATACCTGAATATATATAAAGGAAGAGAAGAAAACACAGCCATTTTGACTACTACTTCTTGCTGTACATTTCAATAGTATTTTCACTAATTCCTTCAACTTCTTTCTAAAGGTAAGTTTTTATTTTTAAAACTGAAGTATATTGTGCACTATAAGTTAATATGGTAAACTTTTTCTGATAGATATATACTATCCCTCTGTAGTAGTTATAGATTTAGAGAGACTTCTCTGTTATAGTTATGGATGGAGTTAGGCTTCTCTTGTATAATTATGAATTTACTTACGTTAAATCACATACACTTTTTTATATTCCTACTTCCACTCTGATACTATACACTGCCCAAAGATAAATTCACTGATAAAAAATGCCTATCTAAAATTATTCCCAACATTGCCCTATCTCTACTAATATATATTTTTTTAATCCAAATTTCAGGCAAAATGGAAGGCGAAAACCAAGTTTCTTTTGAAATGGACCTGCAAGAGAGCAGCCAAGAATTGATTGATACAATTGATCAAATTGACATTGAATTTTTCGATGAAACTTGGGACAATGAACTACTGCAATGTGTACAAGCAGTAGATAACCTCCTTGCAAATGAGGACATTTTACACCCTCAGAGACTACAATGTATATTCCATGATAATTATGAAATTTCTGACAATGAAATGTTAGAAAGTTTAATAAATTATGAAACACAATCACATTAAAAAAAAATGCTTAAAAAATAAAGAAAATAAAAAATAATCAACAAAAACAACAATCAATTAACATACAGCATTTGAAAAGTCTATCATTCATTTTTCATTGCAGTACGCTGCCCAGAACGCTTCCCGGTTCGCGGACCGGGCGCTCCCCACGCAAAAAAAACAAAAAAATGTTTTTGTTTTTTTTGCCCCGCGGGGCCCTTTTAAAACCTCCACATTAAACCTAGGGGGTCAGGGAGGATCTAGTATGTCCCCTTATGGTCATTTTCGCCTTTGTTTTGGCCTCCTCTTGTCTCTCAATCCTACCGAGAGACAAGATGGCGGCCGCTCCGGACTGTTTAGAATGTTGACAGACACCGGAGAGCCAATCAGCTTAGCTACGCGAAGTTCCGGTACGCTTAAGGTCCGCGGACCGGAGCGCTGCCCGGAGCGCGCTTACAGATATATATCTTTTTTTAAACGTTAATTTCTCAAAATCCACTGGAGCACATATATTGAGACCTAGAAAAGGCACATCGGGCTACCAGTCCCTACAATTTTGCCAAGTTTCATGGAAATCCATTCAGCCGTTCGGGCTAAAAGTGAGGCCAACCGCCCTATGGAAAACTCAATGTTAAAAACACGTTTTGGGACCCCCCTTTTTTCTCGGCCCCCCCTTGACGAAACCCCCCCAAATTTCCAAGGGCTGCTCAGAAACAAAATGTTCCATTTTCCAGAAAATTTCAGCCAATTCCGTCCACAAACGCCAAAGTTATTAGACATAGAATTTTCAAAAATCCCATAGGGAAAAAATCCTAACTATATATACCTACTGGCGACCGCCAGTAGGTAATATATATATATATATATATATATATCTATATATATATAATTTCAAACGTGGTCCACCTTTGGGCTTCCGGGCGCTCACAGGCGGTGCGTTCGAAGTACGGCAGAGCCTCGCCATGATTAAACAATTTCAATTTCCCAAGGGCATTTTTTTTTTTAAATGTTTTTTTTTCGCACATATAAGCCTCCTCAGCCACCCTTAGAAAACCTAGGGGGTCAAGATAACTCTACCGTGCCCCCTTCTACCAATTCTGAACATTATTTGCCCTCCATCTTGTATCTTAATTCGACCGAAACACAAAATGGTGGACTCCCGGAACGCTTAAGGTTCGCGAACCGGGGCGCTCAACGGTTCGCGTACCGGGTCGCTCTCTGGGAAGCGCACCATCAAAAAAGGTGGGAAAGTAGTTCACAGAAAAGCCACTGGAGACAATTTCACCAAATATAGATTAGCTCATACTACATACCAATCCCTACCATTTTCACAAATTTGATTGGAATTCCATTTAGTCATTTAGCCTGTAGACCTCTCTAAATACCCTGAGGTAAATTACTTCACAAAACACATCTGAAGTGTTGGAATTGACAACCAATGAAAATGTTACTTTCATTTTCTATTTTTTTTACCTGACATTTCATTGGTTATATACCTGAATATATATAAAGGAAGAGAAGAAAACACAGCCATTTTGACTACTACTTCTTGCTGTACATTTCAATAGTATTTTCACTAATTCCTTCAACTTCTTTCTAAAGGTAAGTTTTTATTTTTAAAACTGAAGTATATTGTGCACTATAAGTTAATATGGTAAACTTTTTCTGATAGATATATACTATCCCTCTGTAGTAGTTATAGATTTAGAGAGACTTCTCTGTTATAGTTATGGATGGAGTTAGGCTTCTCTTGTATAATTATGAATTTACTTACGTTAAATCACATACACTTTTTTATATTCCTACTTCCACTCTGATACTATACACTGCCCAAAGATAAATTCACTGATAAAAAATGCCTATCTAAAATTATTCCCAACATTGCCCTATCTCTACTAATATATATTTTTTTAATCCAAATTTCAGGCAAAATGGAAGGCGAAAACCAAGTTTCTTTTGAAATGGACCTGCAAGAGAGCAGCCAAGAATTGATTGATACAATTGATCAAATTGACATTGAATTTTTCGATGAAACTTGGGACAATGAACTACTGCAATGTGTACAAGCAGTAGATAACCTCCTTGCAAATGAGAACATTTTACACCCTCAGAGACTACAATGTATATTCCATGATAATTATGAAATTTCTGACAATGAAATGTTAGAAAGTTTAATAAATTATGAAACACAATCACATTAAAAAAAAATGCTTAAAAAATAAAGAAAATAAAAAATAATCAACAAAAACAACAATCAATTAACATACAGCATTTGAAAAGTCTATCATTCATTTTTCATTGCAGTACGCTGCCCAGAACGCTTCCCGGTTCGCGGACCGGGCGCTCCCCACGCAAAAAAAACAAAAATTTTTTTTTGTTTTTTTTGCCCCACGGGGCCCTTTTAAAACCTCCACATTAAACCTAGGGGGTCAGGGAGGATCTAGTATGTCCCCTTATGGTCATTTTCGCCTTTGTTTTGGCCTCCTCTTGTCTCTCAATCCTACCGAGAGACAAGATGGCGGCCGCTCCGGACTGTTTAGAATGTTGACAGACACCGGAGAGCCAATCAGCTTAGCTACGCGAAGTTCCGGTAAGCTTAAGGTCCGCGGACCGGAGCGCTGCCCGGAGCGCGCTTACAGATATATATCTTTTTTTAAACGTTAATTTCTCAAAATCCACTGGAGCACATATATTGAGACCTAGAAAAGGCACATCGGGCTACCAGTCCCTACAATTTTGCCAAGTTTCATGGAAATCCATTCAGCCGTTCGGGCTAAAAGTGAGGCCAACCGCCCTATGGAAAACTCAATGTTAAAAACACGTTTTGGGACCCCCCTTTTTTCTCGGCCCCCCCTTGACGAAACCCCCCCAAATTTCCAAGGGCTGCTCAGAAACAAAATGTTCCATTTTCCAGAAAATTTCAGCCAATTCCGTCCACAAACGCCAAAGTTATTAGACATAGAATTTTCAAAAATCCCATAGGGAAAAAATCCTAACTATATATACCTACTGGCGACCGCCAGTAGGTAATATATATATATATATATATATATATATATCTATATATATATAATTTCAAACGTGGTCCACCTTTGGGCTTCCGGGCGCTCACAGGCGGTGCGTTCGAAGTACGGCAGAGCCTCGCCATGATTAAACAATTTCAATTTCCCAAGGGCATTCCTCGCGCACTCCCGGATCCTCAATAAACGACAACCACCAGTTCTATGCTGTTTGTGTTATTTTAATTTCATAACAGCTCGGCCAGCAGCACAACTCGACGAGTTTCGGTCTCGCAGAGACCTTGATCATGAGACTGCTTTCAACTGCATGTTTTTCATTTGTGATTTAAATAAAGTTAGCAAAAAACAAAAAGTGACATAATTTCCTTATTGGTGGCAACTAGGGATTGTTTAAACCCAGTTTCAAAATATTTGATTTCAGATCCATCAGATTTTTTTTAGAGAGATTAATTACTTCTAATTCCTGATCCGGACTCGTCAACATGTTTGGTTCTTACTCAATTTCTTTGGGAGGTGTTGTTAATTCCATTTTTGCCGCAATATTCTCGTCATCGTTCCCACTCGATTTGCGCCAAAACTTTGGTCTGTATTGCTGCTACTCTGTAGAGTCGCTACTAGCTTAGAGTGTTAACAGAATTTATAATAACCCACTGGAGGGAATCATTACACTGACATCAAGGATAACACTTACCCACTGGAGGGTATAAGAGAATTCAGAAATATGTTGCAATCACACCAAGGTGTCAAATGATATTTGTCAGGAGATTTACATGATAGAAGTTATTGTTAAAAACTGCAATTCATAACGAGATTGTATGTAGTAGGGACATAGATGAATGATGCCCTTCTTTTCACGAAAAAACGTGGGGTTTCTATGAAATGATGATATGTGCACTACATGGTCCACAATCCCTAGCTGCCACCAATAAGGAAATGATGTTACTTTTTGTTTTTTGCTAACTTTATTTAAATCACAAATGAAAAAAATGCACTTGAAAGCAGTCTTGTGATCAAGGTCTCTGCGAGACCGAAACGCGTAGAGTTGTGCTACTGGCTGAGCTTTTATGAAATTAAAACAACGTGAACAGCATAGAACTGGTGGTTGTCGTTTCTTGAGGATCCGGGAGTGCCGAGGAATGCCCTTGGTTAAATTGAAATTATATATATATATATATTCAAAATAAGAAGTCCTTTCTTGTTCATCAAGGAAATCATCCGGCACTCGTACGCAGGTATCAAAAACTTCGGCTTTTTATTTATTTAGTTTACATTCATCAACGCGTTTCGGGAGTCAAGCTCCCTTGATCACGATATTTGTACTACCATTCGACACTCCTAAAAAAACACAGAAAGGGTACCAAACAGTGTAAAAGGACAGTTAAAAAATGCACAAGTTGCCTTCTAATTTAGCGGCCATTTTTACACTTGCAATTCAAGGGAAACTTTGCACAGCAACAGTGAAAATATGCTATCTGTTCAGGGCAACCAGAAATAGCAGAGTAACAAATACGAACATCTTATAATCATTTTACATCTCAATTTAAAAGACATGTATAAAAACTTAGTTTAAATACCACGCAAGTGCGTGAAGAATATTGTTTTTTTCAACCTTTCCAACAATGAGGATTCCACAATTGTCTGGGCAAGTGCCCCTAGATCATTAGTGCCTCATAAGGAGAATTTTTTTCGTATTCATAGAATTATTCATGGTTTCATATCACACGCTGTGCAATTTTTCGTCCCCATTTATTTGTTCCTAAGGCCTTGGACAACTTTTGCGAGATTATTCAACTTAATTTGCCTATTGATTATTGCAAATTGATCCAATTAGAATGAAAAAATAGTTCCTAGTAATGATTTTCAATTCGCGAAAAACCTTATTATTTCATCATAAAGAGCTAGTGCTTATTTGTAAACAATAATACTCTCTTACTGTAAACAAGTACTCCATATAATGCACAGAGATCCAAAACTAGAGAATAAAGTGCTAATACTTCAATACATTATATTTCCAAAAGTGCTAATGCTTAAATACCAACAATAGTACTCTGTACTCTTTATGTAAACAAACCACTCATATTGCACAATAGAATTTTTTTTTTGAAAGTGCCAGTGCATAAAACAATTTGAACAGCATTACTTAATTCATTCCATTATTTCAATTACATTTCAATGTTATCTATTATACTACCCTTTATGCATTAAAAGACGTGAAGACTAGATTAATTAAAATAACTATTTGTCAGTTAAAAATATTTCAAATTCATAATTTTGGTATGCAGTTTCGGTACACTCGAGGTTGTTCCACTATTTCATTAACTCTTCGTGCAATCAGGCTAAGCATGTATATAGATCCTCGTCAACATTTAAACCTTGTGGCTCTATGCAATTGAACTCCAAAATAAAATATGTTTCCAATTTTCTGAGTTCACCTTTCCTGTTACCTCCTCTCTTTTTCAAAGGGACCTCTGCAATACAAGAATATTGGAGACCTGCGGGGTTACTTTGGTGGTGCGACTCAAAGCGCCGCGCCACAGGGTAGGATCTGTCCTGATTAACAATTGCACGTCTGTGCTGCAAGATTCGCTGGTGCACTGGTAGAATAGTGCTGCCAATATATAATTTGGGGCATGGGCATTGTAGTAAATAAACCACATATTCACTCTTACAATTAATGGCACTTCTGACTGTTACTGTTTTGTTAAAGGAGGTTCTGAAATCGGTGTGATTCATTCCATGCTGGCAAGCTTTACACTTAGAACACTTTTTGAAACCTGGCTTCGGTTTCAGCCAATCGGTGTTATTTTTCTTTTTATCTACAAAGTCGCTTTTTACCACTAGATCTTTCAAAGATTTGGATTTTTTATACGTGACTTCAGGGTTCTTTTTCACCTTCGAACCTATCTGTCTTGACCGTGAGGAGTTGCACCAGCTTCCAGGAGGGCTGAACAGCCGGAGGGGAGGCGGCCTCGGAGGGGAACAATCCTTTCTGGTAGGCATGTTGTCTCATGGGCGAAGACACTTGCAGGACCGGATTCCTTCACCTACTCAAGGAAAATAATATATTGCATAATCAATCACATGGGACTGAGCCTACTTAAGGTTATCAATTATCAGCGTTTTTGGGACTCAGACTACCAGCACGCCATTGCTTGTCCACAATGTGCCGCGTCCACTTAGGGCGGTTACATTCAATGAATATAATTGAAATAAAAGCGCTGTGCTTTCAATCCCAGTGTGCAGCATTCCATGATTACGAGGCGTTCCAGCCTCGAAACGCGTCGGAACTGGCAAGAATAAGAAGGCTTTGGGAAGGCAAGCTCAGCGAGGCAATTGAGGCTGGAAGGCTTGGGGCAGCGTCATGTGCACTTCTACAGCCCCAAGGCTTTTGCTCAAATATATATATATATATATATATATATATATATATATATATATATATATATATATATATATATACATAACATTTTTTTGTTTGAGGACAGATTCTACAGGCAAATCTCTGGGACAGCGATGGGCACCTGCTTCGCCCCCAGCTACGCGAATGTATTCGTCGGCTGGTGGGAGGAGCGGGTGCCCAGGAGCTGGAATGAAGGCCAGGAGAGCGGTAAGGTGGTATACTGGTACCGCTACATTGATGACTTGTTCATCGTGTGGCAGGGTACCAGGGACACGGCAGAGAGGTACATCGAGTCTCTGAATGACAACATCTACAATGTGCACCTATTGGGGACAATTAGCGGGGTGGCAGCCAACTATTTGGACCTCCGGGTGTACATTGAAAATGGCCATGTCCATACCGCACTGTACCGCAAGGAAACAGCGGGTAATTCTATCCTCTTTGCGAATAGTGAACATCCACCGAAACTCATAAGGAGTATACCCTATGGGGAACTCTTGAGAATAAAGAGGAACAGTACTCAAGACCGGGAATTTGAGGCGGCCGCCTCGGATTGCCTAGACCGCTTCCGAATGAGAGGGTATGAGGAACCACTCCTAAGAAGTGCACTAAACAAAGTCAAAAAGATCCCAAGAGAGGACCTACTCAAAAAGAAACAGAAAGGGCTGCATACCACCATAAAGGACACCTTTAGGATGATAACTCCTTACTCCTCAGGCGCTAATAAACTGAAATCCATTATGCACAAAAATTGGCATATTCTGCTGACAGATGAGGTGTTGAAAGAGGATCTACCACCATATCCCTTAGTGACCTTCAGAAAGGCTAGGTCTCTGGGAGACAAGCTGGTGCACAGCCACTTGGAAGCTCCCATTACTCAACCCAATACCCTGAGGGAAATGAGTGGTTTCTTTCCCTGTGGAAAATGTAAGGCGTGTGCCAACAGCCGTAGGGTGTTACAATATGACATCCCGGATGCTGGCAGAACTAATAAAATCCGTAAGTTCATCACGTGTAGTACTGTCTATGCAGTGTACTGTCTAATATGCCCGTGCGGCCTACGCTACATCGGCAGCACTATTAACCAGTTGAAGCTGAGAGTGCTGGAGCACTTAAGGGCAATTGATAAAGTAGATCCCTCGTACCCAGTGGCTCTGCATTTTGCGGAATACCATAACAAAGATAGAAACAAACTGAGATTCTTTGGGTTAGATCATGTCCCGCAAAATCCAAGAGGTGGAGACAGACTTAGGAGGCTGCGACGCCTCGAATCGAGATATATAATTGATCTGTCCACTAAGTATCCTAAAGGCATGAATGGTGGGGAGGAATTGACAGTGCATCTTGGAAAATAGAAAGGAGAAAAATACTGACTAGCGTTTTGAATCTGAATATGTGCTTTTTTCTTTCCTTGCATTATGATGAGTATATGAGATCTGTGACAGCAGCTGTAATTCTCGCAAAGTTCTTTGTATGTATTAATTTGGTTTTTCCTGGTTTTTCTTGGTTTTTTGATGGACCGAATATTGATCATGCATATACCTTTCAGGATTTATTTACTATACATGTATGATGATATCTTCAGTAATTTTACTATATACGTTTGCAACTATGAATTGCCCACTAGGTGAGTTGTATCTCACCACCCATTACAGGAGACTTGGTAGTTTCTGCCATCCATTGGCTATATCGACTTTTATCATGATTTATTTGATATTTAACAACAAATTTCTCTTCTCTTCTGTAGGTTTGATAACACACCATTTGTAGATCATGATTGTTTGTTGTACATCTGCATAGGGACATTAGCCGATCCACGGCGTTATTGTTTAAAGCCCCACGTTTTTTGGTCTTGTAAATATGAGAATTTACGTTGACATCATGTATTATCCTTCAGCAATGGAAACATGTTTAAAGATGGCGCTTGTGCAGGCGCCTGTGGGGCTAGTCCCTTGTTGATGTCCACTTTACTCTACCTGGTGTGTATTTAAATCAGTATCTTCAGGTTTCGGTAACAACACTGACGAAGGCTACCGCCAAAACGTTTGTTTGCTAAAATAATAAAAGCACTGTGAATCTGTACTTGCCGGAGTGCTGTTTTCTTCCTCCCGTATTAGTGAGGATTTTGAGCGCCATATATATTTATATATGTATATATATATATATATATATATATATATATATATATATATATATATATATATATATTACCTACTGTAGGTATATATAGTTAGGATTTTTTCTCTATGGGATTTTTGAAAATTCTATGTCTAATAACTTTGGCGTTTGTGGACAGAATTGGCTGAAATTTTCAGGAAAATGGAACATTTTGTTTCTGAGCAGCCCCTGAAAATTTGGGGGGGTTTCGTCAAGGGGGGGCCGAGAAAAAAGGGGGGTCCCAAAACACGTTTTTCCCATTCATTTTTCCATAGGGCGGTTGGCCTCACTTTTAGCCCGAACGGCTGAATGGATTTGCACGAAACTTGGCAAAATTGTAGGGACTGGTAGCCCGATGTGCCTTTGCTAGGTCTCAATATATGTGCTCCAGTGGATTTTGATAAATTAACGTTCAAAAAAATATATATATCTGTAACAGCGCTCCGGGTAGCGCTCCGGTTCGCGTACTTGACGCGTAACGGAACTTCGCGAAGCGAAGCTGATTGGCTCTCCGGTGTCTGTCAACATTCTAAACAGTCCGGAGCGGCAGCCATCTTGTCTCTCGGTAGGATCGAGAGACAAGAGGAGGCCAAAACAAAGGGGGAAATGACCATAAGGGGGCATAGTAGATCCTCCCTCACCCTCTAGGTTTGATGTGGAGGCTTTAAAAGGGCCCCGCGGGGCAAAAAAAAAAAAAAAAAAAAAAAAAAAATTGTTTTTTTTGCGTGGGGAGCGCCCGGTACGCTTTTGTGCAATGGGCGGTGGTAATCTAAAGGATGAGGGGGTTGGGGGGGGTGGCAGCGTTCAAAGCACATCAGCGTGCATAAACACGAAAATGTTTTTATCTACCACGTACTTGACTTATCTCTCTGAGATGCATTCCCTTGTGTCTCGGCAATGGTAGTCTGTTCATTACATAGATCGCTCGAGGGCGGTAGTACAGACCGCGCGTAGGAAAGGGTCAAAAGCCAGGGGTATAGGAGTATGTAACAAGCGAGCCATTTAATTGAAAAAACTAAACGTGACAAACGGTTGCAGGATCAGTGAAGGTTGATTTTATAATTGAAAGTATAACAGGATCAGTTACAATAAAATCGTCCATACGCACACCATGGGCGAGTATCATGGGTAACATTACTTCGAAGCTTTAATAATACAATAATCAATAATGAAAAATCGACATCAATAGGGTTGTCCGTATGCCCAGTCAGTACCCTTTCCCGCACGCCATGTGCACAAAGACCGCATACATCCCCCATAACGTCAAGGCTAAGTAACTAGAACGTCATAAGGAGTTGCAAGTCGCTCCCATACTGGCGCCATTTTGGTCAAGGCCAGGCAGGTCCAGAGTATAGTTCAATGTCTCCAATAAGTAGCGGCAGGACCAGAATCCCTTTCGGCAGTTCAAAAAGTTCGTTAGCGCCAACAGAAAGAACAGGCAGCATGAACCATGACTCAAAGGCGAGGGAGGCAAAATCTTCCCTACCGGGTCACGCTGAGGTCCCACCGGAGCTGATCAAGTTGGCAGTCTACAGTGTCTCTTAGTAATTTGGACAAAAACTGGCGTCAGCATGAGAGCATTACCATCCTGTGACAATGTTGTGGCCACTTCCGGAGAGCGGGACAGCAGGCGTATCCCTCCGCCGATGCACTGAATCAGCCTCCCTCACGGCACCAGAAGTGGATAAGGCGGCGGACACCCGTGGCAGCGGTATATCCATGGGGGATAGTCGAGCAAGAGTGGCGGTTGCCCCCATCGGAAGCCCGCGGGAGTCGAGGGCCAACGACTCTCGTAGAACCTTTAAAACTGAGAGGACGTCTTCAAGAGTGGGGCTCATGTCCGAGCAGGCAAGCAGAATGAAATGCTTTGCATTTGTAGACTTCAGTTCGGCGAAGACCCAGCAGAATGTTATAAGTAAATGTCATGGCACGAAGTTCAGTGGGCGGTTTGTCATTGTGAAAGCTTCAATTATGTTGAATGGCTGCAAGAGCCTCGATTACACCAGCAGCCCTGTTAATATGCCGATCTTGGGAAAAGTTCCTCTGTTGGATTGCAATGGCTGCAGTGATGGTCTTGGGAAACTGCTTCCGAAAACTCTAAAGGCCACGAAAGCTTGCTATGCTGTTCCTTTGGAAATGCGGTGCTGGGTGATGGAAGTTATTGAAGAGTTGGCAGTGGTGTTTTTTGTGGATTTTGGACGCTCTGCCACAGTCCATTCGAGTTCCAGGGTAGACCAGAGTCGTTCTAGTGGACCAGGCCCAAATCCGGGGAGTCGGCCGCCATTTTGAGCGTTCCGCAGCAACAGCCGCTCTTCACCCCGGCCACCGGAGCGGGTCCCCGGCCATCCAACCGAGTGGAATGCCAATGGCAGTCATGGTGCAGCTGACCGGGGAGTGAAACGCTAAGGCTCGCCCTGCTGCAGCTGACCGCGGGGACGGGCCTTTGCGCGTGGTGTCGCCCCCGGGCTATTTGCACAACGGTCCTCCACCCCTAGGCCGCCACCTATGCTACCTCGACAGGAACAGCGTCATGCATTTGGTTCGATGTTGCAGCAGGCTGCCATGTAAATAGTTATTTAATAAAAAGTTTTACCGTGTTACTTTGCTGGTGTGTTGTATATATTTATAATATTTGCATAGGGTTTGTCGTTATTTTGGGCGGGGTGGGCGGCGGAGCCGAGCTAACTTCTCTTATTTAGTCAGCACATAAATTGACTTACTGGTGCGCATTATTTTGGGTGTACATTTGGGATATCGGTTGGGGTCGGGTTCGTCGTACTGAAATAACCCTTCAAGTTTATGGTGTAGGCTACTCTCCCATTCACTAGCTCCAGAGAGAGTCGTTGCTAAGTAAGGAAAGTGCTATATTGTTTTTCATCCTTCACATGCGGATACCATGTTCAGGCTTATTTTTCTCATTCCATTAACCGTTCGATCACCGCCTCAGTCATACAAAAAGCATTCTTTTATTGACCCAGTCGTGCGCCACACATACTCATTCAAACCGTACAAATCAGGGCCCATGCGCACATTCATACCATACAATCTTTCACGCTCCCAGTGATGGTCTGCACTCCATGCAATATCTCACAGCGCTTGTCTATGTCTTTCCCTACATGGAGCACGGTGCGGTCCATGTCCACTCCATTCTTCAGTCGGAACTCCGATGTAAACTACAGAGGAGAAAAGAAAGGGGGGGGGATACAGCATTCAGAGCATGTCAGCGCACGCAAACACGAAAAAGCTTCTACTTATCATGTATTAGACTAGCTGCAGGAACGTGTGATACAACAGATCTTGGCTATCCCTTTCGCATTATTTTTCTGTGTAACATATCCTCCCCTTCTTATGATGCAAAAAAATGTTTCATTTTGTTTGTCTCTAAATTCGAGTTCCCTCTTCGTGTATTTGTTTCTCAATTAGTCGTATTTTATGGGACAAAATACCACACCTTACATTCGGCAGATACCTTAAGCTACGGCGACCATTTTCTAACAATTCTGGAAAAAGGGCAGGTGTGACGGATACAAATTTCAATCAATCCAAAATTCAGGCAAAGGGTCTGCATTATCTGTTTTCTATTGTTTGGGAATAACAGCCATTATTCAAAAACCCAACCAACCTAGACGATTGTTATGACGCTGATTCCATACTTCCTTCGAAAACTGTTTATTGCAAAAATGTCAGTATACAAATACGGGCCTACAACCACGTGGGCCGGCCACTGAGCAAACTGGAATCGTATATGATGAGTGGACATTTACACTGTAGAAAAACGTAACGGGCGGGCCATTAGGTTGCAGGAATTAAGGTGTCTAACAGTTGCGGAATCGGTGGACGTTAATTTTATAATCAAAGTACGACAGGACCAGTTACAATGAAATTATCTAGATATATATTTCCGGGCAAGTACCATGAGTAACGTTAATTCGAATTTTTAATAGTACAGTAATCAATAATACATCAGAACTTAATATCAATATGGATGTCCAAATGTTCAATCAGTACCCGTCCCCGCCCGCCATGTGCTCCAAAACTGCATACATATATCGTGATATCAAGGCTGAGCAACCAGTACACATCAAGGAGTTGCCAACATGTGGGATACATATTATCCAAATAGAAGCAGTCACCTCGAGAATGTTTGTCTGTATGAGGTTCTACAAAATTACATATTCAAGAGGAACATCAAAGAAGATATTGATAAAGGAGTGTATGCTGTAATTGGAAGTGAGGGATGTCTGGTCATTTTGGGCGAGGCCGGGCAGGTCCAGAATATAGTCAAAATGTCTCCACCAAGCAGCGGTCGGACCAGAACCCCTTTGAGTAGTCCAAAAAGTTCAGTTAAATGACAACAGAAGGGACAGGCAACAAGAACCATCAGTCAAAGAGGGGAGGGCAAGTTCTTCCCTACCGGGTCATGTTGGGGCTCCACCGGAACTGATTGAATTGGTAGTCTACAGTGTTTCTGGATGTTTCAGACTGAAGCTGGCGTCAGCATGAGAGCACCACCATTCCGTGGCTACATCGTGGCTATTCCGCGAGCAATCATGGCAGTCGCTCCCCACCGGAAGCCTGCGGGAGTCGGGGGCCCCGGTGACTCTTGTAGAATCTTCAAGGCTGAGGGGACGCTTTCGGGAATGGGGCCCATGCCCTAGCAGTCAAGCGTCCGAGTTCCAGGGTTGCCCAGAGCCATCCTTGCAGGCCAGGCCCAAGTCTGTGGAGGCGACCGCCATTTCGTGAGCTCCGTGGCAGCCGCCTGTCGCTGTACCGCAAGAGTGGGTGGAATTCAGCCGGATGGCGGGTGAGACGCTGTAGCCGCAAGAGCAGGCGAAACTCAACCGGCCGAGTGAGGCACTGTGCCACAAGAGCGGGCGTCGTTTCAAGGAACAGAGGTCCCTAACAAGTAAGTAATGATTTTGAATGAATATAGATTTGAAATCAAAGTCTATATAAACTGTCCAGCCGGACAGAGTTTAATAACACAATTGTTGAATTCGTAAGTCAATTAATTACAATATCAAAAGTGGGACACAACCTGTGCCCTACTACTGTATTACAAACAATTGTGACACATATAGACACAGATGAGGCAAGAAAGGCAGTCTGCTTGCATTACAAATTTCTGCAGACGAATATTTGCACAAAAAAACACTGCTGTGATTCAACTAATCATAAAATCAAATCATCCAGTGCGAAAGTGTCGACGGCGTTTCGATCCCCATAAGGTATGGTGGGATCATCATCAGGACATTCAAATTACATGCCTTTTCATACGTAACGGTATCAGAGGAGGCCTTGATACTGTTGAGATTAATTAAAGCGGAGCCGTAGTTACAGGTATGCTGTGCGCGGGAAGCGAAATCGTCCCGAAAGTAGTCGCCGGTGCGGACCCTGCAGTGGGGTTCCGTGGAGTGAGGCACTGTGCCGCAAGAGCGGGCGTAACTCAGCTGGCCGAGCGAGGCACTGTGCCGCAAGAGTGGGCGTAACTCAGCTGGCCGAGCGAGGCACTGTGCCGCAAGAGCGGGCGTAACTCAGGTGGCCGAGCGAGGCACTGTGCCGCAAGAGCGGGCGTAACTCAGCTGGCCGAGCGAGGCACTGTGCCGCAAGAGTGGGCGTAACTCAGCTGGCCGAGCGAGGCACTGTGCCGCAAGAGTGGGCGTAACTCAGGTGGCCGAGCGAGGCACTGTGCCACAAGAGCGGGCGTAACTCAGCTGGCCGAGCGAGGCACTGTGCCGCAAGAGTGGGCGTAACTCAGGTGGCCGAGCGAGGCACTTTGCCGCAAGAGTGGGCGTAACTCAGCTGGCCGAGCGAGGCACTGTGCCACAAGAGCGGGCGTAACTCAGGTGGCCGAGCGAGGTACTGTAGGTCTTCCTCTCACAAAGATGAAAGTCAGAGTGAGGAAACAAGGAGGGGTTTTCATCATTTGGGACAAAAAATAGTTCTAAACCAATGAAAAGTGTCATTTTTAGGTCACATGACCTAGCCTTACATCATTAGGAAACCAAAAGTGAAATGAACCAATGAAAATTTTTATTAACAAGTCACATGACCTGTTATGCTTACGTTACGCGCTGCGCGCCGCGCCCCGGATCTCTTCCGGGAAGCTGCAATTCGCACCTCACTTCGCGCATCGGGTGCGCTAACGCGGCGCGTCATATGACGCATTATGCGACAACGCGATACTACAGTGTTTCTGGATGTTTCAGACTGAAGCTGGCGTCAGCATGAGAGCACCCCGTGGCTACGTCGTGGCCATTCCGCGAGCAATCATGGCAGTCGCTCCCCACCGGAAGTCTGCGGGAGTCGGGGGCCCCGGTGACTCTTGTAGAATCTTCAAGGCTGAGGGGACGCTTTTGGGAATGGGGCCCATGCCCTAGCAGTCGAGCGTCCGAGTTCCAGGGTTGCCCAGAGCCATCCTTGCAGGCCAGGCCCAAGTCTGTGGAGCCGACCGCCATTTCGTGAGCTCCGTGGCAGCCGCCTGTCGCTGTACCGCAAGAGTGGGTGCAATTCAGCCGGATGGCGGGTGAGACGCTGTAATAGCAAGAGCAGGCGCAACTCAGCTGGCCGAGTGAAGCGCTGGGGTGCAGCTGAGAAACCTCCACCTGGGGAGGTGGGGGAGGCTCGTTCGCGCCGCCTCTCCCTTCCAGTGCACCCCACGCCGTCTCCTGGCGCAGGTATATGTGATGGTCGGACCAGGGCACCACAGGACGTGTCTTCAGGTCAAACGGATTGTGGGACAAGGTCCAGAATGGAAGAGTCACCAAAAGGCTAAAAGTTCCGCCGGACCCCGGGAGCCGGCCGCCTACGTCGAGTGAAGCGCTGGGGTGCAGCTGAGAAACCTCCACCTGGGGAGGCTCGTTCGCGCCGCCTCTCCCTTCCAGTGCACCCCACGCCGTCTCCTGCCGCAGGTATATGTGATGGTCGGACCAGGGCACTGCAGGACGTGTCTTCAGGTCAAACGGATTGTGGGACAAGGTCCAGAATGGAAGAGTCACCAAAAGGCTAAAAGTTCCGCCGGACCCCGGGAGCCGGCCGCCTATGTCGGGGGCGATCTCAGGCCACACCAGGGCAACAAGACTTGGGGAGGGGGCAGGAGCCAAGCGCCCCCTCCGAGTCCGCGCCACCACACCGCCCCTCGGGGGCCTCCGTCAAGCGGCTCATGGAGGCACCGCAGGCAGCGGTTCTTCAGATCAGTGGTCTCACCGGCAAGGCTCCCCTCCGTCAGCAGCGATCGTTGGTGCTGTGGTTGCGGCCGGAGGCCCCGCCTAGTCAACGCCCCGGCCTCTCCATCTCGTAGGCCGCAGAGTAGTCGGGGAGAAATCCCAGGAACGGCGGCATGCATTTGGATCGATGTTGCAGCAGGCTGCCATGTAAATAGTTATTTAATAAAACGTTTTACCCTGTTACTTTGCTGGTGTGTTGTATATATTTTTAATATTTGCATAGGGTTTGTCGTTATTTTGGGCGGGGTGGGCGGCGGAGCCGAGCTGTCTTGCAGCCATCATGGCGTCGAGCTCGGTTCCTCTCACTAGTTTCATATTTCTCATGAGGGGTTGTTCCTAATGTTTCTATTTTAGCGAGGTCAAAAAGAGATCCCATTAGTGGTCTACTGATTTTGCTTGATTCCTTTTGTTTTTTCTAACGATTTTTCACTATCTGCAAAGACTAAACAGAGTATTGCGACTCTGTGCTTGTTTGTAAATAGAGAATGAACCAAACTGAACCAATTCCAAAACAGTAAATGCTTGGATAACAATCAATCAAATGGAGAGGGAAGCAGGCACGACGGACTACAACGGGGGCAAAGGCCTGCGTTACCTACCCTTCACTATCTGCAAAGAGAGAATACTCCTAAAAGAAAAGAGGGGGGGGGGCAGCGTTGAAAGCACATCAGCGTGCATAAACACGAAAATGTTTTTACCTACCACGTACTTGACATTTTAAAGCTTTTGATATTTGCCAATAAATAACCATTGAAATTCACTGAAAAAACCATAGGTTATAGACCATATATAGTTAGGAATTAGCATTTACAAAACCTTGAAAATTCACTGAAAAAACCATGGGTTATAGACCATATATAGTTAGGAATTAGCATTTACAAAACCTTATTTTACTCACACAAAACCATTGAAATTCCATATATAGTTAGTTGCACTAACTATATATCGCGCACCTGCAATCCACTACTGATCATGTCACATATTACATCATTCATGACATGGTCAGTGACATCACTGATGACATCACTGATGACATCTCAAATATTCAAGGTATTGTAAATGCTAATTCCTAACTATATATGGTCTATAACCTATGGGATTTTCTGTATCTCATGGGAGTTGCCATTGTAGGTGAGTACCACCCTGGTATGGTTATCCTCATCCCTCAACGGTATCTCATTAGTTTGATTCTCTAAGGTCGTGAATCTGTTCACCTCTTTGATCTTATTAACAGCCTTGCGAAGAACCCATTTGGGGTAGCCCCTTTCGATGAATCTGGCTATCATCATCGCTTGTTCAGCCATTTAGGCGGTATTGAGCTACAGTTACGTTTAGCCCTCAGGAGTTCCCCATAGGGGATACTCCATTTGAGATTGTCTGGATGGCTGCTCATGGCATGGAGCAAAGTGTTACCAGCGGTGGCCTTCGTGAATAGCTTGGTATGGATCTCATTGTTCAGTATTTTTACCCTAGTTTCAAGGAATTCAACTGATGTCCTACTGGTGTTGCTCGTGAGAGTGAGATTGTATGTGTTGGAATTAAGTTTATTAATTAAGTTATTGGCCTTTTTGTCTGTACTATTCCATATCAAAAACAGTTCATCGATGTACCTAAGCCCTATCACTACTTTGGGAAATCGTTCTTGAAGGCAATGTCACCTCTGATATCTTCCTTCCATGCCCCTAGGAACGGATTTGCAAAACTGGGAGCAAAGCATGTCCGCATGGCAGTCCTCAAAGTCTTTTTAAATATGTTACCAATAAACATGAAAAAATTATTGTTGAAGCAGTATCTGATCATGTCAATGAGCATTTCCGTATGTTCCATGTGTCTAACTGATCTCCTGGATAGGTATTTGGCACAAGCAGTTATGCCTAGCTCGTGTTCAATGATAGTATAAAGGGAATCGACATCCATGGTGATCAGGAGGTATTCTCTTTGCCATTTGATGCCATTGATCTTCTTGAGAAAATCCTTGGTATCCCTAATGTAAGAGAGCAGAGTGATCACTTGGTCCCTCAAAAATGGTCTACATATCTGGATATATTCTCCAAAGAGCTGCCTCTGGAGGACACTATGGGTCTACCTGGTGGATTCAGTATGTCTTTGTGTATTTTTGGAAGAAGATATAGGTCGGGTTGTTTGGGATTGTTTGTTTTGAGGAAGCAATATTCCTCCCATACTAAGAGACCTTTGTCCCTCTAATCCACTAGCATACCCCATATGCCAGTGACACTGTCACTGTAATCTGTTTTGTTCCTACTGGTGTATGACATGGGGTCATTGAGTTGGTGCATGGCTTCCTCAATATACATTTTTTTTACTCAGAATGACAATATTGCCTCCTTTGTCTGCAGGACGTATGGCGATGCTGGTGTCATGGGCTAGGTCTTTAATGGCATATTTTTGCGCAATGGTAAGGTTATGAAAGACCCTATTTGTGCCTAAATTTAAGAAGCTGGTATGTAATATCATACAGCTGGTCATAATTCTGACTGTATGTGAGTATTAGGCCTGATTCGTAATCGGCACAGTCACAGTGTAGCTTCCTCTGTTTCCTGGCTTTGATGTCGTCTTCATACGCCGTGAGTCTTGATTTCATGTCTTCAAGGAATCTGACAATAGTGTCTTGTTCGCTGCTGTTGTTCAATTCATCCTTTATAAGTTGGATTTACACTCTTATGACTACTCTATCGGCCTTCAGCCGAAACGCGTAACGCTTGGTTTATGATGCAATAAATCCCCTTTGTGCCTTACCATCCTGGTGTAGCCTGTGTGGGCGCACAACCTTGTTGAGCTGTAAAAAAAAAATATATATATATATATATATATGTAACCATTAAATTCAGCAGTTATAGTTATGAATTATCCACTAGAAAAAAAGTAATGATAATTTATATACTGGTTCCTTTTCTTAACTCATTCCACCACTGTAAAGTATATCTAAATATATATATACAACAGCTCCAAAGTTCGACTCGTGCTGCCTGGATGAAAAGCGCCGCTTGCCACAATCTGGACACAGACCCAAAGTAAGTGCTTTAAGGATGATTTATTCCCTTATGCCAAGACGTGTTTCGCAGCACACAGCATCTTGACAATGGGTGTTGCTCAAAAAGTGCTATTTAAAGTGACAGTGCATAATTTACATGGCGGCCACGTGATCGGCCCATTAGTAGAGCTAGAAAACATACTCATCACCTTATAAACAACTGTGTGATATGCCTGTACAATACATTTCCATAAGGCTGATTATAATGTTGAATAACATATGAAATTCTCACTGTAATAGTGTAATTATGGAAACCGTCAAAACAATATTAATTCTTCAGGTTTTATAGGCGATGACCTAATGATATACTCTAAAAGATATATATATATATATATATATATATATATATATATATATATATATATATATATATATACGCCCAAAACCCCTCCAATCGCGAAAGGTAGAGGCCACAGAGGGGAATTCATTGAAGCCGCTTTAATGGAACAGCATATGGCATGATGCATTTCGGCTCCCTTGAGCCTTCGTCGGATGCCGCTGTGAAATCAAGGTGCTGCCCCACCTGAGTCCCTAATAGTCCTGCACGCTCCCATAGGCGGGAGCTTTGGCACCTCCCCATCACATGACCAAATAGCAGCGGGAGTAGTGTGAATACCACAACTCCCAGGAATCACCTTGCTGTCACGGATAATGTGTGGGGGTGGAATCGAAATCAGTCCAGATGTAAGCTTGCTGCGCAGGGCTGGACGCAGAGTGTCCGGTTTAAAATGGCCTTGATGTCCATGGAAGCCGCTTCCCTGAGTCCCCTTAACATCCCAGCCTCAATGAAATAAGTGTCCGCCAAGCCGTGAACAGGAGAACAATGTGCCCTGCTCCTTGTGCAGTCACGAACTGTAAACACAGCAGCCCTTGCATTGCTCACTCGAAGAGGTGGGCTGAGGTAATTCCAATACCTTGGAGTACAAAACACTGCAGGAGCAGAAACCAGTTGTACCTCAGCCAGCTTGCAGGATGGGGCCTCTAAACACGCCTCTTTACATTTGATTCACGTGGATTAAAAAACCAAAGTGCAAAAGTGCAAATTCTGTGCTTAAGTGCAAATTAATTATTTTAGATTACTAAAGATTCAGCTTCTGCTAACAACACATATATCATATAGCTCTATATTGAAAAACAATATTCATTTTCCTTTGTTATCAGATAGATACGATCATGCTCTGGATATTGCACCTGTGTGGGTCTGTTCTTTTGTTGTTAAAATACAGTAGCAAATCCTCACTTCCTAATGTGTATCGAATACAGTATAAATACCTTTTGAACATAAAGATAAACCTGATACACCAAATTACTTTACAACATCTCCCCAATATACTCCCCTGTCTAAAAATCATTTGCTAAAACTCCTCATAAAACCAGTTGGACATGTATAGTACCAAAGTACTCCAGATATTGCGTACTCCATACATAAATATATAAATATATAAATATTAAATATTAAATATTGACTATTAAATATAAAAATTATAATAAATATATATGTATATAATCTGTAAAATAATCCTAAACTAGCTTGCCCATGCCCGATCTGTTTATGTGCAAACAGCTAAATTAAAACACATAACATGATATTTCCCAATTGTAAAGGAAAAAGATCACTGGCAAAGGGAATAGTATGACTGATATATGGGGGTTGGAGGGAGTTGGAAAGTTAAAAATGTGGACAACAGAGTGCTAAAATTGAAGGTTAAAGACATGTATATAAATCCTCCGTAATGTTCAGTCTATTCGGAATTTTGGTATCTATTTGTAAGATGTACCTAGTTTCCAGCTTTCTGAGTTTACCCTCACAGTCTCCGCCCCTTCTGCTCAGTGGAATAGCATCGATCAGAAAGTAGCTGAGGCTCTTATTGTTGGATTGATGGAATTCCTTAAAGTGGCTCGCTATTGGGTAAGTATTGTCAGCATTAGTTATGGTGCGGAGATGTTGAAGGACTCTTTTATGGGCCTGAAGTTCACTGCTACCAATTTAGCGAAGGCCACATGGACATGACAGAACATAAACGGTGTATTCAGTCTTACAGGTTAGTAATTTGGTTATTTTAAAAGGCCTTTGACTGAAGGGAGTTGTGTAAGATGTAGTATTAACTCCGTGTGTACATGCTTTACATGTTTTACAGCGAATGAACCCCTTGTGTGTCTGCAACCACGAGGTATTTTCAATAATTTCTGAGTTTGTAGTAACCAAACAATCCCGCACAACTGTGGCTAATGGACACCCTCTGCGGTAGCAGGGGTCCAATTACCGGGTCATTAAGTACCAGCGGCCAGCTAGTTTGCACTATTTTGTTTATTTCTTTGTGCTGACTACTATAACCAATTATCAGGCGGAACTCTGGAATATTAGTTGTTTCACGACCTGAATTAGCACTAGATGTGGGTTCTACATGTCTTTTGGCATCAAGTAATTGGTTTCGATCAAGCGATCTAGTCTTGATAATAGCCTGTTCCAAAGTTTTAGATGAATAACCTCTATTCAGAAATCGCTGCCTACTCTGTTCTTGGGCTGCTATGAGTTCACTATCTGTACTACAAATACGCTTCAACCTGAGCATTTCACCGTATGGAATGCTATTGACCATGTGGCGTGGGTGGGCACTCGTAGCATGTAATATAGAGTTTACCGCCGTTTTTTTGCAGTAGAGCCTGGTTTCTAATTTATTGTTCTGAATAAAAACCTGAGTATCCAATAAATTAACCATGGTCTCGCTGATGGTAGCTGTAAATCTAAGGTTCAAGGAGTTTTGATTGATTTTAGTGACAAATTGTTCAGCCTCATCCTTTGTTCCTTGCCAGACTATGAACAAATCATCTATAAAACGGAGCCAGACTTTAACCTTGTTCTCCATAATTTCAGCATATTGCACCCTGAGGACCAGCTCCTCCCACCTGCCCATGTGGAGGCAGGCATAACTAGGGGAGGAGCTGGCCCCCACTGCAACTCCTTGGATCTGTTGGAATAGCAGGTTATTAAACATGAATATATTGTTATGCAGGCAAACGTTAATCATAGCAACCGTGACAGATGTACTGTGGATCTTTGAGCCAGGTAGAATTGTATGGCTTTTATGCCATCATCGTGTAGGATACTCGTGTATAGCGCTGATACGTCAAGTGCGATAAGTAACAAATCCGGACCCCATGAGATGTCTTTGATTTTGTTGATGAAGTCACTAGTATCCCGCACATATGACGGTAGCGCTTTTACAAATCCCTGTAAGAAAAAATCCACATACACTGAAGTATTTTCTAATAGGCTATCACGAGCAGTGATGATTGGGCGACCTGGAGGTTTCTTAGTGTCTTTGTGGATTTTTGGAATAAAATATATGGATGGAATAGTAGGATTATTTTTTCTCAAAAATTTGTATTCCTCGTCACTAGTGAGATTCTTTTGGCGCCACGTAGACAGTTTGTTATAGTAGATCCGATATGTTGCTTTCAAGCTGGTTATGTTGGTGCGTATATAGCAACTTCTGTCATTTAGCTGGCTAAACCCCTCTGCCTTGTAGTCCTGCTGTGACCATAAAACAATGTTGCCACCTTTGTCACTGTCCCGTACAACAATTTCTTTGTTGGTTTTAAGTTTAGTCATAAGTTGATGAAATTTAGTGTCTTGAATACGATAATGTGTTTTTGTCATGTTTGTCTTTTTGTTCAGTTTTTTTATTTTATTCGTCAACACATCATGAAATGTATCAATTGAATAATGTACCGCAATGGGCGTGAAAGTGGATTTAGGTTTGAAGTTAGTTAACCCATCATTCTTGACGGCCCCTTCAGCTATAACTACAGGGGATGATTGCATTTCCCTCATGCCTAGGTTAGGTGTCTCGTTCCATAATTCCTCCAATTCATTGATGAGATTAGCATAAGTTATAGTTTCAGATAACTGACTAGATGACATTATCTCCTGTGTGGGATTGCCTTCACCGTTTTGTACTTTCCTTAACGTGTTGAAATTCTTTAATTTCAATTTAGGAATCCCTTTGTAAATATCCACCCGGACATTAGTATAATCAAAGTTATGGGTCGGACAGTATGATAGGCCTAGGCTCAAACTTAGAATAACCGAAGATAAGTTGACTACTGTTTGATTTATCTTTTCCTCCAGTAGCCCCTCGTTTTCTTTTTGTAGCTGTTTACGGTGTTTTCTGTTTGCTTTGCGTCTCTGACCCCGTTTGTAGTTTGTCCACTTGCGGTTGTGTTCCGTGGACCTCTGGGTCTGAGATTTACCAGCCTTTCTTCGCATAAAAAATTCATTTCCTCACCTGGGGATGGTTTGTTTTTAGCGGCTCCCCCCCCCCCTGAGATCGCGCATTTCTGTTTCAGATTCACTGCCCGTTGAGGAGCACTGACCCACTGAGGATGTCTCACTATTACCATTATTTCTCCTTTGAATACTGATTGTATTGGTGGTGGAGATGTTCCTTTCTTATAGTGAGACTTACGCATGGCATCGTATTTTTTAGCGAAGGTAAATATTTGCCCAAGTTCATAGTCATTTTTGTCTCTTTGAAATTTTTGGGCTTTACGTTCTTTTATTTTTTCCTCTTCTTTTTTGATGCGACTCAACATGTCTTTGCAAAGTTTAGCTATTTCCTTAGTAGAGCCCATTGACTCTAGCTCCTCATTGATTGTGTCGATCTCAGTTAGAAGACGCGCCCTATCGATATCGGCATATTTTATCAATATGAGCGTCAATTTTCGCGAAGAGTCCAAATTGGAGTCAGCCCTTTCCCGCATCAAGTCGGGATTCGGTTCTTCATATGTGGGGGCTGTTAATATCCTCAATCCTCGTGGAATGCGCCCCACTTCAATATCGTTGAAGAGAGCGCGACTCCCACCATTTGCTCTGTTCCAATTTCATTTTGTTCTCCAATATTTTCATTTTATATTGTAATGAGCTGGTGTTAGCATTGCTCGTCGGTTCTTTATCTCTTATGCTCTGTGTCGCCTGAGGGGTATCGGAGAACATCTCCGTAGCTGCCGCTTCCCTCTCTCGCAACATGTCGGATGACTATTTTCGGGAATTATGCACTCTAATGTTCAATCCCAGACCACGGGCCTTATCAAATATAGCCTTTGCCGGAGATCACGGAAAATTTTGCCATGTTCTGTGTCCCTACGTGTTCCCCATCTTATGTTGTATGTGCATGATTAATATGCATATGTATTCCCCATGATCGATTAAAGACGCAATTACAGTTGTGTCCATCTCCAGTATGCCAGTTTCCAGTTCTCGTGAAAGCTACGAGTATTAGGCCTATGTAAAGCTACGTTGCCACGTTTCTCAGTGTGCACGTTATTTCATTGTAAAGTCCCCGTTTCTAGGCCTCAAAAGGGCCCGGACTCAGATTCAGCTCCTGTCTCCTGAACCCTCGCTGAGGAGCGATACAGCCCCCACCTGTATCCCTGACCCTTCACTTACTTCCTGCCTCACAGTGCCCGGCTCGGCCTGGCTCTGCCTCCAGTCTGCCAAGAGTATGTTATGATTCTAGTTATCAGTCCAGCCCTCCTTCTCTGCATTCCTAAGCTACTGAATCGCATCAATAGTTTCAGTCATCGTCTAGCCTTTACGTCTCCATGTAAGAGAAATACTGTATTTATGGTCATTTAATATTCCTCAACACACACTACATGTAGAATAATGCATGCACCAGTCTTAGTGTCTGTTAGCCTTTACCCTGATAACTTTTGGATTCTATCAACATGTTCTCTAAACATCAGATACTAGATAGTGTTTAGGTACATGTCGCTCTGACTCTCCAGACTTCAGTCTCTTCTTCTAGCGCAGAAGTCATAGCCCCCAGCTTCTCCCTAGTAACACGTCATTGCCAGTTTGCGCGCACCACTAGGTTAGAGGTCCCGGCTCCTTAGGTAGCCCCCTCCATGTTTCCGCCCCATTTATGACATATTCCGTTACGTTTACATCACATGTCTATGTATACGCCCTGTTCATGCCTCTTGTTACACCTACTTTCTGCCTTATCTCTCGCGACTGTTACAGGCCCCACCCACTGTTACGCCTACTGTATGTATTGTAATGCAATTGTTTTAACTATATATACTTGTGTACTGTTATTAAAAGCCAGCGCGCTCATTCCAGCTCCTGCCCGACAGCTGTCGGGGCCCCCCTGTTGGCTAGCCATCCCAGATCTTGCCCGTGCAGGTTGTCCTGTTCCTGTCCTTTATGCTGTATTAAACCTGCAAACTCCTACTACCTCGAATCTTGACTCTTATTTATTGAGCTATCCGTTATTGTTATATCTAGTCAAAAATAGAGGTATTATTTATTTATTTACCACATAATGGCGCCCGAATAGGGACTTGCCCTTTCCCCACGCGCCGGTGAAGCCACGCAAGCCCCCTGATCCTCTGCAGCCGTGACGGAACCATACCGTGCACGTGCAGATATTTCTGCTTCAAGTATCCCTCAGGCCCACGGAGGAGACGGAGGTTGCGGTCCAGCATCCAGACGAGGCGGTGGAGGAACGCGGCGAGTCCCGACCAGAGCCCAAGCCGAGAGTCCAAGGTCCGAGGTATCCGGAGGCCCACCCGTAACAGAAGTCCGAAGTTCGTCCGTCCGGCGTCGAAGCAGTCCAGTCCAGTCCGAGGCCTTCCGTTCTTGCTGCCCGGTGAGTACCGTTGCTGGGGTAGTATCTAGACAGGGTCAATTGCATTGTCTCTGGTCCGTGGGTTTGGGTACACAGATCCAACACGAAGTGTCCACTTAGGTGGATGCGGGTCCTGACGTGTCTCTTTATGAGACCGGTAAGTTTCGTACTGTTTTAGCAGTGCATCTAGTTTCTGTTCTAGTCCGTTCTGTTCTCGAGAAATTCATGTATTCTGTTTTCAGTATTCCAGGTAGTATTTTGTCAAAACTGTTATTTTAAATGTCATTCATGTATTTCAATGTCGTGGTATGAAAGTGGTGTAATTATTGTGTTCATTGTGTATTGTATTGTGTCTAGATTCCAGCCCAGTCATGCCATTGTTTTCCAAGTTACGTCAGTTAAAAACTAGAAAAGGTCTGTTAGAAGAAGCAGTTCCTGTCCCGCCTAGGGACAGTCCAGGTCATTTTATGTATCAAAAGCATGGCATAAGTGCCATATTGTATCTAGATTTGTGGGTGGAGTACACCAAACAGTTAGAAGAAAAGTATAGATGGCCCGTATCGGGTACATGGGATGCCGAGTGCATCATGCGAGTAGAAGAAGCATTATGGAAAAAGAAAGCCAGACAGTCACAGAAAGATGCCATCGAGTTATGGCGCAAAGAATCTCATAAAAGAACCGAAAAAGAAATCAGAAAGTCAGAATTAAGTAGAGAATCCCTAGAAAGAGCCCAAGAAAGGGAACTAATCGAAATAGGTGAACGAGTTAAAACCGAACAGTCAGACAGGCAGAGAAATGCCCTTATTAAGGGTATGTATCCTCTTCTTGCCGAGGGCTTGCCAAAAGCAACCCCGGAGGCATCCAGTAATTTTCCGCCACCCTTAGTTCCGACCAAGCTACGTCACAAACAGACCGCAGCTGATATTTTTCTCTCGTCCTATTTGGACGACACAGTCCCAGAATATGCAAATCCTGTTCCACCAGCTCCTGTAAATAATGTAATTCATGGTCCTCCAGCCACCGGGGCACCTGTTACAACACCTGTTACGGTACCCCCGGTCCAGCCCGTAGTACAAATTCCCGCCACATCAGTCACTCTGCCAGCACGAAGAGTATCAGTCGACGATTCCAGTATAGGGGCCGCAGGAGGAGGTCCTCCTGGTACCCCGCCGCCAAGTAGACGTTTAGGAGCAGTCGAGTTACATGAACGTGCGTTACAGCGTACGCCCAAATATAAGACTATTGCAGAAATCAGGCGACTTCTTACTGAATGCTGTTATGATCCAGTCCCAGGCGAGGATAGTCTGGTTATATATTCCGTACGTATAAGGCAGGTGTCCGAGTATTTGGTCACCCTACCGAATATGAAAGAAGATCTAGACAGAATGTATCGTTTCATTCGTACAGGACAAGATCCAGAAAGTATTGGTGAAGTCATGTCTCACAGAAAATCTGAGATCCAGTTCATGCTGTTAAAGTTCCTGATCAATTGTTTAATAAGGGAACAAGATTCCCCGACTAAAGATCCGACCGAAATGAAAATTCTGACAAAGTGGAGTGATAATATAGCCGAGGGTAAGCACAAGACACTCAATAGTATTGAGAATATGTACAAGAAAATACGTAAAGAAATAATAAGGTTACACGAACAACGCAAAGAAGCTCTAGGAAGCGAGAAAGAAAATGACTCTTCTACTGAAGAGGTAGACGACGAGAATCCCGCCAGAATAGCGTATGTGGGTAAATCTAGAATTCCAGACCGACATTTACGCTTAGAACACAAGAAAGTCTTTCATCTTCCAGCACCGGAACAAGGTTCTCTAGAACAAGTATTTCAAGCTACCGATCAAATTCTGAAATCACGAATCGGTTATAGTGAATTAGGTACTATGCATGAACAAGAACTAGCCCGATCAGCAGTCCGATGGATTACTGATTCTACCACTTTTCCAGACGAAATAGTGGCACAAATGTTTCTGAAACTGCCCCCAGCCGAGCAGCGACTGGTGGGTATGTATATGATCCAACACCTCATTACACTGTATGAGGGTCAACATTCTGATCCAGGTCCGTTACATGATATCCTGAACGAGCTACTCCAGTATAGATGGAAAGGTTTAGGTACCGATTTAATTAGTGTCATTCTAGAACAGCGCCACAAATATAGAACGTTTCTGAATCCGCATTTTGTTCATGTCTCACCTCCAGAAAGTAAACCGTTTTACATAGACAGACAGCATCCGTTACGAGAAGTACACCCAGTTAGGACACCAGATGGTGAAATGCAACGAGTATTTGTTTACACCCCAGTTACCAAGATGGAACTCTTAGAGATGAAGAAATTAATTCCCTGTCACGACAAAGATCCAGCAGGGTTCCACCGAGAATTAAAAGACATGCTCCGTATGGGAGAATACACGTATCCAGATATTATTAAAATGCTAAAAGTCCTGTTGCCTGCGGGCATATACGAAAAACTCAAGGAAAAAGATTGGGAGGTGGGAGAGAAAAAGATCGATTGGACAGCTCTAGAAGCTGAAGATAAGATACGAGTACCAGGTACCGGTCTTGGAGACAAATGTAAAGAATTACCAGAATTATTAATACAAGTTTTACCTAGATTATTAGCCACTAAAAAGGAAGACTGGGATGCAATCTCAGCCTGTAAACAGAAACAAGACGAAGACACTAGTGATTTTTATTCTAGATTTGAGAAATGTTTTATAATAAACAGTGGTTTGAAGACGAGTAGTGAGTCATACCCTCATCTTTTTGTTACTAAACTAGTCGAGAATTCAAATCCACAAGTTAGAAATCGAGTTTTGAAAGTCGAGAGTACCTGGCAAGCTAATAGTCCATCCCAAATGCTCCAGATGCTCCAGTACCACCAGAATAGAATCAGAGAAGAGCAAGAACACGAAAGGAAACGTATGAAAGACACGAAAATGAAAGTATTAGTTGCACAATCTGTTCCACAGGACAGTCAGAAGAGGGGTCCGAATCAAGCCAGTCATCCTGCAGCTCCCGTTAAAGGGACATGCAATTATTGTAAACAGCCAGGTCATTTTATAAACGAGTGTGCAGTTCTGAAACACAACATAGCCACTGGTAAGACTAAAGAAAGACCACGTCCGCCTAGACAAGAACAAGTTTCACAGACTTCTCAGCCACAGAATGCACAACAGACAGTTCCAGCACCGCAGCCTATCGCTGCAACTCAGCATGTTACACAGCAGATGTACCAGTATGCACAGACAGAGTATCCAGAGTATCAAGCGTATTCATGAAACAGCCTAGAGAGGGAGGTAGGCTTGCCTCTCATCGAGATTCCTGTAGATCAAGAAGGTCCCTATGTTCATAGTCAAGTATTAGGGAAAGACAGAAAGTTTCTGATTGATACAGGGGCAAGTAGGACGACTATTAGTCACAACGAGGTTCCAGGGGCTCCGCTCTCAGGCTCTAGAAATGTTTCCCTTGGATTTTCAGGAAAGCCTATTGTAAACGAGATATCAAAGCCAGTTACTCTGGAAGTAGGTCCATTGTCCCGAACTACTGATCTATTGCTTACGAAGTCATGTCCAGAAAATTTGTTAGGTATTAAGACACTGAAAGAATTAGGTGCAGTTATTTGCTGTTCCCCAGAGGGGGTACGTTTGTTTTTACGTGACTTCAAGGGTCACTATGTTTTACGAGATTTTGATCCGAGATTGTCTAATGTTCCGCAGCATCTATGGGCGCAAGGTCCAACTGATGTTGGTTTTATGCAAATCACACCCCATTGTGTGACTCTCAAGCAAGGTGTAGTGTTACCACGAATCAGACAGTACAGATTGCCACCTGAGGCTGTAGCAGCCTTATCCAAAATTATTGACGAGCTCATTGCTCAAGGAGTAGTTGTAGAAACTGACTCCAATGTATGTAATTCTCCTATCATTCCAGTCATGAAACGTACTGATCCAAATGCACCCCCAGTATATCGATTAGTGATTGACCTTCGAGAACTCAATAAATGTATCATTCCCCAGTACCCAGTTGTTCCAGATATCTCATCTCTATTGACAGCCATTGATTCTGAGGCTACATTTTTCACAGTCATAGACCTCAAAAACGCATTTTTCAGTGTCCCCATTCATCCAGACAGCCAGTATCTTTTCGGATTCTGTTTAAATGGAAAGAGCTATAAATTCACACGAGCTCCTCAAGGTTTCACAGAAAGTCCTAGCATCTACAGTCAAGCACTTAAGAGACAACTAGACAACATTCACATGCCAACTGACACTGCGCTGCTCCAGTATGTCGATGATCTACTGATCACAGCCCGTTCTGAACGTGCTTGCGAGCGAGCATCACTTACAGTCCTGTATTTTCTAGCCGAGATGGGGCACAAGGTGTCCCCTTCGAAGCTTCAATTCTGTGTCCAGCAAGTGATCTACTTAGGCCACTTACTGTCCAAGTGGGGTAGGCAGTTGACACCCGATCGTATCCAGTTAATAGCGAGTCTTCCTCAGCCCAAGACCCAGAAGGAGGTACGTGCTTTTATCGGCCTCACTTCTTATTGCCGACAATGGATTCCTCAGTATGCATTTCTAGCCAAACCACTGATACAGTTAACGACACAGGAGGCAGCCGTATCGACTGTCCTCCCTTGGACATCTGAACATACACTTAGTTTCAATGAATTAAAGAAAGCTTTATGCCAAGCTCCCGTTCTAGCTACACCGAACTACAGTAAGCCTTTTACACTTTTTGTCACAGAACGTAATGGTACAGCATTATCTGTTCTCACACAAGATCAAGCCGGACAGTACAAGCCCTGTGCTTATTTTTCGAGCACACTAGATCCAGTAGCCCAGGCTCTGCCTGCGTGCCTCAAGTCAGTTGCAGCCACAGCACTAGCTATCAGACAAAGTGATTCCATAGTATTAGGACACTCCCTGACAGTACAAGTTCCACACTCCGTGGAAGTTCTTTTAAACCGAACACAGACTCAGCACTTGACAATTGCACGTTTGACAGGTTATGAACTGACACTGTTCCAGCCACACATAGAAATCAGACGCTGCAACGTTCTAAATCCTGCTACACTGTTACCGTCAGTTACTTTAAATCCTGCCACACATGATTGTGTGGAAGTTGTTAACACTATGACAAAGCCAAGACAAGATCTGACAGATATTCCATTACCAGATCCCGACCTGACACTTTATGTGGATGGTTCATGTATGAGAACCAGTACAGGAGAACTAGTAGCCGCGTATGCAGTGACTACTGACACTGAAGTTATTGAAACACACCGTATTGACACCCTGTCTGCTCAAGCAGCAGAGCTAGTTGCTCTGACTCAAGCCTGCATACACGCCAAGAACCTGAAAGTTAATATTTACACAGATTCACGCTACGCATTCGGAGTTGTACACGACTTCGGAGTGCTCTGGCAGGAGAGAGGTTTCATGACTTCTCATGGAACCAAGATTCAGCATGGTCTCCTTATTCAAGCTCTGTTAGATGCAATACATTTACCGACATCTATCGCTATCATGAAATGCAAAGCACATACGAAAGTCACTGACATTATTTCCCAAGGTAATGATCTAGCAGATCGAACAGCCAAGCTTACAGCACAGACACCAGACATACCAGTTAACAAGACACCGACATCCACTCTAGAACAGACTACTTGTATGACAGTTAAGGACCCTACTCAAGATGTCATAGATATCCAGTTACATGCTACTCCCGAAGAAATCAAGAAATGGTCCGAACAAGGAGGGGTCCAGACAGATCAGGGATGGGTGACGAAGGGAAAAGCCACATGGTTTCTCCCCGACTCTATGGTTCAAGTCATTATTAATACCGCACATAGTCCTGCACACCTAGGAGAAAAAGCCATGATAGACAGTATCCAGAACCTTTGGTTTAACAAGCATTTACGAACTGCAGCCAAGCAGAAAGTCCGTACCTGTATGATATGTTGTCAATTCAATCCAGGTAAAAGTGTCCCGGTGGAACAAGGTGGATTCCAACCCCCTGACCACCCTTTTGAAGTCCTCCAGATGGATTATATTCAGATGGAGCGATGTCGAGGTTTCAAGTATGTCCTTGTAGTTGTATGCGCTTTGTCCAGGTGGACAGAAGCATATCCAGTCCCAGATTACACAGCCGCGACCACTGCCAAGCAGTTGGTTCGTGAATATTTCCCCCGTTATGGACTCCCAAGGGTCGTATATTCTGATAACGGCCAGCCATTCTCATCTGAACTCATGAAGCACGTTTCCCTTTTACTAGGGTACCAGTGGAAGTTCCATTGTGTACGCCATCCAGAAGCAGCCGGTCTCGTAGAGAGACATAATCAAACCTTGAAAATCCGTATTGCCAAAGTCTGTAAAGAGAAAGGTGTAGACTGGCTAGTAGCCCTGCCAGTTGCCCTGTTCTATATGCGCATGGTCGCACATTCCAGATCAGGTCTGTCCCCTTATGAGGTCGTATTCGGCCGCCCCCCGAACGTGTGGGGTACACCCAGACCCCGAAGTATTACAGATGTTTCCAGTAATATGCTGACAGATTACCTAGCTTCCTTGATGTCTGCCCTATACTCTTGTCGTTCACAGGTTGCCGCCGCATTTCCAGACAATACCGAGGTGAAACCGCATGAAATTGTTCCAGGAAGCTTGGTTCTCGTCCGGAATTTTGATCGTTCAAGTCCGCTGGAGCCTCGCTGGAAGGAGCCGAAGTTAGTCCTCCTGACCACCCGTACTGCCGTCAAGTTGGAAGGCAGGAAGGGGTGGGTGCATCTGTCACACGTCAAGAAATTTCACGGACTAAAAACTGTTTCCAAGAACATTTCCAAGGATTGTCAAGATTTTAAAGACTGCCAAGAAACTATTCTTAAGGACTGTCCCGCAAATGACATTGATACCAAGCCTCCCCTGTTAGAGAAAACTCCACAGCAGGAGTATAAAAGTAAGCTCCGGTCTAGTAAAATAAGTCAGCCAGTTTAATTGTCTAAGTCCTCCCCTAGGTGAAACGGTTAGACATGTATCTGACATGTATGAAATAGACCCCCATAGTGAGAGAGTTAGTCAAAACTCAATCCGATGTATCGTTTTTCTAAGTTTTATATTGTTTCTCAGCTTGATGGTTACCTGCACGAGCTATGCATTTCATTTATGTTTTCCAATTTCTCATGTAAATAAGTTTTCTAATGCTACAGTAGAGCACACGTTTAGTGATCTGCCTCCTCACGAACTATCCTATCGTCTTGCTATGCGCAACAATTCATTCATCCGTATGTTACATTATTCACACCAGACCAGCAATGCCACTAATTGTTGGGTGTGTGGTCGACTCCCCCCTTTCCAGACACCGAAGGGAGTTCTGCCACTGTTTCCTTATCCGTTTTCACATAACGGTTCATGTGGAGCCTGGTCCATGTTAACGTCATCTTCAAATGATATGTCCCTTCTGAACAGTACATGTTTTCCAGACAAGCAAGGTCTTCCCCATAGAACAGGGTTAGATCTAGAAAATGAAGTTTATAATTTAGGTAATTATTCTTCGAAATTCATGGTCCTGAATGTTCAGTCTGATCCTACTCCAGACTTACCTGCTATTTCAGTACTACCAGTCAAAGGCGAATTATGTGTCAGAAAGAATGGTTCCGTACATGTAGGACATAGTGATTGTACTACTATTGTCAAGTATAGTGACAGTGGGAAATCTATTTTTAAAGCTTCACGTCATTCTTATTTTGTTTGTGGTCAGACTGCATATGTTCGTCTGCCCCTCAATTGGGAGGGAACCTGTTACATTGCCTTCCTACTGCCACCAGTTTTCCTAGCCCCGTCTGATTATCATAGAAACACACATCTAGTACAAATTAGACATAGAAGAGAGATTGAGTCCCCGATTGTCGATCAAACTGAAACTGCTCTAGAACAGTATACAGATTTCTTCTTTATAGGACCTATCCAGAATAGTAAGTTAATACTAAGCATGGGCGGATTTTGCGGATTGGCAATCCGCGAACTTGCGTATTTACGGATTCGCAATCCGCGAAGATCCGCGAACTCTAGCGGATTTGCGGATTTTTCCGTTTTTTGTGTTGGCGCGTGTTCGCGCCGATTTTGGGACAAGTTCGCAATTGCGAACTTACTTTTCGGCTTGCAACGGCCGCGACTATGTTGTTTCTACGTCTGGTTTATCATCACAGGTTCACAGCACCCTCTGTTTCACCACTGCCACCCTCTGGGACACCCATGCCACCCTCTAGTACATCCTCACAGGCACCTATTAGGTTTATTTATTACTGTAGATTATGGTGGTTGAAAAAAGCTAGCACACCTGCCCTTCTTCAACTGCCATCAATTAATTTGTGTTTCATTAATGTGTCAGTAATTTTGAAAGTTCCAGTCTGGCTGGCACCTGCTTCCTTCCTTATCTGTAATTTGCTTTTTGTTGCAGTGAAATTTTTTTTTTACAGGACCTTTATGGTGCTATTCTATGAGCCTGCTGTTTGGGTCATAGCAGGGTCATAGAATTGTTGCAAACTCTGGAGGGGCCCATCAGGAAGCACTACCTTGAATGTTACTAATGTTAAGTTTGAACTTTTGCACCTGCTCATTGCTTTCATTTTAGCTAAAATTGTTTTTTTTGCAATTTCGCGCGTTATTTGGGGCGCGAATCCGTGCGAGATCGATTTCGGAAGCCGCGAATACGTGCGAATACAAAATTGTTTTTGTTGCGACGTGTATGTTCGCGTGATCTTGCGCGTGTTCGCGAGGCGCTTCTAGCTATTCGTTTGCCAAGTTACCCTATCGGTCGTACACGGGCGCGGCCATCTTGTTGGCGTGACGTAATTCCGTTTCCGCCCGCTATGTGTAATCTCGCAAAGTGTGCTGCTCGCGAGTACAATTTCGCGCGTACTCGCAAGGAAAATCTCGCGCGAACTTACCCACGCGGTCGTGAACGGGCGCGGCCATCTTGTTTCTCATTCATTGCTATGGTTCTGGGCATGCTTTCTGTATCCTCTCTCAATCTCTGCCATCCTTTGCTTGTTTGAAGTTTTTTTGATCTAATTTTACTTATTATCTAACCCTCTATTTTTCTAGCTCTATATTTTTGTGTTTTCTGCAGCTTTTATTTACTTTTAAACTACTTTTTTAAACTCTTTTCTTTTCTTCTTCACTATTCTATTTCTTCTTTATCATTTAAGTTTATTTCTGCCCAGACCATGGTAAAGGGAGCCGGGAAGCACCCTGAGAAGGGGAAGGGTCCCGCACCCCGTGCCCGGCTCCCGTGCGGGCGTTTAAGGGGGGAGCAAGTGGTCCCGAGGGAGATCTTCAGCGCGGAGGAAGTGGCGGCACTGATCTTCCATGTCCAGCGCCGCCTCCCCAAGACGATCCTGGGAGGCGGCAAGATCGCGACCGGCTATGGCATCCGGGAGCGCCGCCAGCGGTGGGAGAAGGTGTGCCGGGCCATGTACAAGATCTCTGGGGTCCGGCGCACATATAACCAGGCCACCCACCGCTGGACCGATGTCATGGACCGGGAGCGGGACTTGCTGGACGCGCTCGGCGTAGAGGTCCCCGGGCTTGGTGAGTAGTAGTAGTAGTACATTTACTACTCTGTTTTATCCTGCTCTGTTATTTGCAAATCTTTGTTCTTTACCAAGAGCAATAATGCTGCCGATTACATTGAGGTAAATTATATTTCAAAATCTTCTATGCATTTCATTTTCAGGTGCACTGCTCTCCTTCTCAGTAGCCTTGCTTGCTACTATGCTTCTTTGTTTTGTATGTTGTGTTCAGAAGCATTTCATTGGCCTGAGAAATTATGTATCAGTGTACTGTAAAGAAAAGAACTGCGTAATGCTAGACAGTAAGGGTCATATTTTCAATTACCGGCGCATCCCTGCAAAGTAGCAGGGATGCGGCAGTAATTGTGTGCCATGCCACCACCACCCATTGGCCCAAAACGTCACAGAAGCCTTACGCATCTGTGCCGTAAAGGCAGCGCATTGCTGGAGTTGCGTGCCAACGATGGCGCAGCTCCAGCAATGCTCTGGGGTACCCTATCTCCCCAATGCTGCATCAAGCCGTACGTCGGCTTCAAGCGCGCAGGGTTTGAGTCATGCATCATTGTCCTAAAAATGACTGATTGACATCTTGTAGATTTCCCTCAGCCACTTTTAGGATTCGTTCCTGCGCAGGTACGCCCTCCCTTGCGCCGGAACGCCCCCTGATGGCGCAGGGCTTTACAACGTGATGCATCGCCCATATGCCCATATGTGTTTTTTTTTTTAATATATACGCCGCACCAACACCATGGCGAGTCTTTTGTTCTGCCGCTGCGTCAGAAAAGGCACGCAACAATGGAGGAAAATCAGCCGCAACTTCCGCAAGGGACTTATAAATCAGCCCCAACAGACTGAAGTCCAGTGTCCTTCCTTTAGACAGTCACATGGCTATCAGAAGAAATAGTGGCGGTGGTGGCGGGTGGATTGATAGTTTGAGTATTCACTGATCTGCAAGCAGGATGGACTTTGTCTGTCACGTGTTGCGCACTACTGCCTGCAGTGCCAGGCCTAGGCAAACCTCTTTAGTAGTCTGTTTATTGAGTTACATAGGAACTTTCTAAGTCAACGTTCCGCAAATCAGGCAATACGAATAACGTAGTATACCACATGAGATAGATCCCGTGGAATAGTTGTCTATCTATTTGCTATTTTTCCAAAATATGTTGTTATTGTTCTTTTGAAATGTTTGATTTGGTTGAAAAATCTCATCCATGTTTTATGGTTTTTCTTTCTTTCATGTTGTACATCAGCTCCCCCCAAGGGCAAGAGGACACAGGAGGAGGGTGCTGAGGATGCAGGCCAGGATCGGGCAGGCGAGGGCTCCTTTGCTGGCCCCAGTAAGTTTACATTTTACTAAACAGTACCTATTTTTTCCTAGCGTTCCTCATTCGATTTTTTCTAAATCGTCTTTGATCTTCTTGTAGACTGGATATAAATTCTTATCCTGCCTCGAATATGACTCCCTGTGGTATTACTAGACTATTCTTATTAGTCTGTCTGTGTAGCTAACTAAGATTGGACATTTGGCAATTCCATTGGACTCCCATTATATTCAGCAATACCTCTATGCACTGTCTCCTTACTGACTAGATAGTGTGGCAGAGTCATTCAGCTCCCGAAGTCACCGATTATAGATCCCCAATGATCTCTAGATTATCGTACGCAGGACAAGAGAGTAGTACGGAGTCACAGCACAGTCAAGAAGTGTCAGAGGCACTCATGCTTGCAAAAATTCCAAAACCTTTAGCTCATCCACTCTAGTCTAGAGGAACAAAAACCACAGAGTCTATTTAAGTGTAAAAGCTTTATTAAAAGTAAACACATTTATTAAAATCTACTTTGTCATAAAACTATTTAACTGTAAACGGAAAAGTGGTTAGTGCTGACGATTAATTGGACACATTTCTTGTGGTCGAGCCGAACTCTCACCTACTTTGAACTTGATCCTGGTCGTGTTCTTAGGACTCAGGAGTCAAGCTTCTGTCTGTTAGGAGAAAAAGTGGTGCGTGTTAAAAATCAAAAGCAAGCATTCATCAGTTGTGCATAAAAGTGCAGCAAGACAACAGCCTTCCCTGGAAAATGGGACATTTTTACTATGGAGTAGACAGTCACAAATTATTACATTGTATTCTGTTTTTTTAACATTTCTCCTAGACCAAATATTATATAGTAGTGAGTGGTGTATTCTAACTTTCTTAAATGTACTTTGTAGGTGTAACATCTGGTGACGGGGCCAGCGCGGAGGTGGCTGTGTTGGACTTGGACTCGGAGGCCTCTGGGGAGGATGCGGCGTTAGAAGAGCTGGTGGCCGTTCCTGTGGGGGATCAAACGGTGGTGGCGGAAACAGGTAAGCTATATATTCCTTACTTATTGAGATTGAAGACTGCATAGTGTGCTTTCTACACGGGTGTATTACAATTACAAATCAACCAGGTAGTAGCCTCCTCGAAATGTACTTCGACTTAGCTGTGAAGTTTTTGGTGAGAAGAATCCCAATAAGTTCTTAGACGAACGTGATGGATGGGATGAACGAAAAGCGAAAGAAGGGTGTAAGTAAGTGGGACGCGAACTTGTATGATGGCTGGCAAAGAAGAACGATATGTGTTTGCTTGGACCCAGAGGTGGCTGGGAAGGAAAGAATATGGTATGGTGCATGGCTGGGTCAATGATGAAGCAAGGATGGGTGGAAGGACAGCAGCCTGGGTGGGTGAAACAGAAACTGTATGTGTGCGTATACTTTGAATGAATGGATGCCTGGAGCATGGTATTCTCTGACTCTTACATAGCAAATGTGTATCTAGAGAGAGTAGATGGTCGCCAGGTGAAGTAAGTGTTACCTTGAAGAGCATGTACCACCGCACCCGCACGTCCGTCCCAGTGCAGGGAAGGCAAGGAAAAGAAATTGTAAATGTGTCCAATACTACCATGAATAGTAGCAGTACTTTGTATTGCGTTTGCATTCACAGCATATATCTGGTTATTACGGTGGACACTCCGTACCTCTCTTAATAACTTTAGTTTACTTGTAGTACGTCATTCATGTGTGGGTGTATCACTGTGTTCACTCAATATTAAGCAAAGCACCTAAAGTCATCTCATCTGTCATTAAATACGTCCCATGTGAAGTGATAGATAATCAAATTAGTTAGCTTCTTCAGTTTCCTTTTCTAGTACTCATTTGCACTGTAGGGTGAAAGGTAAATTAATTAAGCAGTAGCCCTTGTAACAGAGTATTCTCAGTGCCACCCGTAATAGAAAAGTAATAGCTTCACCACCTGCATGTACTGGACCGGTACAGTAACGCAAGTCTGTCTCCATCATCATGGTGTGCAACTTTTTTTCTCGGGTGCAACTTCACTGTGCTGTGTCCATGTCATTCTGCCGGCTTGCATAAGATAACGTACCCATTTCCCTAAACAAGAGAGAAGAAGAAGAATAAGACTGGTGTACTGTCATAGTCGACTGTAATGGAAGTCCATAGTGGTCGTAGAATTAGTTCATTAAACTACCACTACTGTTAGAGCAAGGATGCAGAAGTGGGAGGTTACATAGATACTGTCCTCAATAGTTATGTACTGTGCTTTCAATTTGCTACTTGTACTCTGTGACCCAACTTTCGGCTCAATCACTTTGTGTTATTAATAAGGAGCATTGGTTACAGACTATGTCTTTCTTTCTTCATATAGTTGCTCCTTCCAAATCAACAACAAGGAGGGAGCAGGCTAGATTGGCCCGGCAACGGAGGCTGGAGGCCACAGTCGCCGAGTATCGGCGGCTGGTGGCCCTGGAGGAGGAGGAGGACACGCAGTCGAGCGGGGCAACATCTTCGACTGTGACCACTGCATCCTCCTCCGTGACTAAACCAGCGGGACCGAGCCGGGCTAAGAAAGCCGACCGCCACCGCCAAGCACCCGAAATACCAGCTGCCCCCCACAGGAGCTGCAAGGAACGCCAACGCCGCCTACGAGTCCGCATGTCCAACCTGGAGCAGGAGGTCCTGAGGTATAAGACCTTGGTTAAGGGCCTCCGCTCCGAGCTTGCCACCCTCCGCAAGGAGTATGATGCCCATGCCGCATCATGCACCAGCACCAGCACCCTCCAGTAGTGGAGTGTCCCTTGCCCTTTTTTTATAGACTTTTGGGGGGTGGGATTTGGGAGTTGGGATCGTTTTGGGACGTTTCAGAGACAATCGTTGGGGTTAGGGTGGGTGAGGGAGATTATTTTGTTAGGGATAAATAAATATATTTTTCAACTTTATCTGACCATACCTGTTTTTTACTGCTTTTCAGTCTGGTGGGTGGGGGGCGGGGGTGTAACAGTAACTTTGTTTTCCTGAACAGTCGTAGGACTTTAGTAGTACAACCGTCAATCTCTTGTCTACTCCGAAATAATACTCCATTATACTACCTCCCACCAAACGCTTATCTTACCTGTAATTTGTGTTAGAAATTAGGGCTAGGCCCAGGGCTGGCTCCAGGTGAAATGGGGATTAACGTTGTCATTCCTGGGAGGGTGACATTTCCTCATTGCGGTGTTACTAGTGGTGTGACACAGTGGCAGTTGCATGCCTATGGAAAAAAAGAAAACGAAACCTTGTTTGTACTCCTTACTGTAGCATTACAACGGTTACGGTACGATCGAGAAAATAGCAGGTGACAGTACACTAGAACAGTGCCATAATGTAGCCTAACAAATGGTAAAGTATTGCAAGTATAACTAGTACTTGCGTTGAATTTATTTGACATTGGCTACTACTACTAGAAGATATAGTACTGAAGCTGAGTAAGTCTAGAAGATATCCTCGTATTCCTTCACCAGCCTGTTGCTGCTATCACCTTATCCTCCCCAGCAAGTGTGTGGAATTATTGATGTCATTTTAGTCAGACATCAAGCAAAACAACACAGCCCGGGGGAAGAGGGTTAGGGTTTGTAAAATGGATGGGAATGGGGGTTTCTTTTTGGGTAGGTTTTGTTGAGAGAAGAAAAAAAAAGCAGAGCATGGACAAACAATAATTGAAGATACAGAGTTTACAGACAATCTTTGGTTACAAAGTAAAGGTAAGCACATGCAGTCACACTCATAGAATAAAAGACAACAATGGATACTGTATCTGTATTGCGTATGTTGTTGGAGTTGTCCTGTTGAAATTGGTAAGTAAGTTGCATGCAGCAAACAATTCCTCTTATTGGCGGCACTCCTCCATTCCAGCTGACGCTTCGTCCATCAATGTGGTGGTGACCACTGACAGAAGAGACACCCTGTCCACTGCCTGCCTGGCGGATGTTGACTGAAACCCGGCCTGTAATTATTGAACGGAAAACAGGAAGTGCTATTACAATACCACTGATAAATAAATAAAAGGTATGTACGCTGTGTGGTTCAAAAAGTGACACTTTGATTTCCCTAATAGACAGTACAATATTTTTGAAATTGCGTGCTCTGTCTGAGTCACCTTTTTAAGGATCAATAAGTATGGCCAAAATATTATAGCGGATCTTTCCCCTCAAGGTGGGTGTACTACTGTGTTTTAGAACAAAATTTGACCTTCCCAGCAATGCTCCCACCAAGACCCTTACTAAAGCCAGTCGCAAAAATGTAGAAGAACCCAATCATATCTCCAAAAACGATGCCTAGCAGAAAAATGGTTACAAAACGTACTTTGAAAGTAACAGTAGACCCAAATACAGACCGTGGATTGTATTCAAACCACTTGCCTGCAAGCAAAAGTATCCATAGCCAGCATCGCTCCAACAGTGCTCTACAACAACAGAACCGCGTTGCAATAGAACCCCCCTAAACACATGCAATCCTGCTGCTAGGGCTAACCCTAACGAACCCTAACTTCCAAAAAGTGCAAAAACTGGTGTTTCCTTATGGATTTTGTCCAACAAACTTCTAGCCGGTATTAGACCTTCCCAGGAATGCCCCAGGCAAGACCCGCCAACCCACCCGCAAAAAAACACGCGACACAACACCACCAAACAGCGAAAAAGCTAAATCTCATACTTACAATGTCTCTCGGCCTTCGGTCCAAACGGGGCGCTGTGCAGCTAGGTCGTCATCATCATCAATCATCATAACTCCTGTTTTCCACCACGGATTTCCTGAAAAGCAAATGCAATCAAGATTAGACTGTCGCAGCAGTGCTTCGACAGAGACCCCGGCCGCAACCCACCCACGAACAGCAGGAAGCCCCCCAAAACGCTACATTGAGCAAGATGTCTGAAGAAATGGCAAAAAAAAGGCTTTTCCTTAAGGATTTTGTCCAAAACACTTCTATCCGGCATTAGACCTTCCCAGGAATGCCCCAGCCAAGACCCGCCAACCCACCCGCAAAAAACACGCGACAACACCCCCAAACAGCGAAAAAGCTAAATCTCATACTTACAATATCTCTCGGCCTTCGGTCCAAAGTAACGCGCTGTGCAGCTAGGTCATCATCAATCATCATAACTCCTGTTTTCCACCACGGATTTCCTGAAAAGCAAATGCAATCAAGATTAGACTGTCGCAGCAGTGCTTCGACAGAGACCCCGGCCGCAACCCACCCACGAACAGCAGGAAGCCCCCCAAAACGCTACATTGAGCAAGATGTCTGAAGAAATGGCAAAAAAAAGGCTGTTCCTTATGGATTTTGTCCAAAACACTTGTATCCGGTATTAGACCTTCCCAGGAATGCCCCAGGCAAGACCCGCCGGCGCCAACCCACCCGCAAAAAAACACCCGACAACACCCCCAAACAGCGAAAAAGCTAAATCTCATACTTACAATATCTCTCGGCCTTCGTTCCAAATGCCGCGCTGTTCAGCTAGGTCATCATCATCAATCATCATAACTCCTGTTTTCCACCACGGATTTCCTGAAAAGCAAATGCAATCAAGATTAGACTGTCGCAGCAGTGCTTCGACAGACACCAAAAATTACACACAAACCCCCGGAACCCCGCCAAAGAGCACCTCAAAGGCAAGCAAGTCAGCAAAAACGGCAAGAAATTTCCACCTCATATTTGGTCCAAAACACTTTTGTCCATTATTAGAGCTTCACAGCAATGGGCCCAAAACCGTCAACTCACCCGCAAAGAAGTACAACACCCCCACAAGTGCTGAGTCTTTCTTCATTGTGCGTAATCCAGCACTCTGCTTGGAGGGAAATCGCAGTCTGGAGGAGGAGGATAGAGGAGCATGTTCTTCAGAACTTGTGAACCTGAGGAATGTAGACTGCGGCACCTTCAAATCAATAAGCAAACAAGTGAAGACAGTTCTGATGATGGTCTTGTTTTTGGGATTAGGTGATTAAAGTTTGAATTAAATTAACTGTGCAAAACAAAGAAAGAGAGACACAAAGCACACAGGAATAAAAGTGAATAAGGACGAAAAAGAAAGTTCTTGATTGATTGTCTCATTTTCAGGGCTCGGTGTCAGGGAATAAGAACAAGATTTTGTCATCATACTCTGCGAATTCAGGCTGGATGAGGTCAGTGGCACCGAACAGAGAAAAAATCCCCTCATCTACGTTGCTGTCCTCATCGTCTTCATGTGGCGTGCTTTCTCGCACTTTGTAATCTGGTGGTATGAGGTGCTGATTCATCTTGATCATTGTCAGCCGCTCCACATTTTTGGGCGATAGGCGGCTCCGTTTGGCAGTTACAATGCCACCAGCAGCACTGAAAACACGTTCAGAAGACACACTTGCGAGTGGGCAAGACAAATAGTTTATAGCCAGGTTGTAGAGCTGTGGCCACAATTGTTTTTTGCCATGCCAATACTGCAATGGCTCCTCATTAAGAAAGACCACTGTTGAGTCATTCAGATAGTCCTGCACCATCGACTCAAGGTCATCAACTGTTCCTCCACTTTGCTTACTTTTTGCTGTGCCTGTGACATTTTTTCGAGAACCATACCCCATCAAACTTAGCCAATCCTCCTCCCCAGCCACTGTTAGTGTTGTCATTGTGTGTGGTGCAGATGATCCAGTTGCCGGTGTCTTTAACGGCTGAGAGGTCACTTGTGCCCCAGCCACAGGTGCAGAAGTGGATTCTTGTGACTGCGGATGGCCTGCTGATGCTGATGCTGATGTACTGGCTTCTCCTTCAATAACCTGCCGTTCTTTTTCAAACCTCTTGGCTGACCAGGCTAACCAATGTTTGTACTTTTGAACATCTGCATCAGCGAAAGGAAAGAATGCGTTGTCTGCCAGCGCCTTTATGTAGCGTGGATCCAGAATAGTAGCACAAATGTAATGCTGATCTGAGTTGATGTTTTTAAGACGTTCATCACCACGTAGGCGATGTAATAATTTCTCAGACAAAATGAAATGTTTTTTTTTTTTTTCATCTTTTTCAAACTCAGAAGAAACCGCCATCAGTTGGTGCTCCAGTATGCACAACAATGGGATAGCTTTTCCCAAATTACAGTCCTCCTGGCTGACTGCACGCGTGAAGAACTCAAAAGGACGAAGCATGTCTGTCAGGCTTTTAACTATGGCCCATTGCGCCTTACTCATCCGCAGGTCCTCCTTCTGAGATGTAGCCTCTGTCAAGAAATAGTGATCGAGTACCGTATACTGCTCATGCAGACGCTCAAGCATGTAGAAGGTTGAGTTCCAACGTGTTGCCACCTCCTGGATGAGTGCTTTCACTGGCATTCCACGTTGAAGTAGCAGTCTCCGCAGATGCTTCCGGGCCTTAAAAGAATGGCTGAAATGGTTGCACATTTTGCGGCAGGTGGCCATTACCTCGAACGCTGGACTCTCTTTATCACTCAAGAATTTTTGAACTACCAGGTTGATACAGTGCGCCAAACACGGCACTCTAACATGGTGACCCTGTAACATGGCCTTAACTACATTGGCGCCATTATCCGTGGAAACATAACCAATCTTGCGTTTTAGGGGGGATAGCATTGACAACACCTTTTTGTCAAACTCTTCCAAAAGGTTTTCTGCTGTGTGACTTTTCTCCAAGGCAAACATGGCTAGTGTTGCATGTTTCCGAGCAGCTTTGAAAACTTGGTCCGGGTCAACACCTGCGTTTAGCTTTGCTATAACACCTGAAAAAGAGACCCAGTGTGCAGTGATGCACATGTAATCATCGCCTGGGCCACTGGTCCACATGTCTGTTGTCAGATGTATTGTGTGAACAGCACTCTTCTGCAAAGCTGCCCCAATCGCCTGCAGCACATCTTCATGTAGTGCTGGAACCGCAACTCTGGCAAAATAGAACCGGCTCGGAACCTTCCATTTAGGGCAGAGCGTTGCAACTAATTCAAGAAAACCTACCGCTTCTACAAAAGAAAAAGGTAGAAGGTCCACAGCTAGCATTTTAGCCAGCTTAGTGTTATACAGACGCGTCAGTGGGTGGTTGCGTTCATATGGCACCTCTGAAGTAAGCATTGTTCTAATGTTGCCCTGGACCAAGCATTTACGGGCTGATAATGACTTCGTTGACCCAATTTTGCTCGCTGGTGAACTTTTGTGCGTTGGTGTCTCACTCGCTCCAACACTCTTAGTGTGCCTCACATTGGGTGTGCTGCTGAAAGGGGTACTGGGTGTAAGGGAAGTGTTTGACACGTCTTCTTCCTGCTCGTCAACATCAGATGAAACATCAACGTTTCCTTGATTTTGGCCTTTCTTGATCGCAGCTAGGTGCGCAAACCATTGGACAACGTGCTTTCTGTCAAGATGACCACTCTGGCCGCCGGTACCATAGTTGCTACCTGGCTTACCACGACTAACTGCAAGCTTACAAAGGGTACAAATGGCAAACCTTGGATTTTTGGGACAAACAGTAAAGAAGTCCCAAACTGGGGACTTGAAGTGTCTGTGGGACCTGGAGGAGGCGGCGATACTGGTGGTGGTGGTGGTCATGAAGCTAATGCCAGATGAAGTGGAGGATCTGGATTGGCCAACTTTTGTACGTTTTCCACTTTCACCGCCACTAATTAAGGTCGAGGTTGACGCAGGTCTCTTCTTGCCAGAAAGAAATATGGAAGCGGGACGAGTTGGTGTACTACTTAACTCCAATGATTGTGGTGTTTCCACTGCCTCCTCATCGACAACATCATCATCATCATCATCACGCGCAGCAGCTCTTCGGGCTAGGGTCAAAATGTCTGTTTGCTGCATGCCCGCTGGGGCTGCAGTGACCTTTATGATGACTGGGTCGTCGTTGGCAGAGTCTTCATCAGCAGCAGTATCCGCCACTTCTTGTTGAGCCTCATCACACTCCATAAGTCTGAGACTTTGGACGAGCTTCCTTTTACGCTTAAGTACCTTTGTTGGATCATGGTGTGCCTCACTCTCAGACGGCTGTGGTGCTGGTTCCCAAGTTTGATCCGTATCATCAGAAGGAGGTGTGCTTGAAGAGGATGTAGACACCACCCTTGATCTCTTCCTTGCTAGGGTTGTGGAAGACAATGAAGGATCATCAGGAGGAGTGGCTTCCTCAAATGATACCTCGCCTTGATTGTCGATTTCCTGATGTGCCCCTACTTCGGGAGGAACAACTATTGTGGGCACTTGTTGTGACCCTCCATGCACCTCTGCATGCGCATCTCCTTGCGCTGCCTCTCCTTCCACATGTACTTGGGCTTGTACTTGCACATGTGATTGTTGTTGCCGCTGTGGTTGTTCAACACTCGTCAGATGAGCTACAACAACCTGTGTTGATTGAGGGACATTGCTGCTGCTTTCTTGCGATGAGCCAACATCACTGGTCGATGGTGATTGAAGAAGTATACTGGCTGCCTCTGCAGCACTCAAGGGCTTGGACTTAAGTTGGCGTGGTGGTGGTGGTGGCACTGAGCCCAATGGAGCGGGGGTGCTGCTGCCAGCTTGGTCCCCAGCAGATCCCGCTGCAGCTGCTGCAGGCATACTTTTTTTTTTACTCACAAAAAAAGGGGCGGGCGGCACACCAGTGTCCTTGGTAACTTGCTTCTTCTGCTCCTTACTGGCACCTTTCTTGCTAGAGGAGCTACGGGTTACTTTTTTTGGGGCCATCTTCTTCAGAGCAGGTCAGCAGGCAGCAGTTGCACGAGTTGCAGAGGGTTCTGTGTCCAGACGTGACGTCGCGTGACGTTATGCTGCACACACCGCTGCAGGACTTCTTCCTGGCACTGGTGGTTCTATTGAGTCTTCTTGTGCACCTAAAAGCAATGGAAGACAGAGGAACATCAGTTCAGTTATACACCCCAAAAAATCGACAAAACACAGAAAAATGAGCACAATCCCATGCCATCCATGATGTTTACATTGAAGACACCCCACAGAAAGACTAGGGACATGCAAGTATGCAACACTCACTACCCCTGGGCATAAGGGATGAAAAGTAGGCAAAATAAGTGCAGGCCTCAGACACTGCCTCTCCTCAAAATGGCCCCCTTACACCCCAAGCACATGTTGCCTGTACCAGCCAGCACTCAAGATGGCCACCACCACCACCCACATGGCCAGTCCACATCAACAGTACACCCCCAAAAAACAGAAAAACTGCCAGAAATCACCACAATCCAATGCCATCCATGATGTTTACATCAAAGAGAGTGAGACAACACCACAGGCACACTCAGTCCATGCACCACCACCACCCCTGGGCAAGCAAAAGGCCACACCAGCAGCCCCCCAAAAACGCAATCCCAGCCCATCCATGGCCTCAATTATGTTTAAATTCAAGAAGACACCCCACAGAAAGACTAGGCCCATGCAACACTCACCACCCCTGGGCAAAGGGCCACACCAGCAGGCCCAAAAAAACGACAAAAAACAATAAAATCTGCACAATCCCAGCCCATCCATGGCCTCAATGGTGTTTAAATTCAACAAAAAAGTTGTATCATGCACCCATAACCAACCCTGGTCCTACTGGATACTGTGGCTACCCACAATATAATTTATTTAATTTTCTGAAAAAGTTCCAAAATTGTACTTGCAGCAACTGTAATGCCCCAAACAAACTTACTTGTGAAAGTTGATTTCTAATCCAAAAGTGATCCAAAGACAGTCAAAAAGGCCTCAAATCCAAATATCCAGCAGCACCCACAAAAAGTAATCCTTCCAGCTCCAGATCCAAATGAAAGTGACCAGGAGATGGACAAAGCACTGGGAGGAGCCTGCTGGACAGGAACAGGAAGTTGGAGACTGTGGGGCACTTCCTTCCTCCCCCCCCCCCCAAAATGGACTCCTTGCAAAAAAAAAGGCCATGCAAATGTCAACCTGAGGAGTGATTCTGATAAAAATCATAATTTTCTGAAGGTTTATCCTGTTTGCTGGTGATTTTCTTGTGCGAAATTGCAAAATCTCTATTTCGCAAGTGCGAGATTGTTCCTTTCCGCCGCAACTACGTGTTCGCAATTGCGAACTCTCGCGAGGTGTGCTGTGCAAGGTGGCAAGCCGCGAGTACGTATTCGCGGGCGACAAACTCCCGCGGGAACACGCAGCAAGATCTAAAATGGCGCGTCACTCGCAAAGAAAAACAACTCGGCAAACGCTAAAATGACGGAAAGTGAACGCCGTGCACCACGCCGCGCGCCGCAACCAAGCAAAAAATCCGCCGCGAGCGGATTCACGGATTTTCGACAAATTCGCGAGCGTTCGCGGATTGCGGATTTGCCGAAAATCCGAAAAATCCGCGAGCGGAGCGGATTTTACGCCCATGCTTAGTTAATACGTAGATTGACCAGAACCCTTGAAGCAGTAGTGAATGAGACTGCCTCTGCTCTAGGTAACTTAACCGAAGAGCAATCTGCTATGAGATTTGTCGTGCTCCAAAATCGTCTCGTTCTTGACGTCATACTGGCCGATAGAGGAGGAGCATGTAGAGTCATCGGATCTAGTTGCTGCATTTTCATTCCTAATAACGCGCCGTCTGTTTATTCAGCTATAACCAGACTTCATAAAATTGCCCATCAGTTACACCAGAATCCAGGCACCTGGACATGGTCCGGTTGGTTGTGGAGTATAATTTCTGCCTGGGGATGGAAAGTATTGTCATTTCTAGGTATTGCAGTAGCGATCATATTCAGTTGCTGCCTCTGTATACAATGTGGCCCTGCGATTTGCGGCATTTGTGCTACCTCTTGTATTCCTAGTCCCAAGTCCCGTCCTAAATCCCGTTCCAAGAAAATTCGAGACGAGCAAATGATACTGTATGAAATGGTAGATGGTATCATGAATATTGATGTTTCCTGATGGAAACGTAGTGACAAGGAGGGAATGTGGAAAAGTAAATTTTGCCATGTTCTGTGTCCCTACGTGTTCCCCATCTTATGTTGTATGTGCATGATTAATATGCATATGTATTCCCCATGATCGATTAAAGACGCAATTACAGTTGTGTCCATCTCCAGTATGCCAGTTTCCAGTTCTCGTGAAAGCTACGAGTATTAGGCCTATGTAAAGCTACGTTGCCACGTTTCTCAGTGTGCACGTTATTTCATTGTAAAGTCCCCGTTTCTAGGCCTCAAAAGGGCCCGGACTCAGATTCAGCTCCTGTCTCCTGAACCCTCGCTGAGGAGCGATACAGCCCCCACCTGTATCCCTGACCCTTCACTTACTTCCTGCCTCACAGTGCCCGGCTCGGCCTGGCTCTGCCTCCAGTCTGCCAAGAGTATGTTATGATTGAGCCCAATGGAGCGGGGGTGCTGCTGCCAGCTTGGTCCCCAGCAGATCCCGCTGCAGCTGCTGCAGGCCTACTTTTTTTTTTACTCACAAAAAAAGGGGCGGGCGGCACACCAGTGTCCTTGGTAACTTGCTTCTTCTGCTCCTTACTGGCACCTTTCTTGCTAGAGGAGCTACGGGTTACTTTTTTTGGGGCCATCTTCTTCAGAGCAGGTCAGCAGGCAGCAGTTGCACGAGTTGCAGAGGGTTCTGTGTCCAGACGTGACGTCGCGTGACGTTATGCTGCACACACCGCTGCAGGACTTCTTCCTGGCACTGGTGGTTCTATTGAGTCTTCTTGTGCACCTAAAAGCAATGGAAGACAGAGGAACATCAGTTCAGTTATACACCCCAAAAAATCGACAAAACACAGAAAAATGAGCACAATCCCATGCCATCCATGATGTTTACATTGAAGACACCCCACAGAAAGACTAGGGACATGCAAGTATGCAACACTCACTACCCCTGGGCATAAGGGATGAAAAGTAGGCAAAATAAGTGCAGGCCTCAGACACTGCCTCTCCTCAAAATGGCCCCCTTACACCCCAAGCACATGTTGCCTGTACCAGCCAGCACTCAAGATGGCCACCACCACCACCCACATGGCCAGTCCACATCAACAGTACACCCCCAAAAAACAGAAAAACTGCCAGAAATCACCACAATCCAATGCCATCCATGATGTTTACATCAAAGAGAGTGAGACAACACCACAGGCACACTCAGTCCATGCACCACCACCACCCCTGGGCAAGCAAAAGGCCACACCAGCAGCCCCCCAAAAACGCAATCCCAGCCCATCCATGGCCTCAATTATGTTTAAATTCAAGAAGACACCCCACAGAAAGACTAGGCCCATGCAACACTCACCACCCCTGGGCAAAGGGCCACACCAGCAGGCCCAAAAAAACGACAAAAAACAATAAAATCTGCACAATCCCAGCCCATCCATGGCCTCAATGGTGTTTAAATTCAACAAAACAGTTGTATCATGCACCCATAACCAACCCTGGTCCTACTGGATACTGTGGCTACCCACAATATAATTTATTTAATTTTCTGAAAAAGTTCCAAAATTGTACTTGCAGCAACTGTAATGCCCCAAACAAACTTACTTGTGAAAGTTGATTTCTAATCCAAAAGTGATCCAAAGACAGTCAAAAAGGCCTCAAATCCAAATATCCAGCAGCACCCACAAAAAGTAAT